>NC_134702.1:134463781-135063781 GCF_043290135.1 Rhipicephalus microplus | reverse complement strand
AACACCTGTACAGAATGTGCCCAAATCGACGAGTTGGTCTCCGTGGGTTTTCTCCAAACGCGCCATGCCCCCGAAATGGCGAAAGACCCGTTGAAATTGAAGATTACTTGTCCAGCCATCTGTTTCCAACCGCCGGTTTCCAGCATCAGTCTAGATCACCAGCGCCTGCTCGCTATCGATCGCCAAGTCCTCGACGATTTAGTTCACCTTCTCCACCCTCAACCTCAACACACCGTCGTTCAAGCAGTCCCCATCAGGAAAACTGAAGCCAGCGACCTATGGAGTCAAGGCCGCTAATGTTCGACCAACTGAAAATCCTCCGTCAAGGTCCCAGTGCAGCAACGACGAGCGTAACACTACAGCTCGGTTAGGTAAAGACAAAATTTCTTCAGACTTACGCGTTACCGTAGATGGGTGTGAATTTACCGTTTTAGTTGACACGGGTGCTGATTATTCGGTTGTCAGTTACGCTGCCGCAAATGATTTAAAAAAAGTCTTTACGCCTTGGAGTGGACCCCAGATACGCACGGCTGGGGGTCATCTCATCACACCAGTGGGAAGATGTACCGCACGAATCGGAATTCAAGGCGCTACTTACGTTGCTGACTTTGTCGTACTTCCGGAATGCTCTAGACATTTAATACTCGGAAGGAATTTTCTGCTAGCAAATGGAGCTGTAATCGACCTGCAGAAATCTAGTGTCTCTTTTTCGACCAAACGAGCCATAGACACAATTGAGCCAGAATACACTGCATTACGTGTTATAGATTGTGATGTTACCGTGCCGCCTCGATGCAGCGTAATAGTCGGTGTAAGAAATGAAGCATTCGTTGATTCTGAAGGTATAGCGGATGCAAACATTGGACTACTGCTCAAGAAAGGCATTTGTGTAGCTCGAGGCATTATTCAATTACGTGGTGGATGTGGCGATGTATTGCTCACGAATTTCGGAAACGAAATTCAGCACGTTGCAAAGGACACTGCTATCGCCTTCCTGCACGGTTTTCAAACAGTGGCGGATTTGTGTGGTCTGGTGTCAAGGCCACCTACTTCAGAACCTGCGCCCGATGTCGTGGCAAGAGTTGCAATCAGCCAAAATCTATCCCCAGCCGAGAAGAAAATCATTCAAGACCTCCTAAGAGACTTCACCGGATGTTTCTCTACCTCGTCAAAAGTACCGCGGACCCAGGTTGTTAAACAACGAATAATAACAGATGAAGCTACAAGGCCGGTACACCAAAATACGTACAGAGTATCACCGAAGGAACGTGAGATCATAAAGAGCCAAGTGAAAGAGATGCTGGAGGATGATGTCATACAGCCATCCAATAATCTGTGGGCGTCGCCTGTAGTCCTTGTCAGGAAAAAGGACAACACGCTGAGATTCTGTGTTGATTACAGAAAGCTGAACAGCGTGACCAACTGGGATGTCTACCCTTTGCCGCGTATTGATGATACGTTGGATCGGCTACGGCACGCAAGGTATTTCTCTTCATTGGAATTAAAAGGCGGTTATCAGCAAATTGAAGTGGACGAAAGGGACCGGGAAAAGACTGCTTTCGTAACCCCGGATGGTCTATCTGAGTTTAAAGCACTCCCATTCGGCCTGTGTTGAGCGCCTGCAACATTCCAGCGCATGATGGACAGCGTCCTTTCAGGCCTCAAATGGCAGTCGTGCTTAGTCTACCTGGACGACGTTGTGGTGTTTTCAGCAACGTTTGAACAGCACGTAGAGCGACTACGTTCGGTACTTCAGGCTATCCAGTCAGCCAGCTTGACGATTAAACCGGAAAAATGCCAGTTTGGATTCGAGAAGCTTCGTTTCCTCGGTCATATAATCAGCGCTCAAGGTGTTGGCCCGGACCCGGAGAAGACTGTGGCCATGGGGCTGTTTCCCAAGCCAAAAGACAAGAAGGAGGTAAGCCGATTTTTGGTTTTATGTGCTTATTATAGGCGGTTTGTGAAAAATGTCGCGAAAATTGCCGAACCTTTAACAAGACTTACAAGAGAGGACGTGCCATTTATTTGTTGCACCGAACAAGACAGTGCATTCAACGAACTAAATAAACGTTTGCAAGCTCCACCTATCCTGGCCCACTTTGACGAAACCGCAGATACGGAAGTTCATACAGATGCCAGCAATCTTGGCCTAGGTGCGGTTCTGGTGCAATGGCAGAATAGAGAAGAGAAAGTAATAGCATATGCTAGCCGCACCCTCTCAAAAGCAGAAAGAAACTACTCTGCAACAGAAAAAGAGTGCTTGGCAGTCATATGGGCGATCAGCAAGTTCAGGCCATACCTCTACGGCAGGCCGTTTCGTGCCGTCAGCGACCACCACTCACTTTGTTGGCTGGCGAGCTTAAAAGACCCATCGGGACGGCTTGCGGGATGGAGTCTCAGGTTCCAAGAGTATGACATTACGGTCGTAAATAGGTCTGGCAGAAAGCATGATGATGCTGACTGCTTATCACGTTCACCAGTCCACTCGACTCTTTCAGAAGAAGAGGACTTCCCACTCCTTTGTGTGATAAAAACCTCAGAAATCGCCGAACATCAACGGGCTGGCATGGAACTGCTCCCATAAATAAAGTATCTCGAAGGGCACGACGAACAAGTTCCTCGCGTATTTAAGAGATGGTTATCCTCATTCTGCCTGCGAGATAATGCACTTTACAAGAGGAATTTCGAACACAACAAGGAGAAGTTCTTACTCTTTGTACCATCAGCCATGAGGCATGAAGTCTTAGAAGCCTGCCATGATGAACCGTCTGCGGGTCACTTGGGCGTGAGTCGAACTTTCGCAAAAATTCATCAGAAACACTACTGGCCCAAGTTGCTAGCGTCCGTGAAGCATTACGTCAAGACATGTCGCGAGTTTCAAAGGCGAAAAACCACCCCTCAAGACGGCCGGCCTTCTCAAGCCTATAGAGCCATCTGCGACTCCATTTCAACAGGTTGGAATGGACCTCCTCGGACCGTTTCCAATGTCGTCATCAGGAAAAAGGTGGATAATAGTTGCGACTGACTATTTGTCACGATACGCTGAAACCGGCTGCCTTGAGCGAGGAACGGCAACGGAAGTCGCGAAGTTTTTCATTCAGAATATTGTTCTTCGCCATGGAGCCCCACTCGTCGTGATTACCGATCGAGGAGCAGCGTTCACGGCTGATTTGATGCAGTCCTTAATGACAATGACTAGCACCAGCCATAGGAGGACCACTGCATACCATCCCCAAACCAATGGGTTGACAGAACGCCTGAACCGCACCATCGCTGACATGCTATCGATGTACGTTGACATTGAGCAAAAATTGTGGGACGAAATCTTGCCATACGCAACTTTCGCCTACAATACGGCAGTGCAGGAGACCATCCGCGTCGCACCATTTCAGCTGGTCTACGGTCGCACTGTCACTACGACACTAGATGCTAAGTTGCCATTAGACAACGACAATTACGAGCCATCTGAACTTGATGACTTTCTGCAAAGGGCTGAAGAAGCACGCCAGTTGGCACGACATCGAATACATCAACAGCGAAACAAGGACGAAAGGAACTACAACCTGCGCCGCAGAAAAGTTCAGTACAACCCAGGTGAGCGAGTGTGGATATGGACACCACTCCGACGCCGCGGCCTATCAGAAAAGCTTCTTTGTCGACACTTTGGCCTCTGTAAGGTTCTCCGACGAATTAGTGACCTAAACTACGAATTCTTCGCCGATGGACACATCTGTTTAAAGCGGCAAAACAGCGCAGAAGTCGTACACGTCGTTCGTATGAAGCCCTATTATGAGAGGGAATGAAAGCGCTCCCTTTTTCTGTTTGCCTCCCTCCGTCGCACATCGGGACGATGCGTATTTCGAAGGGGGACTAATGCCACAGAGACTGTTTACAATATCCGACATTATGAAGAATCAGCGTCCACAGTCTTGTGTGCACTCTTGCTTGGGGCCGCACGACTCGTGCCTCTTGTTCACAGGCACGAGCCAGTGTGGGTTGGAGCTGCGAAGAAGAAGAAGGTGCGTGGGCACAGGAACAGTTTTTGTTTTTGGAACGCTCTAGTGGACTCTTCCATCTTTTCACACATAATTTTCAGGGCACAAGTTCGCCCATAATAAACTAGTTTTTGACTTTTCCTCTTTTTCACCCGTTACAATATATTGTAGAAATTTTCTGTGCACAACTTTTACCAAATTCTGGGCTCCTATAGGTTTTCCTATGTAACCACCAAGCAGGAATTAAGACAGAACGGTGATGCCAGAAGCAAAAAGTCAAACCATTACTCTTTCAGAGACCTTGCACAATCAGAAAGTTCCGTACCATGCAAGTATTTCATGGTGCATTGCATAAACTGTAATTGCAGTTATTGTCATTCAGCACATTAAAAAATATTTCAAACAGGAACAACTCTTCATGTGTCTTCTCGTTGCGTGATCAACCGTAGCTGCTAAAATCCTCGTCCAGCTGCTAAATGTGTCCACCCGCTATATCAGCTTCTTCCCTCAACACGATGCATAATATTGGGCAAAAAAAAGGCTTTTACCACAGACTGCAAAAGTGTAAGCTGACTCAAGATTATGCAAGCTGTACAACAAAAATTCTCTTTGAATCATGTATGTTGAGTGTTGAAATATATATAAATACATAATCAAGTAGGAGGGTTAAACTTTTTTGAACAAAACAATGAAGTGGGCAATTTTTTTACCTTAAGAGGGCCACCTAATACTGGCAGGCCCAGTAATTTGAATCTTTTGAACCCTCCATAATCCACCAATGCGTCTCAGTGCATCGTATCAGCGAACGTGACGTAGGGCTTTAGGCGGGACACATGCTCAGTCTCAGTAACTGGTGAGGTGGACGATGGTTTGGGGGTTAGCAGCGAAATCTCGTATGTGACTTCGGTAACTCAGCAAAGAACTCGGTAAGGCCCGACGTAGCACGGCAGGAGTTTTTCACTCAAGCCAACCCGACGCAAGACAGCCAGAGCAAGACCAGGGAGCGAGGGCTGAAACTCACGTGACGGTGGTGACTGTCGTAATGGCGCTTTTGGTTGGCCTGTGATGCCAGGAGTCGATCACGGGCCACGCGATGTGCCGTAGCCGCGCGAATGATGGCGTCGTGAGTGCACAATGTGATTGAGTTTGCCTTAGAAGGAAGTAGTGAGTAGAGAGGCAAGAGTGGGTTGCGGCAATACAACAGACAAAACAGGGAATAACCAGTAACGTCGTGACGTGACGAATTGTAGGTGATTGTCACAAATGGTAACGTCCAGTCCGAATCCAGGGGGTCCTCATACACGTACATGGATAACATGTCCGTGAGTGCACGCTTCAAACGCTCAGTAAGTCCGTTTGTTTGCGGATGGTTAGCGGTGCTGAACTTGCGAGGCGTTGCACAAGAGAAGGTCATCGACAATTTTCGAAAGGAAAGATCGACCTCGATCAGCCAGCAGCTGACGCGGGGTGTCATGGTGTAAGATGACTTGATGGAGAAGAAAGTCAATGACATTCTGTTCTGTTTTGTTCTGTTTTAACTGTTTTGCTGTGGACATTCGTTGCACAGCTGATACGAAGGGCTCGCGTAATGACATAACTTGTCGCATAATCTGTCGCTGCGGCTACCCACTTGTTACCCGATAGACGACGTCGGGAAAACACCAAGGAGGTCCAAGTCCACACAAAAGAATGGTTCCCTGGGGATAGCTATGGGGATAGGTACCCAGCAGGAGAAAGAGAAGGCTTTTTGCGGCGTTGCTAGAGTTTGCAGGAAACGACGTAGCGCCGAACCGAGCGGTATAGGCCAGGCCAGAATAAACGTCTGCGCACATGATCGTGAGTTCGGTAAACACCCAAATGGTCAGTGGTGGGAGCTTAGCGTAATTATCAGACTATAGTTGATCGCAACTGCTGAGAAACAACGAGAAGCAGCTGTGCACCATGTTGTGTCATATTGCGTTGATATAAAGTACTGTACTGCAGAATAAACATACGGTAGGAGCCGTCCCGTGATGTTGAAGTGAGGCGTTGTACAAGGAATCGCACATAGGGGTAGTGGCGCTGCTCGTCGTTGAAGTGTACTAAATCGCCGTGCGACAAAATACTTGTGTCTGAATAAGTTTTGGTGGTGTCAGGTGGGTCTACGGGATAGCGGGAGAGGCAGTCGGCGTCTTTTGGTCTGTCTGTCTGTCTGTCTGTCTGTCTGTCTGTCTGTCTGTCTGTCTGTCTGTCTGTCGGTCTGTCTGTCCGTCCGCCCTAACGATTCCTCAAACAGCACCGAACGGTCAACCCCATCCGCAGCGCCCACCAATATTGCTCAAGGTTAAGCGTTCATCGTTGTGCGATTGTCGATCTAACAAGCAAATATTGCGAATATCTGAGGCACTATAACAGCATGTCTATGTTTTGTATGGCTGCCTTTATACTAGAAGAACCACACACAAGTAACTCTAAGGACTATAGCGTTTAACGCCCTGCGCTGACAGTGCAACGAGATGCTCAAGAAGACGTTTCCAACGCTTTGCTACGACGGCAGGATAGTGGCACCTGGCCATCGTTCTGCATTCTACACTTTCTCCCCTCTGTGGCCGGCGCGCATCTTTCTCCGCAGTCGCACACGCCTTCGTTTTCGAAGATAACTGCCAGATGGTGCTCGTGCCTAACGTGCCTAGATGCGCTTGTTCGCCTCCGTTACACGCTCAAAGCACTCTAACGCAGCACCTTCAGAATACTATTCACCAGTTTTTTTGCGCAGAACATCAAATAAACGTTTTGTTCACTCTCTCTAGGCGCAAGACTATCGTCTTTCGACGACATTTACAGTGTAACATGTAGATTCGGGCTAATTTTTAATTGACAATCGCACAACTATGAACGCAAAACCTTGAGCAATACTGGTGGTCGCTGCGGATGAGGTTGGCCGTTTGGTGCCATTTGAGATATCGTTATGGAGGACAAACAGACAAATGTAGACAGACAGACAGACAGACAGACAGACACACAGACAGACAGACAGACAGACAGACAGACAGACAGACAGACAGACCAAAATTTTTCCGTCGAAGGTCCACAAGAAAGGCTATCGTTTTTAAAAATTGGCCCCGTATCTGAATGTAATCTGCATAAGTCGTCTAAACACGATAGTCTTGCGTGTGGGGAGTGTGAACAAGACATTTATTTGATGTTCTGCGCAAGAAAATCGGTGAATGGTATTCTGGAGGCGCTGCGTTAGAGTGCCTCGAGCCTGCAGCGGAGGCGAATGAGCTCATCAAGTCACGCCACACGTGAGACATGAGCGCCATCTGGCAGTTGTCTTAGAAAATAAAGCGCGTGGCTCAGAGACAGGTGTGCACACCTATCTCAGAAGTGATAAGGTGTAGAACACAAGGCGACGGGTAGGTGCCACCACCATTTCCTTTTAGCAAAGCGTTGGAAACACTCGCCTTTCCGTGCATGGTCAGCGCAGCGTGATAAGCACTACGGTCCTTAACATTACTTATGTACGCCTTTTGTAGTAAGAGACGCACGTGCAGAATATATACCTGCTGTTATGGTGCCTCAGACATGCACAACAATTGCTTTTTAATCGACAATTGCACAAGCATGAATGCTTAAATTTGAGCAACATAGGTGGGCGCTGCGGATGGGGTCGGCCGTTTCAAGTACCCGATGCTGTTAAGGGTGGACAAACAGACAATTGTACAGACAGACTGTCAGACAGACATACATACAGACAGACAGACAGACAGACAGACAGACAGACAGACCTAAATTTTTGCGTCGAAGGTCCCCAAGAAAGACTATTGTCTTTAAAATAGAGGGCTCTGAGAGTCAGAGCTACTTCGTGTAGCACAATCTATTGTGGTTAGTAAAATTACCTATACTCTATCTTACCTTCTCCTTAAGTTAGCAAAGGAAGAATTGGTCAACACCCTCCTCCACAGAGTTTACAAATACGCACTAGGCCTTGCAATCAATACCTCTAACGCACGACTCCACCACACCGGAGTCATAAATACGCTATGTGAAATCCGTGAAGCCCATTTAACAGCTCAATACGCAAGGTTCGCGACCACTAGCGCAGGTCGCCACATTTTATCGCCTACCCGAATTAACTTCACTTCCCTCACCAATGCTAAATATAACATTCCCCATCACATACACAATTACTTACACCGCCCTTTCCTTAAAACATGCATCCAACGTATCATACTAAGCGTCGAATCCAAAGAGCAAAAGCTACTCAGAAAAAAAATTGCATGGAGCCAATGACTTGCTTTATGTCAATGCTGCAGGATACCCATCCTCCTCATCCTATGCCCTCTCTGCTGCCGATTATAACGGCAAGGTGCTCACAACGGCATCCATCACTGTCAACTCTTTGGAGGAGGCAGAAAAGGCTGCCATCGCTTTAGGTCTATTCATCCTCAATATCACTATGATTGTGACTCCAAAACTGCCATACGTAACTTCAGTGCAGGTCGCATCTCATCAACTGCCCTTTCAATTCTTAAGAAACATCCTCCCACGCAAGACGTTGCTCTCATATGGACGCCCGCGCATGCGGGGTTGAGTGGCACTTAGCGGGCTGATACCTGTGCTCGAGGAATTACCACCCGAGCGCATGCCTCTGATGGTGTCTTAGACTACGCAGCCTTTTTCAGCATGAAAGATCGTCTTTTGACCTTCCACGATATAACAAATCACTACCACCTACAGCGCACTATATACCCTCCTTACATCATAGAGCTTCGCGCTACCACGAAATACTATGGCGCCAGTTACAGACGCGTACGTTTCCTACCCCATTGTTTCGCCATTTTATACACTCTGCGATATATCGCTCCCTCTTGTGCATTTTCTGTTAACAAAGACCTAGACCA
Organism: Rhipicephalus microplus; assembly: GCF_043290135.1. Classification (NCBI taxonomy): domain Eukaryota; kingdom Metazoa; phylum Arthropoda; class Arachnida; order Ixodida; family Ixodidae; genus Rhipicephalus; species Rhipicephalus microplus. Next base: position 135,054,903 of record NC_134702.1, on the reverse strand, counting down.
TATCAAGTGGGAGTGTACTCGAAACCTACGACCTAATTCTCTACATGTAAACAGTAAGAAGCAGTGGGAGGCTGCTTTGTTTAGTGCAGCTTGGCGCCCGAGGTTCAGCACCAGACCTGCGATTGGGCCAAGAGGGTAGCGGAGACCTACGCTGGGTAGGCTCCTGTGATATTTCACCACCACACCTTTCCTTCTTTGGATAAATAGTTTTAAATGCAAAGCATTTCTTAGCAAACTTCGGCGACTTTGAGCGTATCTATCTATCTATCTATCTATCTATCTATCTATCTATCTATCTATCTATCTATCTATCTATCTATCTATCTATCTGTCATTCTATCTATCTATCTATCTATCCATCTATCTATCTATCTATCAATCTATCGGCCTACGACTTATAGCTCTCCTGGCTGTTTAGATAATGGTATCGACACCAAACTTCATTTGACATAACATGACTCTATGAAGAAAATATTTGACTACTCATAAGATGAAAATCATGACATGAATGTAATGAATGCCATGATTTACATTTCAGGGCCATGCAGCTCTTGCAGTAGTTTCGTTCACATGGCATGTTGCATAACTGGAATGTTATGGCATGATTGCATGGCGAACACAAGTGACAGACCCTAACATGAAAATCATGACATGCGTGTCATGTAACAACATGACTACATGTTACGCTCATGATGCGCTCGCGGCCATTTCGCTGGCTTCACATGTACCAAACTCGGTATTACGTGACACGACTGGACGACATAAGTAAATGACACATCTAAACATGATAATCACGACATGCGTGTCATGTAACAACACGACTACATGTCACACGGATGATTCGAATGGTTCGTTTGTGCCAGTTTCTCAAGCTTCACGTGCCGAATTTGGTATTACGTGACCCCAATAGATGACGAAGATATCTGACTGGTGCAAACATGATGCGTGTGATGTGAGAACATCACTTTACATGCCACAGTCAAGGCGCCAATACATTTCGACGTGACGTGGTGCGCCTTCTCGCCAGCGTTCCTTTGGTCGTGTCACGCCAGCATTACCACGCCAGGTTCCGGTCCTGCCATATACTTGCAGGCGCGCACCACGCTGCGTTGACGCATGCACTTTTCATTGTGTCCGGCGTCCCTCCGTGACGAAAAGAGGTAGACGCAATGTTGTTTGGGTAACGCATCGGCGGGAAATGCAGCATGTCACATTTCGCCCCGGTTGCCGTTGGGCCACGCCGAAGGACGATGGTCGAGCCTGGCGTAAGACTCTAGAGTGCTCGCGTTTTGCTAAAGTTGCGTAGCTGTGTCCAGCGTGCGCGCGCGTCAGCGCTACATTGGAGTATATTGGACCCTTCATGATGCGCTCGCGGCCATTTTGCTAGCTCCAGATATACTAAATTTGGTGCTACGTGACGTCAATGAATGATGAAATATATGAGTGGTACAAACACGATAATCCTGACACGCGTGTCATGTAAGAACATAACAGCATACCACGCTTATAGCGTGCTTGCGGCCGTTTTGCTAACTCCAAATATACCAAATTTAGTATCACTTGGCGTGAATAGAAGACAAAGGTAAACAACACATTCAAACATGATAATCATGACACGGAAGTTATGTACGGCATCATTGATCCCCACCTCGAAACGTTTACTGATTTTAAAGTGACATATCAACATTTCTCATTCGTGCTTCGCATATAATCGATTCCCACTGTACGTGAGATACGCCAATTTTTTCTCCTCCTCCTTCACGGCTGTCAACTGCTCGATGTGCTGACCGCGGAGCCGTGGGCAAAAGAACGAATGCGAAACACCAGCACATTAGCCCCGCATATTGTTGCGATTCATGGGGAGAAAAATAAAAAAAAACGCTCGGATCCCCTTACTGCGTCTCATTATTTATCTAGAGATTTCTTAATATCTTCAAGCAACAAATACATAAACTACGCATGTCATGTTAAATCATTTCCGTCATGTCACGTGCCATTGTTGGCAACGTCAGAGCACAGTCGTCTAGCAGGTGTAAGGTCCGGCGTCGCAGGCCAGGGGGGGGTGGGGGGGTTAGTCTTCTTTGTCGCAAAAGGGTGCGCTTCCCAAAGAGCCGATTCTCGGAAGACGATAATACCGGTTCTGGCAAGAATGCCCGTTCTGGCAAGAAGACCGCGGTCGGTTGCCGCTTATAACTTCCAGCTAAGGGCCGTTACACGCGCTTCCCGCACAGCCGCAACGCACGTGCTGGGACCCCTGCCGCACGCAAGCGGGGGACCCATAATCCAATAGGTGACGCTGCACAGGGTGAAAAAGCGTCGCCAATTGGCTTATTTGTGTTCCGCTTGCGTGCGGCAGGGGTCCCGCACGTGCGTTGCGGCTGTGCGGGAAGCGCGTGTAACGGCCTTAAGTGGTCCCCGACCAGTGGAGTGCCGGCGGGCGACGTGAGGGCATCCGGTGTATAGACACCCATCCATCTGGATTAGCGTCCGCGGGACGGCTGTCACGCTGGAATGCGTAGTTATCTCGCAGTAATGGTATGGGCCCGCAGCCACAACGGCGCCACCATTGCGTGCGTTCGCACAGTTCGCGATACGTAGTGTGCAGGCCGGTCTTTTCATCTCTCTCGCTCTGAACGAGAGGTCAAGTGCTTGAATAAAAGGTCAAGGGGAGAGGACGGCGAAAAGTGTTTGTTCTGTCCAATAAACAGACTGAATTGCTTTGGTTGGCCGTGAGGAGAATCAGGAGGGGCAAACGAGGACTTGAAACCGGGCTCCCGTTTCTTCATGGTCATTCTGGTTGCAGCAAGCAGTGCTCTGAACTATCCGCTCTGCCGAGGCAACATGCGGCGGTTCCAACAGTGAAGAGTCTCGTAAATTTGTACATAAGTTCCTGTATACAAGGTCGAGTTGTTACAACGTATCGAAAGGCGCTGGTCTCCAGCCTTTACAAGCCGCAGAAGCTAAGAGAAGACAACACGGACACCATGCAACCAACCGTCCAATCCTTTTTAGTAACGGCCACTACGCAGCAGAGAGAGCTCTGCTCAAGGGAACAGAGAGAGTGAGTAGAAGGTTGGGTTTTACTTGCGCAGTCAGACACGATCGAAACAACGTCGAAAAGGAACGTTCTGCGTACCAAGGAGTTTGTCGTGTTGCGGAGGACACGGAAGACGAAAGCCGAGACATCGGCTTGTCCAACGGAGAAGCAAGCCACTGAGCTGAAGTGAAGAGGCTGCGGTGCGGCAGCCATCGACCCGAGGAAGTCAGCGGTCCAGCGACTGTCATCCTAAATTCATCGGTCCGGCGACAACCCTGGCGACATCGGGCGATGCCGAGCGTCTGACGGCGGGCAAGGCAAGAAAGCAGCGAGCAGCAACTTCACAAGTGGTGAATCCTCTGGTGTTCTTACATCTCAGGAGTGCCGCTGCCTGTCTTGAGTTTTAAGGTGTCCTATGAACATGAGGTTTGCCCTCTTAAGCTCGGACAGGTGATCGCAGGTCATGAGTCGTGAGTTGGGAGACGGGAGCGACGTGGCAAACCCGGAAGAGGGTAGTGCGCGGGAGAGCCAGAGAGATGGCCGGTTCGGAAATCTCACGCCGGAGCGTAGACTGGAGAAGTTGCGGTTGGAGATGGAGAGACAGTCGCAGATGATGGGAGGAAGCTCTCGGTGGAGTGGACCTGAGTTCGGGAGGCGGGATCTGTGTAGCCAACTGAGACGCTACTCGAAAGCTCTCACAGGGGTGCTACCCAAAGTTCCAGCCGAGGCTGAAGCACCGGTGTGGTTTGAGTCCGTGGAGAGTGCCCTAGAAGCGTACGAGGTACCCGGAGAGTTTTGGGGGCATTTGGTTTTCTCGTTAGTAACGGAGAGAGTCCCTTTTTTGTCCACACGACTAAGCCCGGCAGAGCACAAAGATTACCAGGTAATCAAGCAAACGGTGCGAGACGAGCTCACACTTCCGGTTGAGGAGTATTTAGGAAGATTCTTGGGGTCAGAGGAGCATGCAAACGAAGGGTGAAGACCTTTTTTGACACATTTAGGGAACCATCTCCACTATTACCTTGAGGCGAGCGGGGTGTCGACATTCGAGGGCTTGGTCAAGCTTTTGGTTGCCGACCAATTAAAAAAAATGTCGGAGGAGGCTGTGCGGTATGTGACACTCCCAGAAGAGAGGACGTGGATGAGCACCCCTGAGATATCCGCGTTGCTGCGAAGGTTTGAGGAAGCGCAGGGTGCGAACAGCGCTGCGAGACAGGCGAATCAAAAGCTAGTGGAATTGCAGGGCGCGAGCAAAGCTAGAGATAAGAATGAGACAGCGAAGAGTAGCAGTGTCGGAGAAAGCCTAGGCGCAGAAGGAAACCGTAAGTCCAGGGCATGCTACAGTTGCGGTAGCACAGGACACCAAAAATGGAATTGCCCTCAGCGTCAGAAACAGCCGACTGATGAGGTTTCGGGCGCTCAGAGCGAGAGCTTAGTGGCACCCGTTACGATGTGGGAGCCGCTGATAGCGCATGGTGACCTTATCCCCGTGTCACTCGACTGTAAGAATAGACATATCGGAGTGGTTTTGGACATGGGGGCCGACATCACCCTGTTGCGAGAGAGCGCGATCCCACTAAAGATGGCGAAGCCGCAAGGCACTATCAGTTTAACATCTGCGTTCGGTGGTAGAGTGAAAGCGAAGCTCGCGATGGTGCCGTTGAAGATGTCAAGCGAAAGCGGCGATAGCGCTAACCTAAAGGGGACGGTTCCCGTGCTTTGCGCGTTAACTGACCGACTCACAGCATGAGCGGGTTGGGTTGCCTGCTGTCAGAAAAATCGTGGAAATCGCTTTAAGATGAGTGCGCTTCCGAGAGCATATTGAAAGGCGCGGATGAGACGGGTGGCACAGAGCTGACGCCGAAAAGTGGCCCGTTGAACTCGGGCAAAGTGCGGCAGTTAGAAGCCGAGATCCCTGAGTCAGGAGTAAACCGCGACTATAAAGGGTATGATCACGCATGTTGTCCTAGGGAGCGGGGACGACGACAAACCCCAGGGCAGCCGCGCGTCACCCGATGGATCGCAAGCGGCGGGCAGAAGATACAAGCGCATCCGAGGAGTTCCGCGAAAAGGAGCATGTCGAGATAAAGCCGCGTATAGTGGAAGAGGGCGTGGAAGCGGAAGGCATTGCTGCGCGACAACGCGAGTGTTTGTGCGTGGCACAGAGGCCAGCGGAGCCTCGAGAGCTGGGAGACGCGAAAGAGTTGGCCTTGGTTGCCCAAAAGTTGGGTCAGTTGACGTATCGTTCGAGCAAGGCGTGGAATTTGGCTGAGTATGAACCGTGGCCGGCAGCAGCGTGTACTGCAGGTACTTGCCCGGGTTCCGATCATTCGGACGATGCCGGAAAACAAGACAGTGACCGAGTCCTTGAGAATTTTAGTAAGCACAGGGTGCCGTTCGGCGGCCAACGTATTGCGACTTCGGTGCGGCAACTAGATGTGCTTGAAGAAGAAAAGTTAACCCGAAAGAACTTCCACCCACATAGAGGCGTAAAAAGGAAAATGGGAAGACTTCTCGAGTGGAAACAGTGTTGCGTGTATCATGTGGAGAGCTACTTAGGGCGTGTTGCAGGTTCCTCTTGCCGGGTGCCTGATGATGAGGAGCATCCGGTAGTCAATGGCTTGAGTGTGCCAACCATAGGGACGAAGCTGATAAAATTTCAGGCATCGTGTCGAGAATACCTAATCCACGGGCTAAATTACGCGGAGGTAGGTTTTCTGAGCTAACGGGAGAGCGGGTTGCGGACAAAGTTGCGTGGGCGGATGGGGCGTCTCGGCGGCACGGAGCCACACTGCGCTAGGCAGCGCCATTGATAAGAGTAGATCCCGAAAAGTCACATTGGATCGTAGTGAACTTGTCCATGGCCACCTCTGAAGTCTACCGATCGCGGTGGGCGAAGAGCGACGCTGAGGCGTCGATCCCGTCTACACGGCACGGGTTTTCTCCCACTCAATGCCGCGATTCTTTGTCAGTCAGCTGGAATTCGGGAGCGGTCAATTTCTGGCTCTTGAGCGCACTGATGACCATGGTCTGTGGCTGCCACTCACTATTCTTGCTGATGCATGCACACTGTCGAAAGCACCTAATGGTCGCTCGGGAAATAGCAGCGGTGCCTCAGGGGCCGTTAAACACTAGAGGACTAGGCACGTGGTGGACACTCCTTTAGTTAAAACCGACGTGCGCGAACCTGAAGACACTTCAACAGCACCATGCGTTGAAATGTGTGTGTGTCTCAGTGAAGTGAATTGTTTTTCTTGTGCATGTGTGTGTAAGCATGCAGGAGTTATGATTTTTTTTCGTTAATTTCAACAGCACCATGTGGGGGATAGTGTGTGTGTTTCGGAGAAGTGTTACTCAGTTTGGCGCATATGGCTGTCTGATTTATCCATTGTACTTGTGTACCCAGTGTTTTCTTTTTTGTTTGCTTTGTGGTGGCACCAGTTTGGTGGGGCCAAAAGGTTTAAGCAGAAAATATTGCACGTGTTGCAGAAACGCCTCTGGCGTTGAAAGGACTGCGGAGTAAGGCCGCAGGGTTGGGGACGTTCAGCCCCATCCCTTTATGTTATTGTTATTCGCGTAGCTGCACTTAAGCGCTTGCGCGAATCTTGGGAAGGGCGTGTAATGTCCGGCGTCGCAGGCCAGGGGGGTGAGTCTTTTTTGTCTCAAAAGGGCGCGCTTCCCGAAGAGCCGGTTCTCGAGAGACGATAATCCCGGCGCAAAAACGCCAGTTCTGGCAAGAAGACCGTGGTCGGTCGCCGCTTTTAACAACCAGCTAAGTGGTACCCGACCAGCGGAGTGCCGGTGGGCGACATGAGGACATCCGGTGTATAGACGCCCATCCATCTGGATTAGCGTCTGCGCGACGGCTGTCATGCTGGACAGAATCGAATTGAATACTGGGGTTAAACGTCCCAAAACCACCTTATGAGTATGAGAGACGCCTTAGTGAAGGGCTCTGGAAATTTCAACCGCTTGGGGTTCTTTAACGTGCACCAAAATCTGAGCACACGGGCCAACAACATTTCCGCCTCCATCGGAAATGCAGCCGCCACAGCCGGATTCGCTGGACAGCGTAGTCATCTCGCAGTAATGGTATGGGCCCGCAGCCACAACGGCGCCACCCTAGTTCGCGGAACGTAGTGTGCAGACCGGTCCTTTCGTCTCCCTCTCCGACCGAGAGATCGAGTGCTTGAATAAGAGAAAGAGAGCAAGGCGAGAGAACGGCAACAAGTGTTTAGTCTGTCCAATAAACGAACTGAATTACTTTGGTTGGCCGTGAGGAGAATCGGGAGGGGCAACCGAGGGATTCAAACCTGGCTCCCGTATCCTCACCGTGGTTCGGGTCGCACCAAAGAGTGCTCTGCACTATCGGCTCATCCGAGGCAACATGCGAAGGTTGCAACGGAGAACAGTCTTGTAAATTTGTGCATAGGTTTCTGTACATAAAGTCGAGTTGTTGCACTGCACCGAAAGGCGCTGGTCTCCATCCCTGACAAGCAGCAGCAGCCATGGTGAGACAAGACGGACAGCATGCAACCACCCTTTCACTCCCTTCTGTAGCAACAGCTGCTACACAGCTGAGAGAGCTCTGCTCAAGGGAACAGAGTGAGTGGGTAGAAGGTTGAGTTTTACTGTAGGGGATCAACGCCATTGCATTGTCGTGTACGTAGGGCTATTCATACGCGCACGTCATGCCTTCATTCTCTGTGTGCGCGCCCGCAAAAGGAAGGAGGGGGGGGGGAAGCGTTCATTTTTTTTTACCCATTCCGTGGCACGGCGTTGCAAATTTCAGCAGACGTGGTCATGAACGCCTCATCTACGCATTGCGCTTCTAAGCTCAAAATTGTAAAACCCGGTGAGTGGTCCTTTAATGACCCGTGGTTATCCTGCCTACGCACTACGTGCCCGCCCCATGTACATTTCATCTTCTTGATTTTAACTATGATATCCTCAACGCCAATTTGTTCACTGACCCACTCTGCTCTCTTCTTGTCTCTAAGGATACACCTATTTTTTTTTCCTTTCCATCGCTCGCTGCGTAGTTCTCAATTTAAACTGGACCCTTTTTGTAAATCTCTATGTTTCTGCTGAATAGCTAAGTACGGCAAGATACAGCTGTTATATAGTCTGCTCTTGAGTGATAGTGGCAATCTTCCAGTCATGATTTGAGAGTACTTGGCGAGTGTGCTCCACCCCATTCTTATTCTTCTTGTTACTTCAATCTCGTGGTTCGGATCCGCGGTTATTACCTTTTCTAAGTAGACGTAGTCTTTCACAACTTCAAGTGCACTGTTACCTATCTCGAAGCGCTGTTCTCTTCCGAGGTTGTTGTACATTAATTTCGTTTCCTGCAGAATAATTTTAAGACCCACCTTTCTGCTTTCCTTGTCTAACTCCATAATATTGCGCTGCAATTTGTCCACTGAGTTACTCAGCAATGCAATGTCATCGTCAAAGTGCAGGTTACTGAAGTACTCTTTAGTCACTCTTATCTGTACCTCTTCCCCCTCTAGCCCTCTAAAAACCTCCCATAAGCACGCAGTAAATAGCATTGTCGAGATTGTATCCCCCTGCCTTACAGCCTTCTTGATTGGTATTTTGTATCTGTTTTTATATACTACTTACCTTGGTTATGGGCATTTCTGGTTTAAACTATCGTTTTTCAGCAGTACCAGCAAGATGGCACAAAGAGCGCGCCGAGGCACGCACCCTCACCTCTCACGCGTACTTTGCCTCGCGGAGAGGAGTGTGTGGTCGTAAAGCCCGTGAACGCACACTCGCATGCCCTTATTTCGTGGTTGGGAGCATCTTATTTCATAGTTGTCCTTAAGCTTTCACCGAAACGATTCTGTTGTAGTGGCCGGGATCGAAAAGGTCACTGCAATTGTTGCACTGTCCCCGTTTGCGAAAAGAGCGCGCTTTTCATACACAGCGAAGTAACAACTGAGACGCTTATTCGCATTCATCTGTACGTGTAAGTAGGTTTCGTACATTATTTGTGCGTGAGAAACGCGGGGCACGTTTCCATCTGCTTGCCATTCTGCGCGCAACCTTCCAATTTTTTTCGCTATTGCGTTCATTGCTTCACCTTTGTGGCAAAGCTGTGGCTTATTGTTGTTTCTTCTGTTACTTCTGTTCTTTATTCTGTTTCCTGTTTCTTCTGTTTCTTGTTTTTCCCTGCGCTGCGTCTTACTATGAATATGTGCCAACTCGCTCAAGCCACAACCTTAGCAAGCCTTTCAACGTTCTTAACGACCACCTCGCCCTGTGCAGGCTCGCTAACTTAAAGGACCCTTCCGGGTGCCTCGCATGTTAAAGCCTAATACCTCAAGAATTTGACATCACCGTCGTTTTCAAGTCCGGAAAAAAAAAAACACTCTGACCACAACTGCCTATTCGTGTTCCCGTCCACCCACCCCCGCAAGACCACCAGGATGATGACTGTTTCATGGGAACCATAAGTGCTGACGACTTTGCCGAACTACAGCTAGCCGACCCGCAGCTCTGAGCTTCCTATACTCGGCGACAACTTTTCTTGGCACTGAAGGGAAGGGTAGGTGGAGCTATACTGCACATGTGACACTACGTGATGTAGTACATTCTGGAGTGCATCTCGTAACGCTATGGAAAGTGACGGGGGCGCAACATCAGCATTTCATGTAGACGCACATGCCGCTTGGCGTTTGAGGCACACGTAAAAATGCGGGACTTGCTCTCATACTCAAAAACCCGAAGTCAGTACGAGTAATTTAATGTAAATGCGACTATTTTATTGGTGGGAGCTGCGTCCTGTCTTAAATAGCTCCGCGTAAAAAATAAAAGGGGAACTTTTATATTTCACGGTGAAGATACGGGCGCTGTTGTGGAACTACATTCACCGGTGGTAGGATGCCCGCGATTTGGCTCTGTAGCCATCCCTCCGATGCCAAGAAAAGCTATCGCCAAGTATAGTAGAATACCAGGATAGAAATAGAAGCACAGCCTGTTCGAAAAGTGTATCGGTGAGTATTTGCTTTCTTTTAAGGAAGTGCTCTTAAAAAATAAGTTTTCGGCGGCGCGAGCCTACTACCTTATCATTGTATCATTGGCACTAAGACACCAATCACCGAGCTGCGTGTTTGGAACATAATGTTTCTTTACAAACAGAATATCGCCGTTGACACACCTTTCGTATCATGGACACGCTTCGTGAACGTGCCAGTCGTCGGCACAGTTGAAGCACCTAATACAAATTAAGAGGCACTAATAAAAGGAACCTAAGTGAAGCATTTTATTTTCGCACCTGTTTACCACCCGTTGCTAGGTTGATTGATATGTGGGGTTTAACGTCTCAAAACCACCTTATAATTATGGGACATGCCGTAGAGGACGGCTCGGAAAATTTTGACCACCGGGGCTTCTCTAACGTGCACCCGAATCAGAACACACGGGCCTGCAGCATTTTTGCCTGCATCGAAAATGCAGCTTCTGCAGCCGGGATTCAGTCCCACGAACTGTGTGTCAGCAGCCCAGTACCTTAGCCTCTAGACCACCGCGGCGGGGCACCCGTTACTAGGTTATTTGTATATTTGTGTATATTTATGTTGGATATGTAGCTGGGCTCATAGACACTGCTGAACATCCGGTAAGGCGACAAAGTGATTACAAGGCAATGGAAAAATCCTTTAGTTACGTTTCGCCTGTGTTCCACCTTGTAAAAACAAGTGCTTCTAAACAACTTTTTTTTACTTTCCCGCCATTTTTTATTAGCAAACAGTGAGTGATCGTTCCCATTATTTAACTGGACCGTACACACGTCCCGTTGCCAATGTGATAAGTTGGAACAATCAGACCGTGCCGAGGGGAAAAGCAGACGCAACCAAGAGGGCAGCCACTTCCCTTGCCGTTAGTAAAATGGCACTGCAAAGGATAAGTAACATGTTTAGGTGGATGACACCATCTTCCATTAATTTTTGCCGCACAGATAGTGCAGAGTGCATTCCCTGCGCACCACCAAAAAAGTATTTCTATTTGTGTTAAGCACTTTATGAACACTCCATGTGATGTCTTGTCATTACGTAGATGTTCTGTTTAAAGTAGGAAACGACAACAGCTCATATCGCGTCATTCATGTACGTGCATTCCTGTAGCAAAATAGGTCGGGACGTGTAAGCGATGACTTTAATCAGATGAAACGGCATCGCCTCGCCGCCTGACTCGGAGCGTCTGAGGTTGAGGCGTTGCTGCGCGTGCGCGTGCCCTTTCACGCTCCCAGCCATGTCTTTGTACTCACGTGCAACTAGATGACTACATGGAGCGTTTTGCAGTAGGAGTCCTTTCTTTGTTCAATCAGTAACGCGCTTTTTTCAACCGTAGCGCATTGGTGCCGAACTGTACGTGACTCGCACGTGTTCTTGTTAAACTATGTTACCGCGCGGAGCGCGTTGTCATTTCCATGTTCCCCAGAGGTTACATGAAAGTCTATGAGAACTGGTAGCGTAACTTCCATAGAAACCCGTGTATCCAATAGTCAGCACCTCGTTGCCACCGTCGCCATCTACGTATGAAGGAAACAGCTAAAAGCAATAAAAAAATATTCAATATGACGTCACAGCCGGAAGTGGTAGCGACATCGTATATTTGCCCTCCATAGCGCGAAATTGAAGTTTTCTTTTTTAAAGACCTTTACGTGCCGTTATAAGAACGCAATTTTATTGCACTTTATGGCTCACTAATATCGTGAGCGAGCTAAAAGGAAGGAATCAGAGTTATTTTCTTATTCAAATTACGTACTTGCAACATACACTGAAAACTTTGCAGATGAATAAATAATGATATAACTTGCACAACAGCACGATTCTTCAAAAACTCACGTTGCCCAATCACAAGAAACTACTGCAGCGAAAAAACAGCCTTGAGAATGTCGCTTTCGCAGCCGTAGAGTACAGCACCTCGTCGCTTGGCGTGTCGCGCGTTCACTGTCGCCAAAGGCCGTGCTCCAGTTAAGGCAGTCATCTGTCACAGGAACACTATTTACACATCCTGTGAGAGCTAGTTCAGCTCTGAAATGTCACGCTAGCGAACAGCACATAAGCAAATAAACTATGTACGGAAGGTACGCACGAAACTACCACGCAAAAGCGAGTGCATGCCTTGCTGACCCGGCAATGCGCCGAACTTAACACTAGAGGGAGAGTAAAATGAAGGAAAGGCCGAAAGGTTAATCAGAAAATGGAGCATCAGGTTTGCTACCCTGCACTGAGGGAAGCGGGAATGGGGAAGAAAGATGGGAACAAAAGTGAAGAGGGAAATAGACGCGCGCAAAAAAAAGTGGGGGGGGGGGGGGGGGCTGGGATGCTATAGTCTATACAATAGGCCACTGCCACGCAAAAAGTTCAGTAAGGCCTTCGCTGATTTTCTGTGAGCACACAAATCATGTCGTCTTTCCAACACTGATTGTTCAGACAAAGGTCTGTCGTCAAGGCGAGCTAACGCAGCAGCTAGTTGCCGTCTTTGCACGCTGTAACGAGGGCAGTGACAGAGAATGTGCTCTATAGTTTCATCGCTGCCGCAATGACCACAAGCAGCACTGTCTTCCATGCTGATTCGGAAGGCGAAAGCTTTGGTGAAGGCAACACCAAGCCATAGTCGGCAAAGCACCGCTTTCTCGAGTCGAAAAAGTCCAGACAGAGGCCGGAGTCGACGAGACGTGTCCAGTCTATGCAGTCGTGTGTGCCATAAGCACTCGGCGTTCCACAGGACTTTTAATTCTGCATTAGTGATTTTTCGGATTGTCATTGCTGCATCAGTCCTTGAAAATGGTATAGATTCTTCTTCACCATCTTCGTGGGCTGATCGAGCAGCTGCATCAGCATGTTCGTTGCCCAATATGCCGCAGTGGCTTGGAAGACACTGAAACGTGATTTTCTGTCCTTCGTCAAAGAGGTGGTGAAGCAGCTCTCTAATTTCCAGCACTAGCTGTTCATGAGGTCCCCGGCGTAAGGCGAATATCAAACGCTGTAGTGCTGCCTTAGAGTCCGTGAACACGCTCCATTTCTTGGCTTCTTGGTATTTAATGATTTTAACTGCGCTACGTAGAGCAGGAAGTTCCGCAGCTGTCGATGATGTCTAGTGGGATAACCGAAACTTCACCGTTGTCGCTGTTGCAGGAAAGATCACCGACCCTGCAGACCCATCCACTTTAGTTGAAGCGTCAGTATATAGATGAGTATGTCACTGTACTTCTCATATAACAAGAGAAGAGAAAGCTGCTTTAGCGCTGGAGACGAGAGCCGGGCTTTTGACCCTATGCTTGGAACCGTGAGTTCAACATGTGCATAAGTCATACTCCATAAGGGAGTTGAAATTCTGGAGGAAGTTGTATATCCCGTAGGAATGCGAGTGCGACATGAGAAGACTGTCTGGCAAAATGAGGCATGACGTCGGTCTTCTGGCAGTGAAGCTAGATGATGGGCAGGGGCGGGAGTAAGATGCCTCACATATGCTCTGAGCACTTCCATTATGATATGCGTCTTGATCTGGTAGTCATTAGTGATCTCGATTGTCTCAGCTGTTGATGAACATCGCGGTAGCCCCAGACAAACTCGCAGAGCCATAGCCTGGATGCTTTCGAGAGTCCGAATGCTGGTTATACAGGTACTGGTCAATACATGCAAACTGTAGCGCAAATAGCCAAGAAAAAACGTCTTGTACGATTGCATCATTGCATGTATTGAAGTCTCCCAGACACGGTAAGGGCATCGATGAATAGGTCTTGCATCTGCGGTGTCAGTTTGATGGGTCACCAAAGATATTTGTCGAAGTTTTGGTAGAGCGAAATCAAAAACATCACTGTAGGATGCCTACAAAAGGCGTAGGTACAGGCTTTGAGAAGGGTCAAAGTCCGGGGCAATCATGAAAAGATGCGAGCCGCGGTACTTGAAGTGTTCACTACATATACGCAATATACGAATGGACAGACAGACGGATGGATAGACGGACGGATGGATGGACGATTCATGGCTCACCAATAAAACCCTCCAAAACTATACCCCATTCATTATCATTTTTTTAAAGACGACTGTCTTTCTTGGGATACTTCAGCACAAAAAAGTTGGTCTGTCTGTTTGTCAACCGAAACGGCTCAATCATGACCACATCCACAGCACCCATGAATATTGCTCAGGTTTTTGCGTTTATACTTGTGCAACTGTTGATAAAAGAGCAAATATTTCGCACATCTGAGGCACAATATCAACACGTAAATATAGTGCAGTGCGTTATTTCATACTAACAAAAGGCATACATGAGCAATTTTAAAACTGTAGCGTTTATTAAGCTGCGCTGACAATGCAATGCCATACACAAACTGCGAGTTTTCTATGTTTAGCTAAGATGATACGGTACTGCCACTTACCTTAAAATTTACGAAACGTGGCCTCCAAGATTGTGCGCACATTCTATCGTACGCTGCGTGCTTGCTCCAATAGAGGCCATATTTTCGTTTTCGGAGATTACCGCCAGATAATGCTCATGTTTCAAGCAGCGCCTCTCGAATCCTTTTCACCGAATTTGTCGCACAAAACATATGGTGAATGTTTTGTTCTGCTCACTCTTTTCAGACGGAATAATATCAACTTTTGACGAGGTTGGCAGTCGAACATGCAGACAAAGGGCCATTTTTTTACTACAGTCGGTGATAAACTAAGAATAAATGTAAGCTCCGCTCACAGTGGTCACCATTCCACACAATCTGAAATGGCATAAACGTCCCATTTTTTTCCAAGAAACATTTATTGTCACAGACGTCAATAGCATTTCAACGGAACATTTTCTTCTTAGACATAAAATAACAATGAGGACACAACAGACTTCATTTACATAAACATGAATATAAAATGACGTGGAAAAAACATGTACATTCGATGGTTCACACAAACACAACCACACAAAATGTGTCACAAAAGGAAACAGAATTCCAATCGGTTATTAATGTGAGATGTGTCAGGCAGGGTTCACGGACTTAACGCATATCACTTGGCTTTACAGGCTCGTGTTCATTTCACTAGTTTTCGTTCAAAAAAAATTATTTCTCTACAAGTTTCATCAAAAGGCCTTACTGCACTGCATGCCTTGTCAAACATAACGCTTCAAGAATAAACGACGAACCTTTACCTTATAATATGTGTAGCGCTTGCGTTACCAGCGAAATTGTGCCTATATGGTTAGAACGTAAGTCGCCAATCATTTCTCTTTTGCAAGGATGAAGGACAGGTGCACAGCAGTTTGGGGGTGGAGTGTGTATCTACTCTTAGGTGGTAACCGACTGCGTCAGACGCTGCCTGCATAGACCTTGCGAGATGAGAGAGGAGGAGGCAAGCAACAGTTATTGCAGGTGTCTTCCTGGGCCGGTACAAGACACGAGCATGTGAGTCTTGGCACGAGGCGTAAGAATGCGGCCCGAGATGCGAGACGCGAACATACACAGGATGGATGGATGGATAGATGGATGGATGGATGGATATGGCTGTACCCTTTAGATCGGGCGGTGGCTAGCGCCACCAAGCCGTAACACCTAATGAACCAAAAACTATATTTATTTTTTTTCCTTAAAAAGTGAGTTTGAGGATTCGTACTTTGCAGTGAAGAGTTTAATTTTCACTCGTGTCTTGACTTTAGCCACCAATCAGATAACCTCCTTCTGGTTAAGTCTACCCGCTTAAAGTTTATTTTGCCCTCCCGGTCCCTAAACCCCAGTGCTTTGAAAAACTCTGCGCCATCATCCTGAACTATAGGGTGAAGCCCTTTACAGAACATTATCAAGTGTTCGGCAGTTTCTTCTTCCTCTCCACACGCACTGCATACTGTGTCTATTCCTTCGTATTTGGCCCGATATGTCTTGCTTCGCAGTACTCCCGTCCTGGCCTCAAACAGTAGAGAACTACCCCGAGTATTATCATAGATCCTTTCCTTGGCAATTTCCTGCTTAAAAGTTCGATAGATCTCTAGTGCGGACTTCTTAATCATGCCCATTCTCCACATGTCAGTCTCCGTTTCCTTCACTTTCTTCTTAACCGATAATTCTTTTTGGTTTGGCCACCTGCTGTTTTCTAAGTATTTACCAGTCAACTTCCTGGTTCGCTTCCTTCATTTTGTATCGACATTCTTCATGTACAAGTAGCTGAAAACCTTCCTAGCCCAACGCTCTTCCCCCATTTCTCTCAATCGTTTCTCAAATTTTATCTTGCTGCTAGCTTCCCTGCCCTCAAATGATGTCCATCCCATATCACCTTGTACTCCCTGATTTGGTGTGTTCCCGTGAGCTCCTAAAGCAAGCCTACCTATTCCACGTTGCTTAATTTCTAATCTTGCTTGAACTTCTGATCTCATGCACAAGACCGCATTGCCGAACGTCAGCCCGGGAACCATGACCCCTTTCCATATTCCTCTCACAACATCATACCTATTGTAATTCCACAGTGCCCTATTTTTCATGACTGCTGCATTCCTGTTACCTTTAGTCGTCACGTATATTTCGTGTTCCCTCAGATACTCGGTTCCATTGCTTATCCATACGCCCAGATATTTGTATTTATCTGTTATCTCTAGCGTGACCTCCTGTATTCTAAGCTCACTACCTTCGTTGTCATTGAAAATCATGACTGCTGATTTTTCCTTACTGAATCTAAAATCTAACCTATCTCCCTCATTACCGCAGATGTCCATCAATCTCTGCAAATCTTCCTTGTTGTTGGCCATTAGCACTATATCATCTGCGTACATTAATGCTGGTAGTGCCTGATCAATAAGTTTTCCTTGTTTGACTAAAGAGAGGTTGAAGCCCAGTCCACTTCCCTCTAATTTTGCCTCCAATCCTTGTAGGTACATCATGAATAATAAGGGTGACAGGGGGCACCCCTGCCTAAGCCCCCGTTTTACCTCTGCAGTCTTGGATACCTGTTTTTCCCACTTTATAACTACCTTGTTACCTTTATAGATACCCTTTAAAAGATTAGTGACTACATGTTCCATGCCTAGTGTGTCCAGTATTCCCCACAATTCCTCTTGAACCACGCTATCGTACGCTCCCTTGATATCCAAAAATGCTAGCCACAGGGGCCTGTGTTCCTTTTCTGCTATTTCGATGCACTGCGTCAGTGAGAACAGATTGTCTTCCAACCTCCTGTGTTTCCGAAACCCATTCTGCAGTTCCCCCAGCACCCCCTCATCCTCTATCCACGCCTGCAGTCTTTCCTTTATAATTTGCATCGCCAGCCTGTAGACCACTGATGTCACTGTTATAGGACGGTAGTTGTTTATGTCAGCTTTTTCCCCCTTTCCTTTATAGATCATGCTCATCCTGCTAAGTTTCCATCCATTGGGAACTTCACCATCGATTATTATTTTGCTCACTGCCTCCCTCAAAGCCTGCTTAGACTTCGGACCTAATGTCTTTATCAGCCTAATTGGAATGCCATCTGGGCCTGTTGATGTACTACCAGGAACCCTTTTCTCGGCCCTTTCCCACTCTTGTTGTGAAAATGGAGCCATTGCACCACTTGATTCGTCCTTGTCTATTGTGGTGCATAAAGTACTTCTTTGTTGAAATTTTCCTGTCACCCTTGTTCTTATATATTCAATAGCTTCGTCCCCTTCTAGCCTAGCACCTTGGGCTGTAGTTATAAAACTCTGCTCTAGGCTCGTCTCATTTCTTAGGGAGTTTAGATGGTTCCAAAATTTCGCAGCTGCCTTTCTATCTTTTTTATGTACTTCTGCCAGCCACTGAGCTTCCTTCCTTCTAATTTTTTCATTAGAAGGAAGGGAGCACAGTGTAGGTATGGACGGCGCCACCACCGACGCCGAAGCGCGACATCGTGCGACTAAGCATTTAAAACTCAACATTGCTTCGCGGTGCATTGAGCATGCAACGCGAAGCAATGTTGGCCGACTTGGTGCCAACTGGGCCCCTGCTCCTCTACAGCGTATGTCTTCACCACGATTTTGTCTTTCGTCACGGCAAGCTTCCAACCGGAGCCATACGTGCATGCCTACTCGTTTCGGACCAATCTAACAACAGGAAATATCTCCACCAGCCGTTGACTACATCTCGTGAAACAATTATGCACCAGTTACGGACTCGGGTGGCGGAAAAAACGAGAGCTACGCGAGAGAGTGAGGAGGACGGCGTCGAGAACAATGATTGTCGCTACCTTGAAAACTGTAAGGGGCGAAGCTTCTTAAGGCGTGGATTGGTCGTCACCTGTATGTACGCATATATTTAGTAATTACCTCACAGCATATCCATGTAGTAAATGATGATGAGTGGGGCGAAGCTTCGGAGGGTTTATCGGCAGACCGTTAATCATTCATGGGCCGCGTCGGTCTATTTTCTGACTGTCTGTCTGACGCACGGACGAACGGGTGCAAGGACGGACGCGTGGACAGATGGACAGAAGCAAGAACGAACGGATAGACGGAAGAGTGGACGGACTGATGGACACTTCACGCCACTCATCATCATTCACTGTGTGGATATGCTGTGATCTTTCTTCATATTTAAAATGGTCGCGTCACTTTGCCCCTGGCGTTGAGCAGTGGCTATAACCACGGAAAAACTCTACGACTGTGTTGCACTCTGTTGCGAAGGCCGGAAAGTGGAACGCGCCTTCCTAGTCCGACCGTACCTGTACTTTGTTTCGAGCATCCTGGTTTGTGCTTCAGAGGTGTGCAGCAAGCAACGAGCTGCTTGTGGTTATTTCGGGGACATTCTAATTTCTTGTCATCGCATTCACTGCTTCAGCGTCGTATACATTTCTACGTATATACGATTGAGAATGTTTTCACCATCTTGCTTGCAGACATGAACGCAGAAGCTCTTAATGGCTGTTATTGTTCCCGTATTATGGTGACAACCTGCAGGATCTCCACCACACGCCCAAATGGAGTTTTAATTTTGCGAAATGTAACGGAGTCAAGTTGCGGCTTACCGTTGCATTGCAGGACTGCAATACAGGGCCTGGACCTGAAGGTGGTGTTACTCGAGCATCAGCGTACAACCTTGCCACCCTGCAGTGGAATATAATTTGCTTTATGAAAGCGGCCGTACACACCCTGCAAAATATTCTAAAATTAAAGATTTTTATGCCGGGGTTCCCCATAGCACTTTTGACGTATTTCTGCACCGATAGGGCTTTATAAAGTATGCACTGATGTAAGGCGAAGAAAAAACTAGAAGAAAGATTCCTTCAGTGGAAGTGGAACCAATGACCCGCTGCTCCACAGTGCGGGGTGCGAAACGACTCACCCACACACCTTTTTTCTTATTGCCTTTTAGACTACGGGTCAATGTAGTCAACGGTCACACATCAAAACCGTTTCATTGATTTATATGTGGGACTTGACGTCCCAAAACCACCTGCTGTTAAGAGAGGTGCCGTAGTGGAGACCTCCAGAAACTTACTACCGTTCTTTAACGTGCACTTAAACTCGTTTCATGCACGTTTAAGCATCAAACAAAAATATGAAATCTTTATCACAGTCAGTCGTCTTATGAACATATCGCACTTTGGTAACAGCTTCCATGAAACACTCATGAACATTGAGAACCTTGACATCACAGTGCCTGTATGATAACATTCTATGTCACACCGAATGAAGACCAAGTAAAAAGATAACATCCAGATGTTGAACACAACTTTTACAAGGCCACTAATCCATGTGTAAAAAGAGAGAAATCTATTTTGAAGTGTTCTGTAAAACGTCCCGAAAGAAAATGACATTATTCCAATCAATAAATACATGTTCAATGGTTTCAGGATTATAATGCAGGAGGCAGCTGCTTGCTCATGGTAAATACATTCCTCTCTATTCAAGCCACGTTTTCACTGTCAACGCACCCGTATGAAGCTTGCAAACGAAAGTTTTTACGTAAGGCGGTATTCACGTGTTTACTTTTATTCGCTTGAGTATACGTCTTGCCGGTACACTTCTCTAAACATTAAACGGTAAAGGGGTACAGAAAATACATTCTCAATAAAATATATCACAAAGCCGTTTTTATTTATTTTAGATAGGTAATCCATCGAAAACATTGCCCTCAAGAAGCGATATGACAAGAAAGTTTCGCACAACAATGGTGACAAGATGTTTCATTCTCCACTGTGTGAGAGAGAAAGAAGGAATATAAGAAAGGTAGGGAGGTTAACTAGACTACGCCCAGTTTGATACTTTACACATGGGGAGAAGAGAAAGTGAAGTAAAAGAGAGAAAGAACGAAATAAGCAGGTGCACATTCCATACAGCACACACACCGCACGCACAGTACAGGGTTTCCCAGGTGGTCGCTCAGTGACATTGTTCTCAAGAATTGTAGAATGGCTTCTGTGGTTTTCCGGGCTGCTGTAATTGAAGACCACGTACACAAGCTCTTCTCTTGAGTAAATGAACGATGATCCAGTCTCCTCGAGGCTCACTGGAGAGTCCAGCAATCCTGTTCAAAACCGGGACTATGGCATAGGACATGGTTGAGGGTTTCCAAGCGATCACAATTATCATATTTGGGGGACTCAGCCATCCTATGGGATAACTTAATGAGTTTTTAAAGGCTACGTCGACCCACCACGTCTCCAAGTATTTGATAGCAGCTGTAGTTAAAGTAACGAACCGAGATTCTATGGGCGTCGAGGGGACTTCAGTGAAATATTTCAGTGCATAAGTGTGGCATTGTGCGGGATGCGGCGAAATCGGGCATGGAGTCTAATAACGTAGTTTGAAATCAACAACATAAAAAAGGTCTCTTCGGTCTCTTGTCAGTACGAAACGTGAAATTACTTAGTTAAGAAAGAGTTTACACAAAGACAGCTTTTCTTCCTTAACACTATAGGAAATATGTTTATCCTTGATGTTGGCTCTCACCTCACGTTCTTCACTGTACTAACAACAAACTATTTTACAACATTTACCGTTGGCGGTACTCGCAACTCGGTG
Source organism: Rhipicephalus microplus (assembly GCF_043290135.1). Taxonomy (NCBI): domain Eukaryota; kingdom Metazoa; phylum Arthropoda; class Arachnida; order Ixodida; family Ixodidae; genus Rhipicephalus; species Rhipicephalus microplus. Next base: position 135,033,902 of record NC_134702.1, on the reverse strand, counting down.
TTACTTCACGTTGTCATTATTTCTAGCGAGGTGACGTGAACAAGGCAGATACAACTGGTATCGAAGGCTCCATAGAAGCCCATATGTTCAGAAAACGGCGGCTGATCAGCTGCTCATAGGGTCGGGCACTTTAGCTTGCTGGACACTCAGGGCATCGGGGCTTAGCGCTCTGGCGGCTGCTGCTGCCAGAGCGCTAAGCTGCTCCTGGGGCTGCTTTTGGGGCTTAGCGCCATCTCTGTGAGGAGGTGACACTTCCGGCGGAACAAAAAAATAAAGCAAATGCAACGCAATAGTTGGTAATGAAAGGATGTCATTTTGTGTGCACTAGTACTATTTGACTCCAAAGTACTTTTTATAGGCCCCTGATCGCTAAGGACTCGCGCTAAGGTGATCACTGGCGACTCATCTACGAGTATGCCTCAAGTCAATGCGGCCTAATTTGATATATTCGGCGTTCATGGCATCTTCCGCACATGTATTGAAGTAACCAAGAGTGTATACCTGTCATATCTGCTCCGTTGCTTATTCCCTTCAAACATACCAGGGTTCTTAAGCATGCACAATGCTTGTGTTCTTCAGCTTTAACAGGAAGGAATGAAGCCTAGACCACGAAACTTATGAGATTCATTTTTATTCAATTGTCACAATAACTCAAATGTATCAAACTGCGCACAAACGTAATAAGCACAAAAAAGTTTGTGGACACTACTGGCATTATGATTTTTAGCGGTATTCTCCGATAAAATACCGCTACGTATGGAAATGCATACATGTGAATTTTAGCGTGATAGATAACTTGGCGATCTGCTCACCGATAATGCGAAGAATAGTATGTGCTGCATGCTCAAGAAGAAAACCGGGCTGCAGGAATACTGACGGATGAAAGTGCAGCGAACACTGTATTCCGAACCGTTGCACGTGTTGCTAATCATATGTGAGGTTTAATGTCCCATAACCACCATATGTGTATGAAAGACGCTGTAGTTGAGAGTTCCAAAAATTTCGATGACTTGGAGTTCTTTAACGTGCAGCTAAATCTGAGCATACGGGCATACAGCGTTTTCGCCTCCATCAAAAATGCAGCCGCCGCAGACGGCAATCCATCCCGCGACCTGCGGGTAGCTTCTAGCTCTTCTAGCTTTCGCTGTGACAGTGCTGCTCTTTCTACGCAGGCCTGATGTTTTTTATATGTTAACTCTATCAATTTTTCTCTATATCTTTTACTGTCTTTCAGTTCCCAATCCATGTCGCGTTATTGTGTGAGGCCATTTGCCAGAGCACTGCAGCTTACACGTGCACCGGTGTGTTTTCGCCACATACCCTTTCGAGCTTCAGGCTAGCAGTGACATGCGTGCCTTCTCAACATTCCAGGAACTAAGTGCATGTCAGGTTGACGGAGACTTCATAACGCAAATGCTGGAATCGTCGCAAGTTTGAAACCAGGCGGTAATATGTCCGGATGATTTGTAATAATACCGCAGAACGAAGAATGGGGCCTCCGCGCTGTCAAACACGCTAAATGATCTGACGGTAGCCATAATGAATGCCGAATGTGCGCTCTCAGCGTCTCGACAATGATGTGCGTTGTGACCTGCTGTTCTTGTGCGATAACAATCGTTGCCACTGTCGATTAGCATCTTGTAAGACCAAGACATGTCCGAAGTGCTTGGGCTTGTACGCTCTGTAGTGCATGGATTTAAGTGTTGCACGTGTTGGACAGAAAGGGAAGGCTGCACCGGACAATTCCGAGAAAAAGGGTTGTATAAAGCTGCAACATAGAGTGCACGGATGGGCCCCATGATTTTCCGGCGACGAACTTGGATACATTCTCAATGCCAATGAGCTTTTTTCTTCAGGTATGCGACATGAGGGCTTTAGGTTAGGCCACGATCTACGATGACACCTAAGAATCTATGGCTGCTCTTATATGCGATTGGTCTGCCATCGATGCACAATGGGTAGAAAGACATCGGTTTGCGTGTAAACGCCACCGCTATGCATTTTGCTGTGGCGATAATCAAACCTGCTGGCGAAGGTATGCCGATGTTATTGTTGCCGCTTTCTGTATCCTTGCGCGAACATGAGGCCATGTCACGCTGGACGCACAAATGCAGACATCAGCGTAGAGAGATATATAAGTCGTCTGTGGCAGCATTTCGGTGAGCCCCACCAGAATCAGGTTGAAAAGAGTCGGACTCAAAACGCCGCCTTGTGGCCTCCCACGACTTGTGAAATGCTTATTCGTAGGCCCATCTTCAGTTAGAACGAACATGTATCTCTTTGTGAGGTAGCTTCTTACCCATCAAAAGATACAACCTCCAAGTTCAGCTGCTTCAAGAGCATGGAGAACAGCCTTATGGGTCACGTTCTCATAGGTGCCTTTCACATCTAAGAACAGAGCTACTGACAGCCACTTTTTAGCTTTCTATTGCTGAACAGACGTCCCTAAGTCAATGACACTATCAATTGAGGACCGACCTCGTCGAAAGCCAGCCATAGCATCAGGATAGCTGTTATAATGTTCCAGGTACCATTCCATGTGCGTAAGCAGCATCTTCTCTATGACCTTGTCGACGCAGCTTGCTAGTGCTAGAGGCCGGTATGATGCCAAATTCGAATAATGGAGACTTTCCGGGCTTCAACAAAGGCACCAACTGACTGCACTTCCCCTCATCAGGCACCATTCCATTATGTCAAGACTTATTGAAAATGTCTGAAAGACAGCGCTGTGCCTTCGGGCCTAGGTGACGTAGGACAGTACAGGTCACTCCATCCGGACCTGGGGACGATGAGCGTCTGCATGAGTTCAATGCTGCATGAAGTTCTTCTATAGTGAATGTAACCTCCATTTGCTGATCTTCTGCGACTTGCACGACCTGTGGCAATATATCGATCGGTATAGAGATGTCTCCAGTGATCCTTGCACGAAATTCACCATAAACATCAAGCTGTGAGCGACGTTGATGTAGCGCCGGAGTGGTGAAGGGATGACGCTGTTGCGGATGCGAGTGAATACCTCGAAGAGTCCTCCATACGGGAGACAAAGGCTTTCGAGGGTCTAGCGAGTCATAAAAACTCTTCCATCGTTGTTCTTGGAGTTTGTGCATTCAACGTTAGATTTTCTTCTGAATGCGTCTGTATTTTCTAAGGTCATAGATAGATATCGTGCGTTTGTATAATATTTCGGCACGTCGGCGGACCACTCGAAGTTGTTCCAACTCTTGGTCGAATGTGATACGTCTCGATTCTTTCGAACATATCTTCGTGTGAAGTCTCTATCGCACAACAAATCACTTCTTCAATGGATTCTGGCAGTTCGTGCATGCACTTGTTCTCCACTGATGTCTGATACTCTTCCCTTTCAATAAGTCTTGAGTGTCCAGTGGAAGGATAATCGTCCAGACCTCTTACTGTCATGTACGTGGAGATGTGGTCGCGGCCGTAGGTTGCAATTTTTGTGAACCATTGGACTTTCGTGGCAATGCTATGCGACACTGATGTCAAGTCCAAGCAACTGCGATAAGTTACTCCTCGGAGATAAGTGGGGCTCCCGTCGTTCAGCACCTGAAGCAAGTGCTCTGATGCGAGATCAACCAGGTTCGTGCCTTTTCGATTTGTCCTGATGCTTCCCCACAGTGGATGATGGGCGTTGAAGTCACCCATCAATATCCAAGGTGCTGGAGTCGTTGCAAATATATCATTTAATATCTGTTGATCCAGTCGACGTGACAGTGCTATATATGAGCCTATCAGCGTAAACGTCAACTTATTTTTAACATATAGACACACGTAGGCATTTCCATTGTGAGACTCTGATCTTTGGCGAAAATAAGTGAGTTATATACGGATGCACACAGCAACGTGACTTCATATAACGCATGATGAAGAAACGAACGATTCATAGCCCGACAGTGGAGGTATTTTTTTAAAATTGCGGTTCACAAATGACGATGATATGAATGTTATTCTCGAAAATGAACTGTCTGAACTCAGGCATTCTTGACTGTAGACCTCTGGCGTTCCACCGAATTATGGAAGCACACTTGACTTTTCCTCGTAAAGGCTCATGTGGTCTATGGTGAGTCATCTTGTTACTCAAGTCTGGCAAAATTGATTCTAGTGTATCCAGGACTTGCAGCGCGCATTTAGCGGCTAGGATCTGTTGACTAGCCAAAAGAGTGGGAATAAAACTCATGAACGACCTCAATAGAGAAAAACTTGTACCTCTTTGGGCAGATAGACTACCTGCTCGGGTCATGTTCATTGTTGACTGTCGATGTTGTTGTTCCGTAGACACGTGTACCCACGGTAAAGCGGGCCAGTCAGAGCCAGATGTTCTCTGTTCCGCTACAGTGTCTTCCAGCACCTCTGGACGTACCCCGCCTGGTGGCGGGGGTGGGGGAGGTCGCTGTGGTCGTGGCGGCGGTGGTGGTGGCATTGGCAGTGTAAGTGAAGGCGCTTTCAGCACAGGACTGCTATTTCTTTACTTCGAGCACCGCCGTCAACGGTAACGCCGTCGTTGAACAACCGTTACCACTTCCTTTCATGAAAATCCTTCTTTCACCATTTGTCTCAGAATGTTCCTCTCATTCTTGAGTACTGGGCAGTCTTTAGATGAGGTCTCATGGTTCCCGTTGCAGTTGCTGCATTTTAGGAGGGTTGCTTGGCGAGCCACTGCTTTGTGGGGTCTGGCGCAACATGTGCATGCTTGCTTGTTGTTACACACAGCACTAACATGACCCAGTTTTAGACAGTTGTGGCACTGTAGTGTCCTTGGGATGTATGATCGGACAACGTGACGAAAGTGACGAACCTTTACATGTGATGGGATGCAATCACCTCTGAAGGTCACCTTTATGCAACGGGGTTCGCCAAGCAGGCATACTTGCAATATGTCCGTTGCTTCAGTAGCTGGCTTTATCAGCACAGGGAGGTCTGCGTTTGGTATGGAAACATCAACGCCATAAATGACGCCAGTCGTCGTGTCACTATCCTGCGGAATGTAAGCACTGAGATTGATGCCTCCAAGCTTCGTTTGGCAAGGTATGTAGCGCCGCCGGGTGCTCAATGTCTATGGCCAAGATATTCTTCAGTGGGTTGAGTCTAATATCCTTTATCTCATTAGACACGATAGCTTCGAGACGCGCTGATATCTCTTGCCTGTTCATGTTCTTCAAGTTGATGAAAGAGTCGACAGGAACAAGAAGTATGGTATGGCGTTTAGAACTGCACGCAGCCTTCACGGTCCTGGCGAAGACGCGGCGACCATTCTCCTTTTAGCTTTACGCTTCACTGCAGTGATGAAATCTTCATCGCTGTCTTCAATACTCGCCGTGTACAGTTCAGTGCTGTCACTGGTGCTGTCATCCTCCCGGCTGTTGCGCTTCCTTGAGGTTGACGTCAAAAATGATGCCAAGTCCGGATTGCGTACTGTGGGGCCTGGATCCATCGCTGCCCGCAGGAGAGCGATGATCCCCCGATAATGCGTAAATTCACCAAAAAACACCAAAATAAATAAGCAGCTTTCGGCAGAAAAACACTTTGTCGTCGTCATCGTCGCAGTGCTATAAGTGCCACAGAAAGGCAAGGACATTGACGGACGAATGTCACGAGGTGAGTGCTTTGGTGCAACACTCCAGTGCAAAGCAGAACATTTTTTGCGTTCGGGGCTCAATCTACGAAATCTGCAACTGTCGTTCTTGAAACTCCGTGTGGTATGCGCATGAGCCAAGGCGTAGGAAAACCAATGGCTGGGAGCGGCCACATTGGCCTTTCTCTCCTCAAATGAGTACGCATTAAATGCGTGTGTTGAGTACTACCTATCTTTATTACGTTCTTGCTGATGCCACCTTTTCGCGGCGCTGAACATATATGTTACTTACGCTACTTTAATAGATAAATCGTAATAATATATTTTGGTGTCAAATGAAGACATACGAGTAGGCATCAACGTCGGTGCCCCCACCTCAAACAGGGCTATAGTTGTCGAGCACTGATATACCTAGCATGGTGGTGCGCAAAAGGATGATAATGCGGAGAAACGAACACGAAACATGGTGCCAGCTATCAACTCAGAATTGCGTGGTTGTGGAGAGGAAGGTCGAATGTGAGGACCAAGGCAAGGGTGTTTGTATAAGGTCCAGCACAGGGCCAAGAAGTTTGAATGCGCCACTGAAGTCGTGCTCAACCGTGGTGGTCTGGTGGCTAAAGTACTGCGTTGCTGACCCGCAGGTCGCGGGATTGAATCCCGGCTGCGGCGACTGCATTTCAGACGAAGGCAAAAGTGTTGTAGGCTTATGTGCTTAGATTTGGGTGGACGTTAAAGAATCCCAGCTGTTCAAAATTTCCGGAGCCCTCTACTACGGTGTCTTTCATAATCATATGGTGGTTTTGGGACGTTAAACCTCACATATAAATCAATCAATCAATCAATCAATCAATCATACAAATTCAGCTCCCGTATATACTAGCGTACAACATACATAAGGTCTATTCGACAAATGTACAAAGTACGCTACAAAGCAAATATCATACAACACTATAATATATGTCTAAAGGAGTATTAGAGCAGCACACTCCATTAACTCAGTATACCAGTCCGGCTGAAATTGCAGTTAGTCATAAAAGTGTTTTAGCTCCACAGTCATTTGTACAAAGTGGCATCGCGAAGACACCATTAGTTCCGCATGCCTGTCCAACATGCGAGTTTCCTATAAATTATGCATGCCCATAAGCAATGGCATGTCAACTGGCATATCACTGCATTTGGGTGGTACAAGATAACGGATTCTATGAGAATTTAAATCCAGTCGTTTTTTAAAAGCCCTCTGCAGGACGTCACAGAAAACGATGCCGTCTTACAACTGATAAAGCAATGTTCTACTGTTTCTGGTAATTCACAAAGGCGGCAGTTAATTGAGGATACAAATATGCTTTTGGTGTTTAACCAATCTTTTACAGGTATTATTTCCGTATGCATTTTGCAAAAAAATGTCTTGGTTATTGGTGAAATGGTCATTTTCGTTACACGTAATGGCATGTCATGACCATAAAGTCTAATACATAGAGAGAGAAAAAGTGGGGCCGGAAAGAGCACATTCAATACAGCATAATATAGCTCTTTTCATGAGCTAGAGAACAAGTACTCGTTGGAGAATCTGGCTGTGAGAAAACGCACTGATTCGTATACTTCACGCATGAACCCTTGCAGATAGGGAGACGATGCAAAATTAGTAGATAACACTAACTTTGGTAAAAAATCTGCGAAATTCACTTCCAAGAATGTTCGAAGCAGTAGATGAGCGCAGTCATGAATAGGAAAAGCGCCACACCAGTTGTCCAATAAAGAGGTGTACCATCCCAAGATGACCTGCTGTTACGACCGGGGTTTGCAGGCACCGGAGGTCCGAGATGAAGTTGTCGAGGCAGGAGGAAGAGAGACTTGAAGAGGGTTTACTTACATTATATACATAGTGAGCTCTCGTACTTGACGAGCTCTTTCTTACACGGCGAGTTCTCCAATCTGGCGTTTCTCAACATGGCGCTCCTTCAAATGAGCCGGGTGGCTCATTATAAAGGGTATGTGCTCCCCAAATCCCTAAGTCAGGGAACACATGCAGATAGTACTGTCCAATTACAGATCACATTATGGGCAGTACCAGCGCACAAACTCATGGGACGAAAAGAAGAGACACAGCGCTTGAGAACAGCACTTGTTTGTGTCTCTTCTCTTCGTCCCGTGAGTTTGTGCGCTGGTACTGCCCATAATGTATCATCACAAGCCCAACTATCAGTCCTGCTACACATCACACACAACTGGCGAGAGGGACGAGCATGCACGGCCCACGTGAACGTTCAATATTGAGGCGTGACTCTGCATTCCAAGGTAGCGCCAGCGGGGATCTTCCTCGTCATGTGTGTGCCGCTGGTCGAGGGGTCCCAAGCTTATGACAGCATACTTCAAAGGGTCCGCCGAACTGCTCGCTTAATTAGCGGGACAATTTGCGGTGAGCGCCGCGGTCTCTTCCAAAAAAAGATGCTGCATTTGTCCTCTCTCGAACGGCTTACGGCGTCGTTGCGACACGACGTCTCACCCTCCGGCTAGGAGGGACAATGCCTGGCGGTCATAGGTAGCCGGCCTGTCGGCTACTTGTTTGAAGATCCAAAGAGCGCCGCTCTCTCGTCAGCTCTGGCACCAGTCACAACAGCTCGTCCGCCGGCGGGAGATTCGACTTTAGGGTAACCAGCTGCAAGGTTGCCCGAAGTGTCGTAGTGTGGTGCCGTCTTCCAGGCCACTGCGGATGACACCCACCCAAGGACTCTTTCTCGCTCGTTCCTTGTGGCTCTCTTCTGGGAAAAGCATTTATAGACACCACCACAGGCACGGGAGAGCACCCTTCCCGCCCTGAGACACATCGAGTCCTACACTTTCTCCAAAACAACCTTCCTTAAGTAGTCTCACAACACAAAGCAGCAATCGGAAGGTTTGTCTGAACTTTCGCCAAAAGTCCAATCTTGATTCGAGAATTATCTTTCCATTAGACTGCTTCCGAGAAAATTAACTGCCAAATGAGGCGTTCCCCGTGGCATATCTGTGTGCTAGCGTGAGCAATCCGCTGTAACCTACCAGGCCTCATACTGATAAAATAAAGCCTTTTGCTTTGTGCTATCTCTTAGTTCCCCAAATGTTGTGCCGCCAAAGCTATTCGTCAGTTCCCTCAGAGCTGACGAAGAGACAACTGTCATGCTGCGCCTGCATAAGGAACATCCACATCGACAAATGCACTACACAGTGCTCCTGCCTGGATAAACTACTACTTAACTTCTCCTTGGGGTTTCTACTCTCACAAAGCATGCAGATAAGCTTATGAACTAGCTTTTCTTTCTCACACACCCGACACATGCGAACAAAACGTTATATTAACAAGTAAAAAAGCTGTCGCATGAACCATGAAAAACTCACAAGGAGTATCTTTGCGTCCCTGCGCTCAGTCGTACTTAGTTCCTAACGTCGCCCCTGCTCATTTACGCGTATCTACCATGACGCAGGCATGCGTGTCGTTTATGCAATCGCACAACGCTTACCTTATAGAAACGTACAACGCCCAAGAAATGGACAAAACTAAAACTGCATTTCCTAAACACTATGTAGCAGCCGACATACTTAGAGAACACATTCCTCTATAGTGAACTTCGTCGAAAGCTTATGAGTGTCTACTCCCTTTTCAGACAAACGCGCGGTGTCGTGTCCTGTGGGTCTTTCTTGGCGAACGGGAAATGGAACAATGGCAAAACCCATTCGCTTCGCCTCCGACCCTGCAAAGCTCCTCGCTTGCAACCAGAGTTCTTACTCTCGCCCAGTTACTATAGCGAGCCACGGACCTCGCACTACCGCGGTCCATCAAACATGCGGTCGATAGAGTGACGAAAGGCTGACCATCCCCTTCCTTTCGTTTGCTTCTTCACCCAACGTGCTTTTTTTTCGTTTTGTCCAGCGGCTCGGACGCACACATAGCAACTCCGGCGCCGACGACAAACGTTCAATTCTTTAAACTGCCCTCGAGCGTTTACTAACTTTTTCAAGCGGACTCTTTGTCGTACTCTTTGCTTTACGACGCCGCTTCTGTCTACGCTTCTTCTCAAGGGGCATTTCTGAGCCTGTTGCTCCCATCTTCTGTACACTCTGCTCTTCCAAATCTGGTGTTCTTGCCTAGATGGCTTAAATCTTCCTGGACACTGCATGCAAGATTCACCGTCGGAACAGCCTCACTGTGTCTGTGCCAGATGTTCTAAAACTATCTTAGCTGTTTCGCTAGATTTACCCTGAAACAGCATCTCGTAGTACTTATTCTAGCCTTCGTCGACCTCTTCTCTTAGCGTAGCAACATTCGCAGTTGTCAAACTCGGTTCATTCTGGAACCTGCCATTACCATAATAGCTACCAGACTCTGCTCTACGGCTTCGATCTTAACTGCAACGTAGTCACTATTCAACTAGTGGTACGCTAACATGCTATTTCCCTTTGTCTACGCATGACACGCAACGAAAACGCCATACACTCTTTTCAGTCAGCTGCCGTCACCTTATTTTGAAGGAGCTCATCTCTCAACCCCTGCGACTAGCTCTAATGCGTATTACTATCCTTCCGATAGTTATGTATACAATGCATATAGGCTAACAAAACGATAAAGCGCAAACAAAACAAAGTTCAAACTAGTTATGTACAAAACCACCACAGTAACAAGCAAAACATTCCTTTCAACACTCCTGAGTCAATATCTTTGAGAAGTTAACAGCTGTTCTGAACAACTTTGAGTCAAACTCGTGGTGGTCGCGCCCGGAACGATTTTCTTGACAAGCAGGTTGTACAACACACGTAAAAGCCAATCGCTTTGCTACAAAACCCCGTGACGTTCCTCGAAGCAGACTTGCCGTCGTACCTTCCTGTCAGTTCGCGAAAACCACCGACCTCTGTGTGCCGTACCCCGTCCAATGCGCCGTGAGAACAACCGAAGTGTCCCTTACCCTCTGACCACTTACACGCACAATGCGTTTCTCTTTTCTTTGCTCTCCGGCCGCTCGGACGCTTGTGATACGGCAACTTTCTTGAAATTTCGCTCTGCCATTTGAATGCAATATTTAAACGCATCACGATTTCCACCTGCTTGTTTTAAGACGCTTCCTTCGTTTTTCACGCTTTTTGGGGCCATCTACGGAGCGTCTCGCCCACATTTGATGCTCATCAGCACCTACATGCTTGTTAGCTCTTTCACGCGCACTGACCTGAAGATTGCCTAGCAATTTATCATTTGAACACTGCCGCGTACGCTGCGCTTTTCTTTTCCGGCGGCTCGGACGCATACGATACAGACCCGTCAGAAATGACAATGACGCTTTTCTCGCGATCTCACTCCGCTGTTTGAAGCCCTTACTCAAACGCGTTGTGCTCATCGCGAGCTTTACCTTACTGTTGCCCTTCGGACGCTTTCTCCCCCGTGCAAGCTTCTTTTCGTGGACTTGAGAGCCTTTCGTCCAACTCTGACGTTCTGCATCATCGATATGCTACTCTGCTGTCTCGCGCGCACAGTCCTGATGATTGCCTATCAGTTCATCGCTAGGCTGCGGCCGCGCAGATTGCGCTTTTCTTTTTCTTACTCTCCAGCCGCTCAGACGCATGCGATTCAGGCCAGCCAGAGAAGACAACGGGCCTTTTCTCGCGAATCCGCCACGCCGTTTGAAGGTCCTCGTCAAACACGCCGCGCTGATTACGAGCCTTGCCGAGCTTCCGTTTTTCGGACGCTTTCTCCGTTTGGAACACTCCTTGGTGCCAACTTTAGAGCCTTTCGTCCGCCTCTGACGCTCATCGATATCGATAATAGGGCTGCAAGGTTCAATTCTCGTGGAACACTCTGTTAATCTTGACTCCGTTTCCACTACCACGGAACCCTCACACCCTGCTTCGACCGCGAGCTCTTTTTCTTCGGAACGGGTTCGAATCTCAACCATGTCCTTACAGGTACTAGTCTTCTCTTCGGCCTCAAATGGCACCGCCACTACATCACACCGTTCGTGCACTACATCTGCAAATGTCCGGCCTGTAGCCTTCTCTTCGGCCTTAAACGGAACCGCCGCTACATCGCGCCGTTCGTGCGCTACATCTACAGATGTCTGGCCTTTTTTATGCAATGCCCCCACTTTACGATGCATCCTTTCTATCTAATCTGATTTCTGCATCTGCTTCCTGTGCTCTTCCTTTCTGTGCTCTATTTCATCTTTTTCCCGCTTGCGCTTCTCTTTCTCTTCCTGATCCAATAAATACATATTCATGAAGTGCTCGATTCCCGCCTTTTCACTTTTGCTTTCAAGAATTACTTCACGGGGTTAAGATGCAAGCATATCGTCGTTAAATTTAGATCGAGATCCCAACACAGGTTCAGCAGGTTCTCTCTCGTCAATCTCCTGGAGTCCATGACTACTGCTTTGCTTTGGCTCAGCTGTGACAAAACACAAACCCACCAGCGTTTGAGTTCTGGGTCTGGATAAATTGAAGCCTGGCGAATCCAACAGTGGAGATCACAAGCTTAAGCAGACAAGTAGCACTACCTGGTTAACCTCCCTTTTTAACCTGTTTCCTGTTTCTTTCTCACTTTACTGGTTTTTACAACATGCCAAATTTTACCGAAACATACCCTTAAAACTCCCTCAAATTTTTTGTGATATAGAATTATCTAAGCCTTCCTGCTTAACTTGCTCAGATAATTATACAGTGCTGCTCTGTGCTGAGATAACAACCACGGTGGTCAGGCAGTTATTGGTTATATCTATCTTTTAACGGGTCTAGGCTAAAAGACTCGATAAATCTCAAGCACAAAGCCAGTCACTCACCCCATTACATGCGGTTGTGGTACGCTGCGCCGATCCCACCAAATTCCAGGGCTTTTGGCTGCGGCCTCCGGTCCATGTCGTTTTCCGTCGCCGAGTCGTATCCCAACGCTGCCAACCAGTTGTTACGGCCAGGGTTTGCAGGCACAGGATGTCCGGGATGAAGTTGTCGAGGCAGGAAGAAGAGAGAATTGTAGAGGGTTTATTTACATTATATACGTAGTGAGCCCCCGTACATGACGAGCTCTTTCTTACATGGCGAGCTCTCGAAACTGGCGTTCCTCTACATGGCGCTCCTTCGAGTGAGCCGGGTGGCTCATTATAAAGGGTATGTTCTCCCCAGATCCCTAGATCAGGGAACACGTGCAGAAGGTACTGTCCAATCACAGATCACACACAACTGGCGAGGGAGATGAGCATGCACGGCCCACGTGAACGTACAATATTGAGGCGTGACTTTGCATTCCAAGGTGGCACCAGCGGGGCTCTTCCTCGTCGTGTGTGGGCCGCTGTTCAAGGGGTCCCAAGCTCATGACAGCATACTTCAAAGGGTCCACCGAACTGCTCGCTTAATTAGCGGGGCGATTTGAAGTGGCCACCGCGTTCTCTTCCAAGGAAGATTCTGTACTTGTTGTCCTCTCTCGAACGGCTTACGGCGTCGTGGCGACACGACGTCTCACCCTCCGGCTAGGAGGGACAATGCCTGGTGGTCATAGGCAGCCGGCCTGTCGGCTACTTGTTTGAAAATCCAAAGAGCGCCGCTCTCTCGTCAGCTCTGGCACCAGTCACAGCACTGCGCAGACAGGTGTAAAACATTGTCTCACCTCATCTGTTCATAGGTTTATGACCAAATAAAGATAGCAAACATACGGTGGAGTTTCTGTATGGAAACTTTTGATTTATGTAGTGTAGCCAATGTGGAAAATAAGCAGTACGGTGCATATAAGAGTAGCGTACAATTTATTCAACGTCAGGTTGTCTCGCACTCTCTTCAAAGCTTACATTTTGCGCCTGAAGTTCATCGTGACAGACATCATTGGGCATGAACCTGTCGGTCAGGCACCCCAATGATTGGTGCTTGGACGGGTGTGCTGAGCCCAGCAGGTTCTGAGAAGTAACTTAGGCACTTGTGGTAGAGTGAACGACTGATCCCACAGTCACTATCGCATCTTCTTGCGTGGTGTCCTCAACGCGGGACGTAGCCGCTGGAGAGGTTCCCATCTAGTCAAACCTTCTTTTATTTGAACGCAGTCATAAGCTTGTTTAAATGTTAGAGACAATGGCCATCTTGAAAGATCTGTGAACCCCGTTGGACACCCCAACCGTTTTCGACAACGGTTGTATGGAGTGCCTCCCTTCACTCATTCTTGTAGGCGGAACGCTGAGACGGAGAGACAGGGTCTGGCAGGAACATCTATCAGTGCTTTTCCACCAACTCAGTGTTTGGAACGCGGAGCTATAAATGCTGAAGATTTTCGTACCAAGATGTTTATTATGATGTGAAATATGAAGTTAAATAGTACCTTAAAAATATTTAAATAAAGGTAAGTTTTTTGAACGCATTCTCATTGCTGAAACACATCAGCTACATGAACGACTGTGGGTGCCAGCTATACCGTCCCGCTAAATGCAATCTTCTGCGGCAGAGATAAAAAATTGAAGCAGTTTCGCACAAGTGGTGGCAAGCCTGAGGGAAGTGGGTGTCTGGGCTGTTTTTTTTTTGCTTTTTGCATTTTTTTTCTCTTTCGGGTTTCCAGATATGTAAACTTCTTGTTTCTAGTTATTTTTATTAATTTTTGTTTCAATTCCTGCTTTCCTTTTCTTTCTCTGTCTCTCTCATTTTCGCCTAATTCATTTATTTTCTCTGTATATACGTTGTTTTACAGGCGTCACACCTAGCGACGACAGCATGACAGTGTACCACAGCCCGGACACTTAATGTGCTCCGCACCATCATAGGGCTTTGGATTAACACGAGGAATAAAGCTTCTCTATGGTGCGAGCGTTCGGTTGATTGCTGGAGCACATGCCCGTTGAGGAAAAACTCGCCTTGTCAGGACACTGTGATTTTTGCGATATGAAATAGCAAACCACAGTTCAACCACGAGCGTTCATTAGCCCAGAATAATCTGACTAGCTCCCAAGGGAAATTATTGAAGCTGCACAGATGAAATATATTGTTATGGGGAGATGATGGAAAACGGGTGTATTTACAATAATTACAGTCAACGTAATGTAGGTAAAAACAACTAAGATGGCTAGAGCAGGCACCACCTAGTTTTTTCACTTCTTCGTCCTCTGGGTAGGCTTCACATAAGATTATACCCTCCAGTGGTGAAGGCACCGGCCTTCTGGAAAAAGAAGGTAGTGGAAGCGGTCACAATACATGTGCGTTTGGAGTGCCCGGTGTATGATAAGGCTTCAGAGAGGCAACATGAACGATGTCGGTGCGAAGTTGAGTCGACGAGGATGAAGACAACTGTTCGATTTCATACGTGACGACGGTCACTTGGCGGCGCACATTGTATGGTCTGGAGAAATGGAACAGTAGCTTCCCATAAAACCCAATATGGCGTGCTGGAGACCATAGGAGGACAAGAGATCCCGGAGAAAAGTGCGAGTTTCGGCGACGGCTGTTGTAACGAGATTGTTTTGCCGGCTGCGAATCGGTTAGCCGAGCGCGCGCAAGTTGACGTGCATTGTCGGCGTGGGCTATCGCTTCTTAAGCGTACTCAGTAGGTGGCGACATCGAAGGAGGCATCATCGTATCCATAGGCAACGTTGAATTTCGGCCAAATAAAAGAAAGAAAGCCTAATAGCAAGCCGTCTCGTGCCGCGGCATATTGTAGGCGAATGTGACAAAAGGCAACGCTGCATCCGGATCCTGGTGGTCGGCAGACACGCACTATATACCCAGCACCTCCACAAAAAATGTTACTTGGAGATGACAGAAAACTGGTGCTTTTACATTATATATATTCACTGTAATGCTGGTAAAAATAACCAAGATAGTGAGAGTAGGAACCACCTAGTCTATTCCTTCTTCGTCCTCGAGGTAAGCGGCACATAACATACAAACCCGGTAAGTTGCCTTTGAGTTTGTTTACCGGAAATAACATATTTTAATTTTTTTGCGTCAGCAACTGGCCAGGTTTGCTGTGTCAATTGCCCTCTGCGGTGTTTAACTGCCCCCCACCTCTTTTTTCTTGCGCAGTGTCGTCCGTACATACATCAGATCAAGTGTAATAAACACTGAGTTGTTCGCGCTGTGTCCCGTCTTGATTTGTTGTTATCCGTGCGATACCTTGTGATACTGTTCCGAGTGACGAGTTTCGTTCAGTTCATTCGTTCATTCTGTATTATGCAGTTGTTATAGCACGCACAAGATATCGCAAAGCATCGCTGATACGGTAACGGAACCCAAATATAACTTTTCACACTGTGGCAAATACTCCCGTGGCGAGAATTTGGCACTCGGTATTTCGGCTTGGGCCAGTATTTCGTGTGAAATCAGCATAGGCCGTACGCCCACGGGCGTACGTCTCATGCTGTTGGTCCGAGGACAACAAGTTAGTTCACCCTTCTTGGGGTGCCATCTTGAAGTACACAGCACGTCACCTATGGTGCGTGGGCATTGCGAATACGCACCACGCGATTTTAAACTAAGAGGACGTAGCCCTATGTTCTTGTTCCTGTGTTTGTCTTGACCTCGTGTTTGCCCTAACATTATATTTCAGCAACAAAATTAAGTGTGAATGAGGCTGGTTATGTTTATACTCATAACTGCAGTAATGGTTTTTTTATTCTTTTAGCTGTGGTGATGCCCTACGCAGTCTAGACGTGACTGAGAGGCAGCCAGGCCCATGTCTACTAACATGGGTGCGGTGACATGCAGCCTAATTCACGCCCTGAAGGACCAGAATAAAATTATTTCAATCCATTGAGGCTGAGTAATACGGCTATGTTGCAGCAATTGTACCTGCACGTCCTGCACACCAGATCTACCGACACATCCTGCAAGCCTTCTGCACCTTAGCACAACCACACTATTTTCCGTATTACAATTTACATTTCTTCGTGCTGAAGCAATGGTGTGCGCTGAAACAATAATCTAGGTTGCTATGTCTATAAGGGTAATCCTTTAAAATATTTGGTAAAACATTGGCCCCGAATTTGCATGTTATATTGCAAATGTCGTCGAAAGACGATAGTCTTGCGTCTGGAGAGTAAACAAAATGTTTATTTGATGTTCTGCGCAAGAAAATTGGTGAATGGTATTCTGGAGGCACTGCGTTAGTGCCTCGAGCGTGTAGCGGAGGCGAACAAGCACATCGAGGCGCGTTAGACACAAGCGCCATCTGGCAGTTCGAAAACGAAGGAAGGCGTGCGCGCCCGCGGAGAAAGATGCGCACCTGTCTCGGAGGTGATAAAGTGTAGAACGCAAAGCGACGGGCAGGTGCCACCACCGTGTCGTCTCAGCAAAGCGTTCGAAGCACTTATCTTTTTTGAGCATCGCATTGCACTGTCAGCGCAGCGTGATAAACGCTACAGTGCTTAGAATTACTTGTGTGTGCCTTCTCTAGTATAAAGGCACACATACGAAACATCGACGTGTTGTTATGGTGCCTCAGCTATGCGCAATAATTGCTTCTTAATTGACAATCGCACAAGTATAAACGCTGAATCTTGAGCAATATTGGTGGGCGCTGCGGATGGGGTTGGTCATTAGGTGCCGTTTGAGGTATCGGTAAGGGCGGACAAACAGACAAATGTAGAGACAGACAGACAGACAGACAGACAGACAGACAGACAGACAGACAGACAGACAGACAGTTAGACAGACCAAAATTTTTCAATCGAAGGTCCCCAAGAAAAACTGTCGTCTTTAATAAATGAAGTACTAAAATGTAGTGGCCTGCACTAATTTTTTCGTCTTGCGTTAACGTAAAACTAACGCCATTTCTTATGTGGTTCGGATTATATCGCGGTGCCTTGTTTGGCAAGGTGAGGAAATTTGTGGCTACTGTAGGCTTTTTTTCAGCTCATTCGCTGAGCGCTCTATTTGTACCTGTCAAGGTAGAGACAACACTTTTGGGACATAAAAATCCCACATTTATTGGTAAACAATATTAATTAAAGCACTATATTTATTGGAACTAAATGTTTCAAATGTAGCTAAACTTACCTAGTAGGCTACCAACTCGTGACAATTTTTATTCATTAAAACAAACAATCACGTAATATTGCTGTTTAGACAGCCGTGGCTATTGCTCGTCGCTTAGCGAACGAATAAATAATCTGAGCGGCTGCCAGGATGTCTCACATAGACCCCTGGAGACAAGCTCCTCAGGACCTCCTAATAATGTTCTTAACTGACTGACTAAGAAAGACCTAACAGAAATGTCACACGATAAATATTAGCAAGTGTACAATAGTTTTTGGGAGAGGGTGAAACTTTTGCGACTTAGCATTACAAATAATGCATAATAAAACGAGTGAATTTCATTGTGGTAAAGAGCATAATAAAACAGGATTCTTCCATCTTTCAACTTCTGTGCGAGTCTTAAAGCATACTCACAATATAATGGCAGCAGTTGCCAAAATTACCAAAGCAGCAGTTCTAGTTACAGCCATTCGGAATTCACTCCAGTGACTGGCTTTCAGAACAGTGTAGTAAAAGAGGAGACTTTGCTATCCTTTTATACATTGGTTTAAAATTACAATATGTAATTCTTTCTCCAGAAGCACCTCACAATAGTCTCAATACCGTTCTTTTCATTGTCCCGGAACACACAGTATAAAATAACGTACTGGACCACAAGGTAATATTCCTCTTTGACTAAACTTTGCACATTTGTATAGATGTCCTTTAAGTCATTCCATTCACCTGCCTGAAACTTTTTTGCTACATTGTGCTCTACAGGCGCTGTGAAATGTACAAGGCGGCATCCATAAGATATTGTAGTCACGAGGCTTCCGAATGCTACTGACGTCAGTTTTTTCATAGTGAGGTCATAGTAACGAGGCAATCGCGATTTCGCAAAAGGCTTTTTTAAAGAGCGACGAAATAGCATAAAAGTCTATGCATATTGAATTCTATTTTGAAAACAACGCTGTTAATATTGACTGAATCGGAATTCTGCAAGTATTCCCTACTGAAAAATCCTGTACAAATAGGACCCGTATCATACGATGTTATTGGATACGGGGATTATGGGCCATATGGGGGATACAGGGATTACGGGCCATATGGGGGATACAGGGCTTATGGGGCATACAGGGGTATATGGGTCATACAGGAGTTAAGGGGTTTGTGGGTAATATAGGTGATAGGGGTCCGAGGAATTCTCCGGTCCTGCTGAAAATCATAATATAGTGCAAAAAAGAGAGAACAGTCACACAAAACCACACACCATATAATTTTAAGCAAGCATAAACTAGCCCAAAAACAAGTCCTTCCGCAGAACAACCCCGGTTACTTTGGGCAAGTAGTAAGGGTCATAAGTAATGTTTGCCTAAGCATGGTAATAAGGCTATGCCAGTTTATAAAGTGTAAAAAATATGAATATGCCACAATGGGCAATTTAATGGTGCTTCGAAAGTGCAGTTGATTAAAGGGGTGGAAGTGTTGTATGTAGTGTAGTGTCGGGACATTTGAGAAAAACAAGACAAATACTTTTGCATCCTCGAATTTATTTATATGATCAAACATTTTGCAAGGAAGTGTGTTTATCTTTCTCAGCCTGCTAGGTGCATGCATATCTGCTGGCCGATTCACAAATTTTGCAAAACCATTTGCTTAGTACTGGGCAAGCACATGTAGCACTTACTAAATACTTTAGTTATTTGTTTAACTGTAAGTTAAAACATAAAGCAAAATACCATAAAGAGTACTGACACAAAATTTTGTGGCTAATATAGCCTACGACATCGATTCCCTTGAACATGCGTATATCTACAAATTGGATGAACAATTATAGCTCAGATGGCCAATTATATGAATATTAAAGTTTGCGTGCCTGAACCAGTGCTATATGCCGCATCTCGCATCATTGAATCACTGAAAGTGACCTGAAGCTGAGTCCCAACTTCCAGGTGCCACCATTGTTGCCGAGCTCAGAGTTGGCACAGCTACATTATTGACATCATAGTCGTTGTTGCCTTTTGGCCACACTTGTGCTAGGAGGCTACTATTCAGTGACTGCTGTGTCCATGCCTAATGTAAACATGTGGAACGTGAGGATGCCCCAAGAAAATCTTTGCACCCAAACGAGAACGATCAACTTGACGACAACGACATTGTGCTGCATATGCAGCAGCAAAAGAATGTGAGCACATAACGCAGGCAGCACGGAAGTGCGTCAGTGTTCTGTGTGTAAGGAGGAAGAAGAACAATACGCCATAGTGGACCATCTCTTAAGCCAGAAGCGCCGAGCGGGAGCTGTTTGCCCCAGCGGCTTGATTACTGTGTCGGTTGTCACCGCCCACTTTCACTATTGATAGACCTGCTGTGCAAGTGCTTACACCTGGAAGCCCCGTTTATGTGTACCATTTAGCACACTAGCTGGCATATATTTGTTGCATTCCGTGGCTCGTGTTCTCAGAGCTGTGCCAAGATAAAACTAGTCTGTAATAAACAGACAGCAATTGTCCATCTGTCCCATGCTGCAGCAAGCAATCCGCCACATTGTGACTAATAGGCTGTCAACAATGTTAATATTGCAAGACAAAAATTTGCGTCAGTACCTCTTTAAGCAATATTCACTAGCCACAACCTCCAAATTTCTCACTGTCAGGGCCCCGTTCAGGGGCACCTGTTTGTCCTCTTGATGCACAAATACTCCAACACGGGGCTACTATGAGGCTCTTGTTCTAAAGCTGAAGGACACTCCACAGGAGCTTTGTGGCCTCCTTGCATCACGACCGCAGCCTCGCCCACTGCTCCTTCTTCTGCCTCTCAAATGAACCTGCAGGAGAAAAATGTCTCTGTGATCGTTTTTTCTGGTGTGGGAGTTAACATCGTTACACTCACTCTCAAATTATTGCTTTAAAACTTAAAACTTACTAGCACAACTACTTCAAAGAACAAAGTTTCAATAGTGAAAACTGATCCAAGAGGTTCCACAATTTTGAATTCAAACAGGTAAATAGAAGGTCTCACAGAAGAATATGCGTGGAGCTCTAGGCACGTGCATGAGTTGTGATCTGTGGTCTTAGCACAGCATTTAGAAGGGCACATGTCTTTTCTACTGAGAACGAAAAATGGGGTGAAAAATGTGAAGTAAACAATAAGTAGGGGTACACAAATATTCATATTTTTGAATATCTTTTGAATAATGTTTGCTATTCGATTCAATTTGTACTGCAAATTTTGCTATTTGAACTATTATAACTTACCAGAGACAAAACAAAGTCAATGTCTGACTGATAGGGACCCTCCAAATTTTTAATATGTTTCACCTCATCACACTCGTATTGCGTGAAAGCTGCCTTTCTGGCTCTGCTACGGTCACAAATGTACTGACTCTAGAAAAGGTGGATCCTAACAAGGAGATGATAGGTGTGGCAGAGGCAAGGGCTTATTTATAGTGGTTTTTGACCTGAAATTTGATCAACTCTTCGGCTGCATGAAATCGTGCATATAAACACATTCGTGCATACATAAATTCAATTGTGCAGTGCCTTATTCTTTATAAGGCAACTACGAAATGCCACCTTACCAACACTTATCAATTTTGCCAAAAGGAAGACTTTCATCTCATAAGAATAAACATTGGAAGCCTCTCCAACTTTTTTCTAGAATTTCACATGAAGTATTTGAAAAAAATTCTAGAAGTATACAAGAAATTTCAGAAAAATATTCAATTTGCACACACACTTCAATATTAGAATTCACTTTGGCACACATACTATAACAATAAAGTTCAAGAGAAGTGGGAAAATCAGAAATAGTTGAGCATTTTATCGGACACTTGTGCCACAGAGAATTATTCTCCTTGTTCTTCAAGCACTTTGAAGATGTTGAAGCAGGCAAAACCATATAAAGCATAGCCAATTAAGGGCACACTTGCACCAGAGAGAGCTTTTCCTCCTGTTTTTCAAATGCCTTGACGGTAACATTTAATGTCCAGCAATTTAAGGGCCCCGGTCATCTACTGTCATCACTTAAATCGTTTTCAAATTGTTCTTATAAAGTGTAGCAGATGGCAGATATACAGGAATTAGGCATACTAAAATGGGCATTTCTTTCACAAATTCAGTATAGTATACACAACACTCTCCATGAAGCAATTTAAGTCGCCCAGCAACCCTTTTCGGGCATGGTCAGAAAATGCTGCCGAGGGTAGTCGAGGCACCTGAGAGCATGTGAGACAAACATAATAGGGCAACACGCAGCTTGTTATTCATAATTTATTATCAGTCACCTGAAAAACGCTGTTTCTCCTGAACAAATAAGGCTCCGAATTCAACTGACTGCGCTTCAAGTGCAATGTGTACAACCGAAACCGGAGGCTGCCACATGCCCCTGCACCTGTTCGTGATTACACTGAAAAGAAGCCTCATGTTTGAAGAAAAAAAAGGGGGGGGGGGAATAAAAATAAAAGAGCTCAAGTTTAGAACGCACGTTGATAAAAAGGCATAGCTTCTTGTCCCCCAGTCATCCCCTCCCGCGTGGCTTTGAGTGAGCTCACTCGAACGAAAGGTAAAAGAAAGTACGTAAAGCATGTGACGAATTCCTGTAGCTCCGCTAGTACTTCGCAGATTGCAAAATTTTTTCCAACAGTCGATTTGGGATGAATAAGTTTCTCTAATGAAGACATTTGATGATTACTTGGAAAGGCTTTTCAGGGCTTCTTCATTACAAGGCAATGCGAACATGTGCCTGTAACATGAAGGTAGGAACTCTTCAACCTGATATGGTTTTGTTATGGCACAATGTAGTCATCACAATTCCAGCTTCCAGTTTTAAATTTAGTCGACCTGTTCCAAAACTTTACCCACTGTACAAACCACACCTTTAAATCAGTAAACTATTCAAAAATGAAGAAAATGCAATTATTATGTGAGCAAATACAATACATGGATATAAAAAAGATAAGTGCAAGCAGCAGGAGTGTAAATGGCATGCATGAGGAATGTCGTGGAACTGGTAGAGATTAGTATTAATGCATCAACAGCAAACAAAACAAAAATTTTCAAAAAAAAAGCACAGCTGCCTACTTTGTTGTTTATGAGGGCCAGAACTGTAAGCGGCAGTCCCATCACTGGGTGCTGCCCCTCGAAAAGCAAAAAAAATTTATAATTAAGTCAGCTATAAAATAAGGTGATTCCACACAAGCATGCAACCACAGCTGACACAAATGAGCACTTAAACAGCATTAAAAAAGAAGCGCCCAAGCACAGCCCCTAATGAGCCCTTTGCAGCTACACGAGCTATCAATAGCTGTTTCTCTGAAGCATGCATGCTCCTGCACCCTCCTCTGAAAGAAGGCACCGCGCAATAGCCAGCATGCTTCACACCAAATGCTGGTGCAAAAGCCCCCCGAAAAAATGAGAACTCAGGACACAATGTCATGTGGAAGCCGCTACAGTGCTATGAGAAAAGCATGCAAGAAACTTATTCATTTCAAGCCTTTGCCTTTATTTTGCTATGCATGGATGAGTCATGTCAATATTCCTCGAACCAGGGTGCAAATGGCAACTATTGGCACCCTTGTTCAAGAATTATAGCAATTGAGAATCGATATTAGCAGTTACCTCTTTTGGATTCAATCTCACTTAACTCTACAAAACAAAACGCTGGTTAAAGCAAATGTGAGTGCTCCCAAGAGTGAAGGGTTTTTGTGTTGTTAGTGACTAATGACGAAGTCTGGTGAGTCAACTTACGAGTCCATTAAAATATGATTATCTTTTTCACCTATAGTTTCAGTGCTCCATAAAAGCAATATATTGCATAATAGGTGCTCCAGCTGGCACCTTGCAGTGTCTCGTGGCAGTGTAGCGGCCTCCCTCCACATGGATTTGCGCCTTGAGCTCTCAATTTTCACAGCTCACACATATCTCAATGCACAAGCATTTGTGCACCGACTCAATATTTATAGCTGAGAGGCCAGAACTACAAGTAGGGGGGGGGGGGAGTCGAGGTTCTTTGACATGCCCTCCTGTGAATTTCTTCCCGGGACATTCTCATAAAATATCTGAGGTGCCATCTCTTTGAATACAGATTACCTTACTGGGTTGCAGTCACTATATAAAGGTCTGAGATTGAAAGGTTGTAACTGGAGCACCAATTATGCAACACATTGCTGTTAAGGAGCATTAAAACCATGTGTGGAAAAGATCATCAACTGGAGCACCAATTATGCAACACATTGCTGTTAAGGAGCATTGAAATCATGTGTGGAAAAGATCATCATATTTTAACGGACTCGGAAGTCTACTCACCAGACTTGTCAGACTTGCAATGAGCAGCGAGTCTGAGTCCACTAGTAAGGCCTAAGGAAAAAATATATTTCATGAGTGAGTGTGAATGATTCGCAGATTTCTTTTTAACCTATGCAGGGTGCTGCTCAATATAAGCACGCAGAGACAGGGTAAATGCAGAAGTGGTTCAGCTGGTAAGGTAATGTGTTATGATATAGAAGAGTTCTTCGGTTGTCCAGAGAAGTGTTACATTATTAAGTAGTACCATCGATCATCTTACATCGCTGCCGAGAAAAACACTGACCAGAAAAAATTTGAAACAATGCAGTGTGATGTTTTGCATACAAAACAGCTCCTAATAGCACCTTAATGGGGCATCAGTCAGTCGGTCTATGATGATTTTATAGATGATGCTGTGCAGTCACTGAGGAGGTGTTTTGAAAGAGAGTCTCGACACTGAGGAGTAACAAGTATTCACCGACTGCAGCAGGGGAGCTCCTGGTCAATACTGCAGTCTACATGGAGGGACTAGTCGGGCTGGTGATGAAATCATTGCTTGAAGGATTGAATATTCTGGAGTGCCTGAGTTTCATGCTTGCGATGAGTAATACTTGATGATTGTCTCACCATCATTGTTAGACCCATTTGAGTTGTCAAGTGATTTAACTAGCCATTCATTTAGAATAAAATATTGCAATGGCAATTATATGGACACTTTCAACAGCTGCTACCATTGAACATAAGGGCGCAGTTATGAGTGCTGGTGCGTGCTATTTGGATAAATATCACTACACGACTTGTTTACGTGGTGTGCTCTCAGCACTTTCTATTCGTTGAGACTACCGACAGCACAAAAACCCACTCACTCTCCGCAGCACTGACATTGACTTTAACCAGTGTTTCGTTTTGTGAAATGGAATCTCAAGAGTTAAGTGCTAACCTTTGTATAGCATTCCCATTTGCTCCTATTTCCTTCATTGCTTCGTGCTTGTAACAAAACTCTGAGCTAAGACTTTATCTTTGGACCCCAACCAGCATTTGCTGGCGTGCTAAAACAGGGGTACAACAGCCGAAATAGCATTTGGAGCAATTTTTGGAGCAGCAAAATGTTACTTTTGGAGCACTAAATTCCAAGTTCGGAGCTGGTTATGGAAAAAAAGAACATGCATTTTTATCATGACATAGCGAATTTGGAGCACTATAAAAAAAGGTGGCTTACATTTAGAGAAAAAACATGTATAAACAGTTCAACATAACCTAAATTATGTAGTGTGAGCATACTATTTACTACTATTTCAATGAAGGTAGTATTTTGAACCACCTCGCTAAGGAACCAATGATAAAGTCTATATTAGCGTTTACTGAACCTGTTAAATCAATTGACAAACTCTGAGAATTTCAATATCAATCTGCCGATATTGTGAGCTTGAAATTTGGAAGATTCGTAAAAACGAGAAGTAGAGGTGGTGAAAAAAAAAATTGGCACACAATTTAGTTTATTTCTGTAGAGAAGCATAAATGTCACACACTGCTTCAAATGATTGACAGTAGCTTATTTATACGTCAGTAATTATACTGGTACTCAGAATTTAATGGTGTACAAACGCATGAGTAACTGAGCAAGATGTGAAGTGTCCCAGTATCGCGAACAGCCCCTTGTAAATCTCAACACGCTTTTTCGCAGGCACCGGTCTAGTGCGGCAAAGGTGACTCAAGTAGCTTTAGAACGAAAGTCAACAAATTTTCTTACCGCTCACCACCCCCCTCCCACCCACCCTTTTCAGCATGGGGCTATGTGCCGCTTCGGCTACCTTGCAAGACGAGTTTGACCAGATAAAGTAACAACGGCGCACCCCCGTTGCCCCGGCGACGGTACTAGATATCTATGGTCAAGACCGTGGCAAGGACACAGCTTCCAGCCAAAATTTGTTATTTGCCACTGCTAAGGTAATCAACACCGGCATTTACAGCACGTCGAAGCCTTATTAAGCCATATCCGCGTTTCTGGCAAGAGAACTTACATTTTCCGCGAAGGGTTGGTGCAACACATTTTTGTTTTAAAGTTCTGCCATCCCGCCGATACGTATCTGTTGTGGTCAGCGGACCGATAGACATGCAGTGTTGTTACTTTATCAGGTCGATCACGTCTCACGAGCATAGGGTGGGTGGCTAGATTATTTTAGGTATATTCTAGGCAGTTTACTTCGGGTTTGCACGCTTTTAGTGATGGTGCAAAGCTGCAGGTGGCCGACATGGCCTGCATTGCTCACCGCAATTAGTACACCTGAAAAAAAATTGAGGCTTGCTGGGCATTTTGGCGCAGCGTGGTGCAATTTTAACAATTTCACGGGTTTGGCCCAGCTCGGTGCAACAATCAGGAATTGTATCAAATTGGCGCGATTGGCACAGCTGCTGCACCCCTGCTAAAAGGGCCTGATGTTAAACTGTTCAAGCTTTAGCAGTGCATTTTGGGGGATGTTAAGTCAGCCATTGGAGTCTACCTGGTCACTGCCTCCAATTAAGGGGTAGCGACAATAACTTTTCTGCTCTATGTATCTACTTTGCCATTATTGAATATGACAGCTCTGCAGGTGTATGTAAACACTGCCTTACTTCAGAGCACTGTGTTGATTAGAGAAGACCGGCAAGTCCCAGACTTCCACAAATTTTTTACCCTATTGTAATCATTTTTGAGCATGTAATGATAGCAACCAGAAGTTTATACTAATTTGTTCAGAGCCTTGCGTTCTATTGACCGAACCAAAGTATGGTTTACTTTATTTAAAAAATTGCATTTCTTTGCTCCTGTATATGATTTTGGACATTTTGCACACTTTCTTTAAGATCAAATGAAAGTTATTCTAAAGGATCAAGTTCAGTTCAGTACACCACCATGTGTTGCTTGAGTACGTGCACAAACAATCAGCATGACATCTTTTGCCATTTTAAAATTATCATACTGACATAACAAAAAATGCCATTTCGAGAAGATGGAGTTCTACATATGCAATAAAATTGCACATTTTTTTTTCTGTGCTGACTTATTTTTTTTACTGTGCCACCTTATCTATTTCACTGTGTCTGACTTCGGTAAATGCTTAAACAACACTAGTTGGACAGCCTTTTCTTTTTGCTAAAAAATGCTAACTTCATGCTTTTCGTCAATTTAGAAAGAAAATAAGCTACAAATATACCATATATAAAAGGGCCATTTGCTTTCAGGTCGCTTTTTTCAGTTGATTAAAAAAAGATACGCAGGATGAGGACAATACTGTAATATATCAAGCAAGCGCCCCAACATAAGCAAGTTCCATCCTCTCTCTTTCAAGATATTTAAAACATGTACGAACAACTGAGCAAGCACTCCCCCCCCCCCCCCGCCTTTTTGCCATTTCTGTAGTTTCCTTCACTTTCTTTATTTAGAAGCGCAACGAGGTTGCAGAATCATAGTGAATTCATGCATATTTATTAAAGTGTATCAGTTTCGTTGGAAGCACATGCGACTTTTTCACCATAATCTTGATTTTTTGATGCAAGACAGAGCAAGAACCCCCCCCCCCCTCCAATTCTCGTCACATTCACCATAGTGGGAGCACTCGCTCAGGATTGCACGGTACACGAAAATTGTAGAAAAAGAATCTGCTTTCATGTCTAGTAAACAATGAAAAAGTACTTTCTTCTAACGTTTGCTTACCCTGCTCCCTTCATACACAAAATTAATAACATAACCCTTACAAATATTATTTAGTTCTGTAGCAAGGAAATATGCTGCCCACTGATATTTTGAACTGCTCTTCTGTCAAATTTATGAACAGAATTCAGAACTTATCTGAACACCTGTATACTATACAATGTGCATATTTCTTGCTCTTACTTGCTTTGTACATAAGTTCGATTTATTGTCCTCACATTTTTGTGTATTCAAGTTCAAGCCATTCCTGCATTGGCCCGAGAAGGGGCCTGCAATATTGTAAAATAAAATAAAAGTAAGCTACTTCGAAATTCACATAAACTTGGTTCCCTACACTGACAGACACACGTAGTCTCAACCCTGTTCAAGAAGCATGAAGTTGGCAGACTTGTCACTTATTCTGCCCATTGAAAACATCAGTGCTATTGAAAGCTAAATTTCTTAACAGTACACACTTGCCTGACAGCTTCTTCTTGAAGCATGTGAAGCCCTGTCAAGGTGAGGCATCATTGGGAAGGACTGTGGTAGCGGCTCAGAAGTTGTAATACTGGTTGTGATGCAGCAATGGCTGAAGTGAAATATAGGTCGTGGTGGTGGTAGCAGCAGCTGCAGTGTTTCTGCCGAAGGTGCCTGACCTGGAGGATATCATTGAAACCTAAGGGGTGACAGATAATAGGCATTAGAAATCATGAAAAAGAATGTTCACTACATTATAGAAATTTGCAACTTAGAGTAATGGACAGCTGAGCTTATTGGTAGAGATTTATGTTGGACTTCTGTGAACATAATAAGCGAGAAGCGTAGCATGTAAAGGGTGTGTTGTGGGTAGTACCTACATTCACAACATAGCTCAGGGGCTAAATAGAGTGATAAACAGATACAACATAAATGCATTATGGCCACCAATAGACTAGGTACTAGGCGAGATATAATGTCATGCTGAAAAACATCGAGAGGGGACAAGAAGCTGGACTCACATTTGTTTCGTAAACACACCAAAAATTTTGTTGATTACCATACAGGCGTAAAGTAACATGTTCCTTTTAGCTTCGGCCATACCTACATAGGGAAGATGGGCCAGTGTTAACTATAGATGAATGAAAAAGAAGAGAGCGCGAACTACAGGCTCACCGAAAATTCTATCTTTAAATTGTCGAAGGTGTGTTGAAAGCACAGGCCGACCAAAAAAAAAAGAGTGAAGCTCACTCAATCGCAAAATGTATTTGCACATATAGCTCATTCAGATTCTCATTTATGGCCCAATCCGAGTTTGAGTGACTCGGCTTGTGAGGGAGTTTGCCGACCTATGGCTGAGAGGGGCTCTGAAGTCTGCCATTCCTTTCCTCCAAAGCCTCTATTTGTTGCTCAATCCACTCGTTCAATTGTAAAAATTTTCTCTTTCTGGAGGAGGCTCAATCAAACAAGCTTCTAATTGCCAGAGCCATCCTACAGGGCTCTTTTTCTTTCTTGAATCGCTGCCTTCTGCGACTTTTTTTTTTTTGGAGGGGTGGGGTGGGGGGCCTTGGGAGTGTATATAAAACCCAAAATATTACCACTCAGTAGAGACGCTCTAAATGCCATAAAATCCAGAGTAAGCACCCCTGACAGAGCAAGCACCTCCCTACTTTCTTGCTAAATAGAGGTGCTAAATAAGTAGCCTCTTCTCCTCTACCACCATCTTCACTGTTTTCATTTGCCGAGTGAATGCGAAATAAAGCCGTGTATGCATGGGCATTCAAGAAAGTGCTTAAGTAGACGCACAGATGTGCATTTTTTATTCTCAGTGATTCTTCCACTTCCACGTTAAATGTTGACCGATGACTGAGCAAGAGCCTACTCTTCAAATTTTGTCGAATTATCATTCACTCTTCAGGAGCACTTGCCGAGAATTTTTTGATAAACACAACATACTACAAAGTCTGTACTTTCCAGTTACATGTACCTCAAGACTAGAGTTGCAGTAACTACCTTACTAAGTCATATATTACTTCATAGGTAGCCATGAATATTCACTTGAATATCATACTGTCTGCTGTGTTGCTGACCGCAACAACTGCATGTGCTCCTTAATTTATAACTATTCAATAATTGCACATCATATTTGCAGACTGATGTTTATACAGTGATTTACCAACATGAATTTATGCAAATCATTACAAAATTAACTGCTTCATGAACGTAACAAACATATAGTCAGCATGAGTATAACTTGAGAAGCTTGCTTTGGCATGTTGACACTCCGGAGATACATTTCAGCTCATAAAATACAATGCCTATATTTTTCAAAGTCAAACTGGCCTCCGAATAAAAAGCAATTAAAATTTCATGATGCAACGCATATGTGTTGTACGATTTCTTTAGTGTGCCTGTCTATCTTATGAGGTCACAGCTTTCAGTTCTTGACGCAAAACCCATGTAAGCATGCCTCGGATAAGTGTGAAATGTGTGCTAGAATTCAATTTCAGGGTGCTGAGCAGTGCAGTGCAGCTGAAATTCATCAAATATTGAGCAACGTGTACAGCACCACTTTCAATACATGACAGCAAGGCACTGCAATAGTGTAGAAAATTAGAAGCATGATGTACAATATTTACAATGCAAACTGACTGGGAATGAAGCAAGTGTAAAACTATGATTTTGTTGACTGAACGGATCAGATAATTCGGTAAAATCATGGGGTCAGAATTTTTGGGCTGAGTAATTCATTTCCCAAAATATTGCAGTCAGCTCAATACAGCACAGCTGGTATACCATGGTTGGACACAGAGTGAGACTCTAGTGCTGCAAACTGCGTGCAGTCAGTTCCTAAAATGCTGACTGGTCATGAAAACAAAATGATAAACGGGTGCCATTTTGACATTTCTCTGGCACTACCATGATGTACTCCAGAACTAAAGGTGCAATACAATCAGAAGCATTCCGATAAGCGCAAAGAAATTCAAGTGAACCTTCTCCAAGAAGAAGTGCATGGCTGCTGTGTTTGGGGAGATAAATGGTGGTGTTTCCTTGATAAAATAGGTGAGGCTTAAACCCACAAAGACTCATGAGATTTGCCATCTGCATCGGCTCCTAGTTAAAGATATTCGTGACACGCTGTTTCGCTGGCCACGCTTTTGGAGACGTAGACAGGGCTTTTCTTTCAATTGTGTTGAAATTTAGTCATTTGCACAATCATAGTCAGCTGTGCAGCTGTCGAAAATAGCGCCAAACGGGAAAAAATGTTCAGATTCCCTTGGAACAAAGATAGAAAGTTGAAGGAAATTTTGTGGAGAGACATGACGAGTGGTATATGTCTAGCGTAAGGTGAGTAATATTTATCGACAATCCTGCATGGATGGTTGCATTTGACATATTCGGTATTTACGTACTGGCGCTCCCAGCAAAGATCCATGGAAGGTTGACTACGTGCCATCAAAATATTGGCACGTCGAAAGAGAATCTAAGGCGCCAAGACTGAAGTACAAAAGTCGTTTGGATGTGTAGTTTTCATCAGCACAACCACAATCACTATCTACACAGCTACGACAAGCATACAGCATTTGTTTTAAAATGCACGGCCGCTATGCAACGTGCAGCCAGCTAGCTTGATACAGAAAACAGCAAGACAGAGCAGCCAACAGCCGCACGATATCATGCCAGGGGTGACACCGTGGAATGCACGGCACCAATTGCAGTGATGTATACACAATTAGTAGTGGTTAAGAAGGTGACGACTTCGTACCAGTTGGAAAAAATGATGTGTCAGTAATGCTATGTAGACAAGAAAGGGCGCTCCACTATTCTATATATAGAACAGGTATACAATGTGTTGCTAGTGATTTCAACTGTTCCTCCAAGCATTCATTACGTAGTAAATTTATTCATACCTGATCTGGTACACATGCGAGCAGGACAGGTAACAAGGCTTAACAAACACGGTGCCTGACTGTGAGGTGAGCATCGCCTATACCAGCTTGTTCACAAAAACGATGCAATGCCGAAACGCCTAAGAAGCTCGACTTTACTAAATAAAAGTCGATGTCATTCATGAACATTTTACCAGGCCGTCACCGCTGAACACGTAGTTTTAGTAACATATGATACTCATTGCACATGATGAACGTTGATACAAGATACTATATATCCAACAATCTGAGACAGCGACAGAGTGTTTCAATTGCAAATGCAAAAACAGCTGAGCGCCCTCACTGAGGCAAACACGCAAAAATAAGCACATTAGTCGGTGATGTGCATTATTATGCAAGTGTAAAATTAGTTGAAAGACGTGACAACCAAGGCCACGCCACTTAAAAGAAAACACATAATTGTGATAGCACATACAGTCGGTTGTTTGCCACTTCAAATGAAAATATTATTTGGCAATCACAGCACATGCTTCTCTTTTGTGGTCAGTCGTAGGTGCGGCCATGCTATTGTGTGCTAGAAATTTGCAGCATATGCGTCGGGATACCATGAAGAAAGCGAGTGACACGGATAAACGCCAATACTCAAGGAGTGATGCAGCACGCAGAGAGCCATTGAAATGGTAGCTGGTGCAGATGGCATGAATCCCATGAGCCTTTGCAAGTTTATGCCTCACTTATTCATGGGACATGGCATGACCCTCACTGCAGTATTGTAGGTCTAACTCTCAAATGTCTACAGAGCGCAATTAAGAATAAGCAAAGAGAGACATAAGACACTGTCTTTTTTTTTTTTTCATGACAACAAGGGGCCACAGAGGAAGCAGCGGGAAGTTCAGTCGCCCAACACCATACAGACTCAACTTAGCTATCTCTGATTGCCATATTTTTGCTAACATAAAATGCTGGCTAGGAGGCCTGTGCTTTCACCCGGTCCTGTTCTTCGCTCTGCTGCTTGATGCAGACTCGCTTACTGAACTTCTAGGCGGAGAGTAAAGGAAGTTGCAAGGCAGACAGTTCTAATGAAGCCCTTGATCAACATTTGTTGTGCTGAATACTAAATCACTGAGACTCTTACATTACTAAGTCAAAAGTGTGGTTGCTAACTATTAGTGCTGTTCTTTTTCTTTGTAAGAATCATCCCGGCAAAACTGACGTATTTACGTGTGGTGCCAGTATTGTTGCTAATTATTTCTGTACCATTCTCCTTTCTTGTAATTCCACTGCAGCTTGGGCTATGCTAGGCTGAGGTATTGTGAATAAATAAATTAATGAGTTGGTGCTACACACTGTCAAATGTCTGAATCAAAATGGCAAATATGTACAGATGTAGCTGGTATATGTACCTAAACAATTCAAATTAAGCAGTCTTCATTTTCGCTCTGGTTACTACTTCACGACCGAACAGAAGGAAAAAAAAAAATTGCAACATAGAATGAGTGACCCTTGCCTAGCCAATTAGCACAAATGTACATGAATGAGCGACTATTGTATAGACGTGCGGCTTGTGAAAGCAACCAGGACATTGGAAGTTAGCATTTTGTATATGTTGTTAAAATAAGTTTTACTATTAAACCACATTTACCTTCCAAGTTCTGACGTTCTTTTCACAGTCACTCTGGTAGAAACGATTGTGTTGCACGGCGAGTCGTTTTTTTTCTCCATCTGCACGAGGTCAGTAAAAATAGTTTAATCAGAGAACACATAAAGTTGGAGAGCAGGCTACTATAAATAACCACACAAATGAAAACGTAGAATGTGTGACTATTACATGCGAACAATAAATAAATGCAATGTAGTGCAGGTTTGCCATCAGGAATAGCGACGTCGACTTGTTCATATATTAATAACTCTACCAGTGTCACACCGGACATTTCCAGCCCCATCAGGGCCGACCCGAATGCGGTTTTTGATCGCGATCAACAGTGCCAGCTACAACTTAGGTCACTGTGCAGCCGCACATAATACATTTTGATCCAGATCGGTCATGATTGCGATCGAAAGATCCCATGGGACACGAGCGCGCGGTATCAGGTGCAGCATGCCAACATACACAACACACGGATAAAATGTGCCACATAAAAAAATAAAACACACACGCACTCAAACATGTTTTCGTTGTGCCCTCCTTTGTTCGCCTAAACGCACGCCAGCGAAAACGTCATGGAAAATAAAATGACACTCACCTCAAAGAAGGTGGACATCCCTGTAATAGCAGCTCTTCTTGATGTCCTTACCCGGCTCACTTTGCCGATAATGGCCTTTTTTGCCATATCGGCAACGCTCAGCGATATGAAGCACTTCTCGAGGTTGTCCACAACGGCGCGGTAACCGTCTCCGCAAATGACGAACGTGACTTTTGGTGCACCCCGCATTTCAAATGACTTCTCACGGTTTTACTGAACCACATCTGTTTCACACCTGCCGCACAGTTCGAAGAGGCATAGAGGCTGCACACAGGAAACGTTTAATCCGGTAGCACAAGACAAGCAACAAACCCCTTCGCACAACCTGCAAGCGCCATATTGACGACGAATGACTCCGAAATGGGCTTGTCTTGGCCGCTTGTCGTTAACCGACTCTCCCGCAGTTACAATGAAAAAAAAAAAAAAACTCGAAGCTGGCGAGAAAGAGAAAACTCATTGACACAATTTCAAATTCATAAACTCACGTTTTTTTGCACGCATAAAAAAGCATGTAGTAAGTTTGATTGGTCTCAATAGATTTTTTTTTTTTCACGCTACCAAAAATTTGTATTTTGGCTTCGGTAGTGCGGCTCTCAGGTGGTGTTGACTTATAGCTCGTAAACATCCGGTCGCGCAAAAATGCAAATGGCAGTTAAGCATTCTGCGATGACCCGTTGATTCTCATCGACGCAGTAACAAACTGGACCTACCTACAGCGGAGAGCATGTGGAAAAAAAAAAAGCTTTTTTGAACTTCACTAAGGTTCCCAGCTGATTATTGTTCAGCAGCATGCCGTGACGGCATACGTTAACTGGCGTACATAAGCATACATAATCGCCAAAAGAACGCGACCAGTACACCCAACTTCGAGGAGACCAACAGAAAAAAAACATATAAAAAATAAAATTCGTTCATGTTAATCTAGATTAACGACGAAAGCATAAAGCGCAGATCTGCGAGATGTTGACTATTTTTTGTTCAATACACAGAGTAATGGTAGAGATATTCTCGTCTGGGCCCTGTAATTAGTGTGTGGTGTTGTTTAGAATTTTTTCACGAACCGTAAGTGTTACATAGATGAGTATTCAGCTGACCTTACTGTATCTGTAAGCATTAATATATTCTTTATCTTGTATATGCATATGCCAGAATTCAGCGTAATAGTGTAAAAACAGCTGAGCTGTGGAGAATTATCTTTGGCTAAGTTGTAAATTATGCGTAAAGCTCTGTTTTGAATAAGGTGGAGCTTCTTTAAAGTGCTGCTAGTAGGAAGAACAATTAAAACGTGAGACAGCTTAACGCACGAGACTGGCCTGCCCATCCCTCAGCAACTTTTATGCTAACCAAACTTCTAGAATTTTACATGGCTAGCACATTTTTTATGTTTCTAGAGCTGCAAGTCACTGATTCCTGTCATAGCACATGCTCTACCCCGTGGCAAAAAAGTGATCCCTCTCGTATTAGCCACGACAATTTCTAGTGAACTTTTTTCAGTCACACTCCTTTTTTACTAACCAAAAATTCTACGAAGATTACGATATTACTTAACGCACATTAAACGCGCAGCTTCTTGTTGAAGCAATGCTAACTGCAGCCACATGCACTCCGCAGTTGTAGAAACATAACATTAATTCGCTACATGTTGCCACTAAAACTGCCAGTGCTCAAGCTTCACGCACACCACTATGTGCATTCAAGGAGCCGCGAACTAAGCGGAACGCCTACAGCCACTTTAGGACAATCGAAGCCTGCCACACTGCATGCGCACAAACTTCATTAATAAGGAACGAAAGCGAGGAGTGGGGAGACAGCCTGTGTGACTGAGGAAGCAAACGAGGCTGCAGTCGCTCTTGATATCTACAGACTCCGCGCTTACTCTCTCGTCTTCGATCTATCGGTTACCCCTCCAACGCAAACAGCTAAGCCGCATGACCGAGGAGCACACGCCTTGAGATCAGCTCTCTCACACAACTGTATTATCGGTGCCATAAGTGCATGGTCATCGGCAGGATTCTCTCTTGAGGGGTGAAAATGGCTGGTGTAGGGCGAAAGCACTGCCATAGCTTGGGTGGGTGCAAGTGCTAGTGAGGCTTGAGGGGGACAACTACCCTAATTTTTTCCCCTTACTGACACCCATGCATAAGTGTGCAAAACAAAATTAGTAATATATACTAACAGTCTTGTTAATAATAAGTTAAACAAGAAACAAACCAGTATGCTTCTTTATGTGACTCCTAGCTGGCTAGGATCCAGTGTTTCTCATGAGTGCTAATCAATATTAACATGCTGATGTCAAAGTGACGCATAAGAATTCACAAGTTATAAGACTCAATTGCCATCATATTACGGAAATTCAAGCTTGACACAAAGTATTTCTTGGTTTTGTTTTATGAGTGTAATACTTCCTTAAAGTAAATAAAAAGGGCTAACACTGGACACTTCTCTTCAATTCTTTGAAGAATGAATTCTCTCTGCAGTTACACTACACCAATGTTTTCTTTAAACCATGCTTGCATGGCACTGCAAGATTACGTCCCTCAATAAAATTAGAGAGATGTCTTCAAATGACGTTTTCTAGGTCTTTAAAGAAAACTCAAAACAGGCAAGCAGAAAATGCGCAAGTTTGTGTCACACAATTACTCAGATAACATATTTCAAACAATGCAAATTCGTGCACCACATCATTCGAACTGAAGAGCTAATGGTCAAAATACTCATGTCATGCAAACAAAAGTGGCTCAAGTCGTTGTTTTGAGCTTCCATGCATTGCTTTGAATGGTTTATGAGTGTGTTTGGTGGCACAAGCTTTCTTCATCCTGATACTTGGCTGGGCTATCACAGAGAAGGCGCACAATAGCATATGATTCTCCACGCTATGTTTTGTGCACTTCCATCTGAACCATTGAAAATGGCTTGTTGCACGCTTACGTGTACAGCATCATCCCCATTGGACAGCTATTTGTAACAATACTCATGTCACAGCACATGAGCATCTTGTGCACAAAGCAAAGCGTGGAGCATTATTTGCTATTGTGCACCTTCTCTGTGATAGCACGCGTCAGGAACAAGAAAGTTTGTGCCACTAAACACTCTTGTCAGCTATTTTAAGCAATGAGTGGAAGCTCAAAACAACAACTTGAGCCACTCTTCTTTGCAAGACATAAGTACCGTGACCATTAGCTGTTCAGTTGGGATGATGCGGTACATGAATCCGTACGACAAGCTGTTTTGAAGGGTTCAGATAGAAGCACACAAAACAAAGTGTGGAAAATTATTTCCTCTTGTCCACCTTCTCAGTGATAGACACAGCCAAGTATCACAGACAAGAATTCTTGTGCCACAACAACATTCTCAAGAACCATTTAAAGCAATACGTTGAAACTCAAAATGAAAAATTGAGCCTCTTTTGTTTGCAAGACATGAGTACCATTGCGAATAGCTGTCCAATGGGCATGATGCTGTACATGCAAGCATATAAGAAGACGTTTTGAAAGGTTCAGATGGAAGCGCACAAAACAAAGCGTGGAGAATTATTTCCTCTTGTCGACATTCTGAGTGATAAACACAGCCAAGTATCACAGACAAGCATTCTTGTGCCACAAAAACACTCTCATGAACCATTTCAAGCATTACCTGGAAACTCAAAATGAAAAATTGAGCCCCTTTTGTTTGCAAGACATAAGTACTATTGCGAAAAACTGTCCAATGGGCATGATGCTTTACATGCAAGCATATAACAAGACGTTTTGAAAGGTTCAGATGGAAGCGCACAAAACAAAGCGTGAAGAATTATTTCCTCTTGTCCACCTTCTGAGTGATAAACACAGCCAAGTATCACAGACAAGCATTCTTGTGCCACAAAAACACTCTCATGAACCATTTCAAGCAATACGTGGAAACTCAAAATGAAAAATTGAGCCCCTTTTGTTTGCAAGACATGAGTACCATTGCGAATAGCTGTCCAATGGGCATGATGCTGTACATGCAAGCATATAACAAGACGTTTCGAAAAGTTCAGATGGAAGTGCACAAAACAAAGCGTGGAGAATTATTTCTCTTGTCCACCTTCTGAGTGATAAACACAGCCAAGTATCACAGACAAGCATTCTTGTGCCACAAAAACACTCTCGTGAACCATTTCAAGCAATACCTGGAAACTCAAAATGAAAAATTGAGCCCCTTTTGTTTGCAAGACATGAGTACCATTGCGAATAGCTGTCCAATGGGCATGATGCTGTACATGCAAGCATATAACAAGACGTTTTGAAAAGTTCAGATGGAAGTGCACAAAACAAAGCGTGGAGAATTATTCCTCTTGTCCACCTTCTGAGTGATAAACACTGCCAAGTATCACAGACAAGAATTCTTGTGCCACAAAAACACTCTCGTGAACCATTTAAAGCAATACATGGAAACTCAAAATGAAAAATTGAGCCCCTTTTGTTTGGAAGACATGAGTACCATTGCAAATAGCTGTCCAATCGGCATGATGCTGTATAGGCAAGCATACAACAAGCCGTTTTGAAAGGTTCAGATAGAAGCGCACAAAACAAAGCGTGGAGAATTATTTCCTCATGTCCACCTTTTGAGTGATAAACACAGCCAAGTATCACAGACAAGCATTCTTGTGCCACAAAAACACTCTCATGAACCATTTAAAACAATACGTGGAAACTAAAAATGAAAAATTGAGCCCATTTTGTTTGCAAGACATGAGTACCGTTGTAAATAGCTGTCCAATCGGCATGATGCTGTACATGCAAGCATACAACAAGCCGTTTTGAAAGGTTTAGTCAAAAGCGCACAAAACAAATCGTGGAGAAATATTTGCTAATGTACACCTTCTCTGTGATAGCCCAGCCAAGTATCACGAAGAGGAAAACTTGTGCCACTAAACACTCTTGCCAACCTTTTCAAGTAATGCATGGAAGCTCAAAACAACAACTTGAGCAACTTTTGTTTGCAAGACATGAGTATCGTGACCATTAGCTGTTGAGTTGGAATGATGTGATATATGAATGCGTACAACAAGAAGTTTTCAAAGGTTCAGATGAAAGCACACGAAACAAAATCTTGAGAACTATTTGCTCCTATTTAGCTTTTGAGCAATAAACACAGCCAAGTACATTTTACAAGCAAGCAAGCTTGTGCCACCCAAACACTTATTCAACTATTTAAAGTAATGTGTTGAAAGTTAAACTGTATATTTGAATCAATTTTGTTGTAAGACAGGAGTAGCATTAGAAATACTTAGTTGGCCAGTGGTGAAGATACTTTGATGCAGACGTACAATAAGCCGTTTTCAAAGGCTCAGATGGAAGCACACCAAACGAAATTTCCTAATTATTTGCTCTTATTCTGATTCTGAGGAATAAACACAGTCAAGTACCGTTCACAAGTGAGCAAGCTTGTGCGAAGCCAACCAAACTCTCAGATCGACCGTTTTGAGCAGTGCATGGAAAATTGATCTGAATATTGGATGTAGTTTTCTTTCAACAATACCAGTATTGCAAAACCTTTTTAATGTGTTTGTATGTAATTATTTTGTACTTGTACAGATTTAAGACTTAATCGATATTTTTCATTGTGTGTGTTTAGACCAGAGAGCGCAATTGCTATGTCATAACAGAGACGCCTTGCCTCTCGACTGTGTCTTGTGCACTTTTTCCTCGAGGTCCAAGCTTCGTAGAGCTCATTCGCACTCTTCCTTGGCAGTCCTGCATGGCCCTTTGTGCTTTGTGCCTTGGTTCAATGACAGAGCACGTGAGCGCGGCTTGGTATATCTCTCCTGAATATAAGGATTAATTGTCTTTTATCTTCTTGTGTATGTTCATATAATAGAAAATCACTCACTCACTATTTTCTGTTAGAGATTTCTCATAGAAAGATTATTCATTGCACAAATACAACATTTAAAATATTCTTTTTTTTCATAAATTGAACAGCAATATTTGTGCAAATATAACACGTGTACAACTAAGGTGATCAAATGAAATAAAGTTCTTTGGTAATTATCTGATATACTTATCTGTTATACTTTTGCACATATTTGCATCTCATGATATGAACTAGTTAAAATTGGTTATTTCTTGAGGTTGTGTACAGCCAACTAATGGAGCTGAAAAACTTAGTATTTTAGCCCTTTCAACACACAAAAAAAACAAAAATGTTATGCATGCCTAGGTATTTGGTCTAATAAGTTTACTGATGTACTACATTGACTATCAAGGTTGACATTGAGCCCTATCAAGTCCTACGTATGGCCCCCATTCAGCCCCATTAGCTCCTATATTGTGCTAGATGAGAGTCCTACATACCAAACCCATAATGCCTGTATAGCTCCTACATACCCCTATATGTCCTGTCCAGGTCCCATTCAGCTCCTACATACCACCATATAGCTCCTGTATAAGACCCATCTACCCCCATTTGGTTCCTGTACAGCTCCTGTATTAGCTCCTGTAACCCCTGTATTGAAGCACACGGATCCTGTATGGAATTATATAGGTTTTTTCAGTAGGGAGGCTACGCGTTTTTGCCATATTTTGCATTGTGGTTTTTGATAATCCAAGGAAGTACGAAACCCTATCCAGCGTTTTGTGCTCAATTTGTCGAGTTGTTGATGTGCATGTTGTTGAGCTTGACTGTACGCGTTCAAAGGCCTGAAACAGATTTGGTTCTTCTGTACTTCCTCTCTGCTCGGCGACGCACTACAAGCAGTTTCTCATATCCCGCCTCAACGGATGTTCTAGGTGTCAATACGCTTGTATTTCTTCTTGTCTTGAAGAGGTGAAGTTACGATACGTCCGAGTTCCGGTGGCTAGATTCATTTCAACAAGCGTTTTCAACCTACGACTGAAAATCTCGCCATCCGTTAATACAATCTATTTCAATTGTACCATTTCAGAAACCATGATATAATCTATTTCAGGCAAAAACCATTTCAGTTGTACGTAGCTCGGTATGTGGTCGTTACCATGTGCGTCCAAGTCTGTGCACCAGGTTGCTGATGGCAGAATGTTCCTCGAGACAAATGCAAGGTCCAAGGAGCTACATCATGCTGGGCCACGTGAAGATGTATGCAAACCGCCATTAATTTTTGCTAGGCTTTCCTCGTGTATGAAGTTGACAAGCTGCTCACCCCATCTATTCATCGTCACGACACTCTATAATGGGTAATGTGCACTGAAGCATTCCATAAGTATGTGCGGTCCCGGGCAGCCTTGAATGACAGAACTGGGGTAACTACAATCAAATCGTTTTCAGTGGTACGTAGCCTCCAATATTAGAAAACATGCGTTTCTTATGTTTCACACTCATGCTTATGCATTTATTGGAAGCATTTTCTGCAACAATATGCCGTGCGTACACCATGTCGCGGCGTATGAACAACAGAACTTTGCTTATGGAGTGGAACAGTACTATTGGCATAGTTCTCAACCGCTATGTTGTCCCTTCAGAGCCCCTGCTTCTTTTCTGGTTCGCCTGGCTATCTACTGAACCCTATGGCATCATCAACACCAATTACCGGCGTTTCTAACTCATGCTGCCTGACGACACCTTGCCCACCACAGCCTTCTTCACGTCTGCTCCTGCGCAAGCTGCCTCCGGGTTTTCCTTATGATCATCAGTGACATCCCCTATCATCGACAATATAACAAGTCGTCCCGCCCAGTTCGTCTCCAGTGAGCAGAGAACACTACCGTTGGCATGGCTCTCAACCGTAATGCCTTCACCAGGTTGGTGCTATTTCTCTGTACGCTAAGAAAAGCAGCTACCCATGTTTGTTTTTTAGGGGCGAAGCTCCTTATAGCGGCACTCGTTCGTCCCTCGTAGTCGTAGTAGTAGTCGTAGTGTGTAACCAGTCTTACATTTTGACCTCCAAGGTGGTGCCGGTGAGAGATTTCTTCTGTGCGTTGTTGAACGATAAAAATTTCCAGCGTGCGCGTTAACTAAAAGCCGAATTCTCCTGTCTCTCATTTCCTCTTAGCAGCCATTGGCATGTACATTGAGAACTATCTGACAAGAAAAGGTTGCTACGTTATAATCGCTGGGCATAACCTCCTTGGATTTAGAAAGGTTTAGCGAGCGTTGGGCCGCAGTGCCATGAATACAGTGAACTAGTATATACCATGAACTTGAGGTGAATAAAGGTGGGAAATAGACACGAAGCGCAAACCGTAAGAAAGTGTGCGTGTGCCACCTCTCGTTTAGTCCTTGGAATGTCCGCTGGATGGCGGTGCATATGCGGAATATATGATGAAAAGATGCGAGATGGTGGTACTTGGAGTGTTGAATAGATGGACGAACGGGCACATAGACATATGCATGGACGGACTCACGGATGGCTGCACCGACGAATGGACGCGTGGACGGACGCAGAGGCGGATGCACGGACGAACTCAGAAACGGACGCACAGTTTGACGTGCGGACGCACGTCCATCTGTGCATTCACGCACGAACAGACGCACGGATGGTCCCACAGACGGACGCATAAACGGACGGATGCTTCGCCCCACTCTCCGTCATTCACTCCGTGGATATGCTGCCATTTTTTCCATGCCCAAGAGTGTTACGTGAAACTGCTTGTCAGCTTTTTTCTAAGGTACTTCTTCAGCTGTGCTTTGGAAACGTTCAGTCAAACCTTGACCCTAACATCTGCTCTGAATCTGTGTCGGACATTGATTCCTTGCCAGCCAATCCCACTGAGCAGACGAGCCTCATCTTCCAGCTCCTAAAATATATTAGTAATCCTGAAGCTCCTAAACATATATAGTAATTAAGTTATTCTCTGCAAACATCAGAGAGAGAGAGAGAAAGGAAAGGCCGGGAGGTTAACCAGATATTGTCATCTGGTTTGCTACCCAGCGCTGAAGGCGGGGAAGTAGCGGCAAGAAAGAGGGGGTAGATAGAGAAAAAAAACGCACGCGCTCTCATAAGAAAACGAAAACACACACAGGAAGGGCGTCCTAGCTACAACTGTTCAGTAAGGCCGGTCGATCGCAAAAAGTGTAGTAGTGATTTCAGGGCCTTCCTCTGTGAAGTTGTATCTTGTCGATATTGTAGAATTCCTTGCTCCGACAGAGGTTGATTATCTAATTTGTTGAGTTCCTTGCGAAGGCATAGCCGTTGTTTACTATACGCTAGGCAGTCACAAAGAATATGTTGGGTCGTTTCTTCTTTGCCACAGTGGCCACAGGCTGCGGTGTCGGCCATCCCTATGCGGAAAGCGTAGGCGTTGGTAAACGCAACGCCCAACCACAGCCTACATAACAGGGTCTGGTCTGCTCGGCAAAGCCTCGACGGGACTTGAAGACTTAGCGTAGGGTCAAGCGAGTACAGTCGGGCATGCTTGAAGTGTGGATGATTCCATTGTGATGTGGTTTGCTGGCGAGCAAGCCTGCGGAGCTTTCGTGCAGCATCTGTCCTAGAAAGTGGTAGTCGTAGTTTATGATCTTCTGTGTGGGCTGAGCGGGCAGCTTGATCAGCCCGTTCATTGCCGATGATTCCGTAGTGACTGGGCAACCACTGAAATGTAATTTGGTGCCCTTTGTCAGTCAGGTAGTGTATAAACTCTTTTATCTCTAGTACCAGCTGCTCGTGTGGTCCACGGTGTAAGGCTGATAGTAGATACTGCAGTGCCGCCTTCGAGTCGCAGAAAATAGTCCACTTGCGTGTAGGTTGATCAACTACAAATTGCAACGCGGCTCGAAGTGCTGCCAACTCTGCTGCCGTTGATGTTCTTGCGTGAGATGTCTTGAATTTAATTGTCATGGCCAACCTTGGTATCACTACTGCTCCTGTAGAGCTGTCCGGCTGAACCGATCCGTCAGTGTTTATATGTGTGGAGTCTTGGTAGTTCTCATACAAGAGAAATAGTG
This sequence comes from Rhipicephalus microplus, assembly GCF_043290135.1. Taxonomy (NCBI): domain Eukaryota; kingdom Metazoa; phylum Arthropoda; class Arachnida; order Ixodida; family Ixodidae; genus Rhipicephalus; species Rhipicephalus microplus. Next base: position 134,990,436 of record NC_134702.1, on the reverse strand, counting down.
TGAGCTGTTTAAGAGCCGGTGACGACTAATTGGCATTTTTCTGGACGCCAGGAATGTTTATATTAATCATTGGTTGAGCAAGGCACCATGTCGTAGTCACAGGTCTAGTGGCAGGAGAGAACGAAGTTGCGATCGACTTACCATGTGCGGTCACTGTTTTGCAGTAAGATGTGCATGGTCGGACCACTGATAGAGAGGCTAGGTGATGTCGAGGAGTTCGAGCAAGGTGTCATATATGTGTCCTCAGCACTTCCACATAAATGTGGGTCTTGATGAGGTTGTCCCTTGTGATGGCGATAGTTGCCACTGTTGACGCACTTTGGGGCAATCCTAAACATATCCAGAGTGCTTGAGCCTGGACACTTTGAAGCATTCGTATGCTTGTTTTACTTGCGTTGGTTAACACAGGTAGGCTGTACCGAAGGAATCCAAGGAAAAGAATCCTGTATAGTCGCAACATAGCAGTTGTGGACATTCCCCAGTTCTTTCCAGCGAAGAACTTGAACAAATGACAGATGCCTGTCAATCGCCTTTTCATGTATGATACATGTGAGCTCCGTGAGAGGTCTCTGTCAATTATACCACCTATGAACTTGTATGATCGGAGGTGACGCATCCTTTCACTGTTTATCAGAATGCTGTAGTTCTGCACTGTTTTGCGCGTAAATGCCACAAGTGCACATTTCTCAGAGAAAATTCCCAGACCTCGTTCACGGAGGTAAATAGACACTTGAGTGGCAGCTCTCTGAATTCGCGCTCGCAGCTGTAGACGTGTTACTGCAGACGTCCAAACGCACATGTCGTCCGCGTACATTGACAATCTAACAGTACTTGGCAGATGCTCATTGAGAGCTATTAGCGTCAGGTTGAATAGTACAGGGCTAAGTCTGCCACCCTGGGGAACACCACGGTGGCTGTAATGTAGCGAAGTGTTACCATCCTCGGTTCTCACGAATAAGGATCGCTCAGGGAGATAGCTGCGTAGCCACTCAAACATCCGACCACCCACTCCTACCTCCATGAGAGCGGTGAGGACAGCTTCATGTGTGACGTTATCGTACGCCCCTTTAACATCAAGAAATAAAGAAGCACAGAGACGCTTACGGCCTTTTTCGTGTTGCACGTAACTGACCAGGTCTATGACGCTATCAATTGATGACCGGCCACGGCGAAATCCCGTCATAGCGTCCGGGTAGATGTTGTGATGCTCCAGGAACCATTCTAGCCGTCCAAGTACCATCCTCTCCATCACTTTGCCCAAGCAACTAGCCAGTGCAATCGGGCGGTATGATGTGAGCACCAATGGTGACTTGCCAGGCTTCAGTAATGGAACCAAACGGCTGGTCTGCCAGTTAACTGGGAGGGTGCCCTCTCGCCAAGAATCGTTGTATGTCTCTAGGAGGGCACTCCTCGCACACTCACCAAGGTGACACAGTGCTCTGTATGATATTCCATCAGGCCCGGGTGCTGATGTCCGTCTACACAAAGCCAGTGCTGCTTTATGCTCATGAATAGAAAAAAATTTGTCTATGTGGTGATCGTGTGATGTCGTGCCACCACGTGAGAGCGGGGAGATGTTGGGATCTGCGAGTTGACCAGATAAGTTGGCACAGAACTCTTCTGCCACGTCGACCTCCGATCTCTGTTGAGAGAGGGCTAGAGCTGCAAACATCAAAATTCCAAACTGATATGACTGCTGATGTTAAGGCCATACGATCTGGACAGAAGTCGCTTGAATCAGAAATTCCTGGTATTCGCAATGCCCATGGGCTATAGGTGGCACGCCGTGCAATCGAAGATGGCTATGGAAAGAGGGTCAACCCGTATACTCGCATAGAAAAAGATAGGACGCGTGGACGTACGCTACGTGCCACTTTCACCGGATGAACTCTTGATTGTCAAATGAATCTGCATTCAACTAAACTATTTTCTCAAACGGTAGGAACTGCTAAATGTTCGCTACCTCATTTTTTGCAGCAGTGAGAAGGGTAGTGGTGTCAGCTCATCGACCTTGCATCAACGATGCCTTGCAAAATCATGTTGGGATGCAGAAAATTTCACGAAATAGAGTTGATGTATGAACTGAACGCCACTCAGAGGCACGTGGTACTGGGCCTGTCTGAAGAGTTTGCCGCAGTAGTAGGCCTCTGGCGAGCAGCGCGCCGTCGCGGCTGCACGGGCCCAAGTTGAACGTATAGCGATAATTTGCAAACACATTGCGCCGTCGTCATTGCTTGCTTTGTCAGCACCATGGCGTTGCTTCTTCAGAGAAAACGCAAGCATTTCACTTTCCATTATTTAGCGCTTGTGTCACAGCCATGCTCAGACTCTAACCGGGTGCAATTCACGGCACTCGGATATTTTGCAGGTTATATATCAGCGCGATCGCAAGAATACCGTACACAGTGAACACGCACACTTTTGTCAACGTCGAAATTGTGAAAATTTGTTGAACAACAGCGTAATTCGGACGATGTCGGTGAAGTGCAGGAGATGTTAGCGTGGATTTTAGTCGTTACTGTCCGTTTCATTGCTCTAACTATTTCGCTGCGCTGGTCGAGCTCGAGTGTGTTGGCGGCATGCGGCGCTCCATACTGTCCGCTGTAATTGGGCTGCATGCGATGCACAAGAAAAACTCTGCTTTGATTTCAACTTCACTGAAGAATACTCTACAATGAATAAAATCAGTGACATAGGAGCGAGAAAAAAATTAGCGCACGAGGGGACGTGAAGTGCGACTCGCTGGTTGTGTTCGAGCTAGCAGCTAATCGTTCATTGTCGCTGTCACTCTCAGCGCGTTGACAACCATCTACGTCCTGCCGAAAACCGTAAACGTTAAGATGACTTCTTTAAACGTCACTGCTGAAAGTAATCGGGAAAATTCTCTTCGTTGAACGACTTGACAACCCCAACAACATGCTCTCACCATAAACAACACCCACATGGCGTCACTACCCACGTTTACCTGGGCCTGGGCGCGGGGAGCCGCTCGCTCTGAAACCCGGCAAGAAGCGAATGGCTTGAAGTGTTCTGATCTCTCTCAAAGAACGTAAAAAAAACACAGGACTCAGCATGTACCAAGGTTTAGAAAAGCAAACCACGAGCTTGCATTACTTTCGGCGTACCATGAATGTTATGTGATTCATGCACGACAAAAGCACTGTCGAATGCTATCCGCACGCATAACAAGGTGAGTTTCAACTACATATGTCGGACGATAACATTTAACTATGCAACATGACTGCAGAAAATCTCGCGAAGCTCATATGTGTACTATGCGGGCTATAATAGAAAGCGCGAGTTGCCGCGTATGTTCACGAAAACTTCACGTCAACGTAACCAATTTATCGTGTCACGGACGGTCCGGTTTATTCACTCATGCGCGAAATATAAAAAAGTGGTTTGTGTTCGTTTCTTGGTAGCGCGTTAGCACTGAAGCTAGCACAAATGAACAAGGAAGCGTCTGCCTACTGACCGTCCTTGAGAGGACGCTCCTGAATTCCGTTTGGCGGTGCGACAGTATATGAACTTTGCGAAATATAAAAAGACTTTAGGTATTAGAAAAAAATTGCTAAATGTAGTATTGGTCACCGTGAAAGTTTCCAGCATAGCAAAACTATTGAAAAACTTAACAGTCAGGGAAGCCTTTTAGAAGCTCGTCTAAATAAGGCCGGTCACGGTACGACAATTTCATTTCCGATATACTCCTTGATAGCAGTGAGATGTGGCGAGAAAATGAGGCGCATATAAACAGAGTAACAAAGAGCATTATACACCGACACATTTCAGTCAGATGCCGTACAAAGTGCGCACCGCCTAGTTTTGTGCACACCTGAGAAATCCCGTCCAGTTATCGCTAAGTTTACATGCTTCAAAATAAAAGAAAAGCTTCTGTCTCTGTTCAGTCGATTCAAGCAAAAAAAAAACAGCAGTACAAGTGAGGGCTTTTCGGCCGCTACACATACCGCACGAAGAAAGCTGATCGCTATCAGTAAGAGCCAGGCATCTTCCAAACTCTTCAAGCTACGTCACGACAAATTAATCCAGAATGAAAAATTGTATGTGTACAGCATGAGTGCTGATCGAATGTAAGGAATTGAGAAACATAATAATAACCTAGAGCGTTGCTTCCCTGTTCCATCTCGTTCTTCTAACTAGCAGCGTGAGGGGCAGTGGCTCAATTTTGTTTTCTGAAGTTTCAGTTTTTTTTTATTCTAACGTCAGAAGTGGCTCTAACAAACACGATTCTTTATCGGCCGCAATTGACATAGGTTGCGCAAAAACCATTGAACTTACTGAAACATGGTTATCTGCGCATGTTACCGACACTGAAGCGTTGCCCCGCCGCGGTAGTCTAGTGGCTAAGGTACTCAGCTACTGACCCGCAGGACGCAGGTTCGAATCCCGGCTGCGGCGGCTGCATTTCCGATGGAGGCGGAAATGTTGTAGGCCCGCGTGCTCAGATTTGGGTGCACGTTAAAGAACCCCAGGTGGTCGAAATATACGGAGCCCTCCACTACGGCGTCTCTCATAATCATATGGTGGTTTTGGGACGTTAAACCCCACAAATCAATCAATCAACACTGAAGCGTTCAACAATGCCATGCAATTTCGTGTTTATCGCTGTTATTGTATTTACGCAGAAGAGGCGGTGTTTTTTACGTCGAGGAAGTCGCGTCCACAGTTCTTTTGGCCATTTCAAATGGCTTTCCGTCTTCTATTATCTGAACCAACGACAACATAGAGATCGTAGGGGCTTCAATAATACTTGACCACAAAAAAAAATATGCCCTAGGCGTACGCTATCACTCCCCCTCCGCATCACCCACATTCATTAGTGAGCTGTACGATAGTATCAACCTTGTTCGAACGCATTTTCCTTCCTCACCAATCCTGCTTATGGCTGATTTGAATCTTCCACACATTACATGGGATTATCGAAATACACAACGCGCTTTTCTTTCATCACAAGCTAGTGACTTTTTAGATTTGTACTGCGTTTTTTTGCCACAGCTCGTAATTAAACCAACCCGTAAATCATATAACATTGCATATACTCTCGATCAAGTTTTAAGATCTCACCCTGACATAATCTCTGTGATCACGCACAGAGATCATGTGATCATTGCTTCCTCATGTAAGTGATCATGTAAGTGATCATTGCTTCCTCATACTTTTTATAATCGTTTCCACACCAACAGCAAATAAACACGAGAAAACTTTACATGTTTGCAAGAAACAAACTTCACTGCAATAAATATTGAACCACTACATTTATCGATACTTTCTTACTAAATTATGAAAATCATACAGTTCAGCTAAAGTGGATTATTCCGGCCACTAAAGCTCAGAAAATGACGGAAAATCACATTTCAACTCGGACCATTACTTTATATTTGGCGCTCCATGATACAATGCTCATATATAGCGCCTATCTAACCAGAAAAAAACGTCTATTTGTGACTGTGACTTTTTTAGGACAGCAAACAAAGAAGGGTAACAGCAATGATTTGATTGATTGATTGATTTGTGAGGTTTAACGTCCCAAAACCACCATATGATTATGAGAGACGCCGTAGTGGAGGGCTCCGGAAATTTTGACCACCTGGGGTTCTTCAACGTGCACCCAAATCTGAGCACACGGGCCTACAACATTTCCGCCTCCATCGGAAATGCGGCCGCCACAGCCGGGATTTGAACCCGTGACCTGCAGGTCAGCAGCCGAGTACCTTAGCTACTAGACCACCGCGGCGGGGCATAACAGCAATGACAAATAAATTATTAAAACTACGCGGCTAAGAACCCCATAACCTACTGCAACGAAAACTGCATCTCGAACTTATGTCATTCCCATTTTTATTTGCCAAAATTGAAATATAACGTTCATGTGCGAGAAATGCACTCCAAGAGCAAACAAACGAAAATGATTGAGTACTCGAGTGAAGTATTGAACCCGTGATTCAGTTCATTCCGTTCAGTGGTTACAGACGAGACGGACAAACATTCAATATGAAATGGCAAAGAAATTCGCGCATGTTAATTCTGAAGAAATGTACAAATCGGAAGCGTAATCGCAGCAAACTCCTGGGCATACCAAACAGTTGAAGCAATCGGCAGATTTGCACTTCATCACTTATCACCACAAAAAAACATAGCTGGATCCTAATTGGAACCCGCTGTCTCTTAGGGCCGCATATTGTTTAGGTGAAGATAAATTACAATTTTTGGAGAATTCGGAATAGTGGTGCTCAAAACTCAATAATAGGAGAGGCGAAACTGTGTTATCTGAGGATGCTATTGACATTGTATTCATTACGACGTCTATTTAGGTAATCATTATTTATTACTGATACGCATCTTATAGACACGCAGGAAGAAAATTAATGAGCTAGCGCTGAAAGTGAAACTGCAAATCAGAGTCTCACTTCCTAATAGATACATGGCTTTAACCGAGGAAACCCACCTTAGCATTGATGCAAGGAATATTATTTTGCCAAGTATCATTAAGGGGAATGCTATGGATGTCGGAGGTACAGTCATTATACAATACACAGTCAAGCTCTCCTGGAAGACGAAAAACCTCATGAATAAACGTCAAGCAATGAAAGCCTCAAATGCAACTAAAAACATACAATTGACAGAGTCAACTCCCCGGTCTCTCAAATTCGCAAAACTCTCTCTTGTGGTTGATTTTCTTGTATTCAGTTCGTGTAAACTTCAACAACGTCATATCTGTGATGGAAGTACCTCAGTGATGTTTTGGTAGAGACCAGCATAAAGCATTGTCGTGTTAAAGATCACGTATGTCGAATTCAATAAGATATTCGAAATGACTCGCGGTTTCAGGTACTGAAGAACCACTTGAACATTTTAGGCGTAAGACTAAGAACATGTCACTGAGCGACAACCTTCCAAGAGCTTACGACCGCACAACCCATGAGAGCTGCCTCAGTTACGACTCATTTTCTTTTGCTTCGACTTCGACTGTACAGCTCAGGAAGATGTTTCAAATTCGACTCCTGGTTTTAGATTCGCTAAGAAATTCTCTTTTAGGTGATAACCTGTTTTATTGTGTAGCTAATGCCATGTACTTTCCTTGGTCATTTTGTCCGCTTTAGTCCTAATGTATGCAAAGCTCACATGGGCATTTAACTAACTAGCTCGCTGGCGATTGATCATTACGTTTGTGTAAGGAGACGTGCTTACTTTCTAAATAGCTAATATTTGCGGCTACACTTCACCTTGGCGTTCCTCATTGTTGTTTCAGATTTATTGTAGGCTACATTTATTAAACTGAAGTGTTGGATTGGACTACTTTGTATATCACTATTAAACTTCTCAGCGCAAAAATTTTAGACAATGAACACAAGAGACAAGGACCAGCGCCGACTTTGAACTGATTTATTACTGCTAAGACGCACATATATGTAGGTTACACAAAAAAGATAAGATCACATACTTATCCAAGAACTTAAGTGAAAAACAACAAAAACAAAAAAGACTGCAAAAAATTACGTGATCACTCCGGAACACCCACGTGCCGAAGAATTCTAATACGCCAATTCTTTTTCTGATAAAGCTATTGACGGTTTACTGATGCAGCTGCCTCGAGCGATTTTCGCGGCTTTAACTATGAGTCTATAGTGCATTCGTTAAGGTGGGAAGAGAGAACCGTTGCCTTTTCTTACAATGGCTGACGCCCACATTAGGAACAATAAGAGGCCAAGAAACCATCCCGTCCTACACTTCCAACTTTCTGGAAGTGTTCCTGAAGTCTTACACCTTAATGCACCTGCCTGTCTGACCTACGTGCTTTTTGTCTCCTCTGCGAATTTCGTCTTTTACGGCTTTTTACTGGTCGCGTGCTTCAACTGGCCTCTGTCCCTGATAACGTCAGGCTGTGTTCAACCGAATTTTTTCGAGATTCCCGTCACCTTAACGTTTTTCTGCGTCTTCTTGGACGGAAAGCAGACCCACGCTTCGACAATCAAGTGGCACATATTTACAATGGATGCGCACCTTCGGTTGTTGTTTGGTGGAGAACAACGCCTCGAAAAAGCAGCCTCTAATTCGCGGAAGCTGGTCCACCGCGGTGTAGTCGACGGTGGTCTCACTTCGGCGGAGGCGAAATGGTAGAGGCCCGTGTATTCAAAGCAGGTTAAAGAACACCAGATGAATACAATTTCCGCAACCCTCCACTACGGAATCTCTCATAATCATATCGTGATTTTGGCGCGCAATACTCCCGATAATATTGTTATTTTTGATCCCCGGAGGCTGCACCTTTGTTACCTGGAGGTGGCAAGGCTGCCTTGATTCGCCACAAAATAGCTTCAAATTTTTCGCACCGCACAACGGATACGCTGCTAACTTTAGAAATTTACAGGTGCCGCTGATGCAGGGGGGTTAATGCTTAAGTATATTTTAGGAGCTATTCTTTAGAAAGTTTTGGGGGCGGCAACTGCACGAGTATATATGGTACGCCTATGAACCGTGGCAACAGAGTACTCCAGTGTAAAGTTACTTTACTGTTAAGGTTTTACATGGTGTTGATGAAGCTGATCATATGTTTGTTTGTGTGAATATCACTGACAGTTTTTTTAGTTATTCTCAGCTAAGAGTCAATCACTTCGGCTGAAATAAAGAAAAAGCACCGAGCGCACAATCCGCTCGTTCACTTGGTGGCAAGGGCAGCAGCCGGCTTCACGTGTGCTCACAGGCTCTGTGCATCTTTTGCGCAGGTTGGAAATCAGTCCAGTTTCTTTACTGTCACTGCTCTTGCCGCTGCCCCGCCGCGGTGGTCTAGTGGCTAAGGTATTCGGCTGATGACCCGCAGGTCGCGGGTTTGAATCCCAGTTGCGGCGGCTGCATTTCCGATGGAGGCGGATATGTTGTAGGCCCGTGTGCTCAGATTTGGGTGCACGTTAAAGAACACCAGGTGGTCGAAATTTCCGGAGCACTCCACTACGGCGTCTCGCATGATCATATGGTGGTTTTGGGACGTTAAACACCACAAATCGATTAATCAGTGCTCTTGCAGCTGCTGTCATTGCTGCCACTGGCATCATTTTGTATTTCTAGTATAGCTGTTTGTTTTAGAGGATGTCGAAAGAGCTCCGGGCACTTTTCGATTAGCTGAAGCGTGAACTTATGTCGGAGTTCAAATAATTTAAAGAAACAATCAAGCAAGACCTTCGTAACAAATTGAGGGAGATTAAAACCTTTTTGGCTACGGCAAACAAGAAATATGAAGAAATTGGGGAAGAAAACCAATCCCTGAGAGTCTCGAATGCTGAATTAAAGACGCAGTACTCTGATCTCCTACAGTAAGTAAATGACCATGAGAGCAGAATGCTTCGGGCTGAGCAGAACTCCCGGAGGACAAATGTCGGAATTAAAGGCATTCCGCACGAATCCTCCAAAAACCTTGTTGAACTGGTCATAAAAATTGGGAAAAAAAGTGGGCGTGCCACTTGCCGTGACTGATATCGGACGAGCACACGGAGTTCCAACGGCACACAACCCAAACCAAAGAACCAAAGAAATGTGGTTGTGCAATTCGAGCAGAGAAAAGCAGGGATAACTTTTTGATGAAGGCGCGCGCAGCAAGCCTGAAGTGTTCTGATATGGGCATTAACTCTCGGTCAGCTGTATTTGTAAATGAAGATCTGTGCCGAGAACTAAAACGACTTCTTGGCCAGGCTATGGCGCGCAAGCGCGAGACCGGTTTCAAATATGTCTGGGTTAGTGATGGTAAAATATTTGCCGGGCAAACTGGAAATGCACCGAAGATCAAAATTGAAAACAGTGATGACGTAAACAAAATGCACAGTTCATCGGAAAGCAGCGAAGTGAAAGAGGTGGTTTGTGTGGTGGGTACAGATATCACGGCACCACTTTACACGAGAATTTCAGTTGGTTTCATGCTTGTTTTTTTTTTTTTGTGTTACCAAGTGGGTCAAACATTTTCTTTTTTTCCCCGCACCGTAACAGACTGGAATGATTCATTGTAGCATTTAAGCGCATTGGGATCATTGCTCATTGTAATTGCATGACTATACTTGTTTGCTCCGTTTTGTTGTTGTTTTATTCTTCCCCCACCCTGCTTGGATCTGTACAAGGTCTGCAGTATTGAATAAAGAAAGAAAGAAAGAAACACGACGTATGCTTATGATTTTGTGTTTATGTTTGTCCATAAAATACTTGTTTTACGATATCACGACAAAATGTCAGCGTGTAAGCAGTTTTATGAAGAAGCACATTCCCCCCCCCCCCCCTTATTGTCTTAAGATGCACCAGTGCTCACAGAAAATTTGATAAATTTGATGTTGCCAATTTTGTCTTTAACTTGTCATTTGAACACATGTCATTCAAACGCACCGCAATGAACCCAGACTTTCAAATGCGCAATTTCCTGTTGCCAAGTCAGCATTTGAAATGACCAGTGCTGCTGTTAGTCTGACAGAGTTAAGGCAAAACACGGTCGGGAAATGCGATTCCCTGTTTACTATTATTCATAGCATGCAGTGAGCACGAGGTAAACAGGACGAACTCAATATACTTCTCAGTGATTTCGGCTTCTCGTTTTCTGTGATTATGTTGACAGAAACACGGTTCTCCGCTACTGCTGATGATATGCACTTAGAGGTCTTCTTTAGCAGGACCCTTAAAAAAGGTGAAGGGGTGTGTATGTTTATTAAGCAAGGTATTAATTGTGAAGTGATTGATGACCCATTTTTATGTGCGTCATTAATTGAACCACTATGTTTAAAATGAGGACAGTTTCTTTTCACTGTAGTATACGGCCTACCTGATGGAAATGTAAGCGAGTTTTTTTAGCACCTCACTGCCATATTCTCTTATGTTAACCTGCATCAATATAAATTAGTTCTAGGTGGCGACCGAAACATTGACATGCTTTCAAGTACACCAAACAGGCGGAATTTTGTATGCTTCTTGATTCGTATATGTTGTACTGTAGCCAACTCGCATTTCACCAGAGAGTGCTACGTTATTAGACCTTTTCGTTACAAATTTACCACATGAAAGCTTGTTTTCTATGACACTAAACATTACACTTTGTGATCATATGCCGATATATTTAGTTGTTGAGAAGTGTCGTACTAAATCAAACCCAAACAACAAATTTCAGTGCCAGAATATAAACGAAAACTCTCTTTCTCAATTTCGAGATGCAATCTCTTGTACTAATTCGGCAGCAGTGCTCTCATGTACATCAGCTAACGCAGCTTATGACTGTTTTATAGAGACAATTTCCCGAATTTACAAGCGACGTTTTTCCTACAAAGAAATAAAAAGTTCAAACGTTCATGGAAACCATGGGTCACAAAGAACGTGTAAAAAATGTATAATGAGAAAAATAGCATGTATCAACTATTTTTGAAAAATCGGGATCCAAACGCATTACAGCTTTTTAGAAAATATAGAAATAACTTAAATAAACTTATGAAAAAAGCAATACGCGATGATTACGCTTGCATGTTCGGGGGCGTTTCAGGGGTCAAGGATATGTGGAACAAGTTAAATTCAATCACTGCATTTCATAAAGCTCATTTTAGTGTAGAAGAGATAACTGAAGGTGATTGAAAATACAGGGGTGAAGAATTGGCTGAGAATTTAATAACCACCTTACTTTCTTAGTAGAAAGTCTCAGTGACACTACCGCACTACATGACATGCCCACACAAACAGTAGTTTCGTCAGTTTATCTCTTCCCAACAGACGAATACGAAGTTATGAGTGTTTTCAAAAAACTAAAGAAAAATAAATCGCAAGATATCGATGGTTTAAAGATGGCCCTAGTCTTTTCGGTCATAGATATATTAGTGATGCCCTTAACATACATTTATAACCTAACCTAAAGCACAGGTATTTTTCCACAATGCATGAAACACGCAAAAGTTGCAGTGTTGTTTAAGGGAGGAGGCAAAAATGATTTGAAGAACTATAGGCCCATATTCGTTCTACCACTCATTTCAAATCCCATAAGTTAATATTTATAAAAATATCGAACTTCTTCGCAAAACTCTGGGTAATTACTCCAGCACAGTATGTTTTTAGGTCAGGGCGTTCGACAGAGGTAGCGTTGTTACGGCAAAAGGTAATCATATTGGCCAACATAGAGGACAGCAAACTTACCCTAGACATATTTGCTGACTTCTCCAAAGCCTTTGATCAGATAAATCACCATACTCTTTTACAAAAGCTGTACTATTACGGCATCAGAGGAAATGCACAGAACTTAATCACCAGTTATCAGAGTAATAGGAAACAGTGTGTATGTATGAACTCGGAACAATCATCGTTGCAAAAAACCCCAACGTAGTATGTTGGGGCCGTTACTTTTTTTAACTTACATAAACGACATTATCAATATAAATCGCACAATCAAATATGTCATAAATGCAGATGACACTTCTTTGTTTTTCACGGGCATCAATGTAAATGATCTAATTTCAACAGCAAACACAACACTAGATGACTTTTTTGCATGGACAACTGCTTATTCCCTTGAAATCAGCTGTTCAAAAACCAAGGCGGTTCTGTTTCATTCCAAAAGATTATCGTACGAGGATACATGAGAACTTCATCTGCATGATTCTGTGATTGATTTTTCTTCGGCGGCAAAAGCTTTGGGCATTGTTTTTCATGAGCATTTGTTGTGGTATTCACATAGTGAACTGCTAAGAAAGAGGCTATGTAAGGCACTCGGCATGCTAAGGAGATTTCAGTCATTTTTACCGACTACTCAGGTGTTATTGATCGATAAAACGCTTTTTTATTCCCAGTTACGGTATGGTATTTTGGTGTGGAGAAATGGCACCTTACACTCAGCAGAAATTACTCACACTTCAAAAAATGCTTTATGTTCTATTGGAAATGCTGAGTATAATGCACATACCTCGTCTTTATTCAAAAATTTTAGAGTCTTGAGATTTGAAAACATGTATGAATATTGCTTATTAGCGTACCTAAATTCTGAAGTAAAGAAATTAAATGACAACCTTATCTCCATAGCATGCTTAGAGCGCAGCACCTCGTCTCCACTTACTAGACAGAGCGAATTATGGAAGATTATTCGATCCCGAACAAACTACTGTCTCCAAATGCTGAAATACTCACTCCCACCCATATTAAATAAATTCAATTTTTCATTGCAGCGAATGCGCCTTCTTTAGTGACAGGGCATGTGCAGTCTATTTTTACGTGATGCAAAAAAGAGAGGTTTTTTTTGTTTTTTGTTGATTCCTACGTTTTGTATTTCTTCAAAGAGTGCAATCTTGCCTATATATATATATGAAATATTGAATATTGTACCACTTTCAACTATACATTTGTTCTGTGTGCTTAGATTTGGGTGCACGTTAAAGAACCACAGGTGGTCGAAATTTCCACAGCCCTCCACTACGGCGTCTCTCATAATCATACGGTGGTTTTGGAACGTTAAACCCCACATATCAATCAGTCAATCAACTATGTAATTGTTCTCTGCTTACTGTTTTAGTTGACCTCACGAAGACTGTCACTTTTTCTGCCTTGTTTGTTGGGATGTGGGGCTAGTCAAGCTGCCTTTGTATCGCAGCTTTTTTTCCCGCATTCCACACCACATATTATACCTTTGTTGTGACTACAAATCAATGTTAATGTGTAAATGTGTGGTAAAAATAAACATCAAATTTCAAACTTCAATGTGTTCGCGCGTAAAACTGCTCACTTCGGACTCCATCTGCGCGAATGATTTACGAGATTAACTATTGCTGTGGGTTTACCCGTGAAAACCGCAAAATGATATACACGCCGTAACTAAGTGCTCCGGATAACTTCGACTACCTGAGTTTCGGTTACATCGCTTCTGTCACCATGCATTTTATAAGTCCTTCGAATGTACCGCACTACAACTTTATTCCAGCGTGTTAAGTTACCAATACGTCTCGCTTGCTGTGAAGAAGAATGGCGATTTGGGCTAGTTGGTTTGAATTCTTGTTGGCTTGCTGTGTTGGCTTGCTGTGTTGATCTTTAACGTGCACCTAAATGCAAGCACGCAGGCTTCTAGGATTTCACCTCCATCAAAATGCCTCCGCTGTGGCTGACATTCAGCCCACACCTTTCGAATCAGCAGCCGAGCACCGTAGCTATTGAGTCACTGTTCCGGTAATAATTTACAAGTTTCTGTCGAAGAACACAGCTCGATCATGTTGATTGGGCATGACTTTAAGTATGGCTAGATACCGAAACGTAAGCAGAGCAGAGTAATTTATGTAAAAGCTCCCGGCACCTCATGCTTAATATCTGTAGCAGCCTAAAATTAATTTCCAATCTGGACACTGTAGTATATCAGATACGTAAAGCTTTTTTTTTTCAAACTCTGCAGTTGCTTCATGCGCAACATACTCGACACGCTTGCAAAATATTAATTCTACAGAATCGCACGAACTTCCTTGGCACGCAACGTATTGCTACATATGAGAAACATGGCGAGACAGTGTGCACTAAGCTAACCAGAGTAGGCTTGCCGGAGGTCTTTGCTTTTCTACATAGGCTGAATGCAAAATGAGCTACGTTGATTTATATGGCGATAAGGTGAGCATGGAACCTCTCCCCTCAGTGCCCAAACACTTCGTCGTCTTTCTATACTGCCAGGTTTATAGTCTCTTCGCTATGTCTCGGGTGTGCCTAATAATTTATTCCTAACAAAAGACCACAGACGATAAGTAATCATCGACTGATCACACAGAAGAACGAAGCAAAGTAAAAAAAAAGTGAACTGACTTGGAAAACAAAGTTGCTTGGGTACCAATGACGCGAACTGTAGCGTGTGTTTGAAAGGCAAGCTTTAACCAGCACTTGATCGTAAAATAATCTGTAAAATGTCGTCTACCATGAAGAAACTGCATGTCAGGAAATACTTACGCATAACTCTGCAGCTAACACCTCCTTCAGTTCGCTGCCGCAGATACTGTATAGTTTTTCTCGAGCACGCCTACGTGCTTTCGCATGTACAGTCTGGTTACAGGCTACACAGTGCCTACAGCGGAGTTTCTTATCATTACAGAAACGCAAGCGTCACAGTGATGGAATTTGCCGGATCGTAAAACGGAAACGCACTAAAAATCAACATGCTTTATACTAAATCTCTTTAGATAGTTCTCTGCTGCTTTCGTGCCACCGCCTGGCTTGCTGGCTATATATTTTATTAAGGCATCTAGCTCCCAAACCTGCCGCCGAAACTTTGAAGTTTCATTATGCGGCTGACATCAGTCTTCGTCCCATAAACATATAGTATGTACAATCTCACTGGCGTTACATCATAATTATTTTGCCATTTACAGTTACAAGTAACTCACTTAACATTGAACTACGAAGGCACTGTCGTATGCACAGAAGGCGCCTCATTTCGTTCGGCTCAAAGTAATCTTCAGCCTTTACTAAAGTTCAACAGTGACACGTTACTGTTCGACGGTATTCTTTTTTACTACTCGCTTACGCGAATTCGGTGCTGCGTAAACGACAAGCACTTTCGCGGCAGGCGTGACGTATAAAATGAGCAAACGGACCTCCTTAACACGTTCGTAAGGTCGGGAAGGTTCGCGTCTACGAGAAGCAGAGTTCAGAAAGATTAACTGAAACCAAATATCCTCTAAGATCGTAGTACTGTAGTCGACGGTATTCTAGAAATCGTGGTCGACCATTAAGGCGTACAGACGAGTGGATGCACATTGGGAACTGATGAAAACCGGTGCAGTACTTGATAACAGTGTGAGTGTGCGTATAGTTCTCATACATGATTCGCCAGATGGTTAATCGGTTCCTCATGAAAGTAACTTTATCGGCACCAATGGAACTGAAACATCATCCACTTCGACTGTTTAGAATGGCACCATGCGATCTTGATGTATGTTGGCAAAAGGCAGTGCGCAGCACTAGGCAAATAAATGGCGAAATTTGCGATGAATCTTTCTTTACATCTGTTGTCACCGCTATCAATACAAAAATATTATCAACAAGAAAATATGTATAGAACTTCGGTGCAGTCTTACAACACCAAACTTGAAACGTCCTTTAACGCACAAGAATGACGTTCGACCCTGTTTCCCTGCTCTCTTCCCCCCTTCCTTTTTTTTTATTGAGACATACAAACCAGTTTCATAATAAAGAAACGAATCACACTTAACAGCTTTGTTTTTATTCCTGCGTGCAAATACACCTATGTCGGCCTACTTCAGTTTTTATGAACAGGTGGCCAACGGATCACTGGTAACCAACTTAGTAATATATTGCTGGAATTTAAATTTCCATTGTGAAAACATA
The DNA here is from genome assembly GCF_043290135.1 of Rhipicephalus microplus. NCBI lineage: Eukaryota > Metazoa > Arthropoda > Arachnida > Ixodida > Ixodidae > Rhipicephalus > Rhipicephalus microplus. The sequence goes on along the minus strand of NC_134702.1, from coordinate 134,974,107 downwards.
GCGTTCTGAATACCACTTTTCTTCTGTGACCCATTGCTAAAAAACAACGTGTTCGTGTTACAGCTACCCGAGTTTTCCGCAAACGAAGAAATGTTTCCGTTGTTTATGGACTGTGTGTGTTCATTGCCACGACATTTTGAGAAAATAATCGCCATTCACAAGCGTGATAATGAGAGTGCAAGGTGCGAGAAACGTACTTGCGGGAGCGATTGTCTAAATACACATTTCCCGACACACTTGTGCAAAATATGGTGAGGATTGGCATAAAAGTGCGTTTTTGGAGTACACCTGCAGTATGCATTCGTTCGGAACATTGGTTCGGAACGAATAGGTTCAAGCATAAACGAATCCAAACAGACATGTCGCTGCCATTCATATATCACACGATGCAATTGGCTTTTGCTTGTCTCTTGCACCTTCACGTTATCGCGAAAACAGAAATTTTCCGGATGCGGGCCTCTGCGTTCACTATGATGCAGAACGAGGGTCACGTGATTGTATTGAAAATGCTTCTTTCGCTTGACGAAGCACGACCAGCGGTATACCGGTGGTTCAAGTCCAATTTCGAGAGGGGTCTTCTTCAAACTAAAGACAGGGGGTGGAAACTCCTTATACCTCCCATGTATTCGCCCTCGGCAGTGGCAGCACCACTTTTACCACTGGCAGTTGCCGAGCGTTTCATTACAAATAAATCAAGAAAAGAAAATTTCTATCGTGAAGTCACTGAGTTTCTCAAATAGAAGGAAGGAACAAAAAGTTGAGAGGAGGAGGATAGCCGCGGGAGCCCTTCTTTACCACTTCACATGCAAGCGGAATGCGCTCGTGCCTTCTTTTAGGTCTGCTGGCCACTTGGGCAATGCGGCCATATTTTTTTTAATTCTGTTCATGTTTTCTGACAAGGCGAAAATAAAGCTTACTGATTTCCCACTAAGACGAAACTCGATCGACAAAAAATGAAATTCACTTTTTGTTGGGTGTTCTGTATTGAATAAAAACAGATACATACACGCAGTGTAAAAGTGTCAATCCATAAACGCAGTTTTAATTTACAACTTACATATGGACTTAAGGAGCCTACGTTGAACACAAAATATCCAAACTAACGCAATCGTGAGTATAGGACACGTCGTATTGGACTCAATCACGTTTGCTATGACAGCCCGCATAGTTTTCTTGCAGAACCTGAGTACCAAACGAGACTAGCCCCCGTATTCTAGAACGTCCCTTCCCTCAACGCTCCACATTCACTCGAGAAAGCCGATGGGAGCAAATCACTGCGTGTCAGCGATAATCTGCTGCGATTCTTGAGCAGCGCAGCGTCATTTTTGAGCCGAGCTGTGGCGCAGTGCTGAAGTCTGTCAAGTGAAGGGTGAAAGTCGAGTCGAGGAGCGTTTGTGAATACGGGGGTAAAGTTCAGAGGAACGGAGAGGCTTGAAGCGATCAAACATTTTTCCGAGAAACGAACGTCGTTGGAAAAAGTGCTTCGGCAAGTTGACTTGCTTTCGTCAGGACAACAGCGTTGCCTTGACAAAGAAAAGTTCATTTGTCAAAACGTTGAATTCGTCAACATTCGCTGTAATAACTTTTAGACACATTTAATTCATCACGCGTATTTGAGTGGCACTAATAGAAGTAAAGACTCACTAGTTTTGAAATGGCGGCTTGAAGATTTTTGTGACGATGAAGTGGCCTATAACTACTTGACATCATTTGAACTACACGCCGAAAGTAAAAGAAACGAAAAGTATGTAGCCGAGCCACTACGAATTCAAGCCTTCCAATAAACGCATTTTCCCGACAGTAGCTTAATTTGCGGCCGTCTTCACCAATTAGACAAGCGACACTGCACTTCCGTCAGTCCAGCCAGGCTTGCAGAGAACTGGGTGTACTCATATGTACATGGGCCCAAATCGAATAATGGGCCCAAATTTTCGTGCTCACCAGTTGCCTCTAGACAATGCTGATAAATCGCAGTACTAGAAATCCGCGTGTTATAGCACACCGCAGAGCCGCGGAAGACATATGTTGCCCGATTAAGCCCTTCTTGGAGAATGCATGGTCGACTTTTCGGCGTCGCTCACTTCAACTTCCGTTCTCTGCCCGCCACAACTTGCTGTCTTTATCTTTCGCGTAAGTGACACGCCAAGAAGCGAGATAACTGAGCGCGATCCAACTCCTAATGTCACTGAGCGAGGAGCGAGAAGGAGCGAAAGCAAGCGCTACGAACGCAAGTCAATCACTTTCTGTGCTTTACCTAATTTAAAATTCACAGAATAAGGAATAAGAAAAGATACGTAAACAAAAAAGAAGTTCTTTAAAGGGGGTATCAATTTTTTATTATGTTGAATTCCAATGGCGGAGTCGGAGCAAGTTTTTCTGCACCTTTCAGAGCAAGTGCGTTCCAATGACAGAGTGAGAGCGGGAGTCAAAAGTTCCAATGAGAGAGCCAGAGGGGATTCAGAGCGGGAGTCCCTCCGTGGAGCAGGAAAAACTGCTCCGCCGAAATCGGTGGAGTGGACCGGAACTCAGCATGACGCATTTCCTTTAACACGTTTGCCTGCTTGGGGGCGCGGCGCGAGTTGTGTTGATAATGGCGGACGGCATGGACGGCTCGGCTACCTCGGCAAAGCGTGCGGCAATGCTTCTGCTACTCGATAGCGACAGCTCTGAGTCAGAAAGCTCAAGTACTGACACGAGTGATTCGTCGGACAGTGACAGCGACGCTAAAGCTTGCGCTTACGAGCGGGAATTCAACAAGTTGTTCCGCATTCCCGCGAAGAGGCCCAAAGTCGTCCGTTTCATCGAGGACGTCGTTCGGCAGTACTGGGACCACGAGGTAAAGAAATAGAAAAAAAGAAGTAAAGCATTATGCTCAAGGTTTAACACGTTGTGGTGTTTTCGTTTGTTTCTTTTCTTGAGCACTTCCGGAGGCACTTTAGGCTGGCTCAACCTGTGGCCGAAAAGTTGGTCACGGAGTTTGCTGTCTCGTCAATGTGCCCTTCGAGCACACACGAAGGAGTTCAAGCGAAATCCGCGGAAACGCATGTCTTGACATTTATCTGGTTATTTACACCTCCCCACCTTCACCCCCTTTTTTTTTTCTTTGTACGATGCCTGCACAAGAACGCATTTGACTATGATCCCGTTTCTTACAGTGCAGTGTGATCTGAAGCTGTTTTTTTTTCTTTCGGGTACCTGTAATCCCCCTGCGCAGGTACGCGGCCAACAAAAACCTGCATGCGAGACGTGGCAAGCCGTTTCGACATGTCAGAAAGCACCGTGTACAGAGAGTAGCGCAGTTCTTGATGACGCTGGGACCATCGGTGATGAAGTTTCCCGCAGACCTAGAGAACCTCACTAGCAGTTTTGAGAAGGTTTGTTTTGATTTTATTTATCGTGAGGAGCAATAATATTGGCCGGCCAAGCTATATTGATCATATCACAAACACGAGTGCTCATTTTATTGTGGGTTATTTCAAGCTCAATTTTACACTGAGGTGGGACTTTAAGAAAAATTTGATAGGTCGTGATGATAATACTGAGCTTCATCCAGTTGTGTTCGAAACATTCAACTTATGTCTGTCTCTCCTGCAGTCACAGTCGATTCCTTGCATGCGGATGATGCTGCATGCTTTGTCATTTCTGTTCAGATGTACGATACAATATGGACGAGGTTTGGTTTAAAATTTAAGAATTAAATTCCAATTACGTACTTCAACTCCCTTTCGGAAAAAACATACGCAGGCTTTGTTTTGTTTTCTCTCCCATTTTACCATTGTAAAAAGAGAGGTGGATAGCAATAAAACGTGTTGTATATGGTGTAGACAGCAATGTACGTATGTTATCTTAACTAGTTCTCAAAGTTGAATTTGGTTTGCATTTTGCATCTTTAACATAAAATATATTGTGCTGAGCCATGAAGCGTATGCTGTGATTGTGAGTTAATGGGCTTGAGCACCAGTATTTCCTGTTAAAACTCCTCGCAAATGCTCATTTCTTGCTCAGGCATGGATGATATCACTCATTAGAAGAGTACAACTTGCTTGCAGGTGTCTGGAATGCCTGCTCTTATTGGCTGTATAGATGGATCGTATGTCAAGATACAGTGCCCAGCCAACAAGGTTGCCTCCACATACTGCAACAGGCACCATTACCTTTCACTAACGCTGCAAGCCGTCTGTGACCACAAGAGGCGCTTCCTCGATGCGTTCACTGGAACCTCCAGCAAAATGCACGATTCTCATGTGTTTAGCTTATCGCCTCTTTCGAAGAACATAGCTTCAGTATGTCAGGGCCATCATCATATATTAGGGGACGCAGCATATCCGCTGCGGGAGTACCTGTTGACACCATACAGGGATTACGGTGCAATGATTAAGCAACAAAAAGGCTTCCATTTTACGTTTTCAGGCACACGAGTGCTCATTGAAAATGCATTCAGCACACTCAAGAAGCGCTTCAGGCAGCTCATGTACCTGTAGTTGCCCACTATTCACTGGCTCAATAAGTTTATCATAAGCTGCTGTATCCTTCATAACTTGTGCATCGATTACGGTGATAAAGAGCCAGATGATGATAATGATGATGATGGAGCACCCAATGCTATTCAGTGGGAGAACTGCACTGATAACCACAGTGATAAAACTGATGAGGAGCGAGCTTTGCAGAAGCTTGGCGAAATTAAGTGTGCAAAGGTCTTGACTAAGCTCCTGCGAAGTGATTGTGGGAAATAACACCATAATTCTCTGTTTTCTCTGAACTATCCTTTTAGTTCCCCACAGTAGTTGGGAGGCTGTGTGTGTGCACCAATGCGCAGCCCCCTTTATATACACAAACACATGTTTTGCACTGTACATTTTATTTCAACATGCTAATTGTATTTTAGGCCACTGAAATCATTCATTGTCTAAGCCAAGAAAGCGGCTCAAAAGCTTCATTTTTTCTTCATGCTTTTTTGCTTTTTCTTGCCGAATGCGCCCCTTCTGTTCTTGCCTCTCTTCATGACGCTTCCTTCTTTCATTTTCGCGTTCAGTTCGTTTTTTTTTTTCTTCCTGGATTTCAGTCATTTCGTCAAAGAAGTGATTAATTTCCAGCATTCTAGAAGCAGAGAATTTCAGCTTTTTGGGCTCAGGTTTCTTCGTTGCGCTGGTCAACTCCTGGCTAGTTGAACCTTGACTTGTCAGCTCCTGGCTCCTCGATGCTTGGCTTGTCAGCTCCTAGCTCCTCGATGCTTGGCTTGTCGACGATCGGCTCGTCGACGCTTGGCTGGGTGGTCTTTTATTAGAAACTATTCCAGAGCTGTCCCTGAGCTCTTCTGGCTCAAGGCTATCATCTAGCCAACGTATTTTGGCTATGTCGTCTTCAAAGGGAACGTCGCAAGGAGAATTCCCCGATTTGTTGTTATGTGCTGCAGCGCTTCTTTTTCGTCGCATGACTGTTTTGTAGCGGCTGCAGCACTGGTCCCCTGTTTTAGGGACCCCGACAGCCTCTGTGATGTTGGCCGCTATTTCCGCAAACATTGCCTTTTTATTTTTAAATTTCTTCATTGGCCCTATTTGGGGAAAATACTGCTGGTAGTAGTCGAGCAACAGCTTTGTTTCTCCCGCCGTCCACTCACAGCCTGTACCTGAAAAGAAAAAGTGCTTGAGACATTTGTACAGACGTTACCAGTTGCACGTCATCCGACAAAGGTGTTAGAGAGTTGTGGTATTCTGCTGTGTTGGTATTAATTGTAGAGCTTATAGGCATATATAAGCACCAACCTGTTTTAGTTTGCCTTGATATCAATTTTTCTACTTTGATTTTTGTCGTTACAGTGCTTGGTGTTCTTCGCACTGATCTAACTGTATATATCATGTATAATTCATTACTTGAATGCATTTGTATCCTCTCCTGCTAGGGCTTCTAAATGGGCCTGCAGTATTCTCTAAATAAATAAATAAATTGACTCACTGCGTTGCTCGCTCTTTTGACTGTGTTTCGGCACTGTGAATGGAAAAACGAAATGCATTGTTATTCATACAGCTGGCATACATGAAGCGACATAACGACCAACGATTTGTATTTTGTGACACAAACTGCTGTACATTGAAGCACCATGTGAATTTCATGCAACTATGTATGCAATTAAGCTAAGCCATGTGAGGCTTCCTAACACAGCTTCACAAAACAGTATCTCTATGTTTGCTATGCTATCTCATCACGACACAAAATTTTGAATAACAATTTCCCGTAAGCATACATTGTGGCATGCAAGTTCTTCAACAGTAGCTCAACACATTGTGCACATTCTTGATTGAATTACACACTCTCATCATGATGCACAGAGTTTCTGATCAGCTGACTGTTAATCAAAATGAAGCACGATCTTTCAGGCCTGAAACAGGCAGTGACACTCCAGGAAAAGCAACTTAATTTCTGTGGACTGAGACCGATTCCTAATTTGGATGTGCTCAATGTCCTGACCTTGGTAACATTGCCAACCAATTAGATAGCAGCGCATGCACTCACGCTGCTACCTATGCAGCTAAAATTTCCTGGGAGTCAAACTCTCGGGTGCGTAACACTGGCTTATAGTTTCTTCGAGACATATAAAGGCAGACAACTGCTTCTGCGCCGCTTCCACTGAAAGGCGAGTGCACTGGAACTTGCCACGTAGTAGTGCAGTACTGAAACGCTCGCGCTGCGTTGTGCTTGTACGGTAAAAGCGTTACTTTGGAGGTATCTCGCCGCAAATGCGTACCTGCCAACCTAGGGACTTCTGAAATTGAGAGACTCGCCGCGGGAGCGGAGTAGGGGGCAGAAAAAATTGTTTTGGACGATCGGTCAAATTGCCCTTATACCAAACACGCTTGTCACCAACGTGGTTCGTTTCTATTCGTGTGGCTACATTCTAAAGGGATAGGAAGTCGGTCCTTACTAATGACGCCGTTCCGTGCAAGAACAGTGGCGTCGCGCGCACGTTTACTTTTGGCTGTATATCTACAGCGGTGTTTGTGCAATCAATGCGGCGAAGGTTTTCGTTCTCCACGGACACAGGCAAACGAAGAACGGTATGACGCATTTGATGCGTTTCAGTGACACGATCGCATCAGCAGTAAAGCAACGTTGCAACATGAACAAAGCGCGTGCAGACAAACGCTCCACGCAACACGTGTGTTGCATTCAACTTACAATTACAGCACAGTGATGAAATTGAGGAGACACTTACCATGTTGCTCCGCATACTGTGTGATCACCATCGCAGACATCGTGGACAATAGCTGCTGCACGCTTGGCGTGATATCCTTTCCACACAGTTGAATAGCGCTGAACAAGCAAACGAACGATGCGGCGATGCTGGTAAGCCACCTTGGAAACAGACAGCGGAAGAGACCGCGCGCAAGGTATCCTGGCTAACGCGGCAGCTTCCGCTTGGCTCCAGCAGGCGGGTTGTGTTCCGATGGCGGATTTGGAGGATTTGCTCTACGCCAGAGTCGAGTGCTCGCTCGCGAAGTCGGTCGGCTGCACCGACTCCGCCATTGGAATTCAACATCAGTAAAAACTTGTGAAAGCCTATAAATGCGAACATTCACATCAACCTCACTCCGTTCAACCGGATCTTAGGATGCCCGGCAACTGCTACGAGCGTGCATGCTTCGCATGTTTTTTTTTTTCCTTTGTTTTTTTTTAAGCGACACTAGCGTTGAGTTTCAGGGGCCTGCTAAAGACAAGATAGCGCAGACTTGCGCAGATACTGATAAATAAATACGCTAACGGCGTCATTCTTCACACTGAAACCTTCATTGACGTGGTCTATGAAAGCAAAGCGTTTGATTCGGCCTATTTGCTTACAATTATTTAAGTATGTACGACGGCAATGCGAGGATGACAAAATATAGCACCGCGTAATACTTCAAGGTATATCAAGGTATATTTTTCAAAGCTCTTGACATGTGTACTGCTCATTCTACGTCTGTCTCATTTGTTTTGTTTTTTTCGATGAAAACTTCTTTCTTATTAGCCGACCACCACAAATGCGCCCCTTTCACTTATGTGACCTTATGTGCTCAATGTCAGTTTCGATTATGTTTAATAACAATAAATAAAAAACAAGCTCGACGCTGGAGCTGCATGTATTGCTTTATCTAAACAAATGCACGGTGAACTTTCATGGCTTACAGCTCGAAGAGTTGCCGCCATCTGTTATTAGTTATTGAGTGCGCTATCCATTTTCAAGTCAGCGCTTACGGTTGCCTGTAGCAAGTGGTTTCCAATTACGGGAATGATTATCAGCGTGGATCTTAGCCCTGTAATGCCCGATGCGTAATCTATGCTGATCTATCTAGTTAGCTCATAATTGAAAGGCACACATGGGTAACGTAATGCATATATTCTTTGCAGTAGCAGTTTTCATAAATCAGATAGTTTTGCCATTTTAGACGCTTTCTCAAAAGTGAATAATTAGTGCAGTACTGATGTTGTAAGTCAGACCACGTTTGTGATTTTTTTGTGATCGTGTTCTCTCAGTGATCATAAAAAAGGGGAAAGAGTTTGCTTTGATGTGCAATCCCGTTTGGGGCATTACAGGGTGTAGCGATGTTAAGGTCAAAACGAGATCTACAGTTTCCGGATGATAGAGGGGTGCCTCCGCACGTGAAGTTGCCACCACCTTCAGGATAATGGGTGCCTCAATAAACGCTCCGTGTCCGCTGGTCGTATCATCATCCGAACGCTGGGGTAGGAATGATAGTGAAGGGGCACTGGTGATCCTCGCAGGCTCCACTCGATTCCGTCGGCGAAGCTCTGGTGCGGCCCGTTCAGGTTGAGTCCGTTCAAGTTAGCCGAGTGGCAACTGTTGTACCACCAGGCACCCCGAAAAGTGGCGGCGCAGTTCTGGGGCCACATGTCGTTGTCGCGGTCGAACGTGGAGAAGTTGTGTCCGTTAGATACAGCCATCGAGTCCCAACCTGCGTGAGCAATAATCGGGAAAATCAGCTTTCTAGAAGATTTGAAAGGCGGGCCAGTTGGTATAGGTTCATTATGAAAGTTTGGTGTACCGCAAACAAACGAGAACGGGACAAAGGACACCAACAAGCGCAGACTGCAACTTGGGTTTAATCGTAGCAGAAGTATGTACAGAATAAAACGACGAGGCAAAGAGATTACATGGGCAAGGAACAGAGGTTGATCCTTCCTCGTGTAACCTCTGTTTTCCTCTTTTTTTTTTCTTCATATATTTCTGCTAGGATTTAACTCAAGCATCAATCTGTGATTGTTTGTGCCCTTTGTCCCGTTTCTTTGCGCTGCTATGTTGTGACAATGATCAGCTTTTAGCTTTTAGTTCACACGTGCAGTTGGCAACATTGCTGCCATCACTTCGCGCCATAAAGAACCTCAAAAAGACAGTGGAAAAAAGACACACGCAGTGACACGCTTACTAACGACTTGATCATCTTCTGTGCCATTCACATTCAAGTCTTGTATGAACGTAAACAGTCATTAGTACGTTACTACCCCGCGTTCGTCGTTTTTAAGAGCGAAACTCTAGGCGTATTCAGCATAGTACGGGCGACGGCGACGAAATGCTCCAAGCAGCCGACGGACTCCGCAAGAGAGCACTTGACTCTGGCGTAGAACAACGGCTCCAGATCACGACTGGAACACAACACGTGCTGCTGAAACAAGGTGTAAGTTGAAGGTCTATCTTTCGGGACACGAGTTGCCGAGTATTATGCACACAGCTGTTCCATTCTGCTAACACGAATTCTGTCAAATCCCCACTGGTGCACGTCAGTTTGAGCGTCTCTGACACTATACGGGAACCAGTCGTGCAAGAACATCTTTCTGACTTGGAACTGTCACTATCTAGCAGGGAAAGCAATTCTTGTCATCCGCCATTGCCACCAAAACAAGTCACACCGGACGGCGCCCTTTAAGTACAGTGAACTACCCCAAGCAGGCAAGCGTGCTAAAGAAGCTATGTGCCATGCCAAGTTCCTGTCCACTCCAACTCCCGCTCCGAATCCACTCCGGCTCTCCCATTGGAACGCTTGATCCCACCCTCACTCTGTCATTGCAACACACTTGCTTCAAAATGAGATGAAAAGCTTGCTCTGACTCCACCATTGGAATTCAACATTCCAGCTTGAAATGAAACGTCGGATTTGTGCAAAAAAACACAAAAAAACTCCGCGCAGTTGCTCATAAGGCGCGCTCATCGACGGAGGCAGTGCCTGCAGCCACCACGCCGTTTGCCCGCCAACGTGAGCTGAATACGAGCGACAAAAGGACCGCGTTTCTACAAGGGGTACTACCACCAGCTTCGCAGATGACTTTTGGCCCTAGAGTTTGGACATTCTTGCAAGCGATGCGACAGTCTGTGATTCGACTCTTGTGCGCGCCATGGAAAGACCACCAACCAAGAAAATCATGTTGAGCACCTAAGATCAACCAGCTTCGCCACTTCTTAAGCTTTGCACGACTAGTGTAAACTTCTCCCATTTTCTTTATTCAAGCTATGGTGATGTCATCTCAGCATAATGCGCCGCAGCCCGACAATAGCGATTTATGAAATAGTAATGGAACTTGTTAACCAGATTTAAGTGTAGTAAATCTCAGTGTGGTCGTTTGTATCGTTTTTCTCACCTTCTGGTCCAGAGAACCGTCCCAGATGTAGCTTGTAAAGCTTATCTTCGGGATCCACGCGAATGCTATCGTAGTCGAGCGAAGCGCTGTCGTCCGTGCTGTTGCTGAGTGCCACGCGAAGAACCATCGTCTCGTCGCCTGATGTAAGCGCATTCAGCGCGTTGTTGCCTGCAACAATGAAGAAGAATATGGCGCAAAGGTAAAATTACATAGATATATAAGGGCTGTTTTATAATACTCAAACTCTCTGAAATGCATTTGTATGTTCAAAAAAAATTGAGGCAGCTTATCGTGGTGCAAAGCATGACGGAAGTGCGGAGCTGTTTGTTTTTCCTTCAAACCTATGGCAGGTGGCCACTCTGGGGAATTGGCGAAGAATGCATTGTGGAAATTTTAAATGCTTATTTGAAGAATGTTAGGTGGTTTGGGCATTCTTCTGTGTTTCTCTGCGGTTTTCTCTTCTTTCCTAATTTGTTTTATTTTTCTATTTTTCTTCCATTTTTTTCTGCGTTTCTACAATCTCGTTATTTCTATTATAATTAAAATTTCTTTCTACTTTTTCTCTTTCTTTCTCACTTTTTGTCTCTTTTCGCTTTCTTTTTTTTTTCTTTTTTGTTTTTATACGTGGTTGTGTTTGCGTTATATCAAGCAGTTACACCGTCCGACAGCAGAAAAATTGACGGTTCTTCGGTTAACTGGAATTTGTGGAGTCGGAATTACGCAATACACAATGACTACATTAGTGAGGCCACTGGATCTCTCCTTGTATATAGGATAAAAAGTGAGTTGAGTTTTCGGAAGGTGCTTTAGAATTGATGTACGTGAACTTATGGGAACATTAAGCAGACATGAAACTGATTTTGCTACACTACGTGAAAGCAAATGCGTAAATTTTCATTTGAACCCCGCCACCGTGGTCTAGTGGCTAAGGTACTCGGCTGCTGACGCGCAGGTCGCGGGATCAAATCCCGGTTGTGGCGGCTGCATTTCCTATGGAGGCGGAAATGTTGTAGGCCCGTGTACTCAGATTTGGGTGCACGTTAAAGAACCCCACGTGTTAGAAATTTCCGGAGCCCTCCACTACGGCGTCTCTCATAATCTTATGGTGGTTTTGGGACGTTAAACCCCACAAATCAATAAATAAAATTTTAAATTGAGTATCTGATAACTTTTTCTAGACCAATATTCTGCTTAAATAAGTCAGAAAACGTATAATTCGACATGTCGCACAAGTCGTAGTTTCTTGCCGTCTCCCAATTTTTGTACATAGCTATACTGCCAATTGCCAAAATGTGGCAGCCGCGCGGAATGCGCTGTGTGTTGAATTATGCATTGCATGACCTCAATTCAAAGCGGCGAATGATAGACGAGAACAGCTGCTTGTCGTGTTTTGTAATCTAGATGTCACAGCCGACAAGTAAACGACACTGTCACGCAAATGGCTTACACTGGCCAATATTGTCGAGTTCCTGCTGATTGGGCTGTTGACATCTGAATTCTTAAAAAATATTCGAAGCTTCGAAACCAAACTATGCAAATAATGGTGAAAGCGAAATGCATGCTGATTCTCTCCATAAGATGATAGCTTCATGTACACTGCATTGCCGTTGTAGGAGATCACGCAGCATGAAGCGCATCAAGGACCTTTAGATGACTTCGGTTACATGTTGCTAAGAGCCTCCTACTTTTTGCGATAGTCGTTCCAGCAGTGGGCTGCCGCGGCTCCATCGCAATCGCTCGCCGAGGCTATAAGTGGCAAATAATGCCCTGATGAATCATGAGCTTCTGATCTTAGAATATATTATGAACGGCTAAAGGAACGCGTGTATTCATTCTATAAAGGGACCGGATTCAATCTGGCAATCCATTGTAAAGCCTGCGGACGCGTTCCTCGTTTGAAACAAACCTTGGTTCTCGGTACAAGTCGGGAGGAAGCCGCACGCGAGCTAAAAGAGGCCTTCTGTATGAAAAAATAACACCCAGCCTGTGTACTCGAACCATCAAAAGTGTTATACGAATGCGAAACGTCATTTTTAGAAGCATTTGGTTGCAATAACTTTTCGAATTGGGTTAAATTTCTACCACGCATGGCCTAAAAAAACGAGGAGATGCTCTCTTTAATGGGTGGCACTGTTTTATCTGCTTGAAGGTTTGCTTGCTGTAATCATTACAACATTTACTTCATTTTATGTTACTTTGCTCTACACCACGTGTCGTTTACCATATTTCTATTTTGTTAAAGATATGCCATCACGTACAACTTTTATCGCTTTTAACAACACCATCTGATTAGCGCTGTCGAAATGCTTGCGCCTATATGTATCCCCCTTTTTTCTTCGAATAGAATCTGTTGCTTGTAGGCGTTCGTCCATGTCTGTTCTTGTGTTCGTCTCGCTTGTGCCTTATTTCTTCCGTAGAAGATATTGTGCCGCCACAAAGCTCGACGCCAGGTCTTACCGATCCAGTATTCCTCAGACGGATCACCGAAACCCTGGGCGTATTCGGTCCAGTTGCGGTAGAAGTGGTAGACTCTGTTGCCAAACTGTCCTCGTCTCTGGATAACCTGCAAGTGTTAAAACACGCACAATGAGTACTTTTAGGCTGCTTGAATTCAGAGGAATATTACAATCTCTAAAGTTATACCTTTGACACATGTTAAACCGTAATGTTTCCTGGCTGTAATAAACCTTGTAAGGGGTCATTCCTTTTAAGAATGTTTGAAAGCAGTTGAAAAGCAAAAGAGAGATAAAGTGGGCAAAAATGAAAAGTGACCGGGAATGTAACTTGGAAGCTATCTCCATCATTTAACATGAAGAGAGACTGACTGGAGAATATGCACCTTATATACCTAATAAAACCAACGGTTTCGTAACTATATAGCGGCTTCAAAAGCGTTCATTGAAACAGGCAAGATAGTGGCACACTCTGTGCCCTTCACGATGTGACTGTGATTTCGCAGCATTTCGATCAATAGCCATCAACCACGACGGACAGCAGGCCGCTGCCCTTGCATTCATTACAAAGACTTGTTCACCCCGCATCAAGAAACTATCATCATCATAAACGGGTGTGCGCATCGAAAATTGGATACAATCCACTGCTCACCATTGATTCAATAAGAACCAAGAAGGCCGCAGCTGGCACAATTAATGGGCGTGTGTGACAGAAACCCCGAAACGATAAGGCCCTATATATACGCCAACAATGACGTGTCCATGTCATCTCTGTGGCTGTTTGCAGTTCAACTAAAACTCTCTGTGCTGAGAATCAACGCGAAAACCACCTGGCATCATCGGGCTGTAACCGAGAAACGATCCAGAAACAACCTAAAAACAACCTTACTCACCTAGCTAAGGCCTAGAAACAACCTACAAGCAATTTTTTATTTATATCAATGATACTGTGCAGGGTCTTCAATGCAATGTCCGAATATATGCAGGTGACTGCGTCATTTATGGGAACATAATAAACGAACACGATGTCATTAGCCTACAAACCTATTTAAACACAATTAAACTTGGTGTTCCACATGGTGTATGTCTTTGAATGGTTCTAAATGTCAATTCATAACTTCTAACCGCAAACGTTTGCTTGTGAGATCGGATTATCTTTTGGACGACCTATCACTTGAAAGGGTACAGCATTACAAATACCTTGGCGTTTATTTTTTAGAAAATTTGTCATGGAGTAGGCATATTGAACATGTTGCAATAAAATCTTCCCGAATGCTTAACCTCATAAGACACAATTTTCGCAAAGCCCCTACGAGCGTTAAAGAATAACTTTATAATACGAACGTTCACCCATTACTCGAGTACGTTTGCGCCGCATGGGACCCAGACACCTTATGTCTTGTAAATAAACTTGAGCGTATCCAGAATCGCGTAGCCAGGTTTGTCTCTGGTAATTATAAAAGCAGCATTTCAATAATTTCAACCCTGTAAATACTACGTAAATATCTCACATATAGATCTTTACATTTCATTTGTGTGTTCTTCGTTTACCATGTACTGTGAATATGTAGACATATCTTTTTGTGATTCTTATGTATCTGTGTATGTTGTGTTCCGTGTACATATGTAAACATATCTTTTTGTAACAACTTTTGGCGTGTGTGTGTGTGTGTGTGGATGTTGTATTCTGTCACAATGTTCTGCTTGATTGTAACTGATGTTCACTGTCTGTGAGAATAAATTTCTCTAAACACAAATTGGAACTATTTTTTTCCGTATTTACTTTGATATCTCACAGCTGTTAACAGAAACTTGTACACTTTGCCCCCTCACTTCATCTCTACGCGTTGTGATCATGACTGCAAAGTTCTTGAAACGCTATGCCGCACAAATGTGTCCCATTATTCATTTTTTCCTCACACCGCAACGCTTTGGAACAGATTTCCTAAAGGTATAGCATAGTGTAAAACACTCTCCCAGTTCCAGTCGTTTTTACATTCAAATTTCCCGTGAGCTATAAGCTAGCTGTCCCTTTGCTTTTGCTTGTGCTGTGTTTTATTTTTTATTTTCTTCTTTTGATTACACTGTGCCTGAATTATGTCGTCACTTTTTATTGTTGCATACACCGCTTTGTTATTAGCTCATTTTTTATCTTTGTCTTTGTGTAAACATACATTCTTTTACGTGATTATTTTTTCTCGTATTATCCCCCTGCAATAATGCCCTCATGGCGCTGCAGGTACTTGTAATAAAAAAACCGAATTGGCATTTATAAGTTTCTAATTTCACTGTCTTAAGGCTTGCGCGGCTTAGCCCAAGCTTCGCCCATTTTTTCTGTCTCCTTTGTTTGCAATGTCATGTTTTTATGATAGATCTATACCCATCTGCACTGTTCTTGCTATGAGCCCCAACTCACCCCTGTTTCCTTCCTTTAGTAAAGCACATACGTCTCCCTCACACTTGTGTATGCTCTCATTCATTATTCTGGGAGCATATATAGGTGTACCGTCCGCTTCGCGTTCGAAAATGGGGCTGAGAGAAACATTTTATTTCTCGGAAGACAGCAACTCCCTTTGTCCAGAATTTCTCTACAACGACAGTCCCCAATTCTTCGATGACTGCTAAATAAAATTATCTCTCTCTCTCTCTCGGCGACTGTTTCTCATTGCAAGACTTCTGTGACGCTTTAGCACGCATGCACAAGCGTGCGTGCGTGCATGGACTTTATCGCACCAGCAGTATTTATTTATTTATTTATTTATTTATTTATTTATTTATTCTTCCACGTTACAAACAGACAACACAATAGGGCTGTGGTCACCACTGCACCTTTCTTTGAAAACGTCGTTCTATGACACCCAAGATGCATGGCATCTACGACAACGCATTTCTCACCCATAGCGTTGCGCAAAGGCAAAACCAAAAACATGCCCAAACTTTCTTTGCTCCTTTGGGTACTGCGCTCTGCGAATAAAAACTAGCAGTTGTTCCGTGTACGAATATAACGGACGAGCGAAGCTCCTTATAAGTGGGACTCAAACGACTGCGACGCGCTGCTTGCTTTCATGAAGGCGGTAGAATGGGGATTGTGAAGGGAGAGCGCTGCTGCCTCGGTGGCGAGAATGACTGAGAGAGCGAGGGTACGGCGCAGCGCGAGCCATCTGCGGGCACTCCAGTGCATTCCGAGAGCGCGCACCGGTGGTTTTGCTCGGCGCTCTTGCACGGCGCTGTGAGCTTTGATGGCGACGTTGGAGTGCAGGCCTTCCGCTCTTTAAAAATGCTTACCCTGAAGTTCCACCTGGCGTGACATCAGCCGGAACAGTGGAAATGTGGTTTGCTGTTACCTTTGTGATTTTGTGAGATTGTCTGGGATATTTCGACATTTTGTGTAGCTGTTTGTGATTGTGTTATTCGTAGAGATGAAATGAACAGGAAAGGACGTGTGGCAGCGCCTGCCACTCCGGCCTCTGCTACAGTAACCTAAGACCGTATTCAAGCTGTAGCCGCGCTTCACATTTTCACTGTGCGGCTGCGGCTTCGTCCGCTACCAAAGCCGTTACGCCATTTATGGGTCTTAGAAGCGGAACGTCATTATACCTCGGACCTTCATGTGTTGTCCGACTCATACAGTTTCCTACAAGTACACTTGAGCAAATTCTGGTGCTAGTGTCTATGGTAACTGCAACGCTCAGCGTTTCAACTGGCATGAGAATGAAGGGTATAGCGCAAAGATTTGTTTAAACTTTGCTTTTTCGGTTTCATTAGGCTTTGTATGGCCTACATACGGCTTGCTGCAAGACGTAGTTCAGCCAACGCTCAGAAGTTACGCTTCACTACTTTGACCTTTCTAGGCTCACTAATCGGCTCGCGAAGTTCGCAACCGCCCGCTCTTTATTCTGAAAACACAAAAACGCAAAAATAAACAAAGCCAAAAGTGTGTTCGAAGCCACAGACACAAAGCAAGTCTGTTTACCGCCAAACGTTCCTATGGTGGCTGAATAACCACAGCGTCAGACTTCCCTGTAGTAGATAGTATAGGAAACTCTAAGATTCGGCCCATTCAATAACAACTCCGATGTTAAAAATATAGCTTAAAGCAAGGCCGTTTGAAGAAAACAAGCGCACACACAAGATTTGTCTAAACGTCTACCGCGAGCCATAAGTTTCCCATAAGTACACTAGAGGTAGCTCTGGCACTAGTGTCTATGGGAAATGCAATGCATGACACTTCCGCCACCGTGGAAATGATGTGTATAGTACACGTATTTGTCTAGTCTTTCCTAGTCTTGTTTTTTTTTTTTTTTGGCTCTGGGTCACCTGAATCTGCCTTGCCGCAATTTGAAATTCAGCAAAGGTTTAGCTACTCGTCACCACCTTGATTTGTTTATGCTCACAAACTCGAATCAGGTCACGAAGTTCACAACGGCCCGTTCTCTCATTTGAAACGAAACAAAAACACAGCAGTAAGCAAAGCCACACGTGCACGTGAGGCACGCAAGTACGAGGACAATACAAGACTAGGCAAATATGTGTACTACCCACCGTTCCCCTGGTTAGAGTGACCTATATTCTAGGTCACTCTACCCAACGTTACTAGGCTATGTTAGTCTAGTAACGTTGACTCTACCCATGGTCATTAAACGATCGCAGCGCCACAGTCTCCTCTCGTGAATTTTAGGAAACTCTATGCGGCGAGCCAGGCCGGATCACTCACCGTCCATCCGCCACCGTCAGTGTCCATATCGCAGTAGACGCTCTGTCCCGAAGGTCCGGCACCCTTGTGGAACACGGTGTACACTCCGCTTGAACGCTGTCCAGCGCCAAGGAGATCAGTGCAGTGTCGAGGAAGGATAGTGGCTGCACAGAAAGCGAACACGAAGAAAACGAAAAAATAATAACATGGCCGTTCTGATTCGCGTAAACTTTCCCGGGTCATCATAGCAGCTAAACAAATTGTTGAGAAAGTTGTGTTGCATTTAGGTACTTTAAAAGCTCAGTGAGAACGCCAAAAAAAGTGCTCGTAAAGCCGTCTACCGTCACTGTTTTATTTCACTAGGGAAAATCAAAAAGTGAAGAAGGAATATTTTATAATGACTGTCACGGCAAAATATTATGCCCTCTAATAAACCAGGCGAGACAGCTTGGTAGCTTCACCATTGAAATGGTCCCTTTATTTATGAATACCCTACTATAGTTGCCGCAACCTAAATGCAAGCGACTCATAAAAGTTTAAGTGTAATTTTTGTAGTAAGCACAGTACAACAAGGGCAAGCACATAAGCAGTCTTTTATAGGTCCAACATATTTTTAAACATACACTTGATTGGAGGCGCCATTTTCGAAAAAGCACGTTAAATAGCCTAACGATTGCCCCCGTACTCAACTCTGTACGTTTTCTAACTTGCAATATAATTTTCATGAACCCACTATTTATCATTGTTGTCCTTTCCATACCCTTTACGTAACGTCATTCTATTGGTCATATCCAGCAGTTTATCATTTATTATCTTTGCTTGCGTTTCAGAAGTAGACCTATCGGCTACAACTGCCAATTAAAAAATCCCCTGTGTGAATTTCTCCCCACAAGGAACTGTTAGCTGCCTCATATACTGTATTAACAAACATGCTAAAAATGCACTATTTTTCGACAGTAGCCTAGATTCTATTTTTACTTTGAAGCCTCTTCATCACTAATGTCATCGTACTCATTGCTCTTCAGAACACGTCTCGACTGTATTGAAATGAAGAAATAGGAATATACCCCCTACCAAGAACCGAAAATAAATAACGCTAGAATTCAAGTTCACACAAATTATCTGTAGATTACCTGCACCTTGACGCAGTAACATCTACGTTACTGAAATTTTAACAGTGCAAGCGGCACGTGTCATTCAGGTTAGGAAGCGGGTCAAGCCGAGCGCGCCAGCAGCGCGCGCGGCCATCTTTTACTAATGCAGAGTGCCCTCCATTTACAGGGTTAGCATTCCTTTTATTCAAGAAAATGAGTACTCAAGACAAGATTACAAGCCGCCGAAATGGAAAGATGGGTTAGCTAATACTGTAGTGGTAGCACTGCGACAGACGACAGAGAGTCATTCCCGACTCTCGCGTACAACTAGAGATCGTCGGTGACAGAAACAAGCAGGTTACTCTTCAGTTTGGCCAGCATAATGGCCAGTTCTTGCGCATGCTGTTGGGCTTCCTCGATTGTCGGACGGATGTCGGTCGCCCTCCGGGCAGCCACCCCAGCTACCGTGGAAACCGTGTACAAGATGGCCATCTCGACAAGCATCGTCAGCCGCCAGTGGAGTTGCCCGGCGGCCATTTTGCGCCTGCGAGTTAGAGGGATAGCGTTGCCTTCACTGAAGTACCTCAGTTTCCTCTGTAATCGTGTTAATTCAAAGCGTTTTTTTTTTTTTTCATTCAGCGCTTCACGCTGAGGTCCCTCAAAGTTTATGGAAAGCGTCTTTTAGCTAATCCCCAGAACGTTACTGCGGCACTATAGTTCCTTTCACAGCACGCACCACACTTGAGATAATGACAAACAATCACAAACACACCATTAAAGTTGATCATGGCTTTATATCCAAATGGTTAAAATGAAGTCAAAATGTGCGTACGTGGACTGTCCAAAGTTTCTTGACAACCCAATGTGAGGCACGTGTACAGTTCTGTGAAAGGAGCAGGCGCGCAACCTGGAGATCAGCGCCGCTAAATAAATGTTCTCGAGATACTTCAACAAAACAGGTAATTCAGCCTTATCAACACAGGAAAAAGAAGTCGAATGAACTCCGTTTTCTAGGCATGCAGATATTGTTTGTCTTCTTTGTTAGAAATACGCTTGTACTCCTGTGAAAGAAGGTATGCTTCCTATAAGACATTGAAAGGTTTTGACAGTACTTCTCGAATAGAAACGGATTTATTACGAATGCCGCACCTGTTTTAACATGCAGGTTTTGGCAACTAAAGTAAGCGCGTCAAAGGGACATTGAAGAGCGAAACGGTTTTTAGCGTATTAGCAATGTAGAATTTCCAATGCCGAAAACACCACCCTTACCGCGACACAACGACCGGTAAGCGAAAGAGATGTGAAAAGAAAATACGGGTGAGGACGCCATATACTAAAATTTCCACACCACACACCTTGACGTCACACACTTTGAAGGCGTCTACTGGATCCTGCGTAGCTTCTAATCGAAGAAATTGAAGTACAATGTCATCTGTCGATGCCATAAGCCTTGCATACAAAGTTTTAAAAATTTGATCGCCCAATGTCGCAAAAATTTGAAATATACATTTAAAATTTGAAATATACATTCCCCTTTTAACGTTACACGCGCAGATTTTTGCGCGAAATTTAAAACTGAAAATTCAACGTGAAGTTTCTCCGCTGATAATGAACTTACGACTGCGAAGCTTATGGCATTAGAGTTCTCAGTTCACGCTGATGTTTTCTTACGTAGAAGAATATCCCGTCTGTGGCGGCTGTATTTCCGATGGAGGCGGAAATGTTCTAGGCCCGTGTACTCAGATTTGGGTGCACGTTAAAGAACCCCAGGTGGTCAAAATTTCCGGAGCCCTCCACTACGGCGTCTCTCATAATCAAATGGTGGTTTTGGGACGTTAAACCCCACATATCAATGAATCAACGTAGAAGAAATCCCCGATCCAAACGATAACTGATCTACATCAATGCTTTGTTCATAATATGTTCATAAAAACTTTGTAGAAAGCGGGTAGCTGGTAGGAACGTTACATGGAATGCACGTGCAAACAATATTCATGTCAACAGCTGCAAAGTGAACGTCATAAATATGACACGCCAAGATGATATTTATGGGGATACGTTGTTGCATTTCTGTGCCTCTTTTTTTTTTCAAACATTAGCTGACGAAGCAGCGCCACGTGCCTAGCATCAACGCTTATCTAAACCCTGCAGAACAAACAGTTCACTCAACTACCCGAGTCAAAAGAGACCTCCTGAGACAATGGAGAGGATGGATATCTAAACCTCTTAAGCTGAAAGAAGTACTCAGAGTGGGCTTAAGTTTGTTTGCAAAAGTTTCTTGTCTGAAGTCAGCGAAGAAAGCTATTGAAAAAACAAAAAATATATGTAGCATAGAATTGCTATGTGCGTATTAAAAAAACACAAGTTAAAAACATGAACTTCAATTTTGTAGCTGACCGGACGGTAAGAAAAACATGCAGTCGACAAAAAAATTGCGATATACATAATCACCTCTCCTCTCATTGACCACTGCTTTCTTGATTATTTTCATTCTCTGATTGCCAGGTGCTAATGCGGGAAATTGTAGGAGTGATTCGCACAACAAATAAGGGCAGCGTTCCTCGACAACAAGCATTATTCTCTGTTGTAAGACGCGTTCCTCCCTATGCACGCTAGCAAGCTCCAATTTCAACTTTTCAGTGATTTATGGTAATAACAAGCCTTCGCCTATTGTTACGCGCGACCATTTCAACGTCCCCAAGTGATGTAACTACCATGAGGGCAACAAACACCAGGGAACAATGCTGAAGAAGCTTTATAACCTTCCACTGTTTATTCAAAGATAAGCAAATGTGATCGCCGTAACCGGCAATTCAAGTTTCCACCTGAAGATCTGCCGCTGAACGCAACAACACCAGTCGCCTCAATTCACGATATTATATGAAGTCTAAATACACACACTTGGCACGATCACTTATGACTGTTGCAAGAGCTAACGTCATAACGAACAGCATGATTTAATACGTTACAGAAATCAATACGTTCCAGAAATGCGTTACAGAAGGAAATTTTTGCTAGTCCTGACCATACATTGCAAGGATCAGATGACTTCTGCGTGCAAAAGACAAATAATTCGCCTAATGACTGTACATAACTGCCGCTAATGTTGCACCATAGTGGTAGAAAAACATATATGTATCCATTTTTTATAGTAAATTAATCTTTTAAATAGTAACAAGGGAGTACTGGTGGCAGACTTAGCAACGATACACGACAGCAGGTAGCGCCCACGACGGCACCCGTCTTGCGAATGTTTCTCGACGAAGTATCTCGCTTGCTCATGAAATTCAGAAATGGCTCTGTGCCTGGTATTTAACAAACATTTAACGTTTATTTGCAGCCTTTACACATCAGAGATATGTGTGTTAGGTAAATGTAGACACACAATTGAACAACTGGAGACCCTATCATTAATAACTTGTGTGTGGGCTGTGTTATGTGCTGCCTTCCTCTCTACTCTCTTTCGATTTCTCCCATCACGTTTTTACGTTTTGGGTGACTAACCAGTTATCCTGGACCGATTAGCCCCACTACATTTCTTTCTCTACCATTTTTTCTCTCTCTTGCAATCGATAACATCTGTACCTCACCACTCGCTTTTCCTCGTGCTGTAGTCTTGAGCCTCCACGATAATGTTTGTTTCGTTTCTGCTTCTTGACTAATAAACTGAACATACCAGACTATATTGATACGCGTTGAGTTGCAGTTGCAGTAGCAGACGCCCTAAGGCAAGTGCGACAAAATCGGTCCTGAGTCCGACACACGTCAACCTCTTCTGTGGCTAGAAGCGTCCTCTAGTCAACACTGGCACCAGCACCTACGTAACATTAACTCCCGGCGGCAAAAGCACCGTCTCGGCAGGACCAGATAAGCAGTAAGGAGGGCAATAAAAAAAAATGGGGGCCCCTTTCCTCACCCCACCCCCTTCTTTCCAACTTTGTCACCTGGTCATGCTCTACACTTGACGCTTTTTTAGATTTAGCTACAAAAAGCACGAGTCACATTTGTTTTAAGCCTCTCTGAAGTGTTTAAAGGGACACTGAAGGCAAATATTATCTCGACGTTGATTGTTGAAATAACAGTCCAGAAACCTTGTAGTGTTACTTCTGCGCCAAAGAAGGGTGTATTTTGAAATAAAAACACGTTTTATTGGTCCGCATCGAGTTAGTGCACGTCAAATTACTCGCCTCTAGAAGCGGGCCGACTCATGTCACTGTTGCCATGCACAACGTTGCCCTGCTTTAGTGTGCTATTAGCAGCAGATCGAAAGCAGCGGGAGCCACAACAGCAACAACGGCCATTGATAAATTTCCCGCCGTCGGCTCCAAGATTGCAGACGTTTTTTAGTTCAACTGCGCCCCGCCAGATGGCACCACCTGTTCATGTTAACTACGCGAAAATTTAATTTTTGAACCACTCACGTCATTCCCCTTAGTAACGTCCGGTGGTTCTTCTTTTCATGAATCAAACAGAGACGAACAACCTGCACTTTATTGCGTCTCTTGATGCACAGGAGGTTCTTTATTTAGTGCAGCCAGATCAATTACTAGTGATTAGTTGAAGGTTGTCCATCTGATCTCCTTGGGATAATTTTGAGAATTTCCAACTGCGGTGAA
The DNA here is from genome assembly GCF_043290135.1 of Rhipicephalus microplus. NCBI lineage: Eukaryota > Metazoa > Arthropoda > Arachnida > Ixodida > Ixodidae > Rhipicephalus > Rhipicephalus microplus. The sequence goes on along the minus strand of NC_134702.1, from coordinate 134,950,625 downwards.
TGTGTTCTTGTGCATTTGTCTTAATTTCTCGGTAAGTAGGACACTACTGTTGATAATATTGTCATTTTAGATGTTGTCATACATTGAGTTATCACTCTGACGTAAATTGTTATTTGATTTTAGTGCCTCGTTAATGTCACTTAGGCGTTTTCTTTCTTGCGGAGTACGTGGAGAGATTGTCAGCGCATTATGAATAACCATATCTGGGGACCGAGACACATGGATCACATTAAGGTTTGTCTGGTTAGTTAGATCATACTGAAAGAAGAGCAAACAGTGTAAAAAGTCAAGACGAAAGGAAGGAATGCACACGACACTTGGAAGTGCAGTTCAAGCAGCATGTGTGTTTATTTCATCCGTCTTAACATATTGCGTTGTTTAACACTTATTTCATGTGAGGACATCTTCCCTCGAAAACTAGGGAGCGCCTGTGTGAAAATAGCTTTCTGTATCTGCTTCAGCATCAGTATTTCGGTAGCGCACGCTTTGGTTGCCTGCGTGCGAGCCCTGCCGAAGTTGACAGGTGGGCTCCTTTCAGAAACTGTTCGGACGTACTTACAGTAAATACGCAACCAATCGTCTATCTGCTTTTAATATCATAGAACACACATTAAAGCTCTTCTAAGGCAGCATTTCGATATAGTGTTATTATGCACGTTGTTATTATGTTATTATGTGTTATTATGCACGTTTAAACCTACTGATCACAGATGGTTTAAAATTAATATATAATTAATGTGGGAAGGGGGTATCCACAATCGGGCGGCTAAATAATGGATATATATTGCAGATATCTCCTGTGCACAACTTTTACCAAATTCTGGGCTCTAAAGTTAACCTATATAACCGCCAAGCAGGAATTAAGACAGAACGGCAATGTCAGAAGCAAACACTCAAACCATTACTTTTCGTAGTCCTTTCTCGATCAGAAAGTTCCGTACCATGCAAATATTTCATGGTGCGTTGCATGCACTGTAATGAAAGCATACTATAGCATGCGTCAGCTTCATACCGGTTATTTTCATTCAGCGTATTAAAAAATATTTCAAACAGGAACAACTCTCTATGCGTCTTCTCGTTGCACGATCGACCGTAGCTGCTAGAATCCTCGTCCGGCTGCTAAATGTGCCCACCTGCTGGATCAACTCCTTCTCTCTACACGATGCATAATCTTGGGTAAATAAAAAGGTTTTTACCACAGACTGCAAAAGTGTGAGCTCCCTTGAAGATTATGCAAGTTGTGCAACGAAGATCCTCTTAGAAGCATGTATATTGAGTGTTGAAATAGTTATAAATAGATAATCCAGTAGGAGGGTTAAACTTTTTCGAACAAAACAATGAAGTGGTCCCCCCCCCCTTTTTTTTTCCTTAAGGGGGCCCACTAAAACTGGGGGGCCCGGTAATTTGAACCTTTTGAACCCTGGATAATCCGCCCATGCGTCTCTGTGCATAGTATCAGCGAACGTGATGTACGGCTTTAGGCGGAACACATGCTCAGTCTCAGTAACTGGTGAGGTGGACGACGGCTTGGGCAGAGAAATCTCGTATGTGACTTCGGTAACTCTGCGAAGAACTCAGTAAGGCCCAGCGTGGCACGGCAGGAGTTTTTCACTCAAGCCAACGTGACGCGAAGACAGCCAGAGCAAGACCAGGGAGCCAGGCCTGAAACTCACGTGACGGTGGTGACTATCGTATTGGCGCTTTTGGTAGGCCAGAGATATCAGGAGTCGATCACGGGCAACGCGACGTGCCGTAGCCGCGCAAATGATGGCGTCGTGAGCGTAGAATGTGGTTGAGTTTGCCTCAGAAGAAAGTAGTGAGTCGACAGGCAAGAGTGGGTCGCGGCCATACAACAGACAAAACAGAGAATAACCAGTAATGTCGTGACGCGACAAGTTGTAGGCGATTGTCACGAATGGTAACGTGCAGTCCCAATCCAGGTGGTCCTCAGACACGTACATGGATAACATGTCCGTGAGTGAAGGCTTCAAACGCTCAGTAAGCCCGTTTGTTTGCGGATGGTTAGTGGTGCTGAACTTGTGAGACGTTGCACAAGAGCGGAGAAGGTGATCGACGACTTTCGGAAGGAAACATCGACCTCGATCAGCCAGCAGCTGACGCGGGGTGTCATGGTGTAAGATGACTTGATGGAGAAGAAAGTCAGCGACATCGGTTGCACAGCTGGTAGGAAGGGCTCACGTAATGACATAACGTGTCGTATAATCGGTCGCTACGGCTACCCCCTTGTTACCCGCAGACGACGTCGGGTAAAGACCAAGGAGGTCCAGGTTGACACGAAAGAATGGTTCGCTGGGAATAGGTATGGAGATAGGTACCCAGCAGGAGAAAGAGAAGGCTTTTTGCGGCGTTGGTAGAGTTTGCAAGAAGCGATGTAGCGACGAATCAAGCGGTATTCCGAAGGCCAGAAGAAACGTCTGCGCACATGATCGTGGGTTTGGTAAACACCCAAATGGCCAGTGGTGGGAGCATAGTGTAATTCCCAGAGGATAGTTGGTCGCAAATGCTGAGAAACAACGAGAAGCAGCTCAGTACCATGTGGTGTCATATTGCGTTGATATAAAGTACCGTCCTGCATAATAAACATACGGTGGGAGCCGTCCCGTGGTGTTGGAGTGAGGCGTTGAGGGATCGCAAATATGGGTCGTGGTGCTGCTCGTCGTTGACGTGTACTAAATCACCGAGCGGCAAAACACGGGTGTCTGAATAAGTTTCGGAGGTGTCAGGTGGGTCGACGGGATAGCGGGAGAGGCAGTCCGCGTCTTTGAGTAGCCATTTATACTTGTAGGACACAGAAAATGTGCATTATTGGAGGCGTAAAGCCCAGCGACCGGGGCGTCCTGTAGGATCTTTCAGTGAGCAGAGCCAACACAAGGCGTGATGGTCTGTTACCACGATGAAATGCCGTCCAAACAAATATGCGCGAAACTTGGCAATAACCCAGACAAGGGCTAGGCATTCACGTTCTGTGATAGAGTAATTGCGCTCTGAGGCTGAAAGAAGGCAGCTAGCATAATCGATTACACGATTGAGCTCTCCCTGTCGCTGGGACAAAATAGCACCAATATCATGGCCACTTGCATCCGTACGGACTTCCGTGTGAGCAGATCGGTCAAAATGACCCATATTTGCCGATGGTTCTTGCGGCTACAGTATTGCTCCGTTATGGTCGAGGATGCTGGTTCGATTACTGGCTTCGGAGGCCACGTTTAGGTGCGTACGAAATGCCATAACACTCATGTGCTTACACTAGGCCCGTGTGCTCAGATTTGGGTGCACGTGAAAGAACACCAGGTGGTCGAAATTTCCGGAGCCCTCCACTACGGCGTCTCTCATAATCATATGGTGGTTTTGGGGCGTTAAACCACTATATCAATCAATCAATCAATCAATTCGCAATGCACAAACAATAGGCTCGAGCGCAAAATACGAAAAGGACACCTACGATTTAGCAGGAAGTTGGAGAAACGCTGAGAGGTCGGGCGCCGATGTCTCTGACCACCGTGTTCCGCCGCAGTCCTAGGTTCCTGTTGTGAAGACGAACTCCACGTGGTTCGGTTTTAAAAGCTCAGTGGTGATGACGTTGAGAGATATATGCATCATCTTATCCAGCTAACCACGCACGTGGGTGCGTTGCTCCATAAAAGCCTTCTCTCACCTTGCGTGGCCGCTGAAATTTGCGAACGTCCGTAACTATACCACGCGACAAACCATAAATGCCTCTCTACTGCACATTTTTATTTGCGTGCAGTACACGCAGGTTGCCGCTGAAGACATTTCAAAGGAGCCGCTCCGATATCTTCCGCGACCAGGTACGTATACTGTGCAGCCGTAGCTGAACTCGTAAAGTGTGTAAACAATGTCTGCCCCTTTATAGGAGCACATCCACTAGGTATAATACACGATATGCGAAGCACCACCTGTGAGCTCGTTGAAGGGGAGGGGGGCACTCCATTGCCTGATAAATGCGCGACAAATAGTGACCCCGAGATAACGCTGTCTTCGCCGTCTGGCACACTGATACAGTGATAGGTACACGCAGATAAAGAAAGCAAAAAAATCTATTTTATCCAAAGTACCTCAACACAGTGTACGCCTGAACGCTACCGCCGGTGGTCACGAAGCGGCGAGACAAGATACCTACACGCCGAGATCTTGACGTAATTTACGGGTATAGTACAGCGTTTCTGACGCGGTCCCACTTATCTCGTAGGTTGTTAGCCGCTTCAAAGCTTTTTTTTCTGAATATGTTTTCCTTTTTATTTAAGACATTACGCGCATCCAGGCATCACCAGGCATGCCCCGTGTTTCAACTTTTCTCATGGTCAGCTTTCCCTTGCCCGCGGTGAGAAGTCAGCCATAGCAGCGAGAAAATAAAATGTAATGTGAGATGCACACTGAGGCCCGTGAGGGCAAGGTAATGCTAACCAACTTTCCACGCTTCTTATTTATTTATTTATTTATTTATTTATTTATTTACATAGTTCCTGCAACGCCGTAGTGGCATTACTGCAGGGGGGTATACATAAGAAGTCATAGGAAACATTTCTGCGATAAGACGCCAAACATAGTGAAAAAATTCAATTATAACAACATATAAAAATAAAAAATATTTTAGTACAATATTGCACATGACAACAGGTACCAAAAGAGAAGTACATATGTCACAATTTCACAACGATGAGAAAAAAGCGCTGTTGTCACTCAAGTTCACTATACCTTCGGGAAGTTCATTCCAGTCTCTAATTGTTTTTAAAAAGAAGGAGTTGGCAAAAGTAGTGGTTTTGTACGCGTATTCTTGTATTTTATGTGAGTGTCATGCCATTCTTGTTCTTTTTGTATTTCGACCCTCGAATTCCTTTCTCTCCGCACGTTACTGGATCCCCGACTCTCTATAGAACGGTGCAGTGCGGCCAATTCTACTGCTGGTGACCGCCTATTGGGAGCCTCTATTTATCTAGAGCTACCATGATGAATATAAAACAGCACTTGACAAATGGCATAAAAGAAGCGACGCACGCGCACGTGCGCATTGGCTTAGCGTAAATTAGGAGGGGGGGGGGGGTGCCAGGAGGGTCCGGACCTCCCTTCTGTTCGGACTCTAGGGGACACACCTTGAAATGTCTCTGCTTGAGATTTAGCTTTTGAACATCTTATATCTGAACTACTTCACAGTTAAGTGTCACACATCCAACTTTTATAAAGGCTGATAATTTTTAGCACGTACCTGTACTCAAAACCCTTCAGCCGTGTAAGACCGCAGAAATTGCAAAAGTCACTCGGCCAGTTCAAAGAAGAATGATTAGAAAAATGTTCGAGCTTGGACCCCATGGTCTTTTTTTTCGAAAAAATAATTTAATTCTCATGCAAAAAATACATGTTTCCAAAACAACGTACCTGTCATGGTATATGGTATATGGTGTGTGCCCTCTAGTGATTTTTTGGGTTCACGCCACTGCACACACGTCCCGTACGTGTGTTTTTTCGTGTCGTGTGTTAAGCTCCGCTTTATTTTCATCGTGGAAACCTACCAATTCGTCCAATCTATTTGACTTCTTTTTCTAGAGTAGTGCTTACTTCGCGGTTGCCGGCACTTTTCGTTTCTCGCGCCTGTTGGCCCAGAGTGAGTTTCTGAATAAGTGCATGCCATTCTGTTTCGTTTTTACGGCTCGTGATTGGCTCACGATAGATCCAGTCACCGACGACACTGCGGTATTGCACTATTTTCAGTGAACTCTCATACGTACCATCGCTAGAAGACAATCCTATGATTCCCACGCTAAGGCTTACTGGCGAGTTCCACAACAAACGGTAAGATCACAAAGGCGAGCGCCCGGAATTCGAAACGGCTGCGTCACTGTAGTCGTTGCGCACCGGGAAACTACAATGAAAAGGATTAGTCCAGGTTAGTGATTTCACGATCGTTCGCTACTTTGAGCCGGTAACCCCGTGTAGCTTCATTCCTTTGTTTTTGCCACTGTGGCTGGGGCTTCTTTCTGCGAGTTCATACGTGAGAGCAACAAGACAAGATCAAACTTGTAATTTTCCCATGCCGTCACGCTTGGTAATCTTGTAATGACTTTATGATGATCTTCGAAAGCCGTGCTGAGACAATTTGTCTACAAGTCAAGTGCGTGATTAAGCACTCTAATGCGGCAGACATGAATACCGAGCAGCCGTAGTCAGCCCATTGGCATTTAAAATTCCAAGCACGCGGTTCTACCTGACCTACACAGTAATGCATCCGAACTTATGCAAGTATTTGTTTCTACTGTTGTTGCTGTACTTGCTGCTGTTTTTGTTGTTGTTATGAACCACATAATTACTGTAGTATCCAAGTGTATGAACCCCGGTGAGATATGTTTAAGGCAACTTATGGTGTTTGTGTGGGTGCGTTTACTGACGATCACGTTTTCTTTGATATATCATCTTGGCCATACAGCATTAATTTACGCTCCATCAAAGCAGCAGCGCGCCTAACGTAAACACCGCATTATTAAATGGTGACTCCTGTTGATTCTGGTCCGATTCTCCCATTTATTTGGATATGAATGTCGTCTTAACCACTTGATTTATAGGAAGGTAGCTGCTGCGGAGGACGCTTTTGTTTACTATTCAGTGGTCTTTAGTAACCACTCGTTTGTTTCAAGACGTTCAAGAACTGGCAAAAAAAATACTGAGAATCTTCAGATACGTTCACCGCAAGTTCAAGCCTTTGCAGAATACTCAGCATTGAACACTTTGCATTATTCATCCTTGTACATGGCTTTCCCTTTTGATCAGCGCATACCAGAGAGAGAGAGAGAGAAAGAGAGATGAAGCGATTTGTTAAAAGCAGTTTGTTCAGACAACGAATATTTACCTTTTTTTTTATGCTGATCGATCAATATGCAGTGTTTAACGTCTCAGAACCACCATATGATTATGAGAAACACCGTAGTGGAGGACTCCGGAAATTTCGACCACCTAGAGTTCTTTCACATGCACCCAAATCTGAGCACACGGGCCCGCAACATTTGCGCCTTCATCGAAAATGCAGTGTCGCAGCCGGGATTTGATCCTGCGACCTGCGGGTCAGCAGCCGAGTAGCTTAGTCACTAGACCACCACGGCGGGCCGGCTTTTTGTTCTGGAGGTAGATGAGAGCAGGGGATAAAAAGACCCCAGAAGATTGTGGGCAGAACTTTGGATTTGCAGAAGAAAGGAATCTGTACTTGTTCGTGTGTGACGCCTATTCTGCGTGAAATTGACCTGGCTAATTTTGACCGAATCCTTCAGCAAAAAATGAACCATTTATATGTTTTAAATGTATACAGACATGTCAATGGTTTTATTGTTTTTACCGCGGTCCCCTTCAATGTGAGCTATGCAGAAGCCGCTGACAGTGTCTTTAGAATTCGTGCACTGTTCACCCTCATTATCATTCACAACAGAACTTTCTGACAACGACACTCTTGCCTTTTTTTTTAGATTTAGCCCTTTTCTTGAACTGAGACGACCAGATTTGCTATGAATGTAAATCGCGGTCAAAGAAAGCCATTTTACCCTTCGACTCGTCTCATACCGGACTTGTCAAAAGGGGGATTGATGTCTCATGCCGCAACTCGGCTCTGACCAAGTTATGCCCTCTTAAGGTTCCCCATAGCTTCGACCACCACATTCCACGCCTTTTAGTATCGGGTTTCTCTACCCCCTTGCTTGTTGCCATGGAGTCCTGTCTTCTAAAGCATATTGGAGCTCCACCCTGCGTTTCACCAAGGCACAGGTACCACAAGTATGTTATCCCGCTATACTTTCACACCGTTTTTCAGAATCCTTAGAGAATAAGATGAAAAAATGGCGCGAGCCACGTCTTCCTGGCACTCCTTTCACGCTTGTGTCCTCTTATCGGGGATTAAAACAGAGAAAACAGCGTACCGAAAAAAACATAAGCAGCCATTTGTTCTCTACGCTACGGAAGTGGTCCACAAGATTCCACTCAGTTGTGGAAAAGCTTGCATCGGTAAAACGGTCCGATGTCTTAACGATAGATAGAGGCAGCACTCGGCTAATCGATGAAGGCTCAAAATGACGGGACGCACCCTCCTGTGCATTGCAGGAAGTACGTACGGTTGCGCAACACTCTTCGAGGAGGCTGACGTCGTCAGTCGAGTGAAGAGTAGGCGTGAAAAAGAGACTCCAGAAGCGGGGGCCAAATCAAGATTGCGGTGAATGCGTGCATTGCTGCGCACTCGGTGCACTCGATGATCAAAGAGACAGAATTTCTTCGCAGCAGTTCAACAATTCAATGTACTCCCTTTCAAGATATCTTGGATTGTTACCGGGTTTGCGGGCGATATAAAAAAAAACCCATTTTGTGACAGTGTCTGTTGTCAACGCGCCTGCGTATAAGCTTTCTTGGCGTGAAGCTTTTTTTCGAATGAATTCAGTTACAGCTGAGCGTCTGCTCTATGGTGTGTCCTTTTCTATATACGAAATCTACTATAGGGACCTTGCATGAACGGTGGCCACGCTATACACTTTGGGTAGGCAGCCATTTTTTGTCAGAGACGGTCGGGAATGCAGCAGCGCAGTCATGTTAGCGAGCATTGGCATTGCTTGTAGGCGTGATCGAGTGCGAGGGCGACGCAAATTTAACTCGAACAGGTGTCGTGGACGATGTCAGCCTAACCGGACGGCTACACCGCAACGCTGTGCCAGAAAGACCTCGAGCGGTACGATGAAGAGACGAGAATTTAATCCGAATTGACCCATTGACTTCGTGCGGGTGACTGTGTAAGTGACGTGCACTTGTGGCCGTGCGTCGACAGCTCCGATATTCATGAATGTCTCGTTCCGAGGACAAGTTTTATTACCCGGGAGCTATTGAAGTCGAGAAAGGCAATCAAGGGCCACAACTTTGTGACGAGTGGCTGGTTGTGGGAGTCGTGAATGAAGAAATTCGCCGCCAATACCGTGATCGTCATCACTTAAGAGGTGTTAAACTACTTGATTTCCCCGTAGATGCTAATGTTTGTTTCTGTTCAAGTTAAACTCCCAGTGGGTTAACAAGCCCCCCGTCGACGTCTTGTTTTTCATGGGCAAGAGTGATGGTGAGGTCCTTGCCGCGCACTGCACATGCATGGCCGGGAAAAGCGCAGCCTGCTTGCATACCACTGCGATGTTATTCTACGTAGGGTACGACGCACGTGCACGAGAAGAGTGCTCCTCAATTTAACACGTCTTACTTGAGAGACGACGACCACGGTGCCGGCGGGGACTTTCTTCACCCACGGCTCCCGCACCCGGCCACTCTTCACAAACTTATAAACCTCAAGGGCCTTTCTGGGCTTAATCTGCTCCCGGGTTTTCAAAATCATCTTCGGAACGAACAATTCACGAATATCGGAGCTGTCTACGCGCCGCCACCAGTGCACGTTGCAGTCGCCCGAACGAAGCGTCAATGGGTCCACTCCGAGCAAATTCTCGTCTCTTCTTCGTACCACTCGAGGTCTTTGTGGCGCAGCGTTGCGTTGTAGTCTTCCGGTGAGACTGACATCATGCACGACACTTCTTGGAGTTAAATTTTCGCCGCCATCGCAATCGGTCACGCCGGCAAATACGACTTCGCTTCTGCACTCCCCAGCCGCCTCTGACAACAAAAAAATGGCTGCCTACCCAGAGTCCATAGCGTCGCCGCCGTTCATGCAAGCTCCCTATAAGTAAGATATCAAACCAAATAGCCGAACTGACTATATTGAAGCACATAAAGAATGTTCACCCGCTACCGTATAATACAACACATCCGTCGCTGAGATGTGATGAAGACAGCAAGTTTTTTTAATGATAAACGGGAGATGCTGATATTAAAGCTTGTGTAGCGGCCGGGAATGTCGGCTGCCGGAGGCAGCGAGAAAGGAGACGTGAAGCTGGTTTGGAGTTGCAGGGCAAGACTGGTGGTGGTGGTAGTGGTTAGAAGATGAGAAAAGGCACCTAATTTCTGCAACCCGGTCGGGAGCACGGCGCAGTGCCTACGGGGAAGGGAAAAGGGAGAAAAGTGGAAAGAAGAGGAAAGATTAATTGAGCAATTGAACGGTCGTCATCAACAGAAGCAGCAGTCCAGAAGCAAGGGTAGGGGTGACAAGGGCCCCATCCTCAGCGGTAGGCAAGACTGTTTATTTCCACTCCGTGCGAGTGACGAGAGCTCCCCTCGACGAGGGAGAGAAGGAGGCACCCCCGCGTTCTTCTACAAGAAAGAGGAAAAGGGGGCCCCCGAGCGAGCAGACGTAGCATGCCGCCGGTGCTAATCCCCGGAGCCAGCCCCGACAACACGTTGTTCCCCGAACACGGAGGAGGAGGCGCTGGCGCCGCGAGTAGGCGCGCTGTGGACGGCCGGCTGCAGACGGGATAGAAAAGAATGCGGTGGTGCTGAGCAGCTTCTGCTACAAAGGCTCCCCCCCCCCCTAGATTGCGGAGCTTTTAAAGAAGGACAGCAGTTACGGGCTGAATAGTGAAAGGTCACAGTCCAATGGTTAGCACTGAAATCGTATGTGAGAGGCTGCTTGAATGGAAACCTCAATATGAGCAGGCTTGGCACGGTCAACGGCGACGACTTCTCGTTTCCCCCGCACGTCGATTGCGATGGTTTTGTTAGTACGTCCCAAAACTTTGAATGGGCCATCGTACGGCGGAGTAAGGGGCGGCTTCGTTGCGTCGTGTCGCACGAACACATGGGTAGCAGAGTCCATGTCAGGAAAAGTGAAAACTTTCCTGTTGCGGGCGATGCGAGGTGCTGTTGCCCTGAGTTGCGCGAGCCATGCGCGCAGCTTCTCGATGTGATCGGAGGCTGTTGGGGCGGAAGGTGTCTGGTCGGAGAAGAATTCTCCCGGGAGGCGCACTGTTGAGCCGTAGACCATTTCCGCTGCGCTGAAGCCGAGGTCTTCCTTCACCGTTGAGCGTAGGCCAAGAAGAACGAGCGGGAGCTTCTCCACCCAGTGCTGGCGGTCGAGTTTCGCTGCCAGTGCGGCTTTGAGTTGCCGGTGGAAGCGTTCAACCATTCCGTTGCTGGCGGGGTGGTAGGCGGTTGTATGCTGCAGCTTCGTGCCGAGGAGCGTTGAAAGTGCGGAAAAGAGGTTGCTCTGGAATTGCCGTCCCCGGTCAGTTGTTATGCGGGCGGGGCAGCCAAAGCGGGACACCCATGTTTGAATGAAGGCCTGCGCGATGGTCTCAGCTGATATGTCCACAATTGGTATAGCTTCGGGCCACCGGCTGTACCTGTCGATGCATGTGAGCAGGTACCTAAATCCTTGGCAGGGCGGTAGTGGTCCCACGAGGTCGAGGTGAACGTGGTTAAACCGCGACTCAGGAGTCCGAAATTCCTGTAGTGCAGCCCGATTGTGGCGAGTCACTTTCACTTGCTGACACGTTTCACATGTTCGAGCCCATCGTCGCACGTCCGCGTTGACTCCGGGCCAAACGAAGCGTTGCGTTATCAGCCGCTGGGTGGCGCGGACACCTGGGTGGCTGATGGAGTGGAAAGTGTTGAATACCACTCGGCGAAAGTTCAGTGGGACGAAAGGTCGTGGTGCTGCCTGGGAGGTATCGCAGGTTATCGTGCTCTGGACGTATGGAAGTGCCACCTCCGAGAGCACGAGTGAAGATCCCCCTCCCTTCAGTCTTGTCAACTCGGGGTCGTCCCGCTTAGCTGCGGCCATAGCTTCGAAGTCCAGGACTTCTGTGCCGGAAGCGTTGACGCGAGACAAGGCGTCAGCTGCTTCGTTTTCGACCCCGGGCGGATGTCTGTAGAAAACTCGGAGATGAATGAGAGCTGACGGATCTCTCGTTCTGAGTAGGAGGAACTGTTGTTTTTGAATACGTAGGTGAGGGGCTTGTGGTCTGTCAAGATGTAGAGCTCACGGCCTTCGAGGAAGTAGCGGAAATGCTTAATGGAACAATAGATTGCGAGCATCTCCCTTCCAAAAGTGCTGTACCGTGCTTCTGCAGGCTTCAAACGTTTCGAAAAGAAGCCCAGTGGCTTCCACTGGGCGCCCTCCTGTTGCTGCAGCACTGCTCCGACCGATGTGGAGGAAGCGTCCACCATGAGGCGTGTAGGAGCTTCAGGCCGTGGATGAATGAGGAGGGTAACCGCGGCTAGCACGTCCTTAGCTTTCTGGAAAGCGTTCTGGTGTTCGTCAGACCAACAAAATTCTGGTGCCTTTAGGTCGTCTCGGCGCAGCAGGTCGGTCAATGGCTGGAGCACTCGAGCACAAGACGGAATGAAGCGCCGGTGGAAGTTTAAGAGCCCGAGGAACTCCCTCAGCTTGCGAAAAGATGTTGGAGCTGGGAACTTCTTGACGGATTCCACTCTCGATTCCAATGGCATAATGCCTTCAGCAGTGGTGTGGTGGCCGAGGAAGTTGAGCGCCTCTACTCCAAACACGCACTTTTGAGGTTTCAACACCAGACCGTGCTCATCCAGACGCTGAAAGAGCTGGCAGAGGTGCTCTTCGTGCTCCGCAGGCGTTCTGCTGGCCACCAAAATGTCATCCAGGTAGACAAAGATGAAAGGAAGACCCCGGGTGACCTCATCCATGAACCTTTGAAAGGTCTGTGCGGCATTTTTCAAGCCGTAGGGCATGCGGACAAACTCAAACAGGCCGAACGGAGTTGTTATGGCTGTTTTTGGTATGTCCTGCGGTTCGACGGGGATTTGGTGGTATACCGCTACAAGGTCGATCTTGCTGTATATTTTCGTACCTGCCAGCCGCGCGCTGAAATCGTGAATGTGTGGCAGAGGATACTGGTCCGGCGTTGTCGATGCGTTCAAGGCTCTGTAATCACCACACGGGCGCCAATCGTCGTCCTTAGGCACCATGTGTAGCGGCGATGAATGGTTGCTAAACGAAGGGCGAACAATTCCCAGCTGCAGCATATGCTCGAACTCCCTGCGTGCAGCTTGAAGCCTTTTGCTGGACAGCCGTCGTGGCCGGGCGGTGACTGGTGGCCCGGTGGTGACGATGTGGTGAGTCACGTTATGTTTCACCGGCTGTTCCGTGTTGCGGGGCTTGGTGAGCGAGGGGAATTCGGCCAGGACGTGGTGGTAGGCTGATACTGGCTGGAAGGCGCAGATGCCAGATGAGCAGATGTTTAACTCCAAACCACGTACTTTGAGGGATGTGTTGTTATCCTTGAGGCAACGGTCACGTACGCTCACATCCAGGTTGAAGTGGCTGAGAAAATCTGCTCCGAGTATGGCGAAATTAACATCCGCCACCACGAAGACCCAGCGAAACAGGCGCCTGAGTCCGACGTCTATTGTCAGCGAGCGGAAGCCGTACGTAGCGATGGCAGTGTTGTTCACTGCCTGCAGCGACGATGTGTTCTTGCTACGTCGGCGATCCTCGGGGGTTGCCGGGACAATAGAGATTTCGGCTCCCGTGTCGACTAGCAGGCGCGAGTTGCTTACGCGGTCGACTACGAAAAACAGGCGGCTGGGTGGAGGGCCGATGTCGTAAGCCGCCGTTAACGACTGGCCAGAGCGTTTCCCGGAAACGAGCAAGGTTGAGTGCAGCGGCTAGCACACGTGCCGAAACGACGGTGGTACCAGCAAACTCCGTCCTGTGTATCTCGTGCATGGCTTCTCTGGGAAGAGCTTGGGTGTCTTGAAGGGGATCGGTTGCGTCGTTGCTCGTCCTGTTGGGGAGCGCCGATAGCACAAGTTTCTGCATGGTCTCGATAAAGTGTTGCAGTTTCTCCTCAAGGCGCGACAGTCGATCTGGTTGCTCATGTGTTCTTGCAGCAGCTATGGGCGCAAAGGTTGGAGTTGAGTATTCCGTGATGCGATCGGCAAGTTGCGCTAGTTGATCAAGGGACGCCTCATTTGAACCCGCGAGAACCACGCGCACCGACTGGGGGAGCCGTTGCAAGAAAAGTTCACGAAGAAGTGGGAGCTGGCCGTCCTGACGCGCGTGCACACCGAGTAGTTGCCGCATACGGTGCAGCAGTTGGGAAGGTCGTTGGTCGTCCAGCTCTTCGCGACACAAGAGCTGCTGCAGTCTGCTTTCTTCAGGCGCCTCGAGGCGGTACAGCACCGTCTTTTTGAGGGTGTCATATTCTTCTTGCGCGGGGGGTGCAACCAAAATGTCGTCGATAGCGTCGGCGATTTCGGGGAGCAGGGCTGCGACGACGTGAAGGTATTTTGTCGACTGCGAGGTGATGTGCCGGAGCTGAAAACGGGCCTCCACTTGGCTGAACCAAACTCTTGGATTTTTCGGCCAAAAATTTGGTAGCTTCAGTTCTGTGGCGATGACCGCAGGCGTGGAGGCAGCAGCGTTGTCGTCGGAGCTCATCGCGGCGTGTTCGTTGAAGCGTTCGGGTCACCAATTTTGTAGCGGCCGGGAATTTCGGCTGCCGGAGGCAGCGAGAAAGGAGACGTGAAGCTGGTTTGGAGTTGCAGGGCAAGACTGTTTATTTCCACTCCGTGCGAGTGACGAGAGCTCCCCTCGACGAGGGAGAGAAGGAGGCACCCCCGCGTTCTTCTACAAGAAAGAGGAAAAGGGGGCCCCCGAGCGAGCAGACGTAGCATGCCGCCGGTGCTAATCCCCGGAGCCGGCCCCGACAACACGTTGTTCCACGAACACGGAGGAGGAGGCGCTGGCGCCGCGAGTAGGCGCGCTGTCTACGGCCGGCTGCTGACGGGATAGAAAAGAATGCGGTGGTGCTGAGCAGCTTCCGCTACACTTGCAATACGATACCCAATTGAACGGCGAACTTCAAATCTCAAGCCTCGGCATCCGCAGCCCCGCTACGGTGGTCTAGTGGCTAAGGTACTCGGCTGCTGACCCGCAGGTCGTCGGATCGAATACCGGCTGCGGCGGCTGAATTTCCGATGGAGGCGGAAATGTTGTAGGCCCGTGTGTTCAGATTTGGGTGCATGTTCAACGGGTGCACGTTGAAGTTCCCCCCTCAAGTCACTGGGGAGGGGCCGGGCGGCCAGAAATTTGCAGTAAACAGATATTCGAACCCCCTGCCCCCTCCGTGCTCACGCCTCATAATTGTCCCGAGCTACCAAATCTACCCAAGCACTTCAACTTAAGTCACGACGAATTGAGCATCGATCCTAATCTATCTAATGATAAAATGTGCATTAATGCATTGTAAACACATGTGGGCGGTATCAAAGGTCACCGAAATAAATGTAACAGAGTATTTCTCAGTGACGCGTGAACAAAAACGATCAACATGCACCGGCAAGCGCTGTCTTTGTCTTCTTTCCTCCCTTCTTCATCTTCTGCTTCGCTCTCAGAACACGTGCGCCGATTTTAACAACGTCGGATAACTCTGATGGCCGCGATAGCGAGTACAAAAAGAGAAAGGTATGTAGAAAGAAGCAAAAGGAGGGGAATTCTCAGCGCAAAAACAAAAATTATTGGCGAGGCAGCATTCCAACAAACGCAGCCACAATCAGAAGACGAACGTAGTAAACTCTTAGCTATCCAGGCACACTGGCAAACCATAGTATAGTGACAGAACGAAAAAAAAATAAGTATGAGTTGTAGGAAAAGGGCAGATCATGACATTGATTGAAAGGGCAAGAGAGAAACAGAGAAAAAGAGAAGGAGCCAGATTCAAAGAAAATAGCGAGAGATAGAAATAGAGAGCGAGCGGTACAGAAATAGAATAAATCTAAACAGAAATAAACAAGCAAGAAAGGTAAAGTAATAGATAGAAAAAATACACATAAAAAGGCGTGAAATATGTTAAAAATGTGTAAGATACAAAACAAAGTAGAAAAAAGAGCAAAATGAAGATAAAAAGAAAGAAGGGCACTTAGTTCCGGCTTTCCTTCGCGTTCACTCCTATGAAGCTTCCTGAACATTTAGATGCGAAACAGATCTTTGACTAGCCTGTGTAATGCTGTCCCTCCGTGTAACCGTACGAACGTGCCCCAGCGTGCTACCCACGCTGCACGTGTTGGAGTGGTGCCAAGTAGCTCACGCCACAGCTGCGCGTTGACATGAGGCTACCATCACAGTGCGCGCTGACGTCACCCCTCTCTCTGCTGCTGCAGCTGCTGTCACGTCTGTTCTCCCGCAATACTTGCCACCACCTCCGCTCACTCCGCTACCGCGACCGCCGCTCGCTACACCACCGACTGGTTGGTTCACGCGCAATAAACCTGACGCACCAGCCATTGCAAGAGCTACGCCAGCCATTGCTTTAAACGAATCTTTTGGTGCTCACCGCAGTGCACGGGTGGCGTCACGGCTTGAACGGCGCTAACGCGGGTGCTGCGGTGAGCACTGGAAGATTTGGAGAGCACCAGCCATTTCAAGAGCTATGCCAGCCATTTCTTCAAACGAATCTTTCGGTGGACACCGCAGCACCCGCGTTAGCGCCGTTCAACCGTGACGCCACCCGTGCGCAACGCTGCTGCTTCGCATCCCATCAGAGTTCCCTTTGGGAAGATGGTGTGAATTTTTTATTTGAATGATCAGTTATACGAGTCATGAAATATTTCAAGTCGGGATAATTCGGAAAGGCATTCCTTTAGACGCTTTGACGAATTCCTCACTGATGACAATAACACCCCTCCCAAGCCCACGTACGAGTATGCTGTCCTCTTTCTTCCAAGTCTGCTATTAAAACTGCAGCAAACGAAATGATTCACGCAACTGCTGGTTACGACTTCCGGTAAAGTGCTATGAAAAGCAAAAAAAAAGAAAAGAAAAATCAATGAGCGCGCTGAAACTTCACTACTTTAAGAAGTATGTTCGCATTAGGCCTGTCAGATCTCGCAGTAGACATGGTAGTTAACATGGCGTTACAACTGATTACATTGGTTTTGTTTCTTTTTTATCTATATGCCATGTTCTGCAAATGTACTCGTGATGGGATGTTTTATTAGAGCAAAATATGTAATATTAGATGCCAGTTTTCATAAATCCAGTTAGGGGGGGGGGGTGATTTTAAATGAAAAGAAACGCGAACCACGTAACTGTCTCTTAGGGGGAGGATGCCTCAACAGTAGCTCACAAGAGATGGGAGTAGAGTATGAATTAAAAGGATGGGATCTCTTGTCGGCTACCAGTTGGCCGAATAACAATAGAAGTTATATGCCACGGTATTTTCATACTCCAGGAAATGCTTGAGGTCCGTGAGCTTCAATTTGGGTGCACGTTAAAGAACTTCAGGTAGTCGAAATTTCCGGAGCACTCCACTACGGCATCTGTTATAGTCATTGGTGGTTTTGGAACGTTAATTGATGTTTGAAGTTTTGTGGCGCAAGGGCCGTTTCACGGCCAAAGAGCGCCAGTGCATGTTACTAAGAATATGGACAATGATTGTGATAAGCGGCTGTATAAAGGC
Source organism: Rhipicephalus microplus (assembly GCF_043290135.1). NCBI lineage: Eukaryota > Metazoa > Arthropoda > Arachnida > Ixodida > Ixodidae > Rhipicephalus > Rhipicephalus microplus. Next base: position 134,933,262 of record NC_134702.1, on the reverse strand, counting down.
CATAAAATTCCTCGCGGTAAGGCGGGTAAAAACATACAAATAATAAAATCATGACCATGCCGTGAAAGGTGTGTGTGGTGAGGATAGATGACAAGAGTTGGTGATTATAAAAAACGATGGTGGATATGAATGGCATTAGCACAAGTGCCTCACTCGTTCATGCCCTTGCGTCCAAGGGCCGTGAGGCAAGTGCTTTCTTGTGTATCCGCCGCAGCAAAAACCTCTCTAGAGAGGTCGTGCTACGGAATGCCCGGGTGTATGATATGAAAATTATTAATTTCTTTTAAAAACGCTAACAATGATTTATGACTAAAAAGCGGTTCCCTACCGACGAACATTGCAGGGTGTAAAGGTATATGCTGTCGGTAGGGTAATGGAAAATGTCGTTTTCTTAGAGTTTCTAAGTGTTTGCACTGGATTAATATGTGAAGGACTGTCAATGCCTCTCCACATCTGTCACACAATGGTGGATCACCACCGGACAAAAGATGCGTGTGTGTCGTGTATATGTGTCCTATCCTGAGTCTTGTTAGTGTTACCTCTGTTAGACGTGATTTTGATACTGGTGGCCAATGGCCAAGGTGTGGCTTGATAACGTGTAGTTTGTTTTGTGTGTGTGTATCCCACTTGCTCTGCCAGTAGTCCCTGAGTTTTCGTTTGAGAGACGGCTTAAGATCAAGGGCCGGGATTGATGTCGGTGTAATGGCGGTGCTTTCGTGGGCGGATGCAGCAAGCTGATCCGCCATCACGTTGCCTTGAAACTCACGGTGCCCTGGCACCCAGCACACAACAACATGTCTGTTGAGTGTGTGGAGGGTGCATAAAATGGAGTAAAGTGAAACTAGGACAGGGTTTTTTTTGTTTTTTAAGACTGTGCAGAGCCGTTACCACACTGAGGGAGTCTGTATAAATTACTGCTTTTTGTATTTGTGATTGTTTGATGTGTTTAGCTGCCACAAGTATCGCGTAAGCTTCCGCTGTGAAGATACTTGTGCCTGGATGTAGAGGGCCAGCATCCGAAAAGGAAGGGCCAACAGCAGCGTAGGACACAGAGGAGTTAGACTTAGAGGCATCTGTAAAAAACTCAGGACGTGTGTATTTGTGTTGAAGTTCCAAGAAGTATGTTCGAATATGGGCAATAGGCGCATGTTTAGTAACTTCTAAAAAAGACACATCGCAATCTTTAGTCTGCCACTGCCACGGTGGCGGGTATGCTACAGGAGCCATTAAACTGTGTTCGAGTGACACTCCAGTGTCCTCAGCTAGACCCTTCAGGCGAACTGAGAAGGGCTGCCTCATTGAAGGCCTGTTTTGAAAAAGAATGGAGCTGGACAAGTCATTAATAGTAGAGTATGAGGGGTGCCTCTTGTCTGCTTTCACCTTAAGGAAATATACAAAGGACATGTAGGTTCTTTGCAGATGAAGCGACCACTCATTTGACTCAACGTAAAGGCTTTCTACGGGGCTGGTGCGAAAAGCACCCGTAGAAAGGCGGATGCCCGAATGGTGCACGGGATCCAGCATCTTCAAAGCACTTTGAGTCGCTGACTGATAAATAATGGCCCCATAATCTAAGCGGGTGCGAATAAGGCTTCTATACAGGTTCATGAGGCATTTCCTGTCACTACCCCACGTAGTACGTGACAACACTTTTATAACATTCATAGCTTTTAAACATTTTGTTTTTAAATACTTTATGTGGGGTACGAAGGTCAACTTGTTGTCCAAGATTAAGCCTAAGAATTTATGCTCAGCTTTGACGGACAGTTGTTGCCCGTTCAGTTGAATGTCGGGCTCCGAGTGCATGCCTCTCTTTCGAGAGAACAAGACACACGTGCTTTTTTGTGGGTTAAGTCGAAATCCGTTTTCATCTGCCCATTTGGAGACCTTATTTAAACCCAGCTGCACCTGCCGCTCACACATGGCCAAGTTGCATGACTTGAAGCCAAGATGGGCGTCGTCGACATATGTACAATAGAACATATTGCAGGGAATGGACAAGTGCAAAGAATTCATTTTAATAATAAAAAGTGTGCAACTAAGCACACCACCTTGTGGCACGCCTGTTTCCTGGACAAATGTTTGGGAGAGCACACTGCCCAGACGGACACGGAATGTCCGGTTTGACAGGTAACTTTCGATTATATGAAACATTCTTCCGCGCACACCAAGGTGGGACAGGTCTCTTAGAATTCCGAAACGCCATGTTGTATCATAAGCCTTTTCGATATCGAGGAACACAGAGAGAAAATATTGTTTATGGACGAAGGCGTCTCTGATCTGTGCCTCGATACGAACAAGGTGGTCTGTGGTGGATCTACTTTCTCGAAACCCGCACTGAAATGGGTCGAGCAAATTATTTGTTTCAAGAAAATGTACAAGTCGGCAGTTTATCATTTTTTCGAAGACTTTGCACAAGCAGCTTGTAAGTGCTATAGGCCTATAACTCGAGGGTAAAGAAGGGTCCTTGCCCTCTTTCAAAATGGGAATAACAAGAGCCTCTTTCCAGGAGGTAGGAATTGTGCCAGAAGACCAAATTGCATTGTACAAACAAAGTAAGGTTTTTCGGGTTTCGTTTGGTAGGTTTTTTAACATTTCATACATCACACGGTCAGAACCTGGGGCAGAAGTACTGCAGGAGTTTAGAGATGTTCGGAGCTCAGCTAGACTGAAAGCTTGGTTATATGCCTCGTATCTGGTGGATTTGTGTTCAAGTTTCTGCTTTTCAATTCTTGTTCTGTATTTTTGGAAGGTGTCAGTATAGTGGGATGAGCTGGATACCTGTTCGAAGTGTGCACCGAGGAAGTTTGCCTGATCTTCCAAGGTATCACCCTGAGTGTTTACGAGTGGAAGTGTGTGTACTTGTTTCCCTGCTATTCTACCGACCATGCTCCAGACTTTAGCCTCCTGTGTGTATGAATTAACCCCTGATAAAAACTTTTGCCAGCTTTCTCTTCTGGCTTGCCGACGCGTTCTCCTGCCTTGAGACTTTATTTTCTTGAAGGTTTCAAGATTTTCGGCTGTCGGTGAGTTCCGAAGCAGCCTCCAAGCTCTGTTTTGCTGTTTGCGCGCGTTTCGGCATTCAGAGTTCCACCATGGCACACTTCGTTTTCCAGGGTGTCCATTTGTTTGTGGGATGCATTTTGTTGCAGCATCAATCAAAAACGCTGTGAAGTAGTTCACAGCGCCATCAATGTTCAGAGTACAGATGTCATTCCAACCTAGACAAGCGATAGTATGAAACTGTTCCCAGTCGGCTCTGTTTATGAGCCACTTGGGAACACGTGGTGGACACTCAGTTACTGTCGTTGTGCTCAAAACTACGGGGAAGTGGTCACTTCCGTACAGATTACTGACGACTTTCCACTGGAGTAGAGGCACAAGAGATGGAGATACTATGCTCAGGTCTATGGAGGAGTAGGTGTTATTAGCGAGGTTATAATAGGTTGGTTCTTTTCGATTTAGGAGACATGCGCTCGACGAGATAAGGAACTGTTCGATCAGTCGACCTCGCGCGTCATACCGAGAATCACCCCATAGCCTGCTATGCGCATTAAAGTCTCCAAGGAGAACATAAGGCTCCGGAAGTTCATCAATTAGAGAGTGTAAATCGCGTTTTTGCAGCTGATAGCTAGGAGGAATGTAAATAGTGCAGATTGTGATCAGTTTATCAAAAAGAACCGCTCGAACAGCCACTGCCTCAAGGGGTGTTTGGAGTTGTGTGTGCATGCAATTCCTTGATTCACTATGATGGCAACACCTCCGGATGATGTCATGGCATCATCACGGTCCTTTCGAAAAATAACGTATTTGCGAAGAAAATTTGTGTGTTTTGAATTAAGGTGTGTTTCTTGTTCACACAGCACTTTTGGTGAGTGTTCGTGTAGGAGTTCTTGGATGTCGTCAAGGTTTCTGAGAAGGCCCCTGACGTTCCATTGTATAATTTGAGTGTTCATGGTGAATGTAAAATAATGCTGTGTGTACGAAAAGCGAGTGGCTGTTTAGACGGGGAGTTTGAGTTCACTTAACAGGGCCGTCACCAGGCCCTGTTATTTGCTTTTTTGTTTTCTTGGCGCGCTCCAAGGAGCCACGCCGCTCTTTCGGCACCAAGGGTGCCGACGTATCCATTGCCTCCTCGGAGGCACTGGATGCCCGCACGTGCGGGCTGTTAGTTTGGATTTTGGGCCTCGCCTGGTGGGGGGAGGCCTTGAGACCCGAAGACTCTGGAGTCTCCGGTCTCTGTTTGGGAGTGGGCGGTGTAGCCTGGGCTACAGCCGCCTTGGGGGCAGGAGCCACAGCCGACGGCTCGCTCTGCACAGGCCGAAGGGGTGGCGAGGGCTGGTGCGGCGTTGCCCCCTGACGCGCCGCATCAGCATATGTGGGGCCATAAAATGGCGAGACTCTTTTTCTTGCTTCTTTAAATGTAATGTTTTCTTTTATCTTTAGAGTGATGATCTCTTTTTCTTTTTTCCAAAAAGAACAGGAACGCGAGTACGCGGCATGATTACCACCACAGTTCACGCAGTGTGCAGGTGCTTCGCAGTTGTCGGAGGCATGGCCCACGACTCCACATAGAGCACAAGTTTTCCGGCCACGACAGCTTTGCGAGCCGTGGCCATATCTCTGACATTGGAAGCAACGGCGGGGGTTGGGAATATATGGCCTCACGGATGTCTTTGTATACCCAGTCTGAATGGTTTCCGGCAAATCGCTCGAAGCAAAGGTCAGTACTAAGTGTTTGGTTGGTATTTCTTTTTGATCTCTTCTTATCTTAATCCGCTGTACGTTTGTCACGTTCTGGCTCTTCCATCCTTCCAGAAGTTCAGCTTCGGTCAGGTCAAGCAAATCTGCGTCCGATACGACCCCGCGAGATGAGTTCATGGACCTGTGTGGCGTAATACTGATGGGTGTGTCTCCAAACGTTGTGAGGGTGTTCAGTTTATCGAATTGGTCTTTGTCACGTATCTCAAGAAGTAGATCTCCGCTGGCCATTTTGGTAACCTTGTACCCAGCACCGAGAGTTTCGGTTAAGCATCTAGCCACTATGAAGGGGGATACAGTTCTGGCTTGCTTGTTAGTTTTTTCACAGTGTATAACGTGGAAACGAGAAAACAATTGTCTTGGCCGGTTGAAAAAATTGATGTCTTCGGTGCGTACCCGCTTTGAGGAGGCACGATCACTAAGTGAAGGAAATGCTTTCTGCATGCTAATTGTATGTTGTTCAGCAGCGTTGGCGGCCACCCACCACGGAGCCCAACGAGGGGACGCTGCAAGTTTGCGGATGCTAAAAGCTTGCAGACGTCAGCCGTACAACGCCACTATAACCCAATGCGCCTAGACCAAGGTAGGCTATTTGCACAGGGTTAACCCTAGCCGCCAGGAAGTTTGGAAGTAAACGGAAGAGAGTAGAAGACAGGACAGATAAATAGTGAGAGATAAAGACGAAGATGTAGGGAGAGAGAGATAGGAAAAGGCGACTGCCGATTTCCCCTGGGTGGGTCAGCCCAGGGGTGCCGTCTACGTGAAGCCGGGGCCAAAGAGGTGTGTTGCCTCTGCCAGGGGGCCTTAAAGGTCCAATCACCCAGCGTCGGCTCAACCCCCAGGATCCCCTTTTCCCCGGACACGGCAAAGCCACGCACGGCTAGGCGTGGGAGGGAGTATAAACTCCCCCGTTAGCTCGGGTCCGTGGTGTCGCTACACACCAAACGCCTACTTGCGCAGGCGCCCCTGCGGGGCTTGGAACGTTAAACCCCAACAACTACTAATATTATTTTTATCTTATTGACAAGAAATGTAACACTTGAGGCGGATTATGATTATCAAAACTTTATTACTGCCAAAAGAGGGGACCGGCCAAGAGGTCGGTTACGCTGCTTAGCAGAGGTCAGCGGGGATACCTTGGGATCCCCGCTGTTTAAGCTCCAGTGGTGAGTCGCCGTTAGCCGCGAAAAATTTATCATCAGCATAAACCGGCACGCGCTCTATCATCCCCTTTCATCTTCCTGTTCCGTTTAGCTCCCAGAACACGAGAGCCAATTTGTTCGGCGTGGGATGCCATAACTCAGATGAGAACGAAAACGAGTACAGAGAGAACAAAGGAAAGAGCGAAAGAGAGAATCAAAGAAAGAGAAAACGTATTACAAAGACTAAGCGAGGAGTAGATAGAGATAGAGGGAGGGGAAGAAAGATATACAGCAAGAAACAAAAATACAGGGTAAGAAAAAGTGAAAACAGAAAAAAGGGAGAATGAAACAGATAGAAAAGGACAGAAATATACATACACAGAGACAAAAAAGACAAAGAAAAACAGAGAGAAAAAATCACAGCATATCCACGAAGTGAATGAAGATGAGTGGGACGAAGCCTTCATTCATCCATCCATCCGTCGTTCCGTGCATGCGTCCGATCGCGTTTGACAATGCATACGGCGCGCGGGTAACACCGACGAGACGCGATCCAAGGAAGCCGAGCGCAAGCGTCTTCAACACGCCCGCCGCTCTGCTCCATCTATGCACCACTAACGATCCGCCACGTACGGCGACTATCCAAGAGACTGAGAGGCACTCGTTCGCGCACTCGGGCAAAGCGCGCATAGCAGCCAATCGAAGAGTAGCGGCAGAGCAACGCCATCTAGGAAATGAGATGAGAAATGATCATCCGTTTCTCTTTCTCGTCTCTCCTTCTCTCTGTTACATGTGACTAGTGACAAGGTTAGACTATAAGGAATTCGCCCCTAAAACACAGGAGGCAAAAATGAAGATGAACAAGGAATGCCGCAAAAATCGGCACTTCCCTGATGCTTGGCAGCACAAGTGCAAAGCTGCCTCAACACTTTTTGTTTGTTTCTTTTTATTAACAAACAGGCTTCCAGTATGAACTTTTACACGAACATTTTTATAGTACTGGCCCTTCAGTTGTACATAGCAACCAAGCGCATGTTGCATGAGGGTGTGGGGGCTAGTCACCCTAGAAGGGAGGCGACAAGTCGGCTCCATACACTGGCATGGGGTAGGGGCCCCAAAGGTGCTGCTAATAACCTTCTCTCCCTGCCCCTCCCTCCGCGAAGCTGAACACTGCACACGCCTATGACCAGATGAACAGTAGTGCATAAATTGACTTGCCTGGTGTTTGCAGTTTCAGCTGTTCTGCAACATCTTCATTGTGCTTTATTTTCAAAGTCCCGGGGGCTTAAAGTTTTCCATGCAGCAATGTTATTGCATTCCCGAACCAGCGCAATAATTATGAACAGCTTTATTTATAACTACTACATACTGAATATACAAATTGAAACGTGGCAAAATTCACTTAAGCATTGAAGGGCAAACTGTATTCCAATCCTTGTGTTTTCTGTTATTCTCACAATCGCAGCTAAAATTCAAACATTTCTGCCTTAAACAGGTGGATACGGAGATTTTCTTGATAATGTCAGACCAATATATGCAGAAACTTGTCGAAAGAATAACTATCAGACAGAGGCATAGGCAGGGGGGCAGTTGGGGGACTTGAAACACCCTTCAAAATATTTGAATTTTGCTTGCCTATATATACACGCACACAAATGCTCATATGCACATACACAAAAAACGCCTGAACGACCCTTCCCGTAAAAGATTTCTGGCTATGCTCCTGCTATGAGATGCCAAAGTATCACTACCATGCCGTAGTAGCCATTCCAATGCAGTGTCTTATATGTGATTCACAGTAACGGCATGGTGAAACATTATAGTATATCTTCTCCATGTAAAGTACCACTTTCATGCCATTGTAGCCATTCCAATGGAGTGTCTAATATGTGATTCGAGGAACCCGCATGATAGAACGACATGGCTATATCGTCTCCTTGTATAAGTACTACAACCATATCGCTGTGGCCATTCCAATGCAGTGTCTTATACGTGATTCGAGGAACCACATAGTAGAGCACCATAACTATACTGTATCTTCTCCATGTAAACTACCACTATAATGCCGTCATGGCCATTTCAATGTTGTGTCTAATATGTGATTCGGGGGACCCGCATGGTAGAACACAATAGCTATATCTTCTTCATGTAGAAGTACCACTACCACGCTGCCGTGGCCATTCCAAGGGAGTGTCTTATATGTAGATTCGAAGGACTCACATGGTAGAACACCATAGCTATATCTTCTCCATGTATAAGTAGTACTACCATGCCCCCTTGGTTATTCCAATGGAGTGGAGTGTCTTATATGTGATTTGAGAAACCCGCATGGTAGAACTTCATAGCTATAGCTTTTTCATGTATAAATACCACTACCATGCCACCGTGGCCATTCCAATGGAGTGTGTTATATGTGATTCGAGGAACCCGCATGGTTGAACATCATAAGTATATCTTCTTCATGTACAAGTGCCACTATCATGCCATTGTAGCCATTCCAATGCAGTGTCTTATATATGATTCGAGGAACCCGCATGGCGGAGCACCATAGCTACACTGCATCTTCTCCATGTACAAGTACCACTGTCAAGCCTTCGGTCATTCAAATGGAGTATCTTAAATGTGATACGAGGGACCCCCATGGTGGAACACCATAGCTAGAGGAACTCAAAGCAACCCTTAGTGACACTGAAACTCTGGACAAGCAGCGCCATTTCTGGCTGAAAAATGGCAATTGCGGATGTACGAGGCGCATTTTCCTTTTTTTCGCTGTGCTGCAGCTCGCTTCCGTGTACGTGCAGGGCCGTAGCACTGCACTTGGAGAGCTGCACATCGCTTTAAAAAAATATCCTAGCTGTATAGGCACTTTGAAAAGGGAACATAATCAAATGAGGAAAATTTTGTTACTCACACTTGCGTTATGAAACAGGCAATGACGCCGGAATGAATGCAAAATGCATTTCTGATGTCCGCCACATTACCGTGTATGATAGGTCGAGGTAAGTTTCCTTCTGTGATACGTTAAGTATACTAATGGTCTATATGCAGTGCAAAAAGAAACCACGCAAGTGATCGATGATAAACGTTGTCGGCAATAAAAAAACATAATTGTTGTTTCGGTGTGAATGCTGGTAGTAGCAGACGCGTACCGTCATGAACAACTTTCGCAGCGTATCAAAAAGAAAGGATGACACGGCCATAGCCCTAAAAAACCTGGTAAAGTTGGTCATTTGCTTTGTACATACCACTGGAGCATCATCTGCTTCCTCAGCTGCAAGGCAGCTAGCTTGACTTTAACCACTGCGAAGCAAGTTGAACTGAACATCTTGTTTTCTCTTTATTGCTTCTTTTGAATTCTCGCGTCGCACTTGTTCTATTATTTTATAAAAATATCGACTGCACAGGTGTGTAAGGCCTGCTCCGTGAACGCGGCTCAGCGTGAGAGGTGAAGTTTTTCATGCACGATGCGATATTGGGTGCGCAATGAGCTCGCACAATTAGTGCACACGTAAACCCACACTGAAAGCACTTTATGAATCGTAACAGGCCTGCAAGCGGCACACATGAGAAAAATACCGGACAACTAACTACTAATGTGACAATTATAATTTATTTATTAGATAGGTGCCAGTTCGATTCAGTGGCTCGAATAAATACCACTACAATGAAGAGACCAAAATAGAACAAACCAGCAAGGGGATGTCAAAAGTTGCTGCAAAGCCTGGACGTTTGTTCCGGCGCAATGATGCATCCTTCCCGATGTATGAATTGCCGGCGGCGAACCTTTGACAATGTGTTTTGTTCAGTTGAAAGCAACCAACAATGCAAAGGTACTCGCAGTACGACGAATGTGAGTGTGAACATCCAGCAATGACAGCAATATCTCACAAACACAAGGAATCTAAACACAATGTTTCAACATATACCCAGAACTGAACTTTCACGGAGCGAGGAGACAGCGTGCAATCATTACGGCAGATTTTGCATGGACGTTCCACGTATACGATTCAGGTAGTAAAAACAAATGATTTCAAGTAAATAATTGAGACAATGGAAATGAAAGGCAGGTCAGAGCTGGACTTACCTTATTCTTTTATCCGCGGCAATCCACACTTGCTTTCTTTCTCTCTCGTGTGACTTCTTTGGCGACCGATAGTTTTACAGATGGATTGAGTGCCTTGGTACTGTGTGTACTGTCGTGGCACACAACAATACTTCGCACCTAGCCGACCCTGCAGTGGGGTCGCTTTTGCCATCGCGGAAAGGCAACTTTGAACAGCGAGCGCCTCGCTTCAGGGCGCCAAGCTGACAGCACGGCGCTGAAATTCCCCCGCACCGACAGCAGAATGTGTGCTGCGTGTGCAGCACATAATTCAGCTGTGGTGCGGGGACCTTCGTTGCTATGCCATCAGCTTGGCGCGCTGGAAGAAGAGGCTCGCTGTTCGACGTTGCTTTTCCACGATTGCGGCCGCGACGACATGGTAGCGTCCGGAAGGTCACCCCGGAAGCGTCAGCCCTGTGGTGCCCTAAACTGAGGACAGCCAGCACAGCTATATGGGACTTGCATACCAAGATGGGCCCACAACACAAACCCCTTTTCTTGAATAAACGTTTTTGCTTCTTTTCTCCTGTTTAAGCAAGTGAATTTCTTGGGTCTCTTTAAGTTCTCTAGTCAAGTATTCTACTATAGTGCTGACTTATGAAACCACTCCCTTGTTATTCACACAATTTTTTTTTAATATAGGTTCAATAGTATGCTAACTTCAGTTGACATCTCCACACTACCAAATTGGGAAGTGAGTTCACGTGGTCTGCTGTTCGTAGGCGATGTAAATCTTTTCCTGCATAATCTTCTCGAGCTTGTCAATGTCCACGTCTGGATACATATCGCGCAGCAACGAACGGTCCACATGTGGAAAGCGCTTGATGATCTGCATTATCCGGTTCCTGCTCGTGCGGTGAAAGAACTCTTTGCGCTTCTGCATCTTCTCACGGTACAACCGGAGGAAGTCGTTCAAGTCCTTGTCTCGCCAGAGCCGGAAGTAGCCCTTGGGGTTGCACGTGCGTGGCATCAAGTGCTCCTTCAGGGCAAAGCTGTGTGGCAAGAACAAAACAATGTGTCGTTTGGAAGCCACCAAATACAGAAACATCAGTGCCGCTGATCATAGCGATGGTGTGCACTGGTATGAAAGTGCAATTTCTAATACCAAATGTGCAATAAGTGAGTCAATGCACCTTGGCCCATTTCATACATAAGAGAAAAAAAGCTCTAAAGGATAATGAATTTTTCCACAGCTGAAATTCATGACTAAAATACCACATGAAGTCCATTTCAATACAGTCGAGCCCGCTTATAACAAACCTGAGCCTGACGCGGCATTCGTCCGCTGTATCCTGAAGTTCGTGGTAAATGAAACACAGCTTTTAAAAAAGTTGCGAGTGAAAACACAAGTTTTTTTGCCCCCAAAAAAGTCGGTGACGCACGTGTTTCGAAGAGCAGAAGCGATAAGGGTGGTCTGGAGTTATTTCAAATGTCAGCGTGCTTTTCGCCGAGGCCCGTGGCATAAGCTGCATAAGGCACTGGATCCAAAGTTTCGTTGTTCTTGCAATCCCATTGCTTCAAATCGCTCTTGCCGTGTATTGCATTCACAATGCCTTAATCCGTGCACGGTTCCGCGATGTCGGCATCATCATCGGCCGTAATTAAACCATTGCAACAGATGTCCCACCCACTCTCTCATGTCGGAGTCGACGACGCGCTGCCACAAATCACAGCCACAGTGGTCCTGTTCGGAAGCGTGAGGCTCAGCATCGGGCCCGACGTCGACGAAGTCGGCCTCGCGAAAACAGTTTCGTGCGCATGTAGCCGTCACCTCCCCCCACGAAATATTCACCATCTCCGCAGCTGAATACCAGGACACCCGAAGCGGCAAGTTGGCTGCCAGGTGGTCAACAGCTATGAGTAAGCGCTCCGCAATGCAGCACCTAACGAGCGAATTACGCCCAAGCCAAGCAGTCCCACTTTCAATGTTTTGTTGAGCGACAGGAAAAAGCGTGCAAGGCCTCCCGTCCGCCATCCTGACCACACATGCACACCAAGAGTGAGCAAGACGCGTACACGCGACACAGGTGCCAGAACGCGAGGTACAGTTCTGGGCTTGTTTCTAGTCAGAAAACAAAACTTCTGAATTCGAGTCAGCGTGGCTGGCACCATGGAGCGGTGGAGACGGGCAAAGGAGTTGTTATCAAGAGAGGAGAGCAGAGTTGCGAGAGAAGGGCAAGGAGTTTCAATAGGGTGAAGAGAGGGGAAGATACGGCAGGAAAGCGACCTTGAATAAGCGGGAAGGAGGCAGGTCGGGTAGCTTGCTTGAAATGTCCGCGAAACGCACACGTAAAAAAACTTGAAAGAGTGCTTCCGCGCGCAAAGCACAGCCGCCTGGATCAGCGCACAGTAGTGTGCAGTGCATCGGTGGTCGTGGTCAAAGAATCGTTCTGTTGCGCCAGCGAGTTTGCGAGGCCTCACCGACTTAATTAACAGCTGTTTTTAGGCTTCCGCATGCGTGCGGAGGGCATGCTGAGCCGAGTGCGCAGTGAGCGAGAACAGGTACTAAACACAAAAAAAATCGCAAATTATCAGAGTCGGTGACGTAGCGTGAGCGCGTGCACACGAACGATACGATAAGACAAGACGCAGACGATCGGATACAGTCGGTGGCCGACGATGTCGGCAAATGGTCTGGTCACTCGAGGCCGGCGATGCCAACGACCGTACCAGCGATCAAAAACAAGGGAGATAGCCAACTGGTCTTCGAAAAATCAGTGGCAGTGTGAAAACACGGGCCTCGTCTGGCAATGCGGGGTGCTCAGAGTAGCGGGGGGACAAAGGATGGAGGGGTGTGTAGCAAAAAGCGGTCGGGGAGAGCGGCAACTAGAAAGGTGCAGAGGCAGGGTCAGCATTTAACAATAACAATCTATGGGCCCCTCGCCAATGCCTGATCGGTGGTCGAAAATGGATTCCCGGGAAGTCTGCAGAGCGCCGACTCCGTTCGCTGTAAACAATCGGCGGCGCTCAGAGACGTTCGTTTTAAGTGGGATTTCGTGCCATTGAAACAATGTATATTTTCAGAGTCATGTGGATATTGTTTGTTTTAAGCGAAAGTTCATTTTAAGTGGGGCCGTTACATGTGGGCTCGACTGTATAGTAAATTTCAATACATAATCAAATTCCAAATATATAACCAAACATTTAGGCGCTCTCTCATAGCTTCTTTTCCTATAAGAGCAGCATCTTTTAACATCAATAGAGCAAAAGCTCACTACTCCGGATTTGACGGGACCGGAAGAAGTGCTCAAATTAACCCAGTGCTGAATTATTGAAAGTATGAAGAAAAACGTCAAACAAGTGTCTATAGAAGCAATGAATTTGCACTTTTTTGATGAAGATGTAGATACATGACTTATTTTGCATAAGAGCAATGTAAACGCCAAAATTTCTACAATTTACAACTCCATTCACAATGTGAGCACAGCTCTAGAGACGTGTGTTAAAACAAATGAAAAGCAATTTTTGCCAACTATGTTTGTTTTTTTGACACAATGAAGAAAATCATGAACTAATCGGAAGATGTTCAACTTCGGGAATGTCTAACTTCACTTGAAATTTGCATGCCAAAAACAAATCACTCAGACTTGGAAAATAAACAAATCAATATACACTTTTTTGCAAAAAGAATTGCACCAGACCATTCCAAAAAAGTTAAGGTTAGGTGTACAAAGCTTTGGAATGGCTAAATAAAGTTTTCTTGCAAAATGAAGCAGTGAGTACTGATGACATATGGTGTTTCATGGCACAAGGGCCATTTCATGGCCAAAGAGCACCAGGTTGTGGGTCAGGAGATATGCAAACTGATTATGGTAAGTTGCTGTATAAGGGCCTTAAAATTCCATGCCCTAAGGAGGATAACACACATGGGTAGAGCTGAGGGTATTGCAAAACGTTGGACGCGAAGAATTCGAATAAATTTCGAGTGTGAACCGAATAAAATACTCTAGAATATTTCTCGAATATTTCTAGAAATATTTTTTAATACTTAGAAGCAAAGTTGTAGTAAAAAAGTTGAAGAAGATTCCTTAGGGATTTCTTATGAAATAACAACATGAAAGTGTTTCTTTTGGCTAGGTTGATGAAACACAGGCGGGTGGTGTTTTATAGTTGTCTTATCAAAAATGAGGCCGAACGCAGAGGCCGAATTGTATTTATGTACACGATTTGGAGCAACCTACTTGTTGCCAACAACACTTTACTCTTTAATGGCAGAAATGCTACTTCCTCCGTCACTGTTCCTCTTTGAACTTCCATGGAAGCTCAACTGATGTGGCGGACAAAGGTGTGCTCCCTCAGAGTTCAAAGTTTCAAATCTGCCTGGTAGACGTCCATATTTTGTAAGAACATCTGAAATCTTGTATGCTACAAATCTTTGGCGTCCAATTTTTCGGATTTCCTGCCCAAACTTCAGGTACAAAGCAGCATTAATTGAGCCACCCCCTTCCCCCGTCACATCTATCATTTCCATGTTAGAAACGACGTATTCTTGAGTCAATACAACTGCAAGTGTAGCAGAGCTCGAGAGGCAGCCTTGCTGCAATAGGAGAGTGTGATGGGGTCAAGCATATTGAAAATCTGAAGGGGCCACTGCCAATCGAACATTGACTGTACTTTGGAAAGTTCGAATAGTAAAATTCCAGTGCAAATCAAACTTTTCAAATATATTCAAAATTTCAAATGTTCGCACATCCCTAATTTTTAGACTGATATTTGATTCTCTTTATAAAAGAAATGAATCTAACTGACTACAGAATAACTATATGTTTAGTTGCATGCTAATTTACAATAATTTCTGAAAGTTCTGCAAAGCAATAAATTGCTTAATTTTCTTTATTGCTATGTAATATTTAGTGTCTTATAATTATGCCTAGTGAAAATGACACATTTTCAGACAGACCATTTTAACTGGCACCTGAAAGAGATATAAGGGTAATAAACCTAATGTTTTTTCACTATAGTCTATACTAATGAGCAGTAACAAGATATAATAAAATATGAGCCCAGCTGGGATGGTATTCTTTAGAAAGCTTTCGCGGCTTATTGTCACAATGTCACATGGGCTGTGAGAGACCCCATAGTGGAGAACTTCAGACAACATTGACTGCAATGGGTTCCTTCATGTGCTCTTCTACCACACAGTACACAAGCCTGCAGTTGATCGAAATGTGAGTGCAATCACTTTCAGTTTCAGAAAGGCAGTTGAGCTCTTTGGAGTGATGTCTATTCGTAGTGGTATAATAGTGTCTCACTCGCGCACGAAGCCATAGATGTTTTCCTTGGGGACCCACGGCTGCTCTCCGGACTCTCCTATCTCGAGCAAGTGGTAAGCCTCGTTGCGCTCCCGCACCACCTCCTCCAGGTTGTTCATGCTCTCCTTAACCTGCAAGTCGTCACAATAAAATGCCTCATGATCACATTCTTTGTGCATTCCAAATGGTTTCTGTTTATAACTAATCCTAGCGTTCCAGTTGCTAGAAATGTCAATGTGTTTCCAAGATACACCGAAGTGTTGTTTCCCGACTGGACATGACCAGGTGGGGATCGTTACAACGAAAAACTTGTGATCATTGACCAAGTTGAAATGAAGAGTTCCCTTCATCCCTTTATACCTAATCGGGTCAGTGACTGCAACTTCATCATGTTATGGACCAGATGAACTTTCATCTGTTATTGAACTCTTGACCAGGTGTCTTTAAGTTGCACCTACATCTAAGCATGATAGCATTTTCATATTTCCCCACTGCATGAAACAAAGTCTGCTGTGACCAAAAGTTGAACCTGCAGGTTTTCAAGCCTTTCTTCTCGGCCTCCCAGCCTTGGAGACTTGTGGACGAAATGGACATGGAAGCCAGAACGCGCTGCTCTGATGTGCCTTGATGAGCCGGTGGCATAGCCGAAGCTGGATGCATTTTGATAACGGGAGGAATTGTGATATGTCGAGGTGTAACTGCAATAGGTGGAATGAATGAAAACGTTATTCTTAGGTTGAAACAGTTCAGTTAGGTTGGTCAGGTAACATGAAGAAGTTGTAGTCACTGAACCAATCAAAGGAAAAAAAAACAGAGGGCTCACGCTACTCCCGCAGTGCCTCTACCTGAGCTTTCATCTTCACTTCATCAGAAAATGCTACTTAACACCTAAGCTACATTCTTACAAACTTGGACAGCCTTTGCGACCTATTCATTACAGAAAATCTTGCAAGCTCCCATCGAAAAAGAGAGCAGGGGAGAAATATATTTTAAAAAATTTAGAAAAAGCTTTATACTCTTATTACAGTAATGCATAACACATATAAGTGCAACATTTCTGAACCAGCCCAATTCCTTCCCAATGCAGTACTGTGACCATGGTTCCGCACCGTCTTGTAGCCACTTGCCCAGCAGTCATCCACCAAACACTTTGCTATGGAGTGTAATCCATGCACATACGCACTAACGGGCGTTCCAGGGGAGTGATTCAGGTTTTGTGCTATTCTCTCAATGTTCCACAACTTGAGTAGCAATATTTACCCAAATTGGGCCTTACTATCAATGACAGTCATTTAGTTAAAGTTCTTTTGTGGTTGTATGTCTCGGTGTGTTCAGCAACAGCACTGCACTTTTTGTTTCGCCTCTGGATGTTGTTTTAGTGCTGCCTCATTCGGAGTGAATATGGCAAAACAAAATGAAATGTGCTTGTACAACATAGACTTGTCAGTACTTCGCATTTCTACAGCTAGATGGTGCTGAACATGTATACATTATCGCTATCATTGAACTCCCATCTGCTATGCTAAATAACTAAGTTGTGACGCGCAGCGCTGTGTTTCAGCAATGGCAATTAAATACATGCTAAGGATAACGTGAGCATTTTACACCATACTAAAACTCACTAATCATCCTTTATAATCACAAAGCAGATGCTGTTCCAGAAAAAGAAATCAAGTAAGCTAGAGAAGCAGCAAAAGTGGCAGGTCAGAAGGGAAGCTGCTCAAACGTTTTCGAACTAGCTGTTCGTGATGGCTTGAATTTAGACAGCATTTGTGAATACCCAACATGTCATTTGTCAGTAAACACTGACCAAGGTACATCAGTGGAGAGCCAGAGACTTGGAAAGTCTGGAGAAATTTTACCGAACCACAAAAGCCCAAATACAAAAGATATTTGAAAAAGTGAGCATCTGCTCGAACGAGTTGTGTCAGCCTTTAGTGTCTGTGTCAGACTCAACCATTACGTTCATGAGTGACTCACAGAAAGTGTTTTAAAGCATCCTGATCTGAAAGTCATCAAGGTAACAATGTGGACCACGCTACTATAATGCCCATGGTGCTTTAATAATCAAAAAACTTTTCATTGTTATCAATACAAATACAGGTTATATAGGCTTAATCCCTGAGCCATGACAAAAAATAAAAATGAACAAGATTAATGAATATCAAAAAAAGCTGCAATTCACTGCTAATTAAGATCCATCATTTGGTAAGTGATGATAGGCAGCAACAGATAGGTTAAGGCACTGAACTACCTACACCTCGTTGCACACAAGTGCAGTTTGGTGCAGAAGCGCTTCACCAGCCAATTTTGAAATGACAGTGTCAAAATGAATTTAGATTGAGTACAGTACAGACCACTTATAACATAAGTCGCGGGAGTCACGAATCTCCGCACTATAGGCAAAACATCCTTTTTTAAGGGTTGCACTTGCGCTAAACGTGTTGGGCATGCATACTCGCGTGTCCGAGAACCGAAGCATGCAATGTGTGTTGCTTATACAAGCATTTAAATTTCCAAATGTAAAAAAAAAAAAACTGCGCCCGAAGCCGCACGTTGGCAACAAAATGAACACAAATAAAGGGGGGGAGGTCCAAGACCATCGCAGAAACTCGCAAACTACTTGTCAAACCACCTCGATTATTCACATTACGCAGACACGATGCCGAATTGCATCCAGAATTTCACATGCTGAAAGAGGCCAATATAAATTGATTTGAAGGGCGTGCACCCAATTTCAAGACATCGCAATCGAATCACAAACTATCACTTTTCGAGCGCTACATGTGCCACCCTCGTTTTCATTGATATGCATCCCTTCCAGTCAATTGCAGCCTCCGCAACGAGCTTCGTTCATTCCGTACTGCAGCTTATGAATAGCACGTGATCACTACCGAAACACATCCAATGCCAATTAGGCCTAGACTGCTGTTCAGAATGCTGTAGCAGGATGTTTGTCCAAGACATTAAGATCTGTCGTCGAGAAGATTGCACTTAAGCACTGAACCAAGAACAGTGTGGGTGATGCGAAGTTTGCGCCACGCATGCTGTTCCTGCCAGGCACATTGTTCCTGCCAAGCTCACAAACCTGCCAAACTCACAAAAGACCACAGACGTACTGGTAGAAAAAGTGAAAGTTCGTGTCAAATAACTGTAAAAGTTTTTCAATTTACAGACGAGGTAGCAAACCTGATATCTGTAGCAAGCTCAAAAACGAAAATGCATTTCTCAGCAGGAAACTGTTGATAGAGACAGGATCACATGTGCGATCCCGTCCTTATCTGCAGCCGCGTCCGCGCTGGTGCAAAGACGGCAAGGCTGCGCAGCGTGCCGGGCTCTTTTTTTCTTTCCTTCCCAACGCGTCCCTTCCTCCTCCGTAACCACCTCATCACTCGCTCCCAGAGGCGCATTTTTTTATGCGCACTTTCTACCGCGAATGTCACAAATCTTTTTTGGCAAGCGCATTATAACCTGTCTTTCATTTCGGGGGACTGCACAATAAGCGGTATGCTTATACGTGCGGTTCCATGGAAAGTAAACGAAAGTCGAAAAAAGACCGCATTGCAACCAGTTCTCCACTATAAGCAGTTAGTGTATAAGTGGTCTACACTGTATTTGAGGCTCCCAAATACGATTTGTTTGCAAAGCTGTTTAAAGGGGCCCTGACACCTAATTTTTGCTCATAATCTGCATTATATAGATTAATCCTTGGGTATTCTTAAACACGCTTGCAAAATTTCAGTGCCTTTGGTCAGGAACACAATTCATAGCAAGCCTTTTAGGAGCAAAGCATCGCAGGGTATTGGCTCGTAGATGTGTCACGTCGCCATCACAGTCCATCATAAACAGGTATGCACTATGAAAATTGGATAAATCCGACTACTTGCTACCGGTCCACTAAAAATGGAGAAGGCAATAGTTAGCCCAATAAATAGCTGATGATGT
Organism: Rhipicephalus microplus; assembly: GCF_043290135.1. NCBI lineage: Eukaryota > Metazoa > Arthropoda > Arachnida > Ixodida > Ixodidae > Rhipicephalus > Rhipicephalus microplus. The sequence continues at coordinate 134,914,060 of NC_134702.1, read as the reverse complement.
ATCAAGATTTAATTGCATTAATCAACAAAATGCTAAATTTTATCTCAAAATTAGTTTCAAGTGCCACATTTTTTCTTGCAAAGCATGTTCTGTCGTGGCACGTAACACGAAGACAACTTACGATAAAATCTCAATGAATGGGGAATGACAGACAGAAGAAGGAGAACCTTACAGCAAGCTGCATTCCAACGCAGTTTTTCAACGACGCTTCTGGAGCTGAAACACCCTTTCCTACATGCCCGGTGGTTCCAGGCTTGGTAGCACTAGCGCCTCAACAAACAAATCTGTCTCAAAACAATGCGGTGAATTACCTTAGTCAGGCCACTTTTCTTGTTTTTCTGTCTCTTGGTGCCCACTGCAAGCAATCTTACAGTGGGAAACACCGGCACACACTGCATGCTGATTGAACACACTGCATGCTGGTGAAGCTGGTTGTATGTGGCAACTCATAGTAGCACACTTGCGTGTCTAGACTAACCTTGTCGATGCGCTCAGGGTTTGGGAAGAGCTCCACTTCACGCTTCGCGGCCTCTTCCATGGTGAGGAGCATGTTCTTTTCTTTCAGCAGGATGTACCTACAGAGAGCCGCAAAGAGAAAAAAGCTTCCAGCTACATGTCATACGAAAACGTCAAACTTATGCAAAGCCACCAACAGCAAAAAACAAAACTGTGCTGAGCTCCAAACAGTGAAAAAAAATTTTCAGTGTTGTTGATACCATTATGTTTTCCAGCACACGATGTATTAAATTGTGAAGTCAAAAATCAGATTTTAAGTTTTTACAAGCTACTATAGAAAATAAATAATACAGAGGTAGGCAAATTTTTGCACCCTTGTGTTTTATAACACCTTAGATCAGTGGCAGATCCAAGGGTGGGGGGACCGCAATGTGATTGCCCCTCCCCCCAAAGGCTGCGTCAGCACCCCTTCTCCAACACTTAAAGGGGCACTGACACAAAAAATTCGGCCTCGTGTTTTTCTGCTGCAATCTGTTGCTGTAGGGCTGTTAGTCATGACACGACACATTATTTGCTGCAGCACGCAATAGATAATTAATTACAGGCCCCTAACACCTTAGATCAGTGGCAGATCCAAGGGTGGGGGGACAGCAATGTGATTGCCCCTCCCCCCAAAGGCTGCGTCAGCACCCCTTCTCCAACACTTAAAGGGGCACTGACACAAAAAATTCGGCCTCGTGTTTTTCTGCTGCAATCTGTTGCTGTAGGGCTGTTAGTCATGACACGACACATTATTTGCTGCAGCACGCAATAGATAATTAATTACAGGCCCCTCATTATCAATCAGTTTCAGTTTCGCTTTGAGAGAGTTCCATAAACTAAGTGCAACTGTCGCCACCTAGCGTGTGCAACTCTTGAGCACATCAGCACACAGAACTGTGATGCAATTCCGCATGATCCGCATCAAGAATTACTTTCGAATAGGAAACGGCACTGGAATGTCACCAAACACAAAACTTCCTAAGTGTGCGCACGGCCAAGCACTCGCGACCAGCCGCCGAGAAATATTGACTTCGGGAACTAACGCGGCAAAAGAAAAATGATAGCTATGACGTCATCATAACTTGTTTTGTTCACCGCAGCGGGGTGACGTGAGGGAAGTAGGGGGTCACCTCGGGGTCACCTCCGAGGTTGTCTATAGCGCTATGGAGTCGGTCGCTCACGCAAACTTCAAAATTAATTTTAAATACCTTCCAAGCTATATTTGCTGTTGATATCTTGCAGATGATATACGAATGTTCATGAGAATCGACCCCGCAGGCTATCTCGCCCCCGAAATTTTGTGTCAGTACCCCTTTAAGTGCTGGTAGTTTACTTCCTATCACGAAATGGCAGAAATGAGTGAAAGCACTGTGAGCACCCACTAACAGTATTTATGCTATGAAGGGGTTTTTTGTAAGTATAAACAAAAAGTCATGACCACACCTCGCTCTCTGTGGTGTTACTTAAGGCAACTGCCCCCCCCCCCCCCCCTCCAAAATGAGTGGCTGGATATGCCCCTGAGCCAATCACAAAACCACCACAAGCAAGTGATAGTACAACGGAAAACTGAATTCTCAGGTTTTAGCAGCCAATACCATCAAATAATTATAAAGCAGCCCATAGTGGAAGCATCTGGATTAATTTCAACCACCTGGTGTTTTTTTTTTTAACATACACCTATATCCAAGTACCATGTGGGTTGAAAAATATTAGTATAATAACTGTTAGGAATCATGTCCCAGAACCATGATTTGATTATGAGGGTCACTGTAGTTTAGGGCTTCAGAAATTCTCCAATTTGGAGTTCCTTAACATGCGCCTAAAACTAAGTACATGGGCCTCTAGCATTTCATGTCTGCTGAAATGCGACCGGGATACCATCCCACGACCTTTGGGTCAGCAATCGAGCCCCGTAACCACGAGACTATTGTGCGAGTGGTGGGTTGAAAACTTGACTATCGACAGATGTCTCTTTCCCCCTTTTTCTGCTTGCACCCACAACTACTGTGACACAAGAAAACAGCAAAAGCTGAACTAACAAGTCTAGACCATGAGCTCACAGCGCTGCTCAACACTTACCAAAGTTTGTGAAGATCCGAGTTGCTCTTGATCCGCAGCTCATCTTTGCTCCATGACTTTCCTGTCCACAAAAGAAGAATCAGTTTATGCAAGGCCATTAGCACCATGCTGAGTCTTGCAGAAAGTGGGCTAACTACTAATATTACCAGATATTCAAGCTTCTGGTAATGCAAGCAGCACAGCACATGCTATTTGATACAGGCACAGAAAAGCTAATTTAACGAACCTAATGTAGTCCACATTTCACCCGTGTCATAAAAGAGACACTAAAGCAAAAATTATTCTAAATGTACTAATATCATTCCACAGCATGAAGGGAAGAATTAATTATGAGTGAGAACATTGCATGCAACATCACCACCTCATTATAAAGTCAAATGGGTCTCCGGGGCCTATTTTCAGCACCGAGTGTGTCTTATGGCATATTCTAATGGAACTAAAGCAAACGAGTTTAAAAGTCGCCATGTGCTTATTCCCCAACAATCAAAATACGAGAGCATTCTTTCAAATAAGTGAAATCGTACTACTTATCAGCCAGCACTGGCACTCTGGTGCTGAAAACATCAAAAGATTGCTATAAACTATTGCACTCTAGCAATCACTTCTGAAATATTTGCAAGTTTTTTCAGCGCAAGAACAAAGGAAAAAAAGGACAGGGTAGACAGAAAGAGTGCTGACTTCCAACAAATTTTTTTCACAGAGTAGCAAGAATATATATGCCTAAGAAGCATGATTACATAACATAAAGATAAAATACAAGCCTAATCAATGTGCCAGTATGAAAGCATGTGTGACGGGTACTCTGTTGCCTCAAAACACAGCCAGGTAATCACGTTCTGCATGTGATAAAGCAACCGATGAGGTGCTTATGCATTTATCACCAAGCGAGTGTATTTTTTCTGCTTCAATAATTTCTCGGGTAAGCTGATTCCTATGCCTTACCAATGTAGATCACTGATCAAAAAGGGGGGTGCACCCACAACCTCGGCAATGAATGCCAAGGTGCCCTTGTACCACATTGTGCACATTGTCTCGGTGTTCTCGAAGGCGGTCATTTATGCACCTGCCGGTTTGGCCCACATAGACCCACTCACACGTCAATGAAATTAAGTAGACGAATCCCACTGTGCACGGGACGTAACGTGACCTGTGCACAACAGAGCACGGGGCAGAATTTGCATGAGGTGTGGTAATCCATTTGCAAAGTCTCTGAAATTTTTCTGGTGCAGAAAAAACCACAAGAACGTTGGTGGCTCGAGCAATCTTTTTTAGCCCGTGTGAGATGTCGTGCACGTAAGGTAGTACGACAGGCCGGCTCTTTCTGAGACTGTTGTGCTTATCCGGTTTGTCACCTGGCTTCACTACAGTGACCAACTTTTCCGCCACCGAAAGGAGAACATGTGCGGGGTAACCAGCTTTGGTCAGAAGCTCCACTTGTAGAGCAAAGCTTCGGTGCACCATTTATGGAGCAGGACTTTATTAAGACGTTGGCAAGGCAGAGGTTAGCAATGCTCCGCTTGAACAATTTTGAGTGAGTTGAACTGAAAGCCAAAAGTGGCTTGCCGCTTCTTGGTTCATATATCTAGCAAACATGCGAGGATTCTAGCAAAAGCTTCAAATCTTGAAATTTCAGGTTATTAGTTGGCGGTTCATTCGTTAGAACAAGTGGTTTCAGGCCCTCTCGGAAAACAGTCAAAATGTCAGAGAAAATAGTCTGGAAACTTTAACTATCACATTTCAGCAACACTAAATAATCGTCAACAAAACGACCAACTATGAAAACTACAGAGTCACCAAGCTTGTTTGGCAAGACATGATCATGAAGTGCTAGAAATATGTCACTGAGAATGGGTACTAAACATGAACCAATACATACTCCACTTTTTTGTAGGTAGTTTTTGTTATCCCTTGATACAAAGGTGGCCTTCAAATAAAAACTGAGTAAGTCTAACAAGCTGCTGTAATAGATACCAGTACACGTTTGGAACGCTGATTATCCCAAACTGTCTATGAATTCCTCTACACATTTAAGTAGTTGGTCATGTGGCAAAGAGTAAAATAAATCCTTAATATCCACAGACATTGCCTGCAGTCCTGTGTTAGTTCACCCAAGAATGTCAATGACAGCGTAAAAGTTTTTGACCAAAAGATGGTCGTCTATTGTTATACTTTCGAGCTTTTCCTGCAAATAAAGTGCTCTTGACTTTTGCCAGGTCCCGCTTTCTGTTACAATGACCCGCAATGGGCTGTCAATTTTCTGAGTTCTTGTAGAAAAGAACTGGTGAAGGCTAAACTTTTTGCAGCTATCTATCGTCTTTGAAAGCTTTTGAAATCCCATGGCCCCGGTAAGAGTTTTTGCATGCTTCTTAAGCTTAACAAGACAAATCTAATCTTTCTCCTTGGGTGATAAATGCGTAAGGTGGCACTCGCTAGGTGATAAATGTGTGAGCACCTCATCGGTTGCTTTATCACAGGCAGAACGTGATTACCTGGCTGGGCTTTGAGGCAATGGAGGACCCGTCACACGTGCTTTGATACTGGCGCATTGATTAGGCATGTATTTTATTTTTATGTTCTATAATCATCCTTTTTTAGGCATATATATTCTTGCCACTCTGTGAAATAAGGTTAGTTGGAAGTCAGTGCTCTTTCTGTCTACCCTGTCCCTTTTTTCGTATGTGTCGCGCACTGAAAAAACTTGCCAATATGACTACGTACCAACTAGCCCAAGCTTCGCTCTTATCACTTCTGAAATGTTACGAAGAAATTTAGTTTTGAAAGAATGTGAATCGGGAAGAAGCCACTCTGATGTTTCTATTTAAAGTGTCACTTGCAGACAAATGTCCGACGGTCTCCTCATTATAACACTACCTACACTACTATAATTTTAACGTTAAGAAAAATCTCTCGGCCAATGACGTATACAATTGATATGTCTCCTTTCATGCATGTTATCATTCCCTCTTGCTGAATGCCTGAAAACAAATTCTAGTGCATATAGGCTCAATCTTTAATTTGGCATAACTTTGCGAAACTATTACTTTCAAATGTTTCACACAGTCATATGCTAGAAGGACACATTGAAAGATAAATGAAATCTTGTTGACGAGAAGATGATGTCGGAACTGGCATTGTTCAATTTGCTCAAAACTTATACCTACCTCCTTTTCGTGAAATTAGGGCTTACAATGTACAACCGTACCGACGTGTTATGCCAGCAATAGCCATGGGTGCAACCCTGCGTATGGTGCGGTCGTGATAGTATTGGTGTCCATCTAGACGCAGTACCTGTTTGAAGGCACCACGTTCTGCCTAAAGACACCGTAATAACCCCCTGCACACCTTTGAACCTGGACACCCTGGAGAAATCATTCTGGTGGTTATTATCTGCAGTTGCACAATCATTTGCCAAAAAATTTTGTAGCGTCCAGCTTGCTTGCTCTGAGCAGTCAAAGGGCATTGCTTGTTGGGACCTGCAGGCTTCTTTCATGAAGGAACGAAAGAGTTGAGACAAAAATCTCATAATCCAGCTATTTTGAGAATCGTTCACACAAAAAAACACAATCTGCCTTTTTTGCATGTTTCTTTCTTTTTCTTTACAGCACCCTTAGAAGGTTAATTGCCCAAAAAGTAGCAGATAGCCCCACTATCCAGTCTTCAGTTCTGTAAGAATTTTATACCACCCTCTGGCACCAAATATTTCTCAACATCTTCATCGTCCAACAAGGTCTAGTTCCCTTCATTCTCATTTTTGTAGACTAAGAAGCATGATGAACAAGCTATCGATTACAATTGCCGTTCTTGTCTACCTCTAAAGTGGTCCTGAATCACTTTTTCAAGAAATGATGGAATGAGTTCCCTGGAAGACTGGAAGAGCTTATTGCCTCACAAATTCAGCACCGCAAAAATTTTAAGAATCCGTCCAGTACGAGTGGAGTTTCAAAGGTTTGTCGCATGCTGCAATTGCATTCTCTCTTCTCTCGTCTCGACGAAAGTGCTGGAAGCTAAGCAGGGAGGTATGGCAGAGCCACGAAAAAAAAACGTCACGCGTGCCTCGTGACCTTGAGAACTTTTATCCTTTTTTTTCTTCAAATGCATGGCTTTTTCAGCGTGATGCGCACACACATGTGAACGAGTAGCGGTCTCCTGCAGCCATCTCTGTAATGAGCAAGCGCGCCATGTTCAAATCAGCCAATTGCTGATAGATGGGCTTGCTATGTGTGATTTTTGGGCATATTCCGTCATTTGTGGAGAGAAGAGAGAGCAATTTTCAGCCGACTTTGATAATTTATTGTGAATACCAGGCTACGTGCTGCGCTATATTATTTGGCTCGCGTATTGTCGAGACCCTCTACTACAGATCAGCAGCGTTTTCTGACCATGCTCAAAAAGTGTGGCAAGGCCCCTTTAAAAGGACGCTAAAGAGATACAATGAATAAGTTTAGAGTGATAAATTGTACTCTGAGAACTTTCTCGTCATCAATTTCAACCTGGAGAGATCATTCAGGTGATTTCCATCTACACTCACAAGTTGCACAATCACACGGTGAGAAATTCGGTAGTGTCCAGCTTGCTCACTCAGTAGTTGAATGACACTGCTTGTTGGGACCTGCAAACTTCTTTTACGAAGGTACTAAAGTGCTGTATAGAATCCCACAGTCCAGCCATTATGAGAACAGAGAACAAAATCAAGGTCGAAGCTTCATTCTTAGGCTTCACGTCGTGATCTCCGTGCATCACATCATGGATTTTAAAGTGCATTTTACATGTTTTCTCAACATTAGCTCAACCAGTGGCATAAATCTAAAAAAATCACAAGGGCGGACACAAATCAGACAATGGTGGCAATATTGTTTTTAAAACCTGGGTTGTATTTTATTTTCATAAGAATTCAATGTCACGTTGAAGTAAAGTCTGAAAAAAGAACGTGGTTTCCAAACTCTACCAATCACACTGTTCTAAGCAGTGTTCTTTTAACTGGGCTAGCTACTTTTGCGATTTCCAGTCTCAGAGAGCTGAAGAATATTGAATACAAGTCCACTTTAAAAATTAATCAGCCTCGAATAAAAGTCGATTGTGTTATACTTGACTGAAATATATGACATCCTAAAGCCAAATTTCAAAGAAGGACACTTGCAACGGGTGTCCTCCCCCCAGGCTGATCACAAGGGGATCCGGACATCTCTGATTTGCCCTCCCCCTAATAATTTATGCCATTGAGCTCAACAAAATTTTCTTAAACTTGTTAAGCCTATGTTCCCTTTGGAGGCCAATGTACTTTATTTTTATTGATTAGGAACCACTTAGTAACTAGGAGAAGCTGTGAAAATACGTGACGTAATGGCATTTGGTGCAGAAACTTCAGGATGATAACGCCACTTGCATTTTTTTCAAATTTTTTTTTTGCTTACGAATCACTTTGTTGTGGCAAGTGCGATGATTTTGGAGTAGCAAAAGAGTCATTTAATAGTAAAACAGTTTCACCTCCTTAATTGCCCTTTTAGTTTCAGCGAAATACGATAAGCAAGTCAACACCAACAAAAAAAGTCTAGTTCAAACGTAGAAACTGTCATATTGTTACAGCTGGCCTTTATATCTGTACCAAGAAAAACACTCCGCAAGAGAACATGCGGGTTCCCATTTCACCAAGCCGGCATGTGTTAGAAACAATCTATGCTGTTTCAGCAACTGACAAGATGTATCCGTACAAAATGATCTAAGGTAAACCACAATAGTACAGTGGAACCTCATTATAACGTGCTCTCATACAGTGAAGTATCTGATATAGCGAACTAAATACAAACTACAGCTGGTACCATTTAATTTCAGTGACATTGATTCATTCTACAACAAAACCGAAAATGTGAGAACTGCCATGAAATAGACTGTAATGAGGATATGTTTGGTCTGCATGAGGCTCTAACCTTAAAGGGTACATAAAAAAAAATCATCATCGTCAGCCTGCAGGGCAAAGGCCTCTCTCAGGTTCTGCCGATCAACCCGGTCTTGTGCTTACTGCTGCCGTGTTATACCTGCGAAAATTTTATTCTCGTAGGCCCACCTAACTTTTTGTCTCCCCTTAGTGCATTTGCCTTCTTTGGGAATCCAGCCAGTTACCCTTAATGACCAGTGGTTATCCTGTTTACACGCTATGTAGGCAGGATATTATAGTTGAAATCAAGAAGAAAAAAATAAATATTGAAGAACAAGTTGCAACATTTCATTTATTCATTTTAAAAAGTTGAGTTTTTTATTTTAATTTCTTGCACTGTGCGACGAAAGCTTCTGAAATTGACAGTATGCATGAACAAAACGGGAAAGCACTCGAAGTTATTGTGACAACGAAAGGTGCACAACTTTTTCGGCATTGAAGAAAGGCTACACCATACCAAAATTGATCCGTTGTCTGACAGTGTCGTTTATTGTTTTTATGCGTTTTTGTACATAACATTGTCAGACTGCCAATTCACTATGGCTGATTTTGACATCCACTGTTACAGCAAATATTAAAAGTAACAAACTAACTTATGGTCCCAATGGTACTTAAATTACAACTAAGTTTGACTGCACTCATGTAATGTTCCCTTCCTGAGCTCTGCTCGTGAAGCCATTCCATTCGGTGATTAAATTTGTGTGGTGTGTTTTCAGAATATGCATTCACATCTTCTAAAAAAAATCTCAAACAAATTAACGCAATATCTCCAAAGGAAATCACACAAAGCAATTGACCCAGCGTATTGCTGATACACAGCTCTGTTGCACTAACATTACCAAAAAAAACTGTCTTATATCAGGATCAGAACAAAGTACACTTTAATAAGTATTTGAAGAGCCCGTAAACCACCTCCAATATTTTTTCAAGCATTTCAAGTAAACGCACGAATCATGGGCAGAATAGTGCCACGATCAACGATTCTACACGTGGCAGAATCAGAATTACGAGCCACTGGCGTGCCACAAATTCCAAGAAGCAATCCCTCCTCCTTTCCGGGCCTCCGCGTGACGCACTGTTCCACATCTTTGGCACGCCGAGCCAAATATGCCAAATATGCTGTCGAGCAAGAGCCTATGACTTCCGGTCAGTCTGCAAGCAGCTGTCCACGCTGCTTGTTGTTCATCGTGTTGCCTGCGTGCGTGTGGGGCACGGCATGTCTTTGTACAGGTCCATTGCGTTGGCAATTCTTTGAAGGCACGCGCGCAACACAGGTTCCATACCAGCCCGATTATGGCAGCCACAGTTCACTAACAAGCACGCAACTGACGTAATCGACGGTTGGAGTCGCGGCAACCGGAAGTAGACGGTGTTTCAAGCATAGAGTTTCTTGATATACACTAGAAGGAACTCTGGCGCTAGTGTCTATGGGAGCTGCAACACCCGGCGCTTCAGCGAGCATGGGAATGATGGGTAGTACACACATTTGTCTAATTTTCGTATTTCTGGCTTGCTTCTGGCACCCTGTGTGTTCGTGTGGCTTGAAGCTGTTTTTTCACGAAAACATAAATTAGCAAATGTTCACCGTTTGCACTTCACAACCTTATTCTTTTAGGCTTAACACTTCGAATCAAGCCACTAAGTTCAAAAGGGTTCGTTCTTTCTTTCAAAACAAACCGTAGCCAGCAATAAACGAAGCCGCAAGTACGATTCACCGCACGCAAGTACGAAGACTAAGCAAATGTGTGTACTACCCATCATTCCCATGGTCGCTGAACGATCGCAGCGCCAGAGTGCCCTCTAGTTAATTTTGGGAAACTCTATGGTTTCAAGCAGCGCGTCGGCGATGACGCATGATACGCGAGATTGGGAGGGGCATTAGGTGAGAGGGCAAAGCGGCGTGGGAAAGCATACCAGCGGAGGGATGCGCAGGAGAGAGCGAAAAGTGTGGTCGTCACGGTTTCGATAATCGAACGCGTCTAACTCCGCTATTACTGCACCGTTTTGTAAAATTCTCACGGCTCCGTGTTCGTCGTACTCTCGTGCACAATTTCCCCGCAACTGACTTTCGACCTCTGGGTGGTTTACGGGCCCTTTAATACTCAACGCAAACACTTGCTCGCAGTGGACTCAATTGCCTAAATGAAATGTTAAGGTATATTGTACAAGTGTGCCGATTTTCCATTTGTACGCACTCTCAACGACGCTATCAATATTAAGTGTTTATGTCGTTCACTGGAGCCCGGTTATTTATTTCCAAGTTTTTTTTTTAACTTTAAGCAGCCATCTGCGACTCCACTTGAACAGGCTGGAACACTTCCAACAGGTTTTAAATTTCCACTAAAAGTAAAGTCGTTACCTGACCGAACTTCGTCGGCACCCCAGTTATCTTTGGGCTCGAAAAACTCCATCAGGCCTCGTTGCACGCATGAATTGTGCAGAGACGCGCTACAGGGTGATTGTGCGATCCTGCGAAAAAGAAAATACACGCACGCGGCGGTGAACGAATGGGTGAGAACTAGATGCGTAACACTAAAACCATGTCCTACAACGCCATGTGTTTTCGGTAAGTGGAGTTACACGACAGGCTTCAGGCTGAATGAAAGTTACCTGGAAGTTGTAGACCTAATCACAGATGATTTAGCAGCGATGTCGCTAAGTAACAACCTACACAGACGCGCGCATTTATTTAAACAATTCATTTTAGTAAACTGGAGCGCCTCACGGAACGACGCCCCAAGAGGAGAAAGCGTGCGCTTGTGAGTAAGCTATGGAGAAATTGTCAACAAATACTCTGTTATGGACGCATGAAACAGTTAACTTTCATCGAATTTGTGTTGCTGGTCCTGCTACCTAGCGGTATAAAGTGGCGGCAGAACGACGTATGGTGCACTATATGATCACTAGGTGTCACAGAACACCTACCAACCTCGAGCCCTTCGGAGTGCAGGATAGCTAGTAACGAGAAAAACAACCAGGGAGACTCTTCGACAGGTGTTACGGACAGGTACGATTCCAAAGTGGCACCACTGTCTAAGATAGGTAGAGTCCGGGGCATAAATAGACGTAGCCACGAGCGCCGAGCCCATTCAGACATAGGGTATATTAACATTCAGGGTGGTAGGAACAGGCTGAAGTGGGAAGAGATAGAAGAACAGCTAAGGGAAGAGAGACCGACAGTATACGGTTTTGTAGAAACACATCTCAGGGACATGGAACAACCTCCGAACAATCCGGACTACGCGTGGGAATATTGTAATAGAACAGAAGGCAGCAGAAAGTGGGGTGGTATTGGGGCATTCATTTATAAAAGTACAGACTGGCAAAGGGTCAAGCAGGAGTGCAAGGAAAATTTATGGCTAAAAGGGAAAGTGGCAGGTAAATGACACTCCTTGGTTTCATGTACTTGTGGACGGGAGTAAAGGCCAGAGAGGAAAACCAGGCAATGGTAGAGTGTATATCAAAGGACATTCAGGAGTTAGGAAGAGAGTGCGAGATAATTAAACTAGGAGACATGAATGCACACATAGAAGATATAGATGGGTATACCGACCCGACAGGCAAAATGATCATGGATATGTGTGAAAGGCTTGATTTGATCATTCGCAACAGTACCGAGAAGTGTGAAGGGCAAATAACATAGGAGGTAGGAAGGCTGCAGTCGACGATAGATTATGCACTGATGTCACATAGGATGTATGATAAGCTGAGGGGAATGCACATAGATGAAGGTGGCTCCAGAAGTCTGGATAGTGATCACAAACGTATCAAGCTAAGTTTTGGAAGAGCAGTGAAAGTGGGAAGGAGACAAGATGAGCAACTACAGGAAAATTTTTATTCAGAAAGGCAAATTGAAATAGCCACTAAACAAATTGAGAAAGTAATCACGGAGGATAATAAGACAGTGTGGACATACACAAATCTTATTAGACTCTTTGAGCTAGAGCTTGCTAAGTCGCGTAACAAGTCACCCCGGAAAAGAAGACACAAACCCAAAAGTTGGTGGGATGAGGAAGTTAAGAGAGCCATAGCAAAACGTCAGGAAGCCTCTAGGGAACACAGACATGCTAAGCAGCGGGGTGAATCGACAGATGATGTTGAAAGAAAATGGGAAACCTTTCTAAGCTGTAGAAGGGCTGCATCCCTTCTGATCAATGAAACGATCAGAAGAAAGGGAGCTCAGTGGCTGGCAGAAGTACATAAAAAAGATAGAAAGGCAGCTGCGAAATTTTGGAACCATCTAAACTCCCTAAGAAATGAGACGAGCCTAGAGCAGAGTTTTATAACTACAGCCCAAGGTGCTTGGCTAGAAGGGGACGAAGCTATTGAATATATAAGAACAAGGGTGACAGAAAAATTTCAACAAAGAAGTACTTTATGCACCACAACAGACAAGGACGAATCAAGTGGTGCAATGGCTCCATTTCCACAACGAGAGTGGGAAAGGGCTGAGAAAAGGGTTCCTAGTAGTACATCAACAGGCCCAACCGAGAAACGTGCATCCAGAACACAACGTCGGAAGAAGAGTAGCGAGGGCCAGGACTATACTTCGTCAAGTCTCAAACGAGGAACGAGGGGTCGTATTTGTTGACGCGGCTTCCTACGCCAATGGGAAAGCGTTTGTGGCAGTGGTAGTCGATGGGGCTGGCCATGTCGTCAACTCAGCGACGGTCAGGACGAAAGACCCAATCATTGCGGAACAAGTGGCCATCGCCTTAGCACTCAAGATGGATAACATTGAAGTGGTCTACAGTGATTCCATGGCAGCACTACGGGCGTTCGCCAAGGGGACGGTCTGTGAACAAACGCTAAAAATACTGCAAGGCAAGAACATAACACATCATCTTCTGAGTTGGTTCCCAGCTCACCTTGGACAAATCAACGATTCCCCTCCCAATCTCAACGAAGCAGCACACGAGGCGGCGCGAGAACTCTCCAACCGCGCCTCCCCGGGGATGCGTTCTAGCGGTGAAGGGGATAACCGGGAAATTCTTACAACATATAACGAGCTCACTAAACATTTCTACCTGTCTAGAAGGATTTTTCCTCCACCTCACAAAAATCTAACCCGGCCCCAAGCACTTACATTAAGGCTTTTGCAAACGCGGATGTACCCTACTTCGAAAATGTTACACATCATGTACCCTGACCTATATCCAAGTAATCTTTGTCCACATTGTGGGGAAATAGCTTCATTAGAACACATGCTCTGGCAGTGCACCAAATTCGCTCATTTATCGCACATCACCTCTGCCAGATGGGAGGCGGCAATCCGCAGCTCATCCTTGGCAGATCAGCTCTGGGCTGTCCACCAAGCCCGCGAGGCGGCTGAGGAGCTTGGCATCTTAGTCCCCACGTGGGAGCTGCCCGCAACACAGTGATCTGTGTTTTGGAGGACCAAATAAAAGTTTATCCAATCCAATCCAATCAACAGGCCCAGATGGCATTCCAATTAGGCTGATAAAGACATTAGGTCCGAAGTCTAACCAGACGTTGAGAGAGGCAGTGAGCAGAATAATAATCGATGGTGAAGTTCCCGATGGATGGAAACTTAGCAGGATGAGCATGATCTATAAAGGAAAGGGGGACAAAGCTGACATAAACAACTACCGTCCTATAACAGTGACATCAGTGGTCTACAGGCTGGCGATGCAGATTATAAAGGAAAGACTGCAGACATGGATAGAAGATGAGGGGGTGCTGGGGGAACTGCAGAATGGGTTTCGGAAACACAGGAGGTTGGAAGACAATCTGTTCTCACTGACGCAGTGCATCGAAATAGCAGAAAAGGAACACAGGCCCATGTGGCGAGCATTCTTGGATATCAAGGGAGCGTACTATAGCGTGGTTCAAGAGGAATTGTGGGGAATACTGGACACACTAGGCGTGGAACATGTAGTCACTAATCTTTTAAAGGGTATCTATAAAGGTAACAAGGTAGTTATAAAGTGCGAAAAACAGGTATCCAAGCCTGCAGAGGTAAAACGGGGGCTTAGGCAGGGGTGCCACCCTTATTATTCATGATGTACCTACAAGGATTAGAAGCAAAATTAGAGGGAAGTGGGCTGGGCTCCAACCTCTCTTTAGTCAAACAAGGAAAACTTATTGATCAGGCACTACCAGCATTAATTTACGCAGATGATATAGTGCTAATGGCCAACAACAAGAAAGATTTGCAGAGATTGGTGGACATCTGCGGTAATGAGGGAGATAGGTTAGATTTTAGATTCAGTAAGGAAAAATCAGCAGTCATGATTTTCAATGACAACGAAGGTAGTGAGCTTAGGATACAGGAGGTCACGCTAGAGATAACAGATAAATACAAATATCTGGGCGTATGGATAAGCAACGGGACCGAGTACCTGAGGGAACACAAAATATACGTGACGACTAAAGGTAACAGGAATGCAGCAGTGATGAAAAATAGGGCACTGTGGAATTACAATAGGTATGATGTTGTGAGAGGAATATGGAAAGAGGTCATGGTTCCTGGGCTGACGTTCGGCAATGCGGTCTTGTGCATGAGATCAGAAGGTCAAGCAAGATTAGAAAATAAGCAACGTGGAATAGGTAGGCTTGCTTTAGGAGCTCACGGGAATACACCAAATCAGGGAGTACAAGGTGATATGGGATGGACATCATTTGAGGGCAGGGAAGCTATAGCAAGAAAAAATTTGAGAAGCGATTGAGAGAAATGAAGGAGGAGCGTTGGGCTAGGAAGGTTTTCAGCTATTTGTACATGAAGAATGTCAATACAAAATGGAGGAAGCGAACCAGGAAGTTGACTGGTAAATACTTAGAAAACAGCAGGTGGCCAAACCAAAAAGAACTATCGGTTAAGAAGAAAGTGAAGGAAACGGAGACTGACATGTGGAAAATGGGCATGATTAAGAAGTCCGCACTAGTGATCTATCGAAATTTTAAGCAGGAAATCGCCAAGGAAAGGATCTCGGGGTACTCGGGGTAGTTCTCTACTGTTTGAGGCCAGGACGGGAGTACTGCGAACCAAGACATATCGGGCCAAATGCGAAGGGGTAGACACAGTATGCAGTGCGTGTGGAGAGGAAGAAGAAACTGCCAAACACTTGATAATGTTCTGTTAAGGGCTTCACCCTATAGTTCAGGATGATGGCGCAGAGTTTTTCTTTTTCAAAGCACTGGGGTTTAGGGACCGTGAGTGCAAAATAGACTTTAAGCAAGTAGACTTAACTAGAAAGAGGTTATCTGATTGGTGGCTAAAGTCAAGGCATGAGTGAAAATTAAACTCTTCACTGCAAAGTACGAATCCTCAAACTCACTTTTTAAGAAAAAAATAAATAAATATAATTTTGGGTTCATTAAGTAGTACGGCTTAGTGGCGCTAGCCACCACCCGATCTAAAGGGTACAGCCATATCCATCCATCCATCTATCCATCCATCCTCGTCAACTGGTCTATCTGTAATATGATAGACGAGGTTGACGAAGTCGTGGTGGGGGGGTAGTGGAGCCTACCTGGTAGGTGTTCTGTGATTCAGTGGTGGATCGTCCAGCGAGCATCCAAAGGATGGGGATTGCTAGAACTGTGACCACAGTCCCTTCTTTACCTAATGCAGTCATGGTTGATGTATTTATTACAAAACCGCTAGAATATGCATAAAGCCTTAATCTCTTTCTCTGCGTCTCCCGTAATGTCCCCTTTTACGACGTTACTGCGGTGGTGTGACGTGAAGTTATTGAAGGACACCACTTTCCTGCGTTGATGGGCACGCAGACAGAGGCCGAGGGAAACAAAAGCGAAATAAAACGACACGACAGCGCGACGGATCATAAATTGCGCCATCCCTCCGCAGGCTCGATCCCCTTGATTGCTGTCGGAAGCAGGCGAAGCGTGGCGGAAGGAAAAAACAGCGAAAGGCTAGCGGCAATAAACGGAGCCATCCGTCCTTCGTACAACGCAACGCATTGTACTGCCACTACTACGTATTCCTGTCTACGCGAGCGCGCGCCGGATGCGTGCCGCTTGAGTTGGCGTGCGGAGCGGTGCGCCGGCCGCTCGGCAGTGGAACCAAGTGAGCACGGTGTCAGGTGTACGACGCGCTTGAAAGTCTGGAGTACGGGTCTGTAATGTGATTGTCGGTGCAATGAACTTGCGCCGGCGACGGTCGCAAAGGGCGGCGGAGGAGTAACATTCCTTGCCACAAAGTGGCGTGCAGCGCTCAGCAACAGCGTTTGACAGACGCAGCCGCTGCGCCTCGCAAGCGAACTCATTTGCGTGAACGGCAGCGCCGCGCGCTCAGCTCCGCGATCGATTCGCCGGCGCTGGGCGGTGTCTGCGAAAGGGAGGGGGCCCCCTCCATCGAAACAGGTGTTGCCAACGTCGTCTACCGCCGCCGGACTTTGAACCCGCGCCTCGCCGAGCACAAGTGCTTCCGCAGCCAGGACGACGCCCCAGCGGGTTGTTGGGGTAACCGAGTAGTCCGGCGCATATCCCGGTGCCCCGTGCGAGGCCGGCGGCTGCTGCACACACCGTGGTGAGCACATCTTTCTCGCCTGCACGTTCACTTTTGCCGCAGTACGCGCGCGCTTCGAGTTTGAATGGGAATACGCACGCGTTGCATGCGGCCGGCCATTTGTCGCGTGCGCGTGGGGTTCATTGAACCGCCGCCACCCGATGACCGCGCATCGCGGCGAATGCACGCTGGGTATGAGGGCGGAACCCCAAAATGCGGGTGTCTGAAAAAAAAAAAAAAAAAAAAAAACTGAGCGGTGCGGCCTGTGGGGTTTACGTTCGGAGCGTGCACTGGTAGTCCGTGCGCTATGCACGCGCGCGTACGAGTGCCCTTCAGTGTAGGCGAATGAACCACATTTTCGCAGCGTCTGAAAACGAAAGCGCGACCATGTGCACCATATCTGTGCTGCGCGAGCAGAATAAGCGAGCGCGCTGATATATCGGAAGCTACTTTGCAGTTGGTCATTGCCCGCAGCGTTGTTGCCCCCCCCCCCCCCCCCTGTTTTTTTTTTCTTTCCCCTTGCCTCTTTGACGTCCAGTCCTCCGGCATCAGCGCGCAGCCAAATGCAACGCGCGGCCGAGACCCGTGCGCGCTGCGTGCTTCATCTGCTACGCCGCATGTGCATTGATAGGTGCGCGCGAAAGCGATACAGGTATATGTAGAGTAGTACGTGATGCGAGCGGTGAAACCACCGCGGAACTTGCGCTATTTGATCGCTGCCCCCTTATCGGATTGCACTAGCGACCGAGCTGAAACAATATGAGCCCGAGTATCCGATCACGGCCGGCGGCATAAACAGCGCCGCTCGAGCACCTGTGCATCGCGCGGACATGGCCCTAGCGGGCTGCTCCCTCTGGCAATTTGGTCTTCGCATAGGAATGCGCCTGACACCGCCCGGCATGCCCGAAGGCAACGGAGGCGAACCGAGGATGCTGCGCGGATCCCAGCTGCCCAGGGATCGAGTGCCAGGCAGTCTCAAAGACTCAGACCAAGGACACAGGTATGCAACAGTGTTTCTTACTCGGTTGCCATGTGCTTCTTTTATGATGGAAAATGCGGTACATGAACGGTCCACAAAGAAAATTTTTGATTGAGTGAGCTACCTCAATTTTTTTAAGTCTCCATCATAATTTTATGTACCAGACAAACACACTATTCAAGAAGGCCAGAATTCTTTTACTCAATTACCTATGGCACTTTTTGTAAAGCAAGATGTATAGCCCACACAATGTCTTGTCAGATTTTCTTTATACCGCCTTGATTTTTCTTTACACATAATATGTAATGTTAAGTACACGAAAATCTTATAATTTGGTAAAGCCAGTACAAGTTTCTAAAGCTGGAGGCTGTGTTGAACATTTAGAATTATTCTTGAGCATATATCCCGTGAAGAAAAATGAGGACAGAAGTCTGCATTTAGGTATGACTCCCCCAAAGTGTTTTTTTATTCTTTGTTTTGTGTACCAAGAAACAACGTCAACAACATATTCTATGTTGCAGCGGTACTTGGCATATCAAACCACTGTACTAAAATTTCTCATAATATGACACCCTATATAATACTTCAGGCTGCCTCACTAACATTTAAAAAGTTTGATGGGTTCCATGTCAGTATAAATTTCGAAGTACACTTTTTGTTTCATTATATTTTTCAAGCATGAATTAGTGTAATTAAATGCAGTTGGTAGCACGTAAGCACCACCCACACATTCTCAGTGCAACTTTTTATGGTGCAAGCACACATAACACTTTGCGGGTATGTGTTAATTGCCATTTTGTTTTTACACATTTACGCAATTTATACATTGCACATCATTATTCGCACCTCCAGCTCCAAAATAGTCGTTATGAGACGTTATGACACATATACTATATATATATATAGCATGCATGTTTTTGCCTGCAGGTCATGGGTAAATTTTCACAAGCAAAAATGGCACAAACACGCACGTGTGTGTTGACTGGATGAGAAATGTCAGGTCTGTACTCTCCGTTCACATTCGATAGGGAAAACAAAAAGAAAAAGGCACATGCCTCCCTGCATTGGCATTGACTGATCGCCCACTGCGCAAGCTTTGGGACACTTGAAACACCTATAATGTGACAAACATTGCATTCAGCCGTTGATATCATGCTTATGGTTCAGTTCTCAACTGCTTCAGCAATGTTATGACAGCTGCAGGGATTAAAAGGTTCAGGAAATCAACACAGGGAATCTTTAACATGTTCGCTTCACTCTTGAACAAAGCCAGCATTGCACATGCTATCGTTTTTGTATATTTTAGAAGAGTTCAACGATCACTTGTGTTTGTAGGCCACTGTAATGAAATATGACCGAGGTATTTATCAGACCTGGTTTGCTCCGGCATTCATGGGACTCTGACACAAGTGAAAGATTCCCTGTATTACACAAGTGTGAATGGAGGCTTGAACCAACTTTATTGGGCACTTTGACTTCGGGGCACATGTGTGAAACCTTGCCCGTTTTCAATAAGTGGCCCTTTATAATAAATAAGACATTATCTTCCCACTGGAGACCATTTGCAAGCTGTCAGAAAAGACCTATTTCACACAAGACTTGGCGTTTTAAATTTTCTGTACATCAGGGTCAGACTAGATTTGCTTAAGCATTTTATTCTCCAGGTATATACATACATTAAAGACGGGAGGGCAGAATGACAGGACACACTATGCGGTATGATATTCTTAAGCGTACGTCAGGACAAAAAAAAAGAGGTGAAGCCGTAAGTGTAAGTTATATAGAGAAATAATGAAAATATCACTTAGATAATAGGTACTTGCAAAAGAAATAATCCTGAAAGTTAGTAAACCACGACAACTGGGAGGATGAAAGTAGCCCCACAGTGGTAATTTCCAGGGTGATTAGCTTTTTCCATTTTTTTTTCCTCCTGGGAAGAACTTTTCTTACACTTATTGAGGCTTCTTATACACTTTTGTCTCCACCGTTTCCCAAAGAAACTCATTCCGTGCAGTGGTGCACAACGCTCCCTTTTTGGAAGCCATCGCAGCACACATGAGAGGAGCAAAATTAATTGCGACAACGAATCGGGTCCTCATTGTGTTGCACATGGTACCATCGCAGTTAGCACTCTGAATCTGACGTGCATGCCTATTGCTTGTGTGCTCGGAACGTAACGATTCCCGACTCGCAGTCGGCTGCTGTTGTGCAACCCGATCCAGTCGTGCAGCACGGGATGTTACGAGTGCAGTGTTGCATGACAGGCATGGAAATAAGAAAGTGTAGCATGAAAGGTAGGCTGGCACATTAACAGATGCACAGTTGGGGGTCCGTAACACACCCTGCATTGGAAAATGTTGCGAGAGCAAACATTTTGTAATAGCGCTTTCATGCTTTGCAAATCTACGGTGTATGTGTACAGTGTATAACATCAGGGACGAGGTTCCTGCATCATTGGCACTGTAGTGGGCAGAGTCTGAGGTTGCTTCAGCAGGGACATATTTACTTTATAGACAACTGTTATAAACCGTAAATATTATAAACTAAACATTTTTTTCTTTTTAAAACCTCTTACCTATGGCTTTTTGAACTCTTTTACCTCTTTCTGTTGTCATTTAGGTCACGTTTTGTCTCCATTTTTAATGTTGCCTAGCATTTAGTATCGGATTATTTATTGCTTTCCACTCATTGCAATTAACCGTGTGGCACTTAGTGGCTGTGAGCCAGTTTATTGTAGGTGACAAAACAAAATACTGTGTGACCAATGCCCATCGTGGGTATGAGTCAGATTTTTCAGGCTACAACAACAATATTCATAGGGCAAACCAGCTCAGACATCGTAGTCATGACAGCACTTCAGTCACCTCGCTGAAATATGCTAGTTTCTTTTCTAACCTTCTGTTCTCACAGCATAATTGAAGCACCTTAGCTACACATAATCGTGTTTGCAGGAAGATTGAGATGGTGAATGCCTAAGAACACTAAATAATATCACACAGACCTCATTATGACAGAGTTACATGTTACACGAAACTAAGTTTGTTATATCTGAAAATTCATTATAAAGGTATATTCCTAACACTGTATCTATTGCAAGGCAATCATTCACTGACTTCGTTATAACCAATATTTCATTATATCCGGGTTTAATGTATCGAGGTTTGAGTGTAGTACAGCTATTGAGCAAACAAGGGTTTCATCGAACCCCCAGCTACATTGCTGGCCGTGTTGCTGCGTGCAGGTCGCTGGGAGACAGCAGCGACTGTGGCAGTGGGGGCAGCCTGCTGAGCATCATTGGCAACGGTGGGGACGGCAGCTACGAACGGCAGCACGTGCACGAGGCGCACCTGCGCGAGGCCTTCCAGGCCATGCACTGCATGCAACTCAAGGGCCAGCTGTGTGATGTGCGCCTGGTGGCCGGCGGCCAAAGTCTGTTGGCGCACAGGCTTGTGCTGGCCGCCTCCAGCCCCTACTTCCACGCCATGTTCAACAGTTGAGTGCAAATGAGTGGTTTCAACTTCTTTACCATCAACGGAAGTTTATTGAAAGTTATTTATGAATAATAGTGTTGTACTGGTACAAAGTGTGTAAAGCCACTAATTGAATAAGATAATGGCAGTGCTAAGTGTAAAGATAAATGGAAGTAGACGGGAAAGTGGGTTGCAGTAGAAGGACATTAGTAAAAGTACATAAACAAATACAAAGTGAGTACAAAATGTATTAAAGGCACACAGTGTGCAAGGTCAACAATACCAAGCAAGGAAGCGAGGTGCTATCTCCAGACTAACATTGCGAAAATCTTCAGTGAAAACATGTGCAGTACTAGTCTTGTATTGTTACTCAATAGTTATATAATGGATTCGGAACCCTTGACAAAAGATAACAGGATTATTTATAGATGTACTTTTCTTGAAAAAAAATTATGCTCATGTTTTACATCACAGGCAGAAATGCTGGACAATTTTGTATGGCCAAAAATGCACCTGTAGTTATTGTACACTCAAACCTAATTATAGCAATGTGGCATGTTAGCGAAATTAAGTTTATCCCCAAAAATTTGTTATAAAGGATTTTTAGTAGCACAAATCTATTGCAAGAACATTTTTTCATTTTCTTGTGGGCAACAAAACAAATGTACTGTGTGGCCAGTTCCATCAGTTTACTGTTCCGAAAAAATAAAAAAAAATATCTGCAGTTGTGATTATATTTAGAGTGAACAAAATTTAGGCTATTGGACCTTTGTGGGGAAATTGATTGAACACTAACAATGTCGAATTTGCTGTGGTGTTTTCATCATCATCATAGTGAGGGCCTTTGTAGACAGGCATTGATCTTTGAGGAAGAGGAGGGCACTGCATATTCAACAATCTTGGAAGTTCCATTGCTATTACTGCTTTGTTTACAATGCCAGGATTGAAGGGTCCCTCACCAGGTCTGACCTTTGAACTGATGAGCGCAACTCATACTCTGGGCGTCTGCAATTATGTCTGCCGAAATTCGCAATGCTACATGTTGTGAAAATGAGTCGATGTTCAAGCTGAATGCCGCTTCCTCTTTGTCGCACATGCGTGCACCTAAAGAAGGTGTGGATAGAGACGTATGACAATGAATGGTTTTACGTAGTTGTCAGTGCTTAGACGGCTCTTCCCTACATGGGCTCTGACGTCACTCACAGTAGCACATGACACTGCGATAAATGTTTCGTGTGGCATGTATGGTTTTACGTGATTTGTTGCTTGATTAAATTAATGAAACTTCAGAGATATTATAAGACACACAGACGAAATGTGTGAGGAATTTTCTTTTTTTGTACTGCAAACTGCAGCAAGATACAAGACTAATCTACCTCTGTTTCTCATGCGTTTGTGTTCTTGAAGTTTGCACGTCGAGCAGAAGCCAGACGTGACAACGAAAGTTTTTTTCTGGCACATTTGAGTGCTCATTAAGCTCATTTATTCTCCCGTGTCTAATTAAGTGTACATGCGGCACTGGCTTACGATGCCGCTACTCTGGTATCGCCCTTAACAGGCAGTATATCACAGAGAGCGCTGGCACGACATAAAAATGCTGCTCGCATGCTCGAGTGCTCAAGCATGTTTGGGCACGTCATGCACACGGGACCTGGTGTACAACCGCTGCCACGTCTGTGTAGAGCAGGCGAACAGCCAGTTCTTGCTCTGTGGGCCGAAACCTTGGGGCAGTACCAGGCTCTGATGTGGTCAGCCTGACAACTAGGCCGTGCATGCTCCTGATACACCACTTCAGAGCCCGCAACTGCCTCAAGGTTTCGACCCACAGAGCAAAAACCGGCTGCTCGAGGGCTCTACACAGACGTGGCCGCGACTGTACACACGATGTACGCATTACGTGCTCATGTCTACACCAAATCAGGTGAAAGAAATTTTTGTGGCACAATACTCTTCATTGGACACGCAACAGCTTCCCGCATCTAACTAAAATCTGTTATGCGACCTGGTGAGGGGCCCTTTAAAAGACTATGCTCCTGTTACTTGCTCTTAAAGGACAGTTGAAAATGTTATCTGCAGTGTTTATGGTGGAGGTGATGACTTCATGAGCTACTGTTTCAGTGCATTGAGGGCAAGATGTCATGATGCAGGTGAAAGTCTGAAAAGCTTTCTTGAATGGCAGAATCATAGATACTTATTAGGAATAATTTGTCTATGTACAGTACCGTCCAGTGTCAAAGGGAACACTCTAGTGAGCACCTATCATATTGAAGGCCCGATAACTGCTGGTAGATGTAGAAAAATTGTTCCTGCACGGCACTGGTTTATTAAAAGTAGTCAGAACAGTCAGCTCGAAGTAGTCTGATGCAAATCTAAGCCACTATGCTTCTGCCAGAGAGCGAAATGCGGATATTGTGCACACCGAAGTGTTTTTTTTAACAATGAACCCCCCTGTACATGCATAATATCATTCCACACAAGCTACAAGAGCAGAAGCGCAGCCTTTCTTATTCTTTACAACTGTGTTAATAAATGGACTCTAAATTGTAACAAAGAAACTGTTTAGATTGATTAAATGTGCTCTGATAACTTTCATGTTATGAAATTCACTCGCAAAAGTTTATCAATAGAGGATGAAATCAAGGGCAGTTTACCATGCTTAAATTTCACATTGAAACCTCCACGCTCGATGTCATGGATTTCGAAGTGTATTTTTTGCATTTTCGCGTAATTGGCTGAACTGAACTTTCTGAAACGTTGGAGTGTCAAGTCTATAGCCCCCTAAAATGACAATGTCGGTATTTAATTTTCCAGCAAGTCAAACTGCAAGTAGTAGTTGCCATCAAAATTTGTCATTGCAATGTTTGATGCGAGGACTTCAAGGGGACGTCAGCACTAGCTTTATCTTTTTGGCTGTTTCGTCGCTTGCCAAGCATCTTCCTATGACTAATCCACTGTTTTTGGTGTTGTGAAAGAGTGCTTTATTAATAAGAGAAAAATGTTTTTTTGTTAGTGTCCCTTTAAATCACTTGTACTCCACACTAAAAAAACAATTCTAGGCAGTATTTGGGTCCTTGAATTAAATGAAACCTCAGATAACCTAAATACTTATTTTACTTGTCCTGTCTATCGCAGCTTGTGTGGGATACGTCTATTATATCTTTTGTCACTGAAAACTGGTCGTGCCCTTAGTCACGCCCTCTCTTAATATCTGACTGTTTTATTTTTTTTCCATGATATTCAGAACCTTTTCATAATGAAAATTGGGTTGTAATGTTTTTTCTAATGTACACTGAACTGTTGTAATTCGCTTTTATTGACTTTTTTTTTCTCACTTGCCAGGTGACATGTGTGAGAAGGCGCAGGCTGAGGTGGTGATTCACGACATCGCCTTCTCGGCACTCCAGCAGCTTGTGGAATTTGCCTACACTGGCGAGATTGTAATCACTGAGGGCAACGTTCAGGTGTGTCTATCCAGATCATCTAAGATTGCATGCATGGGTAGTGTCTCTCAGCATGTTCAGCCAAGTCTGATATCTGCAACAGAGACAGGGGCGTGCTAAGGCAAGGGTTGGGAGAGTTGAAATCGCTGTTGAAGTTCACCAATTTTGCTTGTGTATATATATATGCACACATACCAGTGCATGCATAGTCATTCATAAATTATGCTGAAACTCCATCCTCTCCCACCCAAAAAAATTCTGGCTAAACCCTTGAACACAAATGTCCAATCGTTAGAAGTCATTGAACAACTATCACCAAAGTCTTGTTACAACCTCTAACAATGTTTCTTATCTAACAACAGCTCTTCACTCAAAGCTTCCATCTTCCCCCTGATTCTGATATGAGGAATCAAATGATAGGGAAAATTAATGGGTTCAATTGTTAATTACTAGAGTGTCTAGCTAACCTATAATAAATTTGGCGAGACAGTTTCATGGCAGGGGCATTCATTAAGTTGCAAAATTTTCAAATTGATTATGAAATTTAGGAAATTGTGGCTTTGAATAAGTGATCAAGCATGAAATAATTTTCTTCAGAAATTGGAATGAGCTGATGAACTGAGGGGTATCCTAGTGGGGTCCACAGAAATGTGTTTCGTTTAAATCAAGGTAACATATCTGCAGGCAGCTCAGGGGAATGTCTTCGACCTGATGCCTATCCATGACAAGATGCAAAAAAAAAAAAAAAAACTGCGCGTCCCGCGTTTTCATATCCTGGCACCCGCCAGTACTAGCCGAGTGTTTTAGGGGCAGGGGTTTAACAAGTTATGCAGGATTCAGCCTCGCACTTTTTTTTACTCAGTACTATGCACTAATAATTGTTCTTACTCATACTGTGTTCATAAATCATCAGATGATTATGTATGTTTTAACCTTGTTATAATGATGTTGTAAGGGGAGCTGATGCACTTCGTTATAACCATTGCTTTGTTATAAACGTATCTCGTCCATATCACTCAACAGGAGGAAGGCGTGCTCACTGGAATAATTTTCACTTCCTTTCTCAACATTAGAGCATCAAAAAAAAGGTACACAAGTTGTGCATATTTTCAAAAATGAATCTTGATAATGTTTGGTAATGTTTATCATCAGCCTGACATCACCCCCCGCAAGACTGAGGTCTCCCAACCCTTTGTCCAGTTAACCTGGTCCTTTGCTTGCTACAGCTACATTATCGCTGAAAAACCTCTTAATCTCATCCGCCTGCCTAACTGCTCTCCTCCCCCTCACACACTTGCCTTCTCTTGGAATCCAGTCTGTTATGGGCTTATATAATGACCACCAGTTATCTTGCCTTCGTACTGCATGGTCTGCCCATGGCCATTCTTTCTTATTGATTTCGGCTAAGATCTGTGTTAAGGTATGTGAAGCGTCTTATTTATACTGAATTCACACGGTTACTTTTGATCGCGATTACAGCCGATTCTGATAGGATTCTTTGATCATGACCCACAGTCGTCGCTGCTATGTTAATCTTGACCGAGTCAATCAAATCGTAATCTGACAGTCAAATCGCAGTCATCTCAATCTCGAAGGGGCCTGACAGTGATTAAATAGGACCTTACGGCAGCACCTGGTCCTTATCGAGCCTAATCTGGATTGCGACTGATCGCAATTCAAAGTGCCTATGTGAGAAGTATTACTCGATCACTATACTGTATAGGTAAAGTCGCACACTTTGATGAGAACCAAAGTGTTGCATCTTTCTCATGTCTTTTGTCCTTATCAAAACTGCACCTGGTCCTGATCGAGCCTAATCTGGATTGGAACTGATCGCAATTCAAAGTGCCTATGTGAGAAGTATCACTCGATCACTATACCGTATAGGTAAAGTCGCACACTTTGATGAGAATCAAAGTGTTGCATCTTTCTCATGTCTTTTGTCCTTATCAAAACGGCACGACGGCCAATCACAAACTCGCCCATGTTTCAACCGAATTGGACATTAAATTGATTTCAACTGAAAAGCCGGTCAATTATAACCCACAAATAGACTGATGGAAAGTGGCACCAAGTGACGATCAGACCAAATAAACTGATTGAGTGATTAAGACTTTAATACCCCCAGAATACGGTAGCAGCAATAAACGCTTGGACGCAGTTCTGAACTCACACACCAAAATACTGTGCACTGCAGTCATTCCTCATCAGGAAAGCCATACGAGTTTCAGGTACAATACCGATTAGCCCATGGCACGATTCTAGTTCAAATGCCTAACTTCTGAAACGTGATTTAAACTATATTTCATTAGTTAACCCCACTACTTCAGTGTCTAGTGCAATTGTTTGTTCACTTTTGTCCATTGTGGTGTTGTCTTTCATGCAGAAACTGGCGCAGCAAGCCAAATAACAGCATCTGTACACAATCACGTTTTGTATTTTTATGTATCAGCCACTCACTGTGGTGAATTTTATTCCATGCGGTCTCAAAGTTTCTTTTCTATTCTGGGTTGATTTTCTACGCTGTCGCTTTCTACTCTTGAACTAGAACGTTCAAGCATTCTTCAAGTTTTTCTGAAAAGCCTGCGGTGCCTTTTGGGTTTTGTTGCAAAGTGTTTGTACATTATTAAAAAAAGCTTCAAACTTCAGAAAGTATCAGCAGCTTGGGGGTGGCTGTTGCAACTCATACTTCGGAGACTTATGATCTGCTTGGCGTACTCCAGTTGGCTTTTCTCTTACATTTAATGTAGCAACTCGAGAAGTTTCTCGTTAGCCTATTACTTGAACATTGGAGATGGCATGGGCACTGCAAAAAGCACATAGATAGATAAGAACAATATAGGAAAGGCACGTTAAGCTTGCTGAACTGATGAGCACCCACCCTTTTGTCGTTGTTTTGTCTTAGTGAATGTCTCATCCATTTGCACGCTGCTTGCAATGGGCCGGCTCAAACTTGCGCACATCACCATCCTTGAGCGATATAAAGCAGTCATACTGTGTGGACAATGTTCACTGCCCGACACTTTTAGCCAAATTATGTTTGCAGCGCTGTCTCAGGGTCATCACAAACGACAGTTTGTTGTACAGCTTGTGCTTTATTTCAATACGTATAAGTAACTTTTTTAAAGTGTGCATGTGTGCGGCCAACCGTGAGCGATTGACCTTTCAATTATTTATTTATTATTTATTTAAATATACTGCAGCCCAAGTACAGGGCTATAGCAGGAGG
Source organism: Rhipicephalus microplus (assembly GCF_043290135.1). NCBI lineage: Eukaryota > Metazoa > Arthropoda > Arachnida > Ixodida > Ixodidae > Rhipicephalus > Rhipicephalus microplus. Next base: position 134,885,942 of record NC_134702.1, on the reverse strand, counting down.
GGATGAGTTTCAAACTTTTTGGTTCAGTATATTGGCATAAAAATGTTCACTCACTGATCAACGTCACGAATGGGAAAGTATTGCTTTTTCGTGTGACCGTGTGCGTCACTCTAGTGTCGCAACGCCTCGTCACAGGAACCGCGCTCGGTGATGTGTGTCATTATGTCTACTGTCGTGACGGTACGAGCCCGTCTCCAGTTGCCGAGGGCACTGAACGTCACTTAACGTGCTTTTCAAGCTTCCCGATTGCTTTTCCTCTTTCCAATTACGAAACGTACCTCGTGCGTCTGTGGCATTTTTTATTCATTGAAGCTGCTGGTGGCACTTACAAAATTGGCTTTCGGTGCATCGTGTACTGTACCTTCAAATTAACTTTTCTTTCTCTTGTCCACAATAGAGACATAGTAAAGGGCATTCACACATTGAAGGCAGAAAAATTACATGCTGTAGTATAAGAAGAACCTTATTTTAGCTTATGCTAAAAGGGACTACCGTAATTACTCGAATCTAACGTGCACCATTTTTCCGGTTAAGCGAGTCCATAAATCGCATACGCGTTAGAATCGAGTACGAAAAAAAAAAAAAAAAAAAGAAGACGATCATTCTATTGCCATCGGCATTTCCAAAATGGCCGCCCCCTACGTGCGTTGGCATGGCGCGTCGGCCATTTCTGCCTATGTGTTTCCCATGTGCGGCACTTTGTACGTGTGCTGAGGAGTTCGTCATCTTGGTGTGCATTAGCATCGACGGCATGGAAGGGCCGACTCCAAGAACTCGACGAGTGCACCACGGTGCCACTTTTAAAAGAAAAGTCATTGTGTGTGCCGAAACGGACGGAAATCGGGCCGCATCGCGGTCGTTGGGAGTTCCCGAACAAAAGCGGAAACTGGCGGAAACAAAAGCAGAATATTGTCAACAGCAAAGATTCACGCAAAGGCTTCAGTGAACCACAGCAGGGTCGGTTTCCGCAAATTGAAGAGCTGCCCGGCGAGTATGTGATTGAGCAGTGAGCGGCACAGCGGCCCGTGACGACAAAACTGCTCCAAGTGCAGGCTATGCAGTTAGCCTTAGAATAAGGGCTAATGCGGAGCCAATTTAAAGCGAGCAGGTGCTGGCTAACTAACTTTATGAAGAGGAAAGGCTTTTCCCTCCGTAGGCGAATGGGCATATGCGAAAAGTTGCCGGAGGAGTACGAAGAAAAGCTTCACAGTTTTCAGAGGTTCCTCCTCAACTTGCGGCTCAACAACGGCTACCCGCTTGGGAAAATCGGGAATGCCGATCAGATGCCTCTTTACTTCGACATGCCTGGCACCACAGCCGTCGGAAAGAAGGGGGCGAAGCAAAATCGCGTGCTGACATCGGGCCACGGTAAAACTAGAGTGATGGCAATGCTCTGTTGCACATCAGATAGGCACAATCTTTCCCTGTATCTCATACTTAAACAAAAGACGCTCCCGAAAGGAGTCATTTTCCCAAGTGGTGTGATCGTGCGGGCCAACGAGAAAAATGGGTGCACATTGCAATTGATGTCTTACTTTTTTTTTTCGTCCGGGTGCGCGTTACAATCGAGGGCGCGGTAGATTCGAGTAAATACGGTAATACTCAAGGTGATTCAGGATCTAGTTAGTTCACCCCTCATAGATGAAGAAAAACCATTACCTTTGTGATTGCGTTATTATTACACCTTTAGTACATGTCAAAAAGAACTTAACGTTTCTTGGCTTGGTTTGGCCAGCATTTTGAGTATGAATGGTCCATGTCTTTGCGGAACCTCCGTGATGCACCTTTAAAGTACGCATTGTACAATAATTTTTCATCCTTCGTTTTTAACTTAACGGAAGCTAGCAAAGGTGCCATCTGCTTCATTTCAGGTAGCAGAGCAATTAATGTGACCTTGTAAGGGAATTCTAATGAAAAAAAAAATGAGACTAATAAACTTGAAATCTTTTTTTAAATGTTCTTATCACAAATGACAACATAATCCGACTGCTTATCTGACTAGTGCTTAATAATTTTTATTCGAAATGGCAATTTACCTTGGCATTGACACAGTGAATTTGTCCAGGTCCCTGCTGCTATGCTCCAACTGTTACAATGCAGACTTGTGTCAAACATTCAGCAGCTCACCGCAGCTATTGAATGCATGGATAGTTATTCAACTCCCCCAATAGCCCTTTGGAAGTGCAGTTCGTAAAAAATCTTGCGTTCCCTAACTAACACTCAGTGTCAAAAGCCTATAAAGTGTTCCTACTTGGGAAGTAAAAACAGTGCAGAAATATAGACAAGGACAGAGGAAGAAACGACACCGCGCTGAACTCGCAACTAAACTTCATTGGAAGATACTCACACATATATCAAGCATTTGACCCAGTCACGTGGAAAACCAAAGGCGTCTGTGCACCAAAGCAAGCAAGGTACGAAATAAGCCTAATCATATTGAACATCAACACGTGTGTAACAACACAGAAAAAAAAAACGCACCTTCCTACTTGCCAAAAACATATACAAGAGTCCCTAACAAACCGCCTTTGGTTTAATAAATCGCCTTTGCTTTTCCTTGTGACTGGGTCGAATGTTTGATATATGTGCGCGTATCTTCCTATAAAGTTTAGTTGCGAGTTCAGCGCAATATCGTTTCTTCCTCTGTCCTTGTCTATATTTGTGCGCTGTTTTTACTTCCCAAGTATGAAACACCAACTAGCTCAACTTTCGCTATTATTCCTATAAAGTGTATTGGTTTTTATTCTTTTCAGGGTTTTTTGATGACATTGCTAGTTGTTCTGCAAACCACAGTGACACATTCAGATAAACGTGGCCTGTGTTGGAACCTATCTAGACAAGTATGCATGTTCACGAATTGAGCATTATATTGAACTGTCTTTTTATAAAGACCTCCTTGTGCTTCTTTCGTATTGCCTTGCGTTAACGCTCTCACAAAGACTCGCAAAGTTTCCACTGCCGTGTGCCTAGAGCCACACCTTTACCAACTCAAACCTCATTATAAAAAAGTTGCATCTTACATGATGAGTTTGTTATATCCAAAAATTTGTTATAAAGGTTTATTCCTAACATTTTATCTATTGCTAGACTATTCTTCATTCACTTCGTTATAACCAATGTTTCGTTATATCCGGGTTCGTTATATCGAGGTTGCATTGCACTACGAGTTATCTTTGGATAGTTCAGGTTGATGCCAACTACCTCTGATGTTATAACTTTTTACACGTGTGAGGCTTTTGCATTAATAAATTTCGTGGTCACATGTTTGTGCTGTGCAGAGCCTGCTGCCTGCCGCCAGCCTGCTGCAAGTGGGCAGCGTGCGCGAAGCGTGCTGTGCCTTCTTGCTGGGACAGCTCCACCCGTCCAACTGCCTGGGCATCCGCAGCTTTGCTGACACGCACGCCTGCCGCGACCTGCTGGGCAAGAGCCACCGATACGCCCTGCACCACTTCCGCGAGGTGGCGCACACCGACGAGTTCCTCATGCTGCCTTTGTCGCAGGTTCCCTCTCTCTCTCTCTTTTCTCTCTCATTTGCCCTTCTGTCACCTTTCTGCTTGCACATTTATTGGAAAAACTGGGGTATAAGTTTTTATAGCGATACCTTATTGTTAAATCATTTTTCAGTGACCACTTTCAAATGTCAGAGACATTGCAGCGCACAGCACTGCGACCTTTCTGACTTTTCTTGCACTTGGGTTGCTAAAACCTTCGGAGACACCAGCAATCAGTCCATTGAATGGGTCATTATGAATTGTTCGTACATTCATATAAAGAAACCAACGAGGTATGCACAGCGCAGTTTCATCGTTCCAAAATCGATGCTCTCCTTTTCTTTATTACGATGTTTTAGGTACGAAGTTATTCTCAACTGTGGTCTCTTTTTGGTCTTTTCCTCAAGATTTCTACATAGGTGTTTTGTACTTGCTGTTTAGGAGATGCGTGAACTGTAGGGTCAAATTAAACACCAGCATGACGAGGTAGGCAACTTTCGTCTTTGTTTTGTCCACCTCGGTGGAACAGTGGCTACGATGCTCAGCTGCTGACACAAAGGTCACGGGTTCTATCCCTGTCCCAATGGTCTCATCTCAATTGAGGCGAAATGGTAGAAGCCCATGTACTATGCAATGTCCGTGCGCATTAAAGAACACCAGATGGTGAACATTTCTGGGAAACTTCACTACGGTGTCTCTCATAATTCTATTGTGGTTTTGGGACGGAAAATACTCTACATTATTTTGTCTTCATTTTGTGCACATCTTATTGTGGCCGCAGTTATGTGCAATGGTGAAATAACGAGTTGTATCCATACATTGTATGTTCTGCCATTGATATGTTATAACAATGATTTGAAGCACCTGTATAAATTATATGTACAAATAGAGGTGATTTCATTGATATGGGCAGTTTAACATCCCAAAATCATCATATGATTATAAAAGGCGCGTAGTGGAGGGCTTCAGAAATTTTTACCGTCTGGGGTTCTTTAACATGCTCCGAAATCTGAACATACGGGCCTACAGCACTTTTGCCTCCATCAAAAATGCAGCCGCAACAGCAGGGATTCGATCCTGCAACCTGCGGGTCAGCACCCGAGTACCTTACCCACTAGATAACCGCAGTGGGGCAGAGATAGAGGTGTTTTAGATGGCCTTGTCCCACGTATTTTTATACTACCCCCAGAATTCTTGCCTGAAAACCTCTCTGACTACCTGTTAAACCCCTGGCCCCCAACCAGCATTTTAGATATCCATAACCCTGGGTAAATTCTGCTTCGTGCTGTTTGTGCAGGTAGAAGACCTGATCTCGAGTGACGAGCTCAATGTCTCCTCGGAAGAGTTGGTCTACGAGGCCACCGTAGCCTGGATCAAGCACGATCTGCCCGAAAGGGAGAAGTACGTTGGCAAGGTGAGAATCTCATGCTTTCCACCCCTCGGACTGTTCTTTGTGCCTTCTGTCAACAAACAGCGAAAACAGTCTGCTTTTTGTCACCACGACTTCACTCTCACCCACACTGAACATCTCAAGTTTAACTTTGCTTCCTTCATGTCGCGATGTTTTTTGAAGTGCATTGTCGGCACATCGGTTCGGTGTGCAAACAATAAAAATTGGGTTGTCTAAAAAAAAGAACTCATGCTTCCTTCAGGGCCTTTGAAACCACCATCTCCGAAATAGCTGCATAGGCCTATTAGGCATATTGGTGCCCATCCTGCAATGAATAATTGACAGGGGGCAATGTATAATTAAAGTGCTCATGCCTTGTCCAGAGGCAGGGGCCTATTTTCATTCTTGGTTCACGTCATTGCAGTACCGTAATTACTCGAATCTATTGCGCACCTTTTTTCCGGTTAAGCGAGTTCATAAATCGCATGCGCGTTAAAATCGAGTACGAAAAAAAAAAAATGAATACGGTGGTTCTATTGCCATCGGCATTTCGAAATGGCCGCCCCCTACGTGCGTCGGCCATTTCTGCCTATGTGTTTCCCATGTGCGGCACTTCGTACGTGTGCTGAGGAGTTCGTCATCTTGGTGTGCATTAGCATCGACGGCATGGAAGGGCCGACTCCAAAAACTCGATGAGTGCACCACGGTGCCGCTTTTAAAAGAAAAGTCATCGCGTGTGCTGAAACGGGCGTAAATCGGGCTGCATCGTGGTCGTTCGGAGTTCCCGAAACGTGCGTGCGGGACTGGCAGAAACAAAAGCAGAAGATTGTCGACAGCAAAGCTTCACGCAAAGGCTTCAGTGAACCACAGCAAGGTCGGTTTTCGCAAATTAAAGAGCTGCTCGGCGAGTATGTGCTTGAGCGGCATGGCGGTCTGTGACGACAGAACTGCTCCAAGTGCGGGCCATGCAATTAGCCTTAGAAAAAGGTCTAATGCGGAGCCAGTTTAAAGCGAGCAGGTGCTGGCTAACTAACTTTATGAAGAGGAAAGGCTTTTCCCTCCGAAGGGGAACGGGCATATGCGAAAAGTTTTGCGGAGGAGTACGATCAAAAGCTTCACAGTTTTCAGAGGTTCGTTCTAAACTTGCGGCACAACAACGGCTACCTGCTTGGGCAAATCGGGAATGCCGATCAGACGCCTTTTTACTTTGACATGCCTGGCACCACAACTGTCGAGAAGAAGGGGGCGAAGCAAGTTCGCGTGCTGACATCGGTCCACGGTAAAACTACAGTGACGGCAATGCTCTGTTACACGTCAGATAGGCACAAGCTTCGCCGTACCTCATATTTAAATGGAAGACGCTCCCGAAAGGAGTAATTTTTTCGCGTGGTGTGATCGTGCGGGCCAGCGAGAAAAATGGGTGCGCGTTGCAATCCATGTCTTATTTTTGTTTTTTTTTTCGTCGTGGAAATCGGGTGCGCGTTACAATCGAGGGCACGGTAGAATCGAGTAAATACGGTACTTCACATATGCTTGACCGCTTTACACTTTCGCAATGTAGTGGAGCCGACTTTTAGAGACCACGATTGTTGCAATAGAGCGGTGCACAAGAGGGCTGGTCAGCGTTACGAAAGGGTCAGCATAGCAGCAGTGGTGGCTTCGGTTAAGAGTGCTTTGCGCTTGCTGCAGAGACAGCAGAAAGTCGGAGAAATCGGATGTTGAAGCATTGAAGCCTAAATTTTACTTGGCTTTGTGCAGCACTTACGTATTCAAAATAGACAGCGCATTTTTTAGCAACACGACTGGTATGCTCTATATCTAGACATAAATTTGCCATTTGCGAAGAATCTCGTATCTAAAGATAGCTCTGGCTTTGATCTATGAATTCAAATTTAAATTACATCAATATGAACCAACCTGAAGACAGTGGAAACAAAATGATGTGCGTTACTTTGCCCTAAGTTGGGCATGGTGAAGAATGGAAGTGATGAGAGCAGTGCACGACAATACACACCAAAATAACTACCTTACTAAACAAAGCAAAGTACCTCCGTAAAGCCAGTGTCTCTAAGAAAGTTGAAAAGGGCTTTCGTTGCGTGAAAAGCTCAAGGCTTTAGGTTCGTTTCCTATTCAGGGCGACTGGATTTCGGCGAGGGCGTAATGCACGCAACATTTAGCAGAATTTGTTCAGCCTGTTGAGACTGCGTAGCTTGTGAAACTTCTATTTAAGACTGTATCCCTCTTTTGAGTCAGTCCAGATAAAGCAGTGCAATGCAGAGTCGCGTGCAAAGTGCCGATTAGAAGGCCCATGTTCTGCAGTGGTCACGAAATAGAATTACGACAATGATGATGATGTCTTCGTGGGGCATGTGTTTCAGCTGCTGCAGCACTGTCGGCTGCCGTTGATGCGTCGGGAGTTCCTGCTCTCCAAGGTGAGCGAGGAGCCACTGGTGCGCTCGAACGAGGAGAGCAAAGACCTGCTCATCGAGGCCATGCGCTACCACTTGATGCCTGAGCAGCGCGCTGCCCTGGCTGGACCGCGCACCTCGCACCGCAGACCAGAGGGCCTACGCTCCTACCTCTTCGCAGTCGGTGAGTCTCGACGTGAAACTTTCTGGAGGGCCTAAAGCAAAGGTAAAAATTTAGAGTCGTCAAGCTTCGCCTTTAAACAATTGAATGTGATAGCAGTTTCGCATGTGCAGACGTGCACACACATAAGCACTATTGCCTTCTCAATCACTAGTCTGCCTTCGCTTCTCAGTGAAAACTTAAACTGTGCCACAAAAGCTGAAGTGCAAACGCCCGCCCAGCTTGCTTATATGTTTATTTGCATCTACCTCGAATTTTCACTCACAGTGAACGCTGCCTTTTCGATCACAACCGGGAACGCCGGCACCGAAATTTCTGCAAAATGAGCTTTTTAATGCATCGGGCTAAAATTATTTCCCAGTTTGGTGGTATTGAGGGTCAGCTAGTTTTTTTCTTCCAGCTTTTTGTATCAAATGGCAAATTCTCGGTCCCGAAGACTAGGCATATGTCATTGACAGGGTGGGTGCTGGATAAGTTCACCTCCTTGATTGACTTGCTTAATATTTCATATTCCTGGTGACACATTTACCGTATATAGTCGGCCACCCAACCTTTAACTCCTACTAGGCAAAAAAAAGTTTACTCTGAACACAGCCTTATGCTGCAGCCATAGCACACAGGTAAGTCTTTCAGAAGCGGAAGTGATGCAAAGAAACATTTATTTGACCATGAAACATCGCTCACCACTCGTCGTCGCTTGGGAGAAGGATACAACTGTCACGGTCATTGCCATTGTGTGAGACACTGTTGCTGCTCACCGTCGAAAAGGGTGCTGGTGATACCGAGATGCCGCACTTGAAAAATGCCATGCAGACCATGTCGATTGGCACTCTACACTAGGCATCATAATCCTATTGCACCACTTCACTCAAAGAGCTCGGTTTAAACTCAGTTGCGGGATGCACATATCCTTCGCGACAGTACGTGCTTTTGCTTTAATATCATCATAGGAGACACTCAGGCTTTTGATTCTCTGGTTGTGAACCCATTCTCAAACCACTTCCTCAGTGGCAGGGCACACTTCAGTTCGCGAAAAGAACTCTGTATCACAGCGTACATGAAGATCTCGGTTCTTGGTTTTCTCCATTCTCTCGCGCACTTTTCCGACACACCAAACTTCCGCCCTGCTTCAACGTTGCTTGCCAACTCTGCGTAGAGGATCGCTTGCCACTTGAAAGCAGCACTGTACTGTTGGCAGTGTGGCGGTGGCATCTTGTTGTCTGTTGAGCAGCTTCGCAAATCGTGTACACCTTTAATGTTCGCAAGCAAAGCGAAACGCAGAAATGGTGAACAGGTGTGAGGGCAAAAGAACGTGAAGACACTTGTGAGTGCATGTGACTGGTCATGTGGTTTAGTTCCCTGCGAAGTGTGTTTCACATCGTTTGCGAATGATAAACATCACGTTTCTTGTGAACGAGAGATGCATGTCAAGTTTTTTGCGACAGGTAAACATACAGTGGACTCTCGATAATTCGAACTCTGATAATTCATACTTTCGGTTTATTTGAACAAAATTCAATTTTTTGGTTGGCTCTCTATTCTTTCAATGTTTTTCAAAAAGCCTTTTAATTGAAACTCCATCATTCGGTTAATTCATACTTATTGCAGTTCCATACCCAGAAAATATCTGCTGCTTTCCCACTACTATTCAAAAATTTGTGTGCTTATACAAGGTAACAGTCTCAAAATGAAAAGTAAGTGCCTTGGGGCTTCAAGAAAAACGGATTTTCTAATAAATAAATGTTTGAAACGAAGCACACGCATGGTATACCGTGATGCTTCTCAACTGGTATAGAAAAGTTTGTGCTAAAGGCACATACCTATAGAAAAGAAGCAGTTGGTAATTCACATTTTTTTTAAAAGGTGTGATCCGTAGCAAATGGCCAATAGACTTGACTTTACACCTCTGCTTGCTGTTTATTGCGTGCAGTTGGGGATTAAAAACACTTGAAAAAGTTTTAATTGTGATAAAATCAATGCCTAATCACAATGTGTGGTGTCACCTCACCCAGAGTCATCTATCTGAGAACTTCTGGTAATTCAAATTCTTTGATAATTCAAACAAAATTCAGAGACTCCTTCAAGTTTCAATTAACGAGAGCCGACTGTATATCGCATTGTCAGCCAGTGAGAAATGCATGTCGTGTTTCTTCGCGAGCCAAATGCACTGTCATACCCATATAAGGCAAAAGCTGGTGTTATTGTTGATCACGCCTGACATACATGCCAATAAGGTGGCGCTAACATTGAAACCATGACGTCGTTGGTGACCGGTCATGAACAAACGCTGTATCTCTCCTGTAGCCACTGTAGCTATACTGTAGTCTCGCGATCGTCGGGGCAGATAGTAAAAATGTTTCGCTCCAGAAGCGGCGTGCGTGCATTGGGAGATAGCAGTTCCTGCGACTCTGTTGCCTCTAAGGCGGATGTTATCGATGCGTCAAATAGCAGTGAATATGAGGAAGACTACCATTTGTCAGACCCCTCAAAAAAGTCAACTTTACGATTCCGCATATAAGATAACTCTAATTATAAATTGACTCCCGAGCTTTGGAAGACCATTTTATGAAAAAAACGTTGACTTATAATTTGCAATATACAGTAACAATGTATAACTAAGTAGTCTGGGTCTTCTTACATGCATCCCCTCTCCATTCAGGTGGAGGCTCACTGTTTGCCATTCACAGTGAGTGTGAGTACTACAATCCACGGACGGACCGCTGGAGCTCTTTCGCACCCACTGTTCACCGGAGATCTCGAGCTGGCATAACTGCGCTGAACCGAATGTTGTATGCCATTGGCGGGTGAGTCATCGTGTTCACTGCATGTCTGCCTAATCCTGGTGCCTCTGGTAAACTAACAACTGGGGGTGCTTTAGTTTTTATGAGATAACATTTGCCCAAAAATGGGCACCTTTTTGTTTTATACAGTAAAAGCTTGTTAATTCAAACTCAGGTCAATTAGAAATTGCAGTCAATTCAAACTCACTGTTCCCGGCACCACCCTGTGTATTTATGTGGGGGAAAACTTTAGATATTTTGAACACGTTAGTATCCGCAATCATTTATTCTAGCTGGGAATCCCAGGTTTCCATCTCTCCTTGCAGAAGTTTACCTCCACTAATCACAATTAGTTGTGAAACCAAAGAAAATTCACTGGTGATGCAAAGCAACGAAACATTAGCACTTCTCAGCTGATGAGAGAGAGAGAAATAGAGTGGAAAGGAAGGAAGGTTAACCAAACTTGGTTCGGTTGGCTAATCTACACTTGGGTTGTGGAAAGGGGAAAGAAAAAGGATAAAGAAGAAGAAGAAGAGAAGATGAGAATCTAAACTCTGCGCTGGAGCTCCTCGGCAAGCTGCAGATGATGTTCATGCAGTCGCGTCTAAAAAATGCAAACAAATGCAAATACCTGATTATTATTTTAATTTTGAGTGCACCAGCTCTGCCATGAAAATAAGCATGTTTCATAACATAAATATTGTCATATTTTGACATTAAGGCTCACTGCTCATATGAATGCATGTTGGTGCCTTTTCTTGCATATCACTGAATAATCTATCAATGTTTTTCACTCTTAGAGGTTCATCAACCTAATTTACAAAACCACCTTCCACAAACCTGTAGCAGTGCCTAATTCACAATAATGAGTTTAGAGACGACTTGCTCGGGTTCTGCCCATGCAGTGTAGCACAATGTCCACTCCTGTTAGTTTCCACCAACTAACTTAAACTGTGCCTAATTTGAACATTCTTTTATTGTCCCCTTCACATTTGAGTTAATGAGCTCTTACTGCTAGTCGTTTAATCAATCATAAGAAGAAAACTCAGTGAATATAAAAGTGCAAAAATGAAGGGACCCAAATATAACAAACTGTTATTGGGATTGGGAATGCATTTTCCCAAGCTGATGTTTCACTTTAACAGAAGAAAAATTTCGATTCATCAAGTTTAGTGTATTGAGGTAAGAGAAAATTCTAACTTTCAATATGATGATTCAGATATGTTTCATATGTTATCTTTACTTTTTTCTATTAAAGGAACACCAAAGTGAAATAAAGTGTCAGCTTATATTGATAAATTGTACTCCAAGAACTCCAAGGTCATTAATTTGAAAATGATAGGTTTATTAATAGAGGAGAAAATCGAGGTCAAAGTTCCATTTTTAAATTTCGTGTCGAAATATTCATGCATGACCTCACTGACTTTAAGCTGTAATTTTTGTATTTTGGCGACATTGGTGTCAGGAAATTTCGTCGAACCTGGTATGTCAAGTCTTTTGTCCCTCTCACAGGAAAATGCCTTTCACCTTTGCTGATTAGGAATGACATAGGGTGTAGTAGACGCCATCAAAATCGAGGACGTCTCAGCATTAGGTGCGGGAATTTCAAAGTGGGGCCGCCCCCCACATTTTTCTTTTTTCCCGTTCCTTCACTTACTAAGCATGTTCTCGCAAGCATGGTGATTTTGTAGTTAAGAATGACTAACTTGTAAATATGAGAAAAATTATCTGTAGATTTAGTCTCTTCAAATGAGAACGTACTGAGCCTGCTTGCAAGCTAGTTTGTACATTTCCTTAGCGCTAAATTAGTGTCTTGCGAATAAGCATGGACAAAAAATGAACCGATAAATACTAGGTGCTGTTGCTGGGGCTTCCAACATTAGAAATAAGTGACGGCCCACAATGTTCCCGAGTACTGTATAAAACGAATCAATATAAAATTAATGTTGCCATCCGTCCATCATCTTGACTTCTTTTCTTGCTTGTTAGGCCTCGTCATACACCAAGAGTTGTCTTATCTTTTTTTGGCTATTACACCACCAAGTGCTTCTTCTCTCTCTGTTAAATCAATAGTGGTTTGTTTCGCCATTGCAGAAGGGTAGTTTGCTACCTAAAACCATGTTTTTCCATGGAGTTAGAAACATTAGGCCTGCACATAACACATAGCACAGCCACAGTGAAAACTGGAAGAGCAGCTTTTCTTGAGCTTTTTTCAAGCATTCTGCAACTACTATAAGCACACTTGCATGGCACCCACTATGCCATAAGTTATGATAACTTTTCTGTAGTAAGAGAGCTATCACTCTGCTATTAATCATTTTTCTAAAAAGCGTGGCACCCGCTACACACTTGTAAGGCATTATGCAGACTTGTTGATGCCCTTGCTGACAGCAATGAAAGAATACGTCTGAGGCTTTTGTAAGAGGTTGTATCATTCAATGATCCACTCGTTGCACAGTTCTCATGTCCGGAGCCCATTGTGAGCCCTCTTGGGGTAACTAATATAAGCACAAATTATAATAATTTTTGTCAAAGTGGGAAAGCACCCACTACGCCATTATTTCTTATTCTGCGGAGAAGCATGATACCCGCTACATATTTGTGGGGCACTATGTGCACTTTGTTGGTGCTGTGGCTGATGGAGAGGAATAATTAAGGCTCGGCACTTTGTGGTGGGTTGGAAGCATTAAATGACCCACTCATTATACAAGTCCGGTTGTGTGATGCCCCGATTGTTATTTTGCTCTTTTGCCACACCATACTATCATAAGTTAAGGGAAGATGCGATTCGAAGGAAAAGTTGCATTAATCTGTAACCTAGAGCAATAAAATATTTGCTGTATATATATATATATATATATATATATATATATATATATATATATATATATATATATATATAACGCTTCTTGGCTGATTTTAAATGCGCAATTAGTTTCATTGTAAGCTGTACAGTTTTCATTTTATGCCATGACAACGTGTAAAGTATAGCTTTTTTTGGAAAAACTTTTTCTGCCTATAAATGTTTATGTTTGTGAGCCATTAATGACCCATATTGCTCCATATTAATTATAGAATGGAAATAACCATGAAGAAAGTTCGTATAAGACATCTGAATGGACAAGAACAATTGTAATGCGAGAATCCTTAGAATCCTCAGCCTATATAACTGTTTACTTTAGGTTTCAAGTTTTAAAGCAGATACTTGCACCCTTCACATGTTAAGGAAGGTGTGTGCAAAATTTTATTCTGATCGGGCTATTAGAAGTACCGAAAGCAAAATTTCCAAACTCGAGAAGTTGCCCACTAATGAATATTGAGAAAAACTCATTTTGAATATTTGCAGCTTAAGGCGCGAAAACGACACGGACGAAGAGAGACAGTACACACACACGGAGCGCCACTTCCAACAAAGATTTATTTCGAAAGAGCACAGAACATATATAGACACCGCGCGCGCCGTCACCGTGCCTTAATGCGCAGCCGCATTTAAGTAGCGTAACTCCTTTGGCGATAAAGAAATGGAGGCTACGCTGACGCACAGATCACCTAATTCGATTATTCTCTTGGCCTCAATGATTAGTCTTACTGATTTATCAGGGCTTCGGGCGACTACCGCGCAGGCGCTAAAGTTAGGAACGCAATGACAATCCCGGCAGTGAATTGCGAGGTGGCCCTCTCTGCCATTTCTGACGTTGTTATTATGCTGTCTTAGCCTATCATTCAGGCATTGCTCGGTATGGCCTACGTACCATCTACCACACGAACAGGGGAACTCGTAGACCACACCCTTCTGACAAATTACATACTTGTTCTGGTGGTTCACATTGCAGGCCGGAGCTTTCCTGAGAAAGGGGTTAGTCAACTTGCAGAGCCTGGAAAGTTTTAACGGCGCAGAGAAGACCACCTTTACATCAACCTGTTCGGCAATCTTTTTCAGATTATGGGATACGCGGTGTATATAAGGAATCACAGCAAGCTTAACATTATCCTGGGGTGACCCTTCGCTTGTGTGGCAGTTCCGCGACTGTTTTATCGCCCTTAATAGTGACACACGAACTTTCGGTCGATTCGACTATAAGGTTTTTAGATCTTAGATTGTTTGTAACAACTGATCATACATGTTGGCAGTATGAGCCTCGTGCTAACAAACCATTACTACCTTTTAGCTCGTCCCATTCTAAGCTTGTCAAACGTAGCATCGCCAACATGTGCCTGCTGAATGCTTTCAAGAAATCCTGCCCACACAGAGCAGCAGACAGTTTCCTCAAGCAGGTTGACCGTCTTGAGCAGGCGGGCTATCCACAGCACACTTTGGTGTCAGTGGCGGAGAAGATTTTGAAGAAGTCGCGGAACTGCCACACAAGCGAAGGGTCACCCCAGGATAATGTTAAGCTTGCTGTGATTCCTTATATACACCGCGTATCCCATAATCTGAAAAAGATTGCCGAACAGGTTGATGTAAAGGTGGTCTTCTCTGCGCCGTTAAAACTTTCCAGGCTCTGCAAGTTGACTAACCCCTTTCTCAGGAAAGCTCCGGCCTGCAATGTGAACCACCAGAACAAGTATGTAATTTGTCAGAAGGGTGTGGTCTACGAGTTCCCCTGTTCGTGTGGTAGATGGTACGTAGGCCATACCGAGCAATGCCTGAATGATAGGCTAAGACAGCATAATAACAACGTCAGAAATGGCAGAGAGGGCCACCTCGCAATTCACTGCCGGGATTGTCATTGCGTTCCTAACTTTAGCGCCTGCGCGGTAGTCGCCCGAAGCCCTGATAAATCAGTAAGACTAATCATTGAGGCCAAGAGAATAATCGAATTAGGTGATCTGTGCGTCAGCGTAGCCTCCATTTCTTTATCGCCAAAGGAGTTACGCTACTTAAATGCGGCTGCGCATTAAGGCACGGTGACGGCGCGCGCGGTGTCTATATATGTTCTGTGCTCTTTCGAAATAAATCTTTGTTGGAAGTGGCGCTCCGTGTGTGTGTACTGTCTCTCTTCGTCCGTGTCGTTTTCGCGCCTTAAGCTGCAAATATGTTAAACCAACAAGCCCAGTCTGCTATTCTTACCTCATTTTGAAGTTATAAGTGAATGCTCATCTATGCATAAAAAATATATCTTTAAGATGATCTCTTTCATCATGGGAGCTTGGGGATTACGGCTATTTTGAGCATATGTCACTTTAGTGATCTCATGCAAAATGCAATGGTAAGTAGCCAGGTGACAACTTCCAGGCGACTCTAGACAGTGAGCTTTAGTTTTCAGTAGCCAACTTGTGCTCTTTAAAAGCAATTTCGACCTACTTCGAGTTGAATTACAATTTTTATCATTTTTTATGAAAGTAGAGAAGCTAAACTTGTGAAAGCAAATAAAAACAAAAAAGAATATGTAATTTCGGTAAAAACTTCTGTTCTTGACTTGCATCTCGCCTTAACATGTTTCCGTGTCCAGCATGAGGCCTGTATTGGGTTATTTTGCAAAGGAGTTTCAAGCACTGGCATTGCTCAGTCATTCGAGAAAATGGAGTTTCAGCCAGAATGGTATGCTGTGTTGGTGAGGTGTTTATCCCTACCCCCATTCTAAGGTATGTTTGCAAAAAGTCCTTAGATGTATTCATTCTAGAGATGGTGAACTCTTTGGGGGTTGTATGCTCACCTTTGTGTCGTGGTAGAACAATTCTTTGTGTGTATTTGCATCACAGCCATGTTTAAGTAGAATAAATACCATGAAATTAAAAAAAGAAAACGTGCATGGCTCTATGGTGAAATACCAGAGTGACACGCAAAAGGCGTGGGTTCAAATCCCGTCCTACCCTCGATATTTTTCCTTCATTCGTGCCATACTGGTTATGGACACTGGCGACAGCGGCGAACAACTGCATGACGAATACTGGCTGTTACTCTGATCTCATTACAGCTTCTGCTGTCAAAGTGACATGGTGCACAACGCTCCTTTAACTAGTCGAGAGATGCGTCACGTGTTTTCTGCTTTCTAGTACTGTCTTGTTTGAACTGAGATATATGGAGAAGTTACCTGTATGTCTTCGTGTGCATTTGTGGAGGGATGGTAGTTACAGTCTGTGCATTGCAGAACACAGTGCTATCAGCTGATTGAAGATTTGAGCAGGCTGTCGCTCTCATGTTGGAGAATTATGGTGTGTTTGCAGTATTGGAGAATGAGAGGAGAAGCAAAGCGTTTAGTTGCACTGGAATCTATTGCTTTATTGTTCCCTTATAAGTTACCAAAATAGTGCCGAATTGTGTTGGTTTGCTGTCGTGGCTCCATTTTTTACTCCATTTTTGAAAAGGCCAGGGACACACTATTAGTCACTGTAAAAAGAAAAAGAAAAATGCATTTTTAATATCCTCTTTTAATTAAAAAATATCAAAAACACAGAGAAGAGCAACACAATAAGTCATTTTATCATAAAAAAAATTGCTACTGATAATAATAATGATAGTGCATTGGGCAACTACACGTAGAATTCGACACAAAGAAATAATGGGCACACTATAACAGTTTCGCGAGTTCATAAAGTAGGCTGGAAAGAATGAGAAAATGCATTCATCGACGACAACTGAGCATTGCAACATCGACAATGTATAGTTAAAGCATTTAACACTTTGTAATTGTGCCTCTGCATATTACACTAATAATATTAAAACAAATGATGTGAATGAGATTCGGCGTAACGTATGGGCATCAATTTATTCTTACCGTCGACATCAGCAACCAGAGTTTTGATGGCACTCACTGCTTACTGGCTGTTGGAACTGGCGGCAGACCTGGACAAGGGAAAGATAAAACAAGCAACATTTAATATCTTTGTTATGTAGGCATGAAAATGCACCTTAAGAATTGATTAGGCACAGGCAGTACAATCAATTCTTGAGAGGATTAACTGTTTTCGAAATGAGGCCCATGTACTTTGATTTAGGTGCATGTTGAAAAACCCCAGGTGGTCAAAGTTTCTAGAGCCCTCCTCCACGGCATCCCTCATGATCTTATAATGATTTTGGGTCGTTAAATCCCAACAGATATATATTAGTATTAAAGATAGCAACTCTGCAAATAATCTATCTCAAGTTGGCATGTCACATGGCAGTTGTCATCTTACAAAACAAAATTTTGTCATCTATGGTGCACACCTGGACAGGTTTTCGTACCATGAAATGTTGGTCTACCTTCCAGTGTTGCATACCAATGGTAATGTTGATAGAAACGAAGGACGGTGCTCAGGACGTTAGGGGTAGTGCGCACCGAGAATCCCAGTAAATACACCAGACAGCTGCGGCCCGTGTATTGGAACTTCTGCAATTCTGTTTTGTAATTGTTTAGTGCGACATCTTGCTCTTTGTGCTCACTAATTTGTAACGAGTTTACTGGGCCACAATTCGAGTATACGCACTAAGGAAGATAATGAGACTCCCCAAGGCTCACAGAATGTGTTTAGTGTTCATTGAACTCGCACTGTAACAAACGATGCATCATTGAGGTTGTAATATGTGCGGCACAAGTAACAAAAAAATACTCTTTAGGCATGAATTGCACATGAGAGTTTCTTGCTCCCTTTATAAACTGCACGATGTTCTCTTTCTTGGCTCATGATGGGCGAGTGCTGCTCTTCAATTTTACATTGCCTATTTTTTGTTGTGTCACATGTACTGCATTGCTTCGCATCTAGAACATCAGGGCCTTCCTTGTGTATGTGTACATACCGACTGCTATACTGCACGACATGTTTTGTACCAGGGCTGAAAAAATAAGAAGCAACTTGTGGGAGCTGCATAATTCAACACACTCTTACCTTGCTGAAGAAGATGCACTAGAAGCGATACGGGACTGCCGTCCAACAGAACGGGCGCCTCTTTGTCCAAATCCAACAGCACTGGGTCCTTGGACACCCCAGCCCCAGGTTGAGGGGCCATAGTAGCCGAAGCTTGGTCCGTAGAAGCCGTCGAAACCTCCAAAGCCATAGTCACCAAAGCCATAGTCGCCACCCCAGTAGGGCATCTGGTATACGTAACTTCCCGGATAATAGTATCCACCGTAGCCTCCTGGGAAACCGTATCCAAAACCACCAAATCCTGGGAAATATCCGGGGGCACGAGCGGAAGAACCAAGTCTACCAGAAACTGAAGAACTGGCACTGCTAGATGACCCTGAGAGTCCAGGTAGGGCAGATGAGGACAAGGGGCCTGCGAGGCTGCCTCCCATTGAGCTACTTCCGCCAAGGCCTAGGCTGCCAGCGCTGCTAAGTGAGGGCGCACTGAGGCCGACTCCACCGAGGCCTACTCCACCGAGGCCGGCTCCGGCTCCACTGAGGCCGGCTCCGGCTCCACTGAGGTTGAGGTCTACTTTTGTATTCCCAGGTGCAGCGTAGGCCAGAGAAGCTATTTATAAAACAATTAGGAAAAAAAAAAGAAGTTTTATATACTTTTTGTCCATTGTCAAAACTGCCTGAAATACAATGTTACAATGTTGGTACTTGAAATTCAGGTTTCGACGTGAACATGTCTGCTTTGAAAAATTCATGGTGAGAAATCACAAGCGTGGACCGATCGTTAAAATAAAATTAACATAAACATTTCAGCCTTAACATGTCTTTTTTTTTTTTCAAAAAAAAAAAAACACAATATTGATGTCTCATTTTTATTAAGGGCACTTTGGTAAAGAAAGAATCATTTTTTTGTGAACTAGGCCCACATAGTGGTGCTGAAGCGTAAATTTTGCTTTTGTTTTAATGCTTGGTCGGCGCTTGTTATTTCCCACGATATTGTTACTCGTGTGGTCTTTTTTTCAGCGGAAATGGCTGTTACAACATAATGTCATTTAAGCCTGATTACATAATAGTCAATATTTTAAAACTAGAATAGCATGCAGCTAATCTGATATCTGCAGTCTAGGGCCATGCACTTCCACAATCTTTTACTTAGGTCAAACCCGATTAAACACGCAAGTCATACACAATCCAAATAGAAATCGACTCACAGTGGTGCAGCAGCTCGATACCACTTTGTACATACATTTTTCAAGGGTGAAAAACTAACAGCAGCCGACTAAAATGTCCTATCGCACCTACCACATCTTTTTTGTGTAATTCGTTTTCAGCTCCACTAAAATACCTGACGATTCAAACAAGACGTCCAAGCTTTGGGCCTTAACCGCTGCATACGTTGCTGCATCTCTGTTTGCTCATTTCATTTTGCCATTTTCAAATACTTCTGCATTTGTATAAATGGTTCAACACATTTGGAGACTCGTGTCATAGTGAGTAGTACCTGCAGACTAGTTTTCACTGGCTGCAACATCTTTTACTTTAATTTTTGAAGCAGTGGCAGTGTATGAGCAGTTTTAGTGAAGTTTTCAGCTAGTGAAACAGTTATCTATCTGAGTGAATATTCCCATCAGCATGATGAGCTCGGATGTCGGCTGCATAAATACTTCCTTGCGTACTAGGTGGTTCGTACTAGCCTTGCGTACTAGGTGGTTCGTACTGAGCCTTCCACAAGTTGCACAAGGAGAAAGAAAATGAAATACAGGGTATAGCGTGCTACTTCACTCTATCCTGTTTTCTTTTCACTTCCTTCTGCATGCGCAGCATGTAAAAAGCTTGCCTATTGGACTAACAATAAGTGTTGTGCTAGCTCTCTTGGGAGGAAAACAGTAAAATCTGCCTCACAGGAAAAGTTGGGGCACTTTTTTTTTTATATTTTCATAAAGTAGACTCGCAAAAAATTTCTTCGAGCGTGATGCATGTGTGAATGTGAATCTTTCTCATCCATAACCAACCACAATGTTGTGAATCCATTTTCTACGTAGGTTCATCATGGCACTAAATTTCTACCTTGCAGATCGCTCATGAGGATGATATCTAGTTTTATAACTCAGGCTGTTCTAGAAAAATTTGGTTGAAGCTGTTGTAAGATACCTAGTACTGGAATGCATCAATTGTTTGCAACTGTTTCCTGATTGCCTGAGAGCGCTCCTAAAAGCAACAGGTCAGCTGTTGTCTTCGCAATTTTTTTCAAAGACATACGCAACAATTATTGTAACATATAAATGAGTACAATTTTTGTTATCATGCATATTGGACATTTATTTCTACATTTGGGATGGTTACATAGCAATGAGGTGGAAAAAAATTAATTCACTCCTGTAAACATAGAAGTATCAGTTCTATAGGTTATTACCACAGGTAATAAAATCTTTTACGTTTGACAAGTATTTATATGCAGTTTTTAATGGAGATATGTACATGTATTATTAAGTCAACAAATATATCTCCTGTTAATTCTTTCAGGTTGCTCACTGTTAAACCAACAGTACTTTTAGGAAGTAGGCTAAAGTAACAGTAATCAAAGAGGTGGGCAAAATAGCGTGTTAGCGAAGCAGTGGAGGTTATTAAGAACTTAAAATAAAAACATTTTGGCTCCATGGTGTTGGTAGTCAGTTTCGTACAAATGCAAGATCGGCGATAGTGGAGTGCAAGCTGAAATTAATAATGTTTTAAAGAAAAATATAGCTCAAGAATGCTTACCGGCCGACAAAAGCGCAAAGGTGATGAAAGCCCTCATGACTGTGGTGTTCTTGCTGGTGTTTGCCTTTTGCAGAAAAAGTGAAATTTCTGATCCTGCGACTGCTTATATATAGTGGTGAATGGTGGAGTGCGCATGAACATAACAGCAATACTTTCACAAAAAATAAGCTTCTTTTTTTGTTCAAAGTAACCACCTACCTCAAATGTATGTAAAGTGCGTGGCACGAGGGGGGGGGGGGGAATGTAGATTTCTATTATTATTTTTTTTTACAATGGCTGGTATGTCATGCACCTGTCCTGCGAAAGCGGCCGCAGGGACGCTTCCAAATTCGAAGAAAGCGCGAATTCTCTGTGCATATGGAAATCGCTTCGACGTGGGCGAACAAATGAATATAAGAATGCCTAAAAAAATGGGACAAATCGAAGCATGTGAATAGGTAGGTAAACAATGCCTTTCTTTTTTGACCAATGCATCAAATGTGCCTACGTGCGTGCAGCAGCCTAGGCATAGGCACAATGCCTTTTTTTTTATTAGAACATATACGCAGATGTTTCTTTCAGGACTCTAGGCGAAGCACTGCTGAGCAGCGTAATATTTTATTGTTTCCTAGCTGTTAGCTTATCGCATCTTTGTCGATTGCAGCTTTCTTGCACGCTGCCCTCTTTCCATTTACCCATGCATCCTGTCCACTCTGCATTTACATTTTTGCATTCCTGGGTGGCAACCCTCAGCAACTGTAGAAAGAGCCTTTATCTCTTTTGGACAATGCATAGTCACGTACTTAGCGTGTGGCACGGCGTTGGCACTTGCAGTAAGGCTTGGAAGTTGTGAGACCTTCCCAGGGTTGACCTTTTTTGACCTTCTGCATGCTTCCAGCACGCCAAACATAGCCTATTGCCTCAAGGCTTGTTGTTGGAAGTTGGCGATACCTGCGCCAGGGTTGACAACATTTGTTTTTAGGAAAAGAAGTTGTTCAAACACTTTGCATTTCTTTTCTATAACATAACCAGCGCATGTCAACGGTCTGTTTCTGTAGTACCAATTGAATGTATTTCTGACTTGGAGCTGGCACACTACTATAACCAATTTTGACAAGATTTCAACAATTTCAATTCCGTATATAGAATTGAGTAACAAAGTCGAAAACCTTGTCATGGTGATTTATATGGAGACGCTCCATTCTAAAATGGTGTATTGTGGTTATCTCCGATGTGGTATGGCCTAAGCTTGTTCTTATGGCTGTTTTAACTCGGCACACTCAAAATGCTCGACAGTGCAATAAAAGTTGCATATATCAAACCCACAAAGAATTAGGATTAGTTGGATATATCGAATAATTTGGTTGACAACTTTTCATGAAATTATTGCATTTTTTGGAGGAATATCAGTATGTCAGATGGTTACACTGCACTTCACGCTAATGTAATAAACACCACTTCACAGAAATATACTTTTCTTTAGGTTTGTTAATGAAAATGGGGGGTAATATGCAGAGGCTGATTGCACGAGCGAAAATTGGCATTGATGAGTATAGTGCCTTGAAGCCTTCGAGCGCAGCTGCGCATACTCGTCTTGAACCAGAAGCATGCACTCTGCCTTGGCTCTTATGTCGGCCACGTTTTCCAATATTATGCGCAGTGTGTTTCTAGGGATGCCATATGAAGCTACTATGTAAGGTTTCTGTGTTTTCCACGTTTGACTGTACTGGTTTTCTCTAGCTTTGTGGAAGACAGACAATTCTTCAGCTTCGCAACATATATCTTGTTAACAAATCAAGAGAAGAGAATGACAAACCAGCACGATGGACTGGCCATGCAACAACGAAGAATCGCGGGAGAGAACGCACGGTGGCAAGCGGTATTCATGCGCGTTCTGCACGATGCCCTTCTAATGCCACCACTCGCTCTGAAAAAATTCTTGTGGAAAAATTTCTTTCCATTGAAAAAAAATCCGAAAATTTCTAAAGCAATGCGAACTTCTTATGCTTTTCATGTTGCCTGACAGTCAGTATATCAAGTGTTCAATTTTTATTAGATGTAGCCACAGTTCTATGCATTCATTTCCAAACATTGCAGTATTAAAAAAATGTTTGTTATAACGAATAATTTAGTTTACTCAAGCTCAATATAGTCGCGTTCAACTGCACGTGCAAGCACTTGTGATGTTGAAGGACTCGTCCTCTGGCTAATTGGTGCTTACTAATAATCATAGTGTAGTGCAAGGACACCTATCAAAGACACAGGAATGTTGTGTGTTTCTGGGTCCTTGCTTCTTTGCACTACACCGTGATTATTGGCATTCACTCACAATGTGTACTTTTGATTGCCTTCGACTTCAAGTTTGTTCTACTTCAACATGTAGGCATATTGCTAGCAGTCAAAAAGAAATGGTTGAGTAAAACTTCTTGCTGTGTGATTTAGTTGACATGAAAGGGGTACATGTTAGCTCGAACTAAGAAAGAACACCATGCTTGCGCAGAACACGTAGCCCAGTCACAGGGAAACCTGGAAGAGCGGCCTGTTTAAAGCCCATTGAAAACTCTCTTTGTGCAACTAATACAGGTACACATGTGAGGTGTCCACTACGCGATAAATCATTGTTTTTGCAAAGTAGGGAAGCACCATCGATGCCATTCTTCATATTTCTGCAGACAAACGAGATGCCCGCGACACATCTGTAAGGCATTATGTGCAGTTTGTTAATCCTGCATGTGGCTCATGATTATAAAGAATTATGACTGAGCATCTTGTAGTGGGTGGGAAGCTTTAAGCCTCACACTCATTGTGCAATCAGCTTTCTGTGACACCTGGTCGTTATTTTACTATTCGCAATACTATTCACCTATGCCAGGTTGTATATGTTAACGCAATTCCTTGCCTGATATGATGCCTGTATGTGGTCTTTTTGCAAAGAAACCTGAAGCACTGTCTTGACTCAGTGGTAAAGAATACTTGACTACCACACAGGGGGCCTGGGTTCAATCCAATCAGGAATATTTTTTTCTAACTTCGTACTTTCTCATTTCACGGCATAGCAGTTAAAGACACTGGCAGCAGTGGACAGCTGCAGCACTGCTGTGATCTCATAACAGCTTTCGCTGCCAATTAAAAAAAAAAAGTTTCTACTATCTTAACAAAATCTGGAATGTGTAACTTTATTTAGGAGTGGTATTTTCCAACTCTGCCATTTTCCGGTTTCGCAGCTTCGATGGCACGCGGGACCTGTCATCGGTGGAGTGCTACGACCCCGTGCGCAACACGTGGTCGTTGCTCCCGGGATTGGGCAGCCGACGCAGCTGCCTGGGAGTGGGAGCCCTGCGTGGCCTCATCTATGTGGCTGGTGGCTATGACGGGACCTCTTGCTTGAGCAGTGTCGAACAGTTTGACCCGCTCGTCGGTGCCTGGACCTCTGTGGCTGCCATGGAGTACCGTCGCCGATACTGCCGCCTTGCTGTCCTTGGTGGGTCAGCTATTCATACACGAACTGTTTCATTCATTCATTCATTTATTGAATTCACTTATACCCAATGCATTCATAAAAAACTAGAGCTAAAATAAGGAAAAAAGCATGAGCATATGACCAAACACAAGACTAGGACTGACAAACGGGTAATTCAAACAAGGAACACGGGCTGGCAAACACAAGCAAAACTGGTGAATGAGATTGCTTATTTAAACCAATATTTTTCTATATTAATTGAACACTAATATAGCAGCCAGGAACCTAATGTATTCGACTAAAAATTCCAAATGTTCATTGTATGGTAAAGATAGTGTACTTTGGCACGTCGGTGTGAAGGAAAAAAAAAAGGTGCTAGATCTAGAGCTCCAAGATTACAGGTACGACTTTCCTTAGCGATTTTTGTGCAGCTTCAGTGACCAAAGCCAGATATATGGCTAGTGACATCTTACAAGTACTTCAGCTATTCTGTATGATAACGTTACTGGAACAATTGCAAGTGCAAGGGCTGTAGCATCGGAATTAATGGAAAACCGAAATCATGTATATGGCTGATGTAACTGATAATGTTTTTTGTTCAGAGTGGTAAATTTTTCATTGAAATCACACCAGTCACAATTCGTCACTTTTCCATCAGTAAGGACTGGACCTGCAACCTTCGGATAATGTATCCGATGCACTACTGATTGGGCTGGCATGGCAGTCACTTTCGTGTACACTTTATAGGGCATTTCTGCGTATGTCACCCTGGTGAGTGTTAGCTAGCTGGCGTGACGCAGCATATGATCTTTTGTACGAGCTGGCAGCTTTCTCACTGAACCCTCGCTTACTACCTAAAGGCATCAAGTGGGCTGGAAGGGGACCCTCGCTATGAACAAAAAAAGAAAAAAGTGGATCAAAGGCTCATTGCATTGTTAGGCATGACTCAATGAAATTAAAACCCAGTGAAGCCAAGGAAGGTATAGAGGATAATATATTGGTCATCGTTAATGTTCAATTCATCACATATGTCAGAACTAGTGATATCAAAAGCCAAGAGCTGTCGTCCTTGAGCAGTAAAAGCAAACCACCATGCTTTGGCTTGCGTACATGATCATGGGCACTATTGCTTTTTCCAAGGAGTAAGATTGATAGTGTCGGCCATTGGCTTTACCACCACAGTGCCACAAAACATGGTGAGCGAGAAATGAATGCGAAAGTATATGTGAAGGAAACAAGTTGGGCAGGGTTGTGGTCCACTATTTCTGTTTCTGCAGAGCAGCTTTTATTGCTCCACATAAGTTCAAAGTAGATTTTATATCTCTAATTAAAAAAAAGAAAGGCAGCTTGTGCCCTCTCCAAGTCATTCAAACACTCTTGCACCAAACAGGGCAGAGCAATAAACAGATCAAAAAGGCCATGTGGTTTTCATGTCATTTTATGAAGTGTATGAAGATCCACAAACCAAGCTCATTCTTACCTTGAGTTTTCCTTATCGGTTTTAAGCCTGTGTTGCGCATGGTGAGCAAAGTAGGCCAGTATGTATGAACCAATATTATTCTTTTCTTTTAGCCTGTTATCATTTTTGAGCCCTTATAACACATGTAGAGAATACAGAGACTTGAGAAAAAGGTAGGGTAAAGACAAAGTTGGTTTGTAAATACGGGTCTTAGAGGCGCCATATGGAATTATTGTAATGCATACGGAACATATCAGTCAGGTGTGCCTATTCGTCCATTGGCGATCTGTGCTTTCAGAGGACTGCCTGTACGCCGTTGGAGGTCACGACGGGGCCAACTACCAGTCGTCCGTGGAGCGTCTGGACCCGCGGGAGGGCCGCTGGCGGCTGCTGCCGTCGATGCACAGCCGGCGCAACAGCTGCGGCGTGGCCGTCCTCGATCGGTCCCTCTACGCCGTCGGTGGGAACGACGGCAGCCTCTGCCTCAGCAGCGCCGAGCGCTTCGACCTGACCGCCAACATGTGGGACCACGTCGGCTCCATGCACTCGCGCAGGCAAGTGGAGCACCCTTGCTTTTTGCGTACTTGCTTTATGTCTTCAATGATTTTTCATAAAAGGAAACCTTAATTTATTCTTGACGTGATGAATGTTGCCTCCAGACTTACATTATCGGCCACGGTGGTGGCCTTTCGATAGACGCGAAGTGGTAGAGGCCCGTGTACTGTGCTATGTCAGGGCATATTAGAGAACACAAGATGGGCTAAATTGCCAGAGCCCTTCACCACGTCATCTCTCATAATCATACCATGGTTCTCAATTTTTCAACTTTAGATATTACTATTATTATTATTACAATAGACTCAGCGAATGAACATTTGTTAAGCTGAACTGCTGCTTAAATAAAACAGATGCTTCCGACAAGATTGGTTTCCTTCTTGTATTGTGCACCCATGGCCATCTCTCAGTAAACAGAACTCCTGTTAAAAAGAACATATTTTCCTGCACAATTCAGGTTACGTTTAATCAGAGTCTACTGTACTTGCATTATGCACATGGGGTTGAGCTGAAAACTAATGATATAATGAAAAGTGAAACCTTTCCTTTGGATGGTTGTGTGCCCCTCAAAACAGTGCACTAACAACATTGATGCAACATTGCATATTTTGCATTGTTTTTGCTGGCTGCAGACCTCCTTGAGGAGGAAAAAGCATTGACAAAGTTGGCACACAAAGTGTCACCCAGCATCTACATAGTAATGCTGTGAAATGTTTAATGATTACTCTCGCTTTTAAGGTAGACTTTGACTTAAGGCCCTTGCTTGGACTTGTGTACATTTTTTGTACGAAGTTTTATTATTTCAATTGTTGCAGATTCATTCAATAAATGCGAAATGCCAAAGGCTCAGCTTAGGTCCTTAGGGAGTGGTAAATGTCTGTATGGGAAGGGTAACAGTTAAAACTGTGTCAAAAGAAAAAAAAAGTTCCATTCTGCAAATAAAGTATAATGATTTCATCTCTTTCTCACCAGCTCGTTAGATTGGAGTTCTATAGTATGTAATGAGAGTTTGCAATAAACAGCTATCTGCTATGGCGAGTTCGTACCAACTAGACCAATTTAACTGTCTTTTATATGTTCTTAAGAGAGGTTAGGTGCAAATTGAATTTCAGGCATGTGTAGGAGCTGTAATATGACTTTACATTTATTTTTCTACTTCAAAGCCATTGAAATGGACGAAGTTTATATTTCTTTGAAGCTTCTTAACAATGGGAAGTTACTGAATAACTCTACGGTTTGTTATGTTAAGGCAGTTTTCTTGTGGCATGTTCATTACTTTGATAATTTGATCTTGTAAATAATTCACTTAGTTTTGTTGCTTCTTTCAAGTTATGCCGGCTGCCAGCTTTTATGGATAGATAACAGAACCTTAATCATTCGTTATTGGTAGGTGCAGCTATTCAAAGCGCGATTTCCCCCTAACGTTTTTTTTTTCATTTTTTGCTTTTATTCATCGCATATATAACTTGCCTAACTCAAGGGTCCACTTCCCACCTCCTTGATACAGTTCCTCAAATGATAAGCTTGATAAGCTAAAAAATGAAAGCAAATTGCTGATTCGAACAGCCACCCAATCTTAAATAGTCGAGAGTCGTCCTGATAGAATGCGGTCTCGTTCGCGCAGAACGACACACGAGGTGGTCCAAGCCGACGGCTACCTCTACGCCGTCGGCGGCAACGACGGCAGCTCAAGCCTCAACACTGTTGAGCGCTACGACCCCCGGCACAACAAGTGGATGCTCGTCACTGCCATGATGCTTCGACGAAGCAGCGTCGGCGCTGCAGTACTGGAGTGTCCCGTGCTAGAACGTGCAAACTCTACGTCATTCGCCACGGTCATTGGCACCTCCTCCGAGCCGTGAGGCTAGCGCTGCCAGCCTTTCCTGTGCTTGGCCCAAGACTTTTTTCAGCATCATTTTATGCTGCTGTCTTGGGAGCACTTGGTGCGAAGAAGACTGTAGGGTCTTGGCGGTGCTCTCGCCGTCAGCAAAACTTAAGTCGGCATTCTCACATTTTGTGCACTGCTTTTTCAAGCCCACATTGGTGCAACAGTGAGATCAGATAAATCTGGTATTCCTTAATGGAACACGGAGTTTCTCAAATTGGGTGCTACGAACATTCACATTACTTCCAACATTGGAAAGTGCGTTAGGTTGCACTTCGCTATAGGACACTGTTTCCCCCAACACCTTCACACCTTAGTGATGCCCAGTTGACCCAAGAGTAACTGCTGCATCCGTATTTTTTCTTCTCTGACAAATAACTGCCTTGTGAGATGTTCTGACACAATCTAGGTGTGAAATCCACAGTGATGCTAGCCTTTAAAAGCAACCTGCTCCTAGGTTGAAGAGTGATTTGAGAGCGGTTTCAAGCACATTCCATGATCATCCGCTGTCACTCATCTATTTGTTAGACAGGCGTGTCTTGCGCATGCAATGTGTACAGAGTGATATTGTTTTGTAGGAATGCACGAACTGTGAACCATCCCCATTGTCTCTCTCTCAAAGCAATTTCATGTGAATCAGTTCTGGCAAGTGGGGAAGAAAACAAGAAGCGGCATATTTAATGGCTGCCTGATGTTTATCTTAGTTTGAAAAGGCTTTCCTTTCACTTAGTGGTCAAGAATAGATGCTAATCATTTCTGAGAGCACGGGAGTACGCTACGCATGATACCGGTGAGCTGTTGAATCACGTTTACTAATGTCTTTGATCAAACTAGCTTCATTACCTGATAGTGTGATCAGTGAGACGTATGTTTCTTATTTCAAAGCTAGCTTATACTAAACTTCGTAATGCCTCATGTTTTTACCTTTTCTTTATTTCTTCTCTAAGCTGTGTTCAAATACTGATGTGCTTGTTACGAGCAGGAACACCTGCTAATTTATTGAATAAATTAATAGCCTGTACTACAATTTTTCTATTCAAGTTTATTGATTCAAATCTTCACATTCTTTGATTTCTCGTTCTTGTCTTTATACACTTTACGTTTGTAATTTAGGGTGCAAGTTTAAAGCTTGATTATGACAATACTGTTTCGTTAGGCATCCTCTTACTTGGTATTGTTAGTAAATTGTTTCAATGACTGGAAGTGCTTTAATGTTGGCTTAATTACCAGAATGGTGCTTTCAAGCCTGCGTCCATTGGTACTGTTGAACAATTTGAGCATTTGCTGACATTTAAGATGACGCTTGTACTGTTTGCTGCATGCGCGTCCCGTTAGTACATGAACATAAGTGTGTTCATGTACCTTACTTTAGTCTTTTGTGCCACAAGGGGATTGTTTCACCGAGTTGGCACAACTGTCACTCAATTCATTTGCCGTGATCAGGTTAAAAAGATGCGTGTGAGGTCATGAGGTTTAGTGTGAATGAATGGCAGAAAGTGCTTTAGCGTAAACAGGCCAATAATAGTCGGGAGGCACTTTGCCTATGGGTTAATGGCAGATGGCAGAATGTTCTTTCATTCTTTTCACATTTTTAATGCTAAATAAATGTGGCATAACAACTTATAGTGCTTCGTTTGTTAAGATTCTCGATAAGACACTTCGCATTTGCCTAACTTGTTGCAGAGCCGTGGAGATTTATTTGCTATTGGGGTAAATTTTTTTTTACTTTGGCACCTCATTATACACATTAGCCTTACAGCACAACTGGGCTGCATTGTTTATATCCCTCACACCCTTATATCCACAGAGAGGAGAATAAGGAAAATCTCAACGAGGCTGTGCGAATGGTACATTCATAATCCTGTAACAGACTTCTGCTCCATAGATGCGGTGGTGTGTGTTGCCTAGTGCAGTACTATTCTCGGCTGATCGCCTCTGAGCACACTATCACTTTCTGTGACGTTTTCTGTGGCATTACGTGTTACTCAGCGACAGGCCTCCAATGCCACAGTGACAGCCGATGCCATGACTGCATTCAGTGTTGCATCAGCATCCTGTGCCATATTGTCATTCAACAATGTGTTGGCAAGCTTGGCACAGTTCCAGAAATTTCGTCGACCGCACGTGTTGGTGCACCTGGTGCCTTGGCACACACAGTCTCTTAAATGTAAGCGTATCTTGAACGGTCGTCAAGTCTCAACTATGCTACCACCCTTGTACTTTTTGCCACCCAACAAGTTATGTACAGCACATGCTTATTTTTGTTATCAACACATCTTGTTTTTAAACTTTGCGATATTTGCTGTTACATTCCATAGTTCCTTCAGTTCGCCGCGCAAACACCCTAAAATAAGCTCGCCTTTGATAACCGGTGCACAGCTTTACTTTGTCGTCGTGTTGCAGCATTAAGCAGTGAGCATTACACTCTGTTAAGGATTTTGTTCTTCATGATGGAGTGATGAAGATCATCTATGCACTTTTCTGGTCACTGTTCCTTACTATGTCATCGTGCTGATCATCTTGTCAACTGCTGTAGACGCCTTAGCTTTTCAGAAGTGAGCGAGAATAGATCTATCTGGCCTCCTTAAATGATCTATTTGCATATCGTTTTGGGAATAGCAGGCCTAACATGGGTTAGTCATCCATTAGGATTCAGAAGCATTGATAGCTAGATTGTGATGGGGTCTTATGATGTCGATAAAACCATGTCACTTTAGTCTAAGGGTTGAGCATTGCAATGGAGGGTAGAGAAAGAATTGACAAAGGAAAGTTGAGAGATGCTAAAGCATCTTGAAATTGCAGCACTCGTATAAGACGAACATGAGCCCACATCTGCATTTTTGCAGAAATTGTATAGTACGTATTGCTCGTAGCCGTCTTTACTGCATCTTTCATCCCATCAAAAAAACAACAGCTCATTATCATCAGTCAGTAGCGAGTAATTTTCATCTCCAGGATTTTCACAAATTACTGGAGCAGAGAGTGCATTATTTAACGGTGGTATTAGTATAGCCAGAGCAAGCTATCAAAACTTGCATGACACAAATAATTCAAGCACAGTATTACGCAAATGTACCGAGAAATATAACGGCAGTGTCACCACTGCCATGCCTCCGACAACACGTACAAACTTTATAATTAGTATTTGTGATAACACTCCTGTCGATGAAGACTGTGTTCAGTGCATAAGTGCAGATATTCCCCGTGTTCCAAATTCATTATGGGCGTGAATCGCATAAACATCACTAATGATGTTTGGAAGATGTACGCTCGTAGCTGCAGTTTGAACGCAGTGAATTGGGGCACTGGTTTTACTCGCACCATTATGGCCACTGGGCAGCATGAAATGTTTGGCCAGTTTATCCCTGCTTTTTCTGCAGTAAGCTCTTTTCATCGTCTTTGGCATTTCTCGGTCAAGATATAAGAACAACGCGAAGCCCTACAGTTCAGTTACGGGAAAATGCACCTGCATTAATTGCAGCCACATAATTTGGCACAGCTAGATATTTAGAGCCTATTTTTTTCAACCCAGAATCGCCCCATTTCTCGTCACTTCAGCACCAAATGAAGTTGCACTGATTGTATCGAGCACAGCTTATGACAGCAGCTGAGACAGTTGTAACCATTTTTTTTTGTCTTCCAGCAGCGTGTGGCCAGAGTGACTTGTGTGACCTTCGTGTTTATGATCAGTAGACTCACCACTGCTCCCGCTGTGCCTGAGGAGAAACGATGATGACGACTTAATATCAAATCTGTGAGCAGTGAACGTGTAGTCCCAGGAGCATGAAAAAATGTCCTCTCGTGAAGCTTTCGTCCATGTGACTGTGTGGCAGGACCATTTTTTTTGCTCGTGGTGTGAAAGGTGCCGTTGATTGTTGCAAGAAAAGGGCTTTTAGACGAAAGATTTCCAGTTTGTGTCTAGCTGGTGTGAGTATGCAGAGCGCTAAATGAAATGGTGATGTAATGGCAGAGTCACTGGTACAAGCAAAGAGATAGATAGGGAGGAGGATGCAGAATCTTTGCGTGTAGGCCCATCACTTTTGCTTTTTGTGCTGTTGTGCCAGTCTCATTAGGAAGGTCTTTAATGACCAGTTCTGCCAGTTTTGCAAAATGTTCTGCTAAAACATTTGAAACTTGTAGTACTTCACTGAAGGTTGCACAAGTAAGTAAAAAGTTGTCTGAAGGAAATCTTGTCTAAAAATTGAGACTGCTACTCCTAGTAAACCTTAGCAAGTGTAATAATGCTTTGGCAGCAGCACAAAAGGTAGCCGAGGAGGTGGGCAAACGGATAAGGTAGCACAAGCTCTCTCCACTTGCTTGTCTCGTTCGATTTCTTCAATAATTCCGCAGAGCATTATGGACTTGCACCAAGTCTAAAAGTAAATAAAAAGCTGAAAGTGATTAAACGTGACATATAAGATTTATATCGTGCCCGATTTCTCTGTGTCACTAACATCAAAATTATTTACATACATTTTATAAAAAATGCACGTGTTTTGAAGATTATGCTTCACTAGTTTGGTGTTAATATGTTTTACTGGAGAGAGGCACTGTTTATTAAATGGTTCACTGCTAAACACTGTTGCTACCTCTATTTCCAAATTCTCTACTGGAGCGGGATCTGCACTCTGCTGGAACCTAGAACTAGTGGATACCTTAGTAAGCCTAATGAATATTCCCAAAAAACTATTCTTCATGGGAATCAACTTGAAGTTTGTGTACAATAATCTGGTACTATTGGGTAGATACGCATCACTACCATTGAATAGCTCGTAAATTGGCTGGATCTAGCATAACATTGGAAAAAGTTGGTGCTGCTGGCAGGAGTCGGTTCACCGTCACCTGTATCAAAGGATGTATGTGCAGACTTGAAAAATCGCTGGAACAAGGAAAAAGAAAATTGGCTAATGTTTATTGTGAGCATTCATTATCTTGTTAGCATCTTGTTGAACTTTTGTTCTGCTTTTTATCTTTCTAGAATGCTTACTTGTTGCACATTTCAACCTACTTCTTTTATCTGTGAAAGTATGTATTTCTGGCAGAGCGCTCAGCTTGTTCTTAATTCTGCGTGGAGATGATTGTGCCTGTGGTGAAGTGCACAGATAAAACTAATTCCCCCTTCAGTTTTGCCTATCTCTTTTATTTTATATAAAAGTCTTTCAACTACATTGAATACACTGATGCACAAATAACTGCCCCAAACGGCCTCGGCAAAGAACATCTATCGCGTGCCACACGCACAGCAAGAGTGGGTGGCAAAACTTGCCACTTTTCATTAGTGCAGCAAACATCTACAGAGTTAGCATTGTGCTCTGCTTTGGTGCCTTGTACAGCCTTCTCAGCTGGCATGTTTATGTGCACGTGCTGCGTAATGTGGCCATCGCAACTTCAGTGCAACTTATTCATCTCCTGTGCCGAATCCCTCGTGTAAGGGCTCCTCACTCGTTTGCTATAAATACCGCATGTCTACTGTCTGCTACTACCCAAGTAGCAGCGAATATTTGAGCATTCAGTTTCCGCTTTAATTAAAACTAGCCAGCACGAAAGCTGCCTCTTGTGGCCGACATACAATAACCTAGTCCCAGAGTTCTGGTGATGAGACTACTACTTAAATTCCCTGCTACCTTGGGTACTCTAGGGTGTTACTTGGCAATCTGCCTCGATTTCGCAAGGTGAGGACAGTGTCGTCTCTCAATCGAAGTAGTAGCCGTGCTAAGGTAGCGTTCTTTGGGTGTGAGTGATCACTGACCAACAACGTTTCATGGTGCTCGGCTCTCTGTGCAGACGCCTCTGGCAGAAGTGTGCGGGGATGTCATACACCTACACTGCCAGCTTCGCAAATTTTTTTTTAGATGGAGTAAAAAAATGTGCACGACTGGTGATTCTGCCATAGTCCTGTGCATTTCGGCTAGCCCCAAAGTGACCCGTGCTCTTTATACACCGCCTCGCAATTTCGTGGTCTGCAATATTGGGTTCCTTTGCAGCAGCAAGGTGGAACGAGCCTGACGCTCTTTGTGCATAACTTAGCCAGACAAATATTCAGCCATTTATTTTCTTTCATGCTACGTTTTGGCATTCCCATTTGCATTGCAATAGTGCTGTAACTATTTCCTAACAATGTGGAGTGAGCGTTTTCTAATCTAGTCTCTGGTCCTTAGCACTCTACAGTGCTTTGTAGGCTCACTCGTGATGCATGCCTTGAAAGCATGCGGAAGTGACGGTTGTGAGTAAATTTTTTTTTACTACTTTCCAGTGACCTTGCGAAGCAATCGTTTTATACGTATGGCGTGTTAGTCGTGTATTGCCAGTGTAATGTGTTGTGTATGTATGAAAAATGGTATGTGATTATGCCCGCTGTAATGTTTCGAGCAATGTTTAGGGAAAAGAAATCTGTTTTGGCATGACTATTTCTTTTCCTTTGTGATTTACTCTTGTGCTGTTACTCACCAACTATATATTCAGTGCACGCATTGCACGTCTAGTCACACTCGTCGGATGCCAGGTTTGCTAGCCTTCCATTGAGCAAGTGCACCACTCTGTGCCCTCTTGCATAAATTCTTGTAGTAGTGATCATGTGCGCTGATGCTTTTTTGCTTTAAAGGTGCTGTACATGCTTCACATGTAAAGCACTGTATATTCTTTTCCTTTTTGCTTGGAGCTTGACACCGTTTTGCATTAGCATGGCAAGAAAAGTTAGCTTACGCTAAATAATGCACAGCAGCCTCAAAGTTAAGTGTCGATGGAACCTCTTACCATTGTTTTCTTTTTTTATTGAGTTCCAATGCTTCAAAATCATTTCCAAACAATGGATGCTTTATTTTCTCAGCTCTGAGGTCTACTTAGGACATGTACTTCTGCATACAGTTTCTTTGATCGTTTGGGATTATATGTATGAAGCATTTTGTCATGTACTCTAAAACTGCACGTATCTAGTGAAGGAGCCTGTTGCAAGTTGGGAAACGTTTTGTTGGACTTTCATGTTTAAACGTTTTTCATCTAGTACCTCATTTATGTCAACACCTTTAGCAGGCTTATTTTCTTGGTTTGTGTGCCAGGCACCTGTAATGATAAAGATTTCCCTGTGGCTTTCTGGTATATGGCACATTGCTTGCATGTTCTTCTCAAACCTGTTTTTGAGTTGATATTCAGTTCGGTTAATGTTCGTTATTGATCCTAGGGGCTGCGATAGAGTTATAGAACACTCCCCCCACCCCTCCAACATACTCTGTTTTTGACTGTGTAGAATATAGTACGTGTCTTTGAAATATGGCTGGGAAAAGAGGCAATCTATGCTTTGTCGCATTTGCTTGACAGTTGATGTCCTTGAGGCACATGGCTTTGAGAGCGTGCACAAAGTATGTGTGTTGTGTGTCATATGATGTGCTTATTCTACGTCATGGCGTTGTGAAGCGAATTGTAGTGTGTTGTCTGTGAACTCTATTATGTGGTAGAGATTTGTTGGAACCATCAACTGCACAGGTGTGCTGATGCGTTTGTGTAGTGAGAAACTGAAGAGTATGAAAGAGTAGTCTTTCTTTTTGCATACCTTGAACAGATGTGCAAACTTGTGGCGTAGTGCTCATGGATGCTTTTTTTTTCTTCTTTATTTGTGTCACAACACATGTAAGTGTGATGGTGACACAAAAGGACTTTCTATGGAGTCCTTGAGACAAATTTTGGAGCTGCTGCTTGTGATGCAGAGATTTAGAACAGTGCACCATATGTCCTTACTGTCCTTTCAACGCCTGTGATTTCCGCTCCAGTTCGATTCTTAGCTGCTGTGGTGGCTACAATTAGAGTGTGCCAAGACTCGTAAGTGTTCTTGCACTGTGTGCTTTCGGTGCACGCTGCAAAAGATGAAAGGAAAGTTAAATATTTCAGATCCCCTCCACAACAACCCTTCTCACAACCGCGGGGTTGTTTGGAGCATTAAACTACACAAATGGCCCTGGTCACCAGCACAGCAGCTTCACAATTTTCAGCGAAGATTGTACTTTGAAAGATGCCCGGTGATTTTGGCCACAGTTCGGTGTGCCCCTCCGTGCATTTACGTGTTGTTGGAATCTGTGCGAAGTGTACTACATGCGGGCGTAATGCAGCATGCAGTGGTGTCTGCTTATTTGCGTGTGTCAATGGGGGCCACTGAATGTATAGATTGTGTGTGTGGCATTTATGTATGACGTGCGCACGTATGCACTTTTGTCTGTTCTTACAAGCCCCCCTCTCCCCCTCCCCTCTCGTTGAAGACCTGCACGTCCTAGAGTGATTCCTGAAAAATCTGAAGCACAGCAGTAAGTCAAAAGCCGCTCAGTATTTACACTGCCTCGGTTGGGTCACTCGAAACTACTGCCATTTTCATTAGCCTAGCCCGAACTGTAAACCAGTTAAACTATCGTACTATTAAGTTAGCTTTCCTACATACGTCACTGCATAAAAATTTAATGCTTTTGAAGGTATAGTGGAGTAGTCTAGCGGTTAGGGCGCTCGGCTGCTGTCCCAAAATCACGGGTTCGATCTCGGCTGCGGCGGACGCATTTTGATGGAGGCAAGTAGGTAGAGGCCCCTGTACTGTGTGATGTCAATACAGAAGTGCTAGATGGTCCCAATTTATGGAGCCCTCTACTGTGGCGTCCCTCATAACAATGTCGGGGTTTTGGCACGTATAACCTCAGATATGAGGTATGGGGAAGAAAAAAAATGAGTTGCTCTGCAGAGCTTCCTACATTTGAGAGCTCAACTGAATTGCATTAATGAAAATAGATTCATAGTGGGAGGTTTCCGGACTGTGCAGTGAGAACCTAAACGAGCTCTTGAAGTTCCAACGTTGGCAGGCTTCGTGTAGTCAAGACAATTTGTCTTGCGATCAAAAATCAAAACTACTTGTCCCGATCTTAAGTGACAGTTAAATTTAAACATCCACTGAAGCCCATCTTAGAACAACGTGGTGTTAATAAGTGTAGCTTAACTTTACGTCTATGCAGTTCACATGTGCAAAAAGTACTTGGTCAGCAAGCAATACAAATAACGAATGCTTTGGGCCATTCTTTTGACGAGGCATTGCTTATAACACTCCAAGTGTGAAGCTCTTACTGTGAAAGTTAAGATTCCTTTTTTGTGTGTGTAAAATTTTTTTAATGGTTAATTTAAGTAAATATGTTATCCTTAAGGTTTACTTCAGATATCTAGCCAATACATCCGGGGAAAAAGTTGGAAGCTATTGAAGTCGTTGTTGTAAGTCATTGAAGATTTCGAGTATCGCTTTCATTGACAACTGGTAACGCCAACTGGCAGATAAAACACGAGACATTACTGGCACGATTGCACACTTTTCAAATTGCATAACGGCCACAGCTTTTTGATTACCGGTAAGTGAAGCCAGAAGAACTTTAGCAATTTCAAGCAACAGTTGTACTCATTCATGTTGGTGCAAACTCTTGAAACAGGTACAGCTATAGATTCGAAATGGTCAAAACATCTGCGAGAAATTGAGGTTCGGGTCACATCTGCAGTTCCACCCTGCATTCTGGAAGATGCGGGATTTCCGATTTGTGAATCCCTCTCAACTTTTTTGACCCACACTCCAGTGCATTGAGCTGTCATTAATTACCCTTTGTCTTGCTGGCTTCCATTTAGTTTAGTTCATAGAGTAAATTCCCGAAGGGCGATTGCATCACGTTTGATCGCCGGACAAGGATGCATTTCTTCTCTTCAAAGTGTTTTCTTTTAATTTGTATCATTTTTTTTCTGAAGCTTTGAGCGACTTTCGCATAATCTCCTAGCATCATGCCTTTGTCAAAACTCCCTTCACCTCGTAGATTCATGCAGGATTTACGTGTTTGAGCGATGTGCCACTTCGTATAGTAAATTTAAAGTTTAAAAGAAAGAGGGCAGTATTCATAAACCTTTTTACATTTAAGCTTCCTTCATGTGAATCTGCATGCAGCTACACTGCCTAACATTTGCTGTGTACATACCTTGCAACATTTTTGTCACTGATTTCAACTTCTTGCAAACTTTGCTGCAAAGCAGCAACACTAAACAAAATACTATACAGGTACCTTCTTTTTTGTTCTCTGCATTATTTCTAAAGATGCAGAAAACAAAAAGCACATTGAAAACAAAAAAACAGCCCACAAAAAATGCACGTCATTTTGAAGTGCATCTAATTTTCCCACCTTTGTGGCACACACAGATGCAGTGGCGGTAGACATTATGCTTTGCGCGGCACTGTACATTATAATCATCTTGTAGTTGAGATGCCTACAGATATTTCTCAAACTTACGGCCATTTTCGGTCTTTCTCACACACATTTGCCTCGACTTCATGTGGTCGTTTTTGCAATGTTTGTGAAATACCTTTTGCTGTTCCTCTTTGCTACATTTTTCGCTCTGTGTACCATGTACAAAGGTTGTTTTCTTTTTTTTCTTACCTGGAATGAAATTGTATGATGCCCGGTATTTGTGGAAAAAAAAAATCCCCTTTGAGGCAGTGCTGGACACTAGTTCTGCTTCGAGTGAATAAATTTTCCAAGCTGTGGAACACTACCTCAGTGCGTCTGTCGTTATGTCTTTCTATGCAGAAATGTAGCTGGAAACATTTTGGGGGTAAAGTGGAGGCTCTGATCACCGCTTGTGTATGTACACGTGTGTTTGTATGTGGGTTCGAACAACATAAGAATTTGAGGGGGAGGGGCAGCACATTTGAGTTTCTTCCAGGTTTTTTTTTACATTCCTTTCTTTGCATTGCAATATTTAATGAGCAAGACAAAAGGTAGCTTTAGTACTGCGTATGTTGCATCTGCAACAGCGCTGCATGTGCAAGAATGTTGCGTTTTTACGTAGTGCACGGGGCGAAATTCCCGCACATGTGCTCTATATGAAAGCGGTCATTGTTGCATATGCAACACAGAACTACAGTTCGCTAATGTCAAATGGTCATAACTTGCACTAGTTGCAGCAGTGAAAAAGCAGTATAGACCTCTTATAACGTTAGTCACGAAAATTCGCACTCTAAGCGGTACTGCACTATAACCAAAGCAACCTTTTTCGAGGGCCGCAGTCACGTCAAATGTGTTGAGCATGCAGCCTCACGCGTCCCAAGATCGAAGCAAGCGATTTGTGGTGCTTAGAACCATTCAAAGTTCCGAAAGTTAAAAAAAAGCGATAAAAAAATTCACCTCGTTGTCAACGAAATGAACATGAAAGGGGGGTGGGGGATCTAACGGAAGAAAACAACATCAGAAAGCAGACCACCTCGATTATGCGCATCACATGGTACGTCAAATCACGATCTTCACGCGCTGAAAGACTCCAATCGTTCACTTCGTGGGCGCGCAACCGATTTCAAGACATCAGCATCGAATCGGGAACCACCGTCCGAGTGCTACATGTGCCACACTCGTTATCCTCTCCCTTCAAGTGCAGCCACTACAAAGAGTTTCGTTGCACGCGACAGTTACTGAAATGCAACTAATGCTGATGTGGCATGGGCCGCCGTTTGGTATGTTGCCGCAGGCAGCTTGTCCAAGACATGAAGATCTGGCGTCGAAAAGATCGCACTCAAGTGGTGGTGGTGGTGGGTGGCTGTCGCTAAGAACGGGACCCTTGCTACTTCTATCCTTGCTGCAGAACTGCTGTTCATGCTGAAGACATCTGCGCTGCTACTCACCTAAGCTTTTTCTCTCCCTTCTCTTTTCTCCCATTCCCCCTTTCCGCAGGCTTTGCGCCGTGCTCCCAACAGGACTGCAGAAATTAGGCGCCTTCTTAAATGCGAAAGCTCTCGTGATAAAGTTGCAAAAACTTCCAAATTTCCGGACTAGGTAGCTGACACAATGTCTGTAGCAAGCTCGGTAAACGACGATGCTTTTTTCGACAGGAAACTCCTAAGCGTAGTTGATAAGGAAACGATCGTACGTGCCATGTTGTGCCGCACACAGCCGGCAGCAAGCGGCCTAAAATACACTGTAGCTCACTGTACTGTAGCCGCGTTGGCACCGGTGCAAAGGCTTCCTGGGAAATTAACTGCCCTCCTTTACTTGCCAAGCTCGCGCAGCGTGCCACGGTCTTTTCCTTTTCCTCCCTCCGCTTCTCGTTAGTTCACTCCGTGTCCCCTCCTCCTCCACAACGACCTTTCACTCACTCGCCAGCGGCGCACCCAGTGGGCCTCCTTTCAGACGCGCACTTGCTACTGCATTTAGCACAATTTTCCGGCAGCTGCATTATAACCGGTCTTTCATCTTAAGGGGCTTAACAATAAGCGGTATGCGTATACATGGGCTTCTATGGGAGGGTAAACGGGAGTCGAAAAAGACCGCATTGTAACCGGTCCTACACTATAAAAGGTTATGTTATAAGTGGTCTTCACAGTGTTTTTCCATAACGATGTATCAATCTTCTAGGAACTGTGAAGTTTTTTTAGTCTTCTATGCAATTCAACGTCCCTTCTGCACAAATAAGATGTATATCTAACTGCAAGATATATAGTTAGTGAAATCGTATGTAATTGGGTTGATTGGCTGAAGTACAATTCAAGGAAAGAAATGGTGCAAATGGAGTGTTTATAAGACAGGTATGTGCCACTTGTGGAAGTAAACTGCATGGTTAGGTTGGCATTACCAGCCTGAAAATCTTCATCAGTAATCTTGCCAACTGACTCTACTGCCCCAAGTGGACAGAGGGATGACCACCACCGTAGTTGAGTGGCGAAGCGTCGGACGCACTATTCAAAGGTTGCAAGTTCAGTCCCTGCCGGGGGCAAGTCATATTTTTTGTCTACTTTTCTTTCTTCACATTTACACAACAATTACATTTAGTGACATCCCCTGTGCCTTTCATGGCGTCATTGTCTGTTAGTTCTCATTTATACTGCCCTAAGTGGCACTTTAATTGCTTGTGTTAGTCACATGATATTAGGGACACAAGAGATGAAGAGGAATCAGATTTACAAATCATGCAGGTAATGAAACTGGTGTAATGCGTCTCGGATGGAGATCAAGGAAGTGCTTACACTACTCGATATTTTGTTGCAGTCGTGAACAAGAGTGTAGTGGAGACATGCTTGTGAAATAAATGACCTATTATGTGCTACAAATTGTTTTTCTAACAAAAAAAGAAATGAAAGTGTTTCTGGGAGTATAGTGCATTATTGCTGTGTGAACGGCACTTTTAGGTTACGAACGACATGCGTGTTACCAGCGTGACATAGCATTCCTGATAGGAAAGTGGCCTGTGCAGAGTTTTTAAGAAAGGAAACGCATGCAAGCCACATGGCAATTAGTATCATTGGACCGAAAGATACCCTTTTTAATCCATAATTCTTTAGAGAGTGGGAAATCTTACTACTGAATTTATATTTTGGCAAGATAAAACTAGCCGAAATATATTTCGTGAATTAAGGTGTAAATTTTGTTATAGTTGAACCTATCTCGCCTCTGCAACAATGATGTAAACAAACAATGCGGATTCAGGTGGCAATTCCTTCATAAATGCGATGGAGTCTTGTACTTCTACAAGACTCCATTGTAAATTTTTTTATGGTTAAACCTATCTCGCCTCTGCAACAATGATCAAAACGAACAAGCAGGATTCAGGTGGCATTTCCTCCATGAATGCAATGGAGTGCTGCACTGCTAGGTGGTATGGAGTTAATGGATTGTAAAGCAGTTCCCTAAGGTATATACAGTAACTTGAGTGCAGTTACCAGTTATCTACCCAGATTATCTAAAACTATCTAATTCTTTTTCACGAGTCATAGTGTATTATAGCCGCTCATAAATGGTGTCGCAAATGAACATCACTCACCCAGGAGTTCTTTTTTTCTAATTGCTAGAGGCACATAATTAGCCACAACTATCGCAGCCACTGAATACACATCGTGCATACATCGTTAACTGAATCACAGCATATCCACGGAGTGAATGTCAGTCTGTCCGTGCTTCCATCCATCCATTCGTTCTTGCTTTCGTCTGTACGTCTGTTCTTCCATTCGTCTGTTCGTGTGTCTGTCAGTCTGTATGTCTTTCCGTGCATTCATCTATCCAGTGAACACTCTAAGTACCGCCATCTCACATCTTTTCATCATGTATTTATCATATACAAGTACTGCCATCCAGCGGACTTTTTAAGGACCGCTCTGTCGGGTATCTGCCACCGGTGGTTACGCACAACAACGGAAGATGCACAAGCCATGCCATAAGGAGCTTTATTCCTAAAAATAAAGGCTAATTACTTATCTGTATCTACAGTGTATCTACACTCACTCCGATAGCAACAATTGACAAATGGGTACGGACGGCACCGCTTTTTCCTCACCACGAAAAACTTAATGCTTTCACAGTGAATGTTTGTGCACAACTTGATACCAGACCCAATTACACGACCCTTTGTAACTAACGAATGAGGAGCAACTCAAGGCAATTAGTGTTCATAGTGTTCATTTTTTGTTAACTGAAAGAATGGCTAAGTAGACCAGCATGTAATGATATTCTGCAATCAGAACTGTGTGCAATAAAGGACGTATTCTCAAAGCCTCCTTGAACAAAGGTTGCAGTATTTGGAACTTTCATGAGTCGGTTCATTTCAGGCTGGGATTTGACTTGCGAATTTTTAAAACAGAATAGGTTTGTATTAAATGGACGTATAAAATCTTTTTTTGCTTTCTTGCACGCAGCCCTTCTTCCAAATTATTATGACATGCTGATCAATTTTGCAATTCTCTCACTTCTGCCCCCCCCTCCCAAAGTACATGACATGTTGGATGTTTTAAAAACAATAAACTAGAACATAAGAGATCACATAAATGTACATAACTAAACTCAACAAGCTTCTACAAAATCAATCGAGAATCGGTTTTTAAAGAGTTTTCAAAGAGCAGCATAGCCCTTCAAGGTTGTCCTAAATTTTAACAATCGCAGTGCTAGAAAGATTAACCAGAATGCCAACGACGCATTTGGCACATTTTAAGGTTGTGTATCTTGAGACTGGTGCTTGTTTTAAGATTTCTGTAATGAAGACTTAGCTTCACTACTACTTCTGCCAAATTGTGATTGCGACATGTGCCCTAACATGAGCAATAAAACGTTGGCGAGGTCATTACCTGATAGTGAACATTCTTTTCAACATAGTGTTTCTTTAGTTTTGTTCTGCTTTAGAAACTAGAAACCTAAGTTTATTTTGTTCAATGCAAAAAAGGCCTGGTCAATTTCCTTTGCAAAAAAAAGTATAAGCCATTCATACTGTAAAATCCTTATACGAATAAGAATATAAAGAAAAATAAAAACATCAAAACTAAAGCTTCAGTGCAATGGGGTAGTTGACAGCTTTCAAACAAAGCTTTCCTTTTTTTCTTCAAATGAAGGCATACAATGTACAATACATTATACTTAAATTTAAGTTCATCGCCGCCACCAAAACTGCGTG
This sequence comes from Rhipicephalus microplus, assembly GCF_043290135.1. Classification (NCBI taxonomy): domain Eukaryota; kingdom Metazoa; phylum Arthropoda; class Arachnida; order Ixodida; family Ixodidae; genus Rhipicephalus; species Rhipicephalus microplus. Next base: position 134,842,395 of record NC_134702.1, on the reverse strand, counting down.
CACTAGTTTTTCAGGGTGTTGCATGCACACAATACTGTGCACGGTGCGTTCAGTATCGCACTGTCCCCGAAGATTGTCTACAAACTTTACAGTATGGCGTCACATAATGACGCCTTTGTCACTGAGCTGATGGTGGGGAAGAAGCACAGCTCACTTTGAACCACTGCCACCGTCAGCATTTCGTTCCAAGTGACGCAAAAGCAGTTCTAGTGCCATGGCCACGGCAGGGTGGGTCGCTCCCCCCGACGGAAGCGGTATGCCGTGGTAGGCCAGAACGGCACCGAGCGATACGGCTGCCCTAGCGACCTGGGCGTACCGGCTCGTGAGGGGGCAAGTGCACTGCGGCGGGCACGTTGCGTGTGGCGACGAGTTCTTTCCTGCTCTTAGGATGCCGAGAAGCCTAGAAAGCTCCCGCTGCGCCTCATCCATTTTGTCGCGCTTGGAAGGCTCTCCGAGCTCCGGAGTCAACTCGTCGTCGGATAGTCCGCCATCACTCGAAAACGAAAGTGTGGTTGCCTGAGAAGAAACGGAACAAAGGATGGCGTTGCATGAGGCGAGAGCAGTTGACAGGAAGCATTTCCTCACAATGGGCCACATATCGCAGAGCTTGCCAAGTCTGTTTCACACGCAAAGCATGACTTTTCAGGTTGGTTACCAATTACAGCTCAAGTTTCGTGCTCCTCTTGGTGTACCTTCAACCACATCAGACCCACAGCACCTAACTGGGTGCTTTGCCCGAATTAAATTTGAAGCAATCACGTAAAATAATTGCCCTTAATATTAAGCTCCAAGACATGCACACATGAATGGAAGTGGCTTTAAACCCATTACTCTCATTAGCTTCTGCAATAGTGACATTGATTTGGTCTGCTTAAGTGCACTGTTATTTACCACAAAAGGCACCTGAAAAGTGCACCTCAAACGCGAGACCTCGTGATGAAACTATGTGATGTAGCTTCAACATGTGAAGTCTGTCACATTGCTCCAGCAGTTCACGTCCACCATTCCGGCAAACAGACAGTTTTGGCAACAATGAATCTTAGAAGGCAACTGCTTTTTTCTTGTGCATAGAGGGCCTGTCTATTGCATACAACAGTGATATTACACAAAAAATTTGCTTTTCAAGCTTTATAACACCAAACATGCTAAAGGAAACGCACTCAAGGTTATGTTGCTAACAGCCATGGCATCCAAGTTTGACGAGCAAAGTAAGTAAACAACTAGTCTACAATGTTTACTTATCACAGTACATGCAGCTGCAGCAGTAATTACAATGCCGGAGTTCTGTTTATTATCTAGATTTTGTTTTTAGCAGTTATTAAACAGCCCTTAAGTAGACCCATGCATACATTTAGTTGCTATGTTGTAGGTCCAAGCAAGCCACCTCCAAATTTAGCACCTCGTTATCTTAGATGCCGTGACAAAAGTAACTCTTAGGCATAGTACTCGTGAATTGAAATGCGGCATTTTCTTAAAGACAATAGTCTTTCTTGGGATACTTGAATGAAGAAATTTTTGTCTTTCTGCCTGCCACGCAATTCACCCTCCTGGCCAAAGATAAAGCACTTGCCGAACACCCAGCCATCTTGTACTGTTGGCTGCGTTCATACTTGTGAACGATGTTGATCAAAAAGCATGTATTACACATATCAGAGGTGCAACATCAGTACGCAAGTATTAGGTGATGTGTTCCTTTACTGCGAAAGACATAGATAGCAATTCTAAAGACCCTAGCGTTTCTAAGACTGCACTAAAATGCAACACTATGCAAAAAAGAAGGCTGAAACAAGACTCGTCTTTTGACGACATCAGCAGCAAAGCATGCAGATAAGCGGCCAGTATTTTTTTAACGTAATATTACACCGACATGACATGAATTGCAGGCGCTGGGAATGAAGGCAAGAGCATTACTTTGGCCTAAATTTTCGCATTTCAATCAGTGAGTACAGTACATACCCAAGGCATATATCTCTACCTCTGTTCAATCATGGAGACACTTTTCTCCATAATGGCACTGAATCAGCTATTTTCGGAACATGATGATGACACTTACACTCATACTTGAAATGTCACATTTGACACAAAAAACAGCTGGGAGGGGAACATGGAAGCCCTGTGATGAAATAATTCGTAAACAGAGATTGTGTGCTCCAGCCGACGTTTTGACAAGTGGAGCTGTCGTCTAGCTTTGAAGAACACTAGTCCACTCGTTAAAATGCTGGCTCAAGCATACAAACCCTGTTTATGAATTTCTACATTTCAGACAGTGGCTCCTGAATATTTATGCTACCTCAAGTTATGTTGCTGGCTTGTCACAAAGGCTAGCTATGACATGAATCTTTAACCTTTAAAGGTCCCAAACTAACTCACATCATCTTGTGCAGCACAGTCATCCATGGCAGTGACATGACATGCGGACACCTGTTCCACAAACCTCTTCAGAAGGGACTCATCCGCACTGTCAAAACCCGATGTCTCATGGGCAGCACCTTGCACAGATTTCCGTTTCTTTTCGTAGCTGGCACTCCAGCGGGTGCTCCTCACGAAATGATCCTCGCTAGCAGGCAATGTTGCATCATTTTTACGTAACGCAGCAGTGTCCGACACTTTTGGTGGCGAGAGGACACTTCTCCCACTTTTTTTCGTACGCTTGGTGCCTTGAGTTGTGCCCTCACTCTCTGCCGTGTTGTACACGGACTCTGTTGAAGAACGTAAGGCATTGGTTATAATGATGCCATCGCCAGTCGATTCTGAGTGTACCAGTTCACCCAAGCGGTCATTGAGATTACCCTGCTGTGCTGCTACACGCCGCTGTTTTCTTCGTGAGAATCTCGAGGACCTCCTTCTATGGGAAGCTCGCTTGCGCGGAGATTCGTGCACTGCCGCGTCAGTGACGTCACTTGATTCGGACAAAAGCAGAGCGCTCAAGCAACTGCTAAGCTTCGCTTGGGAACCAATGCTTCGTTCCTTTCTCACAGGCGACCGAAAGGACCTGAGCTCGCTGGCACAGGGTGCCTGCTCTTCCGAGGCACTGAGGTTAGTATTCTGCAAATGCTGTGAGGGTCTGGGAGAGCCACTGGAATGTTTAGAAAAGGTTGCGCTGTGGACTTCCTTTTGCGGCGACGATTCGGCACTCTGCTGCTCACCACATTCCAAAACACTCAGCTTGTCAGGGAGATTGGTGCATAATACACTGCGAACATTAGCACTCGTGTACTTTTCCTGTTCAGCGTGATCATCGGTAGGTGTCCCTTGCCGTTTTGCACTTCTGGCCTTCCTCGAAGATGATCGTGGTTTTTGTTTTCGCTTCGCAATGGTCTCCAGTTTTCCGGCGGTTTGCGTACCTTCTCTTATGCCACTGTCTTGTTTACATGGTGAGGATTGTGTTTGAGCGCGTGAGGTCTTGCCAGGAGACCTTTCACTCTGTGTCCTCAGAGGGGGCAAAAACTTCTCGGGAGCGGCTTCGCTTTTGACGGACTTGCCGCCCGAGCTTTTCTTCTTCGGTGCCGAGATTCTACTTTCGTGCCTAGAGGGGCTCCCACCAGTGCTTGTATTGGGAGTGCTGAGAAAGCATGGAGATGAAAGCAATAGCGTTTTACGTTTCATTTTGCTTCTTCCACGTTGGCACACAGCTGGTGTGTTGTGGTTCTGCGAAGACGATGCATCACCTTGGCTCTCTGTTTCCAGAACCACTTCAGTTTCTGCGTCCCCCTTGTTTTTTTGTGCTTCACAGCGAGGAGCACGCTGTCGCTTAGCCTCGTCGTCGCTACTGTCTTCCACGATGACTGAAGCGTCGCTCGGCGAATCACGGCGAGGCCAGTCCTGCTTATCGTGTGGCGCGTGTTTATTCCTGGCAAGCAGTTTGCTCGCGTCTGGAGACTCGTACAAGTGTTTCCAGGGGAGTATTTTCTTCAGGTAATGCTCCTTCAACGACTGCCATGAATGAGCACCGGGAACTACGCCGGCCGTAGCCATTTCTTTGTACACCTGGTTGCCACGGACGCGCACGTTGGGCGCCTTCGCCACGTACTTGGCCATCGCAATCTGATCGCCGAGAGTGTACTCACTTCTCGAGCGAACCGAGCGCAGTTTTCGCTCTTTGGTGTCGTCCGCGTTGTCGATTGCCACGAATTCTGGCGCTCTCGGAATTTTGAACTCCTTGAGAGGAAAGAGCTTGTCGCTGCCGCAACAAGCGCGTATGTAATTGGCGGAGAACACATCCTCGGGGCCCTGTGTAGTTCCGATGGAAGAGGGAACCAAGTGAACGGCATTCGGATTCTTGCCCGGCTGCAAGAGAACACCACCTCCATCGAGTATGAGCTGGCGTATCTCTTTTCGCTCCGGGCAGGGCACCATCTCAAAGTACATGGGGCCACCGTCGGCTTTTACGAAGAGCGCTTGTCTGTGCGGTTTACATGCCATGACGTTAGCCTTCGAGTACGTTCACGCTTTCGCGCCTGTTGAATGTAGCAACACTCGCCAACGCGCACCCGACTATGGTACTGGCTACGCTTGGCTTGGCGCACATTGTGTTCTGTGGCTGCGCAGCGGAAACTTATCTCGGGAAGGTGGCCACCAGACGTCACTTACTTCCAAAACATCTCGAGTCTCGCGTTCTCTCGTAGTGGTGCGAGAGTATCCAAAGTTTGATGTGTGTTGTGGTGTAAGTGTATGCCTGTGTGTTTGTTTATATAAAAGTTTCAGAATGAGCTGTTTTATTCAAGTTTCAGAGGATGAAAGTGAGGAACCCATTGAACTTCCGTGCGAAGACGATGGCACACTGTTACTGACAACGCTGTCCGCTCAGTTCCCGGCCACATGCGGACTCAAATATCGAAACCCGGAGTCAGGAACGATGCGTGGAGTACGTTTGGTCGACGGCCGATTTCACCCGCCAGACAACGGATGGGGCAATGTTGTGTATTACTGTGTTTTCCCTAAAGGTGAGACGACGCGCTGACATCGTCGGCTGCGACGGTGCTTTTCTATCCGCGCTTTGCGTGCCAGGAACACAAGCTCGATTCTTAGGCCTAATGCCCCTCAGCAAGTCTACATTCTGACCAGCCTTTCCTCGCGAAGCGTTTCAGGGACACTCGCCGACGTGCCTTGAGGCATTCGAGTGCGGTCCGCCGTAATCGCTGTTCGATCGTAGCATTTGCCGGAGAGCTTACTGCGCGAGGGGAGCCCACTGGCGCCTGTACTACGTCAGGGTTTGTTTGTAAACGTCGCTACAGTAGCATGCGTAGTGATCCAGCTTCAGGGAGGTAACGATAGGTTGCGTGGTTCGCCGCATCCCGCCGCTATAATTTGCGATGCCTCCACTGGTAGGTGTTCTGTGATGCCTCGTTTCGAAAAAACGCCCTGGCAAAGCCTTCTTGCCTCATTTGCTAACCCTTTTGCCTCCTCTGTTTACTGGTTTAACGATTCTTGAGGGCGTCTAGGCAGTTGATTTGTATCTCGTGAAGACGAGGAAAAGCCCGTGCGATCGCGGTTGAAAAGTCGTACGCCATCGCGTAGTAGGCATCAAGTGTTCTCTCTTGGCGTAGGAAAGGGATCTGAGCCCCGAAGTACTGCATCCAAACAGTTCAGCATCGAAGACTGCAGTCGCCAGGCGGAATCGTTCGAGAAGTAGCGTGGTTTGCCTTTTTTTTCTTCCGTATAAAAAAGAAAAAAAAAAAGAGCGTCATCATCTTGCCGGGTCGCCGGCGGTCGTCGCCACCAACGGGACCGATTGCTCGTTGGGTGAGGATGTGGTACGAAGGAGAAGGGTCGTCGATTGTGCTTGATGAGAACGCGGAGCCACATTCACTTGGATGCAGAAATTCCTCCGTCTTCGAGCGGACAGATGAAAAAAAAAAAAAAAGGTCGAGGCTTATTTGCGCGCTGGACGAAGTTCGGTTTGCGTAGGTTGGTCGCGATTCAAGTGACTCTAGCTTCACGGAAGTTCGGTAATCCAGCTTTCGTGCCCGTGCATTGAGGGTCTGATCGTCCGTTCATCGAAACCACTCTGCTGCACATCTTGCAGGCGCGTTCGCTTATTCCTAAGATTTTGACCCTCGCGGCGTAACCACACACCCCAAACATTCGAGAAACACGCTCGGTGCGCGATGCGTCTGCACATCTCGGTCTAACCGAACGCATCGTGCTTGTTGTTTCTTGATCGCTACCTTGTTTTTTTCCCGATACCGGTGTGTGTTCTTACATAGAGTACTCGCAGATGGAAACGCGAAGTCCAAACGTTTAGTGTAATTACCGGCACGCGCGGTCACTCGATACAACCTCGTCGTGTCGCGACGAAACTGACCGTCAATAATGTTGGCTCGGATGCAGACGCCACAGAGTCGAACTGAAGACTGCGGAAGTGAAAGAACGTGATCGAATCCGTGAGCACTGTGCTCAGCTATTCTCTCTTTTGGCGGCGGCCCACTTCAAAAACGCGGGAGCGATCGCGCCCAGCAGCGCCTCAGGACGGTCCTGTCGTCTTCCATTGTTTTTAATCCTTTTCGTTATCCGAATGGTGGCGGCGGTTCCCTTTCCTCCATCCTGACACAGTTACACTGCGCAGCCTCCTCCCACACGTTCGTTCAACCCTCCCCGCCGAGTCGTCTGAAAGCCGCCGCGGCGGCTTCGCAAACAGACCGCGCCGCGACCGTTCATTACGCTAATCGGCTGGATGCCCCTCTCGCAGTACTTCATTCGTTACTCATTTATGCCCGACTGCGATGGTTCGTGTCTGGACTTGGGGGGAACACTGAAGTGTTGCTGCCCCCCCCACCCCTGCCGGCCCGTACGTTGGATAGTTTCGCGAACGCGTTTAGCTCGTAATGCGAGGAACCTGTGCAGTCCGCCGCGATCGTGTGGCAGTTACAGCGCTCGGGGGCCGCTCCGGATGGTCGCGGATTCGATCCCGACTGCGGCGGACCTACTTTGGGTGCAGGTACTGCGCGATGTTTTTGCAAGTTAAAGGACCCTAAATGGTCAACGTTTTCAGAGCCCTCCACTGCGGTGTTCCTCACAACCACATCATGGTATTGACTTGTGGAACCAGGAGTGTAAAATTTGGCTGATAGCTGATGTGGTTGGGTTCTGGGGTATGCACTGTGTTCCACGCAGGCGATCAAGTTGTAGAGCATGTCTGGAAGGCTTGTCATGGGGCAAGCTAGGTTATCTTGTGCAGTTGTATCGCCACCTTCAGCAGTAGGGCTCAAATTGCTCCTCCTCCCTCTTTTTTTTTTATTTTCGCCGTGCTACACTCAACAACCAGAGTTTTTTTGGGGTCAACACAAGTATAAGCTGACTAGCCCAACAGCAAGTACTTCATTAACCTCCTCAGTCCCAAGAATGCACTAATGAAAAAAGCTTTTGGAAAACGGTATTATTTGGCTTCCTGCCCTTAAAAACGTAAGTAAAAAAATTATGAACTTGAAAAATTTAACGGTTATCTCAAAATGTGATGGTACCCACTTGAGTGCTCCTGAATTTTTAATGATTACATGCAACGAAAGTATCACACTGAAATGACTTTTAATGTTATCTTGAGGGCATCCGCAGTTAAAGTAATGTACCATAGGCATTGTCGTTCAGCAACACTTACGAAAAAAAGCTTTCACTTATGATGAGGACACCACTGAGCACTTATGCAGTACTTAGCCATTTTCGTTCACTTGTTTTTCGAATATGACTAGACACTCTTTGCAACTTCTCGGGGCTTAGCTAAAGCAACTCATGCTTATTGTGGCAAGACAAATTTGGATGCTGGATACCTAATGGTGGTTATCTGTAGCCTTTAAAGCACGGGTACCCTGGAACCGTGGAGACCAAAAGGGGCCCTGCGACACTATTTGAGCATGCATTTTTCATCAGTTCTTCTGGTGCTGTAGAACATGCCAATATTGTTGCACAAATGGCAACGTGAAAACGGATGCCGTTATAATTTTAATTCACGGGACTAACTACCATGATTTCAGACTACGGCGACACACATCAGCAATTTTTGTTATGAGAACTGGCATCATGTCATGTGACATGAGGACAAGGATGGTTCGCTTTTTATTGGCTTGACGTGACAAATAGCGAGCAATATTCATACGCTGGTGGCTTGGCCACATGAGTGAATGCTAAAAACAGCAAGAACTTTTTTCACAGTTTCTCAGAAAGCAGTCATTCCTTTTTCTGGATGTTTTATTTTCACAACAATGAACACTACACTTAAGCCTGCAAAGGAGGCTATGGTACGCCAATAACTAAAGGTGGAAATGCATGCCACGTTTTTAGCGAGCCAAAAATGTGACAGGCGGTGGGCGCAGGCGTTGCCATAGAACGCATCTTGCAAGCAAGCCGAGAATTGACCCCTCCCAAAGTGTGTGTATCCTACACAGTTGGACCGTGGAAGCGTCTGCTACCCCACACACGTGGTTCGTAGCAACCATACTGATAACGCCGTCAAAAGGAGTGGTAGCGAGGTACTGTTGGAAGGCCACCATAAGGTGACATCTCCAATATGTCTTTATAAGACGCGCGCTGTGATTGGAAACGGTCTTTAACGTCAGCAGGCGAGTGAAATGCGAAAGAGAACGTTTCTCATCGTCGTCTGCTAGAGTTTTGAACTTTGAGGACTCATAACTTCACTTTCCGTGCACCAATTTCCATAATTCTTGTTTCATTCATCTCAATAAACAATGCTACATGCATTCTGGTGCTAAATGAGGCTGTCCCGAAAATGTCGCAGGGCCCCTTCAAGGACAAAAACCTTCAGTACTGGCCCCGTAAAATGTGTCAAGTAGTGCAAAAACCTGCACGAACTTGGGTGAATAAATTCAGGATCTAGGCCAGAATGGTCACACAAGTACTCAGCATGGTAGTTATGTTTTACACCACAGTGCCGTTCCAGTGATTGAAACCACCTCTGAAAAAGACATTATAGGAGGTATTCACTGGGCATTTCCCGCCGGGCGCCAGTCAGTGCGCCGCCATTTGCATGGTTCATCAGCAAATATGGCACACGACAGCCTGATGTTTGGCGGCACTGCGCCTCACTAACTAAACATTATCAAAATAGCACCTTCTGCCGAGAACTTTGGTTGTGGTCCGATGATAATTTTCACGCTTAAGGCCACTAGTATGACTGCCACACTACCGCCTTTTGCGTGTGCAAGGAGTTAAGCGATATAATATTGTGTGGCAGAAGCTTCTGATTTTACCAGTCATCACACCACATGAAGTGAAATGAGTGTGCGTTTGAAAGCGGCCAACCCGTTGATTGCTGAAGGCTCAGCTTGAATTCATCATTATCAGCCACATTATCAACTAAGTTTGCAGCTACTTGCGGTGACCTCAAACTCTGATGATGCTGACAAAATAGTCCTCCAAACGGCTTTCGCAGTCAAGTCGTCCTAGGCAAAGGCGCAAGGGATGCTGTGCCTTTTTCAGCTTGAATTCATTTTCAATAAAGGCAGGTGGTGAAGGAAGACTACTTCATTGACTCACAATATGGTTAGATGAGGTTCTTTTAATTACTGACAGGTATCTTGTCACTACGAATAATGAGCTGGTGTCATTGATGTTTGTAGTATTACTAAGCTTTACGCAGGCACAGTAGCCCCTCACTTTTCAGTTGCTTCCCACAAAATCTAGTCAATTATAGCACTTATTAGTGCATGCACCAATTGCGCTGAGCCAGTTACTATTAAATGTGATACAATAAATATGAGGCATGGTTGCCAAGTGTCTGTATTACTAATGCGATGAAGTAAAAAGCACGTTTCACAGAAATTGCGGTGCCGGCTTCATTGTTTGTGAGCGAAAAAACATTTTGGGCCTGACCGAAAAATTGGAAAAGATGAAAAATAAATAAATAAAAATTTCCGCGATTTGTGTGGCAAGTGGGTTTTCTACCACACAGCCGTGCATCTGCTTGTAAATACAGTGTAAAAAATAACTTCTTCTGCTTCGAAATGCAGTAAATATAACATTGATGCGTTACAAACACACAAGTCCTGTATATAAGCTTCACAATAAAAAATGTACTATCGCAGTAATATTGCATGGTACAAGTGTACATTGCCATTGGGTGTCAGAACATGTGTCTATCATAGCGACTTCATGGTTTAAAGCAGGCCACTCATTATAAAAGCACGCATTTTACTGTGCATATTCCCTTAAGACCACGTAGTGAGTGCACAGCAAGTTCGAAAAGATTTCAATCAAGCGCATAATGGCTCGTGGTTCAAAGCATGCTACCCATTACACAGAATGCAGCAGTATGCAAACGCTCCACTGACACAAGCCACTTTCAACTTTATCAATTACATTGTAGTAATCCACAAATTAAACTTCTCGGGTAACATCATACGGTAGAAAGTATTCACCTAGTGTTTGAAGTGCGCACATGGGACGGGATATCACTATCATGTTAAGCTCCTTAAGGTGCAGCTTAAGGGTCCCTTAACTTTTTAAACAAAGGCATCAACTAAAGTTCACTGGCGTAACCTTGAAGAACAATGCAGGTTGTGAATAGGGCCCAACAGATTTAAAGGACCGTTTACTTCAGGATGTGTCTAGTGACAGCAGGCATGTGTTGGTGTCCGCAGAGGTATTATTTAACTGAATTAACTAGTAACTGAAAAAAAAATGTTCTAACTGCTAAACAAGGTTCATTAGTCAACTGAGGCAGCACAGTGCTGCAAAGGCAGCACAGTGCTGCAAAGGGAGTCCTTGGGGCAAAATGAAAGTTGGAAGGTAAATAGTGTACCCTGTCTCTGCTGCAAGATCTCTGCAGAAATCTGAGGTAGCTCCAAACCAACCCCTATGACTCATTGCGGAGTACATCATGATTGTATTATTTTGGCTATTAAATGCTAGAATTCAGGTGGGAAGGGCAGCATTTAGCATTCTTGATAACTGGGCTTAACCATATCGATCCACGACGATGCATACTTTTAAACAAGAATCTATAATATGCCTGGTCTTTAGTGATGGGCTACTGCTAGTGAATCTATTACACACAACTGCAGAAGCACTTGCCCAATGATGGTTCGCTAACGCATTTGTTTTTTGTTGAAAAAATTTTTCTCTGATGGAAGCAGTGATTTGGTGTTCTATTGAATGATGCAGACCAAGAAGTCTTCTCACGAAATTTCAGTAAATACCAAGCAGCACTTCGAGCAAGGTTTGTGCACGAGGTTGGCACCATACAAACTCGGGTTAACTGCTTAAGACCTTGCCTGCTGGTGAAAACAATTTACTCTGTCCACAGCATTGGTTATGTAAGTGGTCGGAGCCAACACTGGATTTCCCTCCTCTCTATTTTTCATTCAAGCCTCAGAATCCTTCCTCTTTAATAGCTTGTACACTACGGTCCACTCTTGCAGGGACCACGGCAACGCGTGGCTGGCGGCCCGTGTGGCGCAAACTGGCGGTGAGGTTGGTAAACGCTGCGCATGCGCATAGATGCAAAAGGGTGGGGCTCGCCGCTTTTCGTCTGCTACTTCTCGCTCCGGCGCTTGCCGTGTGCTGGATACAGCGTTCGCATTTCCCCACTCTCCCTGCCCCTCCTCGGGTAATCAGCGTGCAGAAAAAATGTGCCTGTCCGTTGTTCTTGTGCTTTCTCGGCAGCTTTGTTGCAATTCCATTCATGGCCTAGCAGCCGATTTTAGATTACAGGCGAAATGCAAAGAAAAGCCATGTGCTTTTAGTATTTAGAAGTATGTTAAGAAAACTCGCGTTTGACAATACTTCAATGTATGCCACTACGGCGTGACACCGAATTATATAATTGTTGTGTATTGCAATACGCAGGTAATGTTAGTTCTAACTCGCGTTCCATTTCGTTTTCTTCATTGAAGCGAAAAACTCTTTATTTCGAATATGCGATAGCGTTCACTTTTTCAAAAATCATTACATTTCACCAATACGTGCGCTGAAAAATGGTGTATCTTGAACACTATGGAGTAAACAAAAAAAATTAATTTCTCAAACTTAGACAGGTTGAGTGAGGTCAGATCTGTTGCCTCGAAACATATGAATAATTCAAAGGTAATGAAACACATCTAAGCCCTGTGAAACACACACTAAAATGTAAATCTGTGTAAGCAAAATAGGATTATGCGTGACAGAACTTGGCAATGACAAAAAATACATTCGTAATGCAGATGATTACGCTAGTAATGAGAAAGTGGCCATTTCGCGATGGCAGTGAAATCACGCTGGCTGTATTCTTTGGTGTACAGCTCAACTATTCGAAGCCTTTCCTCCTCAGGTACTCTAGCCATGCCGCTTCTAAGAACTAGCTCTGCCGAAAATGAATGTGATCAGCGAATAAATACGCCCCCAGCTGTGAAAGTCTGTGAAAGCAATAACGAAGCGCATCACTCGCGTAGCTTAATGTTTGTGCTCACCAAAAATGTAATCGTAAGCTTTTCAAAAAAAGCCGTTCGAACCAGCCAGTTGCTTTTAATAACAGACATGGAAATTGATGGTCGATGAAGCGCTCACAGCAAGCTTGTCGCTAGCAGGCGCCGAGTGTAGGGCGGGGTGGTAGCAGACGATGCAAGCAAGTAGGGCCCTTGCGATTCTGCGCTCATCCTCCTCCAAATCTCGCCAGCAGTTGGCGCGCCGCAGACCGCCGGCTACGAGCTCGCGTGTTCCCTCTAACAGTGGACCGTACTGTACATGGTTTTCGCCTTTAAGACTGCCTAGTCTGTTGCGGCATTTTATCGGTTAGGATGCTCGGCTGCTGACCCGCCCGTGCATTTTGGTGGAGGTGAAATGCTAGAGTCTCATGGACTGTGAGATGTTAGTGCACATTAAAGAACCCCGGGTGGTAGAAATTTCCAGAGCCCTCCACGACAGCATCTTACATAATCATATTGTTGTTTTAAGATGTTAAGCCCCAGGACTGCCTATCATCATGTTTTAAGCACAGATTAGTGCATGTTTAAAAGATTTAATTGCTTTCTCTTAGTACCATGCCACTGCTATTCGCCCATTCACCACCGTTTGATCCCATGAAGAACTTTGTCGAAGTTTGCCCCTACTATCATTTATTACGTACTGCAGAGAGTAATACAAGCATGGAATCCTCATATTATTAGGGCCCACATCACCTTGGGTATCACCACATCACCTTGAGGCTACTGAATTTACCTGACCTTTATCATCAACCTGTCAAATAAGAGGGAAAAAATAAATTTACAACTGGGTAGCGAACCCGAGCTATTATTTACGGGAAGCTCATTGCACAAGCTAAGTGAATGTTATCCTCATTTGGTTAAAGTGAAGAGGCGACATTTTACTCTTCTACGTCCTAAATCTAAAGTGCACCATGTGTTCTGCATGATAATGGTGTCATTCCAGTAGACATGCTTTTCAGTTGGCAGTCACAATAAACATAGTTTTGCAAGATTGTTTTTTTTTTTTTTTGACACTGTTTGCATTGGTAGCACAGTGCATAAACAGTGCTCTGCAGCCGGAAATTGTGTCACTGAAGACCTGCATAATGTTCTTTGAACAAAAGCACGAAATCACTGTGTGGTGGTGATGACGATATTGGTGCCACCTGAGAAGCTTTCTTGGGAAAATTGCAGGTCTCTTTAAGAGGAAAATTTGCACTCCACGGTAGCGCATCCTCCCTACTCCATATTTTCTTGCCCTGTCAGTTTAGGCATTGTAGTACCAGTAAAATGTCTTTCTGTCTTGTGCCTTGTCGTGCACATACGTAAAAAATGTGAAGACATCCTTTTCAGTTCTTTGCCCCATGGTTTGAACATGCATTTAGCTACAAACTCTCGTCCCTTCAATCCCTTCTACGCACTTTCATTCCCGTTCAGGTTGCTTGTTATCTTTATATGCATAGCTGCGTAATGGGGAAGCGTTGAATGTTTTGTCAAAAGTCTAGACAAATTCATTGTTTTTTACAACTGGAAATGCCACAAAAAAAATTCTGTGTTCTTAACATTGGCTTGGCAAGAATTTTTTTCTCAGTGTGCCATAAACATCTGAAAGGAAGCACAGTAAGTGTACAATTGGAATATAAGAAAACATTAATATCACATCTTTCTTACATGCATTATGATTGACTGTGTACAAGTTTGTCAAATTTCTGCAACCCTATTCAGTGGCACTCAGTATTTCATAGCATGAAAGAGAATGTAGTAATACGTTGATTTGTGCATTTTACAGCAATTGTAAGTTGTATATAAATATTTGCCCTGATGACAGTCATGTTCTGCTTTTGTATAAATAAAATGAAATCCCAGGCTCAGAGTTTTTTTTTTGTGATTTGTTTTCAGTTATATTCATTCCAGTTAAACAAAAATTAGCTGTGGTGTGGCTCTCAGAATGCAGAACACCGAACAACTCCCTGAACACGGTAGTGAATTCGGGAAAGTGTCCTCTGTAACAATACATAGCACCATTTTGCTCAGGAACCATATACAAATGTGTACACTGTTTTTCAACCCTGTAAAAGTTGCGTGTGGTGTGATGAGTCTCTGTACCTGATATGTACAGTTCCTATTAAAGGGGGCATAAATGTGCAGAAGTATGCATGCAAAAACAATACAGAATTCACTGAACTAAATCAGACTTTATGGCACAAAAGTAGTTGTCAGTGGGTAGATATGATAGTTAACGATGGCAACATCATTGTGCAAGGCATTTTATTAATGAACAATGTTGTTTATGTCTGAGCTTTTCATAAATAATTACTTTACTATTGAATCTGGGTTCACGTCATTGTAAGTGTACAAACTAGGTAGTGCAGTTCAGCTTGCCTGAACTGTGTGTGGCTATATGCCTTACTGTAGGCCGAAGTATAGAGTTAACTCATGGAGGGGCTGTAATTGCTTAGACGAGCGAGTCAGTATCAAGTGAAGCAGATTCTGTGTTGGCAGATTGAGCCTTTATTTTGCAAACCATAAGGTTGTTGCAATTGAAAAGTCCTTTTTGGTGCGTAGGAAGCATATCCTCATGAGGATTTCGGTGTTGTCTTCCCTATGGTTCATCAGCCTAGACTTTCTTTGGTTAATGTTTAGGAAAGTAGCATTTTCTAGGGATCTGTTTGTGAAAGATGAATAGTTTGGCTTACTCAACCAATAAAAGCTAGAGAATGAACTCTTGATGAGTAGGTGCCAGCAGATGTGGCAGTAATGAAGGAGCTGACGAGACGTAACCATCGCAGACGCGTGCCTGCACAACTCGGAGAACAAACGCAAGAGTGACGAGCAGCTGGAGAACAGCACGGCCAAGACCAAGCGGCTGGAGAACCGGCAGAAATGCTCCGACCTGATAGTGCTGGGCCTACCCTGGAAGACCTCGGAGCAGGACTTGCGCCAGTACTTCGAGACGTTTGGGGAAGTCCTTATGGCACAGGTAAGGTCGTTTTCATTGGCAACTGGCTTGCAACGAGAAATGAAGACGGGTGCACTCGTAATGTGGCCCCGTGGGTGCTGCAAGGGTATGATTCGCACAGCACCTATTTGCACATGGAGTCATTTTGTATTTTTCTTTTTCCCCCATCTCTGACTCTTTCTGTTGTAATATTACTCCAAGTTGCATGTCGTGGCTGGGAGTTTATGTCAGAGCAGATGTCACTTCTGCATTTTCGTAGTTCCAGTGTAAAAAAATGTTCTGACCTCAAGCACTAGTGGTGCGTCGTAGCCACTGTTTCCAGAAATGTGTACCCACTCGAAAATAAATGCGCTTGCCGAGTCTCCTGAATCTTCAGTAGGGTTTGCAAGTTTGATAGTAATTGCAAATGCTCAGGCCACAAAGCGCAAAAGCTTCTAAATTTGCATGACAATGCCCAAGCTAACACTGGAGTTCAGGTGGCATGCACATCTGCACTCTACCATGACACAAATATTCATTTTCCGCCTAACATTGGCAGCACACACTTCATCTGTTAATGGGTGGGCATTTAACGGTGTGGTGTGTGCAATTCGAACGGAATCGTGCACACATGCGCCCACCTGTGGCTTAGTTCACCAAGGAAAAAGCGCGCAACTTGTGGCAGTGTTTTACCCAAAGTTGTGCATTTCAATCTGTTTACAGTCCACCAATACTTTGCCTTATAGGCTCGCTGGAGCCTTGCCTACCGATCAGCTGCATTTTCTACATTGCATTGGACTATTCGGCCCTCGTGTTTGCCATGGCATTGTCCCTGTGGCTTTATAGTAGAAGGCAGCGCCCTGTAAACCACTTTGCATCTCGTGACAGGTGAAGAAGGACCCCAAGACAGGCCAGTCAAAAGGATTTGGCTTCATCCGCTTCTCCAGCTACGAGTCCCAGGTGAGGGCCCTGTCCAAGCGGCATCTCATCGATGGCCGCTGGTGTGACGTCAAGATACCAAACTCCAAAGTGAGTGCTCAAGTAAGGCCACCTCCGCTCTTACTCTTTCTTTATTCATCCCATTTTGGCTGCTCATCACTCCACGGTGGGCAGGTATGATGTTCGGTGCTTTATCGTGCCTCTAGAGGCTGTTGCACTGAACAGGGCACTTTGGACGCACACGTGCACAGTCAATCAACCAGTCAATCAATCTTTCTTTATTGGCATCAGAAATTTAGTACACTGCAAGTATATATGCAGGAGCAGGTTCCAAGGTAACAAACTGCAGGCGGGATCTCTTATGTTAATACAAAGTAAAAGCTAAAATACGAATAACGAAAGAGCGAGTAACAAAGACATTTCAAAGTTTTTGGAGTCAAGCTGGCAAAAAAGAGAGAGAGAGAGAGAATGATCGTTTTTGCAGCTTTCTCTAAGCATACACATCAGAGCATCATAGCATCAAAGCAAGAAACAAAAGCAGGATATTGTCGACAGCAAAGATTCACGCGAAGTCTTCAGCGGACCACAGCAGGGTCGGTTTCCGCACATTTAAGAGCTGCTCGGCGAGTATGTGATTGAGCAGTGAGCGGCACAGCAGCCCGTGACGACAGAACTGCTCCAAGTGCAGGCTATGCAGTTAGCCTTAGAAAAAGGGCTAATGCGGAGCCAGTTTAAAGTGAGCAGGTGCTGGCTAACTAACTTTATGAAGAGGAAAGGCTTTTCCCTCTAAAGGCGAACGGGCATACGCCAAAAAATGCCGGATGAGTACGAAGAAAAGCTTCAGTTTTCAGAGGTTCGTCCTAAACTTGCGGCACAGCAACGGCTCCCTGCTTGGGCAAATCGGGAACGCCGATCAGACGCCTCTTTACTTTGACATGCTTGGCACCACAACTGTCGAGAAAAAGGGGGCGAAGCAAGTTTGCGTGCTGGCATCGGACCACAGTATAACTAGAGTGACGGCAATGCTCCGTTGCACGTCAGATAGGCACAAGCTTCCCCCGTACCTCATATATAAATTGAAGACGCTCCCGAAAGGAGTCTTTTTCCCGAGTGGTGTGACCGTGTGGGCCAACGAGAAAAATTGGTGCGCGTTGCAATCAATGTTTTACTTTCTTTTTTTTCGTCGTGGAAACCCAGTGCACGTTACAATCGAGGGTGCGGTAGAATCGAGTAAATACGGTACTGCATGCTTTGTGGATGGCAGGAGTTCTGTTAGCACACAGACTGTTACATTGATGCACACGGGAGTGCAGCACATCATTTTTTTTTTTCAAGCGTTTGGCAGAAGTCGAGTGAAATAGTAAAAAAACAAATAACAACTTTAATATTTGATATAAAAAATTTCATTTTCACAGTTTACATCTTTCAAGCAATTCTTGCTACCTGCTCGATCCCCTTCCCTAATGATGAGGCGACACACTCGTTCACCACCTCCTCGACGATCCATGTCACCTAGCTGCTACCCAACGTTTTCAGCTTCCATGGGTAACTGGCCAGGGAGCCCAAGCAGGGGAAACTAAGAACAGCGACCTCTGAGGGTAGGGCCGCTAACAGGGTCATGGAATTTACAGCAGGGCTTACCAAAGATATCATGCAGCTCAGTGGTACCACTCACCGTAAAGCAATGGCTTACCATGCCCAGACAAATGGGCTCACAGAGCAACTAAACAGAACGATAGCAGATATGATTTCCATGTACATTGACATTAACCATAAAAACTGGGGCGACGTTCTTCCATACGTTATCTTTACGTATAATGCCGCCACACAAGAAACTATCGGCTTCACCCCTTTCAACTTGCTGCATGGCGGGGAAGCTGTAACAAGATAGGATGCGCTGCTGTTACCCACTGACCGTTCCAATGTTGACAGTGATGCTTCTGAATTCGCTAGACACATCGAAGCACGCCAGCTCTCATGAATGCGTATCCGCTGTGCCGATCCGAAGTCTTGTGTGGTTTTGTCCGCAACAATATTTATTACTCATTTTGCTCAGAGCTGCACACACAGAAGCCTACCTGACCACTAGTGTGCTGTTAGCACGTTGGGCACACAAGGCACAAGCTAAATGTTGGCGGCATAATGCCACCTGGCTGTGTCGCCTTGTTTTAGCTTTGCTAGCATTAATTCCCATGAATGTTTGTTACACAGACACCTTATTGAGCATTAAGAGGTAAGACCCACCAAGGGCTAGGAAATTTTCTCAGCAGTTTAAACTCATCTACAAAGACGTGTGGCATCTGAGTTTGTGTTTGGTATTGTCTTGTACCGATAATTGAAATATCAATTGTGGCATGACCAATTTCTGGTATGCAGGATGGCCAGGCATCGGAGCTCAGCCGCAAGGTGTTCGTGGGCCGCTGCACTGAGGACCTGAGCTCTGACGATCTACGTGACTACTTCTCCAAGTATGGCGAGGTGACAGATGTGTTTATCCCCAAGCCATTCCGTGCGTTTGCTTTTGTCACCTTCGTCGACCCAGACGTGGCACAATCACTGTGCGGTGAGGACCACATCATTCGCGGCACCAGCATTCATGTCAGCAACGCGGTGCCGAAGAGCGAGGCGGCACCTTCGTCGCACCACCATGCTCTGGGACCACTCGCAGGCGGCGGTGGAGGGGCAGGCGGGGGAGCTGGGGGGAGGGGGCCCGGGACTGGCCCCGCCCACAGGGGTGGGCCTCTCGATGTGGGTCGGTCCGCCGGTCAGGGTGCTGCATATGCGGCACCGGGGCCCTTCCCGGGCGCGCACCATCTGGCACCCCATGGTGGCTGGGGCCATCAGGCAGCCGGGGGAGCACATCGCGGCGCAGACTTGCCAAACCTCTTAGGCGGCAGCTTGGGCATGGGGCCCCTTGGTGCTGCACAGGCACAAGCCACGCCTCCGCAGGGTGTGAACACTACTCCTCCCACGTTGGGCATGGGCGCGCTCAACTTGGGCGCCGCAACACTGCCCCTCAGTTCTGCCGTTGTAGCAGCCCTGGGGCAGGCGGCAGGCTTCGGGCTCTTCGGGGGGTCGTTCCAGGGGGGCGCGGGGGACCAGGGTCCCGGAGGACCCCCACCGCCTAACTCAGGTGCTGGCGGGTCGGGCTCCTTCTTGGGCTGGATGGGACAAGGAGGAGCCGGACAGGCAGGCGGCTCAGCCGATGCCGGGGCGGGCCAAGGTGGACCCTGGCCCCAGCGCGAGGGCAAGCAGGGCTTCGGCATGTCCGTCTCCCCCTGAGCATCTGTGCTCGCTGGGGGACCGTTTGGTCTGCCCGCTCTCTGGTGGCACTGGTGTACTCTTGGGGCCGTCCCCTGTCATATCTTATTGGTCTCGCGATTGGTTCGAGGCATAGAATGTGGCGACTTGTAGAGGGCGCCACCACAGCCACATATGCTTCTGGGTGCCACGTGAGTATGTTGGCACAATTGGTACGACCAAAGTGAAATGCATTTTTTGATTGCTGTTTTTCGTGGCTGCGCGAGTGCACCGGTGCGGCCGCCCCAGGGAGATTGTAACTGGGAGAGTCCTTATCACACACTGGCTTGTACTGGCGGGAGGAGTCGGCTGCAGTGAGTGTTGGTGTTGGAGATGCGGGTTAGGAGGAGGGAGGTGGCGCGGCCGCCAGCAGCTCCGTCCGGGTGTCGTGTGGTATGTCTGGCCTGTGGGTGGTTCGCATGGGCCTCTGCCGGCCTCCCTCCTCCTTCTGTGTGTGGGCCTACGAGGACAAAAGCCCGTGCGAATGTCACGTGTATTTAAAGCGTGCATGGTGCGTGTCTGGAGGAGTCTCTCTCTTGCCACTGCTGTCTCTTTCTCTTCTGCTGTACATAAACCTGTATCATTTCTAAAGCGAATTGTTCTGTGCATAGACGCATGCATGAGGTGGGATTCTTGAGATGTGAGGGCCATCGACTGCTCATGGTATCTGAGGCTCGGCATGGATTAGCCTTTACCTTACAGATTGCAGCTTCTTTCTTTTGGACAAGTGTGGTACGATGATAGTAAGTTTGAGGGAAGGGTCAAGGCAGAATGCTTTTTTTACAGTGAATTTTTGCGTGTGCTTGTCTGGGCTGCCAGGAATTTTCTATAAGTACTTAGCCACAGGCACCATGAGCATTCAAGCCTCTTCTTTACTACAGTGACTTGCACGCACAAAGTTGTTGCTGCATTGCATTTTTCGAGCCCATAGAAATGCTTTTCTGGAATAGCACAGCTGCCACTGTAAGGCCCCAAGCAATTGTGAGAGCCTCAGTTAAGATGATCGCACGCTGAATCGAGCAAAATGTTTGGCAATGCACAACTGTGTGAGTGCATTTTCAGAGCATTAATCGAGTACGAGTGCATTCTCCAGTGCAAAGAAGTAATTACAGGGCGTCTTCATCTGGGCTAGTGTTGCTCCTCTGATGGTGGGCACACATGGGGTTGCATTTCATCTGCAATTTCGGTATGTGACGTGGCGAGCCAGCCTTCCTCTCGAGGCGACTCGTCTTTCCTGGGCTTTCTCTCGCTTCCTATGCCCATCTGCGATCCCAAACGGGAGTTTATACTTGTGAGACAACTTGCTGTGTGCTATGTAGAGATAGCTGGCGTTTGCTTAGATAGGTTTGGGAAGAACTTGTTTTCATTGCTATTGGCTTCCCCATCTAGCCGAGCGGGTAGCTCTCTCGTCTTCCTTTCAGGGACAAGAATGCGTCGATACTTTTTGTGGCCAGTAGTACTTTCAATTAACATTATGCAGCAGGATGTTGCTGCACATTGGTTAGGGATTATCGGTGTCTGGAACAGTGGCAGCCTGATGTTCTCCCTGGCGGGCTGCTCGCGTAGAGTCTTCGTTTGTTTGACTGACCAAAGCTTCTGTTTATTTGTTCTGGACACCACCGCCTTCATAGCCTTCACGTGCACGCGTTCGGCCGCACTTCTTTCACTGCTGGCTCGTACCGTTAATGCAGCATATAGTGCCGGTTACTCTGTCGTTTACTTCTTTTTTGCACACTTGACAGGGGAAAAATAAATACGCCTAGTTGCCACTGCACTGTAAGGCAGACATTCTGACAATTGCCGCTGGGATGTGCAAGAAATGTAGTGCGAGTTTGTATCTGGTTGGATGCTTTCGGTACTGGTGAAAGGCAACCACACTTCATTGTAAATCCATTTGCACATCTCCATTGCATGGGGAAACGCCTGGCCATTGTTACCCAGCACTTGTGTTCGTGTCAAAACCTAGTTGGCTGGCCACTGCTGTGGGGAAATGCCATTCACTTCGCAGGGAACTTGCTTGTAATAGTGCGTGCATGGCAGCTGTAAGGCGTTGATAGTTTGGCTACCGCAAGCAGCTTTCGAGTGTGGGCGCAAGCAGCTTTCGAGTGTGGGCTGCTTTCTCTTGCCGGTGTTCAATCCTCCTATCTATGTTGCACTGTCTCTGACAAAGCACGGCTCTGAGCACAGTGTTTGACCCTCTTGTCCATTCGTTGCACCTCCGCTGCAAAGCTGCACTTACTATAATTAATGCTTGAGCCTCGCAGGTGCGTTTTTTTTTTTTTTGTAATTGGGATGGGAAAGGATATGAAAGAAGCATTTTTGGAGCTTCCAGGCAAGCTGATGCTTGAGAGAAGAAAGCGCTTCACCTACGAAGGGGAATGCATTGCGGATATATGCTGCTTGCTTTTATGCCCCTCTTTATTAGTGCTCCACAGTCTCCTCTGATACAAAGTACCTGTACATGTTTGTGGCTATTCTGCTGCCCTGATATTTGCGATAACATCTGCACCTTTTTTAAGGGGCATTAAAACTGTATTGCCGTTGAATGATTCCCATTCCTATGCTGAGGAAGCTTAAATTAGTTGCACCTGGTAGATTCCTACAAATTTAAAAAGAAAGAAAAAGAAGGCAATTTTAGTGCCAGGTGTGTTGTGTTCTCGAGGTGCAGTGCAACAAAACCGTTAACCTAGACTTTCTCCACGGTTATACTGTCGACACTGTGTCCACAAGTGAGGCCAAAGTTTGCCACTTAAATGCCGTTAGTCCTTCTGCTTCATTAGGCTTGAGAGAAGTGAAATTTCTCTGATTAAATAGCTTCGATTGCAGTATTCCATTTCACAGCCCCGTGTGAACCGGCAGAGCTTTAGGCCTGGATGATTCAGTGACACGGGCTGGAGTATTTGCGTCTTTTTTGGTTTTTCAGATATTCAGTCCTCAAGGTCAAAGTGCAAAGGGCACTTTTTTTTTTTGGATGTCAGCCCCTGCCAAATGACATCTCGCCGGAAAGTTGTGCATCGTTCATCTCGCACAATCTTGAAAAAAAAATGTATGTAACATAATTTATTCATAACTGCGATAGCGCTATTTGCACTTAATGACATCTCATCTCACACAAAAATGGCTTTTTGCCATTCTCGAGAGATTGTCGTGCGTTGTGGTCGCTCAAACAAGATGCATGTCCAATACTGCCGACGAGCCTCAGAATTCTTCCGATCAGGTCGTTGGTTGTGGGTAGAGGCATGACACGGTGTATTCTCGAGATTGCTGCATGTGACATTTGTACATAACGGTACACCTGTGCAGTCCATGCTGTTTGTTAACGTAGCAGTAGCTAGCTCAGCTCTTGCACAGGAGAAACCACCATCAGCCATTGTCTCGATGAATGGAACAGAGAGGGTGCGGCTACCGGTTTTGCCAATGCCAGCTGCTGTCTACATAGTGTCAACTGGTGTACCTGTGGCTGGATTTTCGACAAAATTGTATCAAAAACAAAGTTCCGAATAGTTTGCACGCAATGCGAGAGACTGTACCTGTCACAGCTTGTACTTGATGGCAGGGACGCATAGGCATCTATGTTGGCCTGATTGCCAGTCTCAATAGGTCTCAAAAACATGTTTTTGATGTTTAAGAAACTAAATCCTTCTGGCACTGGCATGAAACTAAATCGGCATTGCTGTTGGCTACAAAATCTTGATCTAAGGAACCTTGGTCGTCATCTGCGTTGAAAAATTGCCCTAAATCGTGGTATATAGAGCCTAGGTTGTTATCTGCAAATCAGCATTAAAATACGGAACCTTCGTTGTTATCAGCGGACAAGTATCAGAGTATACGGAATTTTGATCTACAGTACCTTGGTCGTCTGCAGAACATTGCAACAGCCGAGGCCTCAGCAACTGATGCACACTCATTGTAGCTGGCACAGCTCAGCTGGTAGTCCCCACCCCTTGCTTCCAACACCCGGCCGCTTTAACGTGAGAGTCCAAACATGCTTCGATTGGGTCGTCATCGTCAGTTAGCTGTCTTTAGTGGAGTTGGGTGTTTGATGTGGTTGCCCTCTTCTGCTATTGTTTGTTTCTTACCATGACTTTTTTTAAATGAGTGGTGCACCCTCTTGTGGATGGGTACATAACATGGCGATTGTAATCTTTTTCTTTTTGTCATCCTTCTTCTCCCCTATATATATTTTTTAATGCTCTTTAGTGTGCCTGATGATATCCGTTGTTTGGAAAAACCAGCACACTTCACAGAAATGACAGTTGCATCTTTGAGAGTGGATTGACGGGTGTGTAGACTGTGTGTGCTGTGTGCAGTTGGAGAGGAAAAAAAAAACTTTATTGTGGTGACGCTGTTTATATTGTTATAGTAGACTTCCTTCTTGGGGTTCTGTTTTGTAACTTCCTTTTTAAAAAGAGGTGTGTGCATGTGGTTTGATTAACTTTTTCGAATGAGCTGTTGCGCTTTTAGCACAAAATGACTCGTGGCAAGTTTCGCATTGCGTTGGCTGGTGTGGCTGGCTGGCAATTTCCCGACGCTCCCCATTTAGCTGATGTAAATTTGGACATGCGAAGTGAAAGATTCGTGTGTAGGTATGCTCAAGAAATGTTGATTGAATGCGAGAGAAGCACAATGAAATGAATGAGTGTTTGAGGAGAAAAACATGTTGACCACCTTCAAAACTTTTTTTTTCTTTTATAGTGCCTCGTGGCTAATGTGATGGTGTTTTGTGGTGGTCATAGTCCAGGCGAGAATAACTGTAAATGCTTTGTTTGTCCAGTGAACATGCTTTTTTTTTTCTTTTTTTTTTGTGAACGAGAGCGCGAGTGCCCAACGTACCTAGTCCTAAACCAGACTCTCTGGACAGTGTGACATTTGTATTACTTGAAAGTGCAAATCTGGCTGGCCTTGCTGTGTGAAACGAGCCTGGGAAATTGCTAGCCACATTGGTCAGAGTAGCGCCCTCTTTTGCTATTTTTTTCCTCACCCATTTGGGATTCTGCTGTTAGATTTCATTCGTTGCACCAAGACAGACACATTCGTGGTTGCGCTCGAACTCATGTAAAGTAGTGCTCTTCAAACAACTGGGCTTTTTGTATTAGACATCGGCAATAACCGCAGCATGACGGATCCTGCTGGATGCGCTGCTATAATGCATTATCATTATGACTAAGCCTGACACAAGGCAGATGATGTATTTAATGATACCTTTGTTATTTTGGGAGGGCTGATACACGGTCATTATAATGCACCATGGTTTCTCTGCGAGAGGCTGTTACGGTTAATGATGCCATTGCCTGACCAGTGTTTAAACACCCAAGCTTGAGGAGCTCTGTACATTCCTAGAGGTACTCTTGCCTTCACAGTGTGTATACTTGCCAGTAAGCATGTAGAACAAGAGCAGCAGTGATGCAGCCTGTTTCTCTTTGTAGTAGGAGTGCGTGTGTGTGTGCTTTTTTTTCTCTCCCTTTTTCTTGCTCTCGATGGTCTTGGTGTAAAGTGAGTGTGCACAAAAGAAGAAAAAACAGAGATGCGTATTGCCTTTAGTTAATCATTGCTGTGGGTGGAGTGCGTGTGTGATGCATGTTGTGTATGATGTGTGTTGCGGCAAACAGGAAACAAATAAAAGCCGTTTCTATATCGGACAGCCCTTTTGTTGTGCGTGTATGTGTGTGTGATGTGGACGAATGCTAGATGCCTTTGGTTGGTGTGTGTGGCCTGGACATCTAGAATCCAACAAGCAGGGTCATTCCTTGTCCACTCTTTTCCGAAGGCACGTTAATGCACAACTCCGAGCAGAAATTTCAAGTTGAGGTTAGCCAGGGCGACAACCGCACCTCCTTTTTTATTAAACCTTCTCAGCAACCTCAGGGGCCACGGCGTAATGCTAAGCACATGGTTGCGGGGTCGATACCAATCTTCATTGACCACACCTCTGTGGGGCGAAAAGCAATAACTACAATGTTCAAGGGCTAAAGTGTGTGGTGAATAACCATAGGAGGTCGCAGTCCTCCTTGTTTACTGAAACAGTGCATGCGCTCTAGTGGTAAGGTCTCAAAACATGTTGGTATTGTCACCGCAAATCGCTCCATTCCGGAAGCTCTTGTGATTGTGTATGCACACGTGCACTGCTTCAAACGATGCTGCGTATGGTTTTATAGAAAACATGTCTTTGTCTTACCGACAATGCACACATGTGTGTGCATGCAACAGAAGGCACAATTCAACAGAATAGCAAGTGGCGTGAACATCATTTAAGTTAGCTTGAGTGATGTTTCGTAACGAAGTTTAACGTTTCTGATGGATATTTGCAACTGCCTGGGCTTCATCTTGTGCTGTCAGCACATGCCTGACTTTTTGTACCTATTTATAGATGACTACTCCAGAAAGGTGCCAATAGCAATGGACAGTTCAGCGGAGTCGGTGGTTTGAAGATAGTACAACCAGTGCTTCAAATTTCAAGAGCACTTAAGCACGACTCATATTGGGGAGCGGCAACTAAACACATTTGTACAAATTAGTGCCTATTATTAAGGTGCTGCATTGTATACCAGTGCTTTGCTATTTAATATCATTGCACTTCAAGCAAACAATGAGCTGTAAGTATACATAGACGAAAACACTGGACTGGTAAATGAATACTCGGAGTGGCAAAGCTGGGCAGTAATATTGTCACGATGTCAAAGCAGAGGTCTTGCCCCAGAAATCGAGATACTATAAGCAGGTCGGTCTCTTGTTTATTAGAACGTGTAAGCGAGCTCTTCGTATTTTCAATAGTAATTCTTAGCACATGCATAAGTAGGTACCATCGTCTTTCTTGCCGCTAACACGCGACACTTGCTTCTCTCCAAAAGAGGCATTGTCCCAATGCACAACTTAGGCACTCTACCAGGCGTATTGAGTGGTTGCACCAACACGGTAACCGGGAGCTAACTAGCTAAATACAGTTTCATACGCTCTACGGGCACCACATCTGATAAATGCTTTCGGCGCTTGGAAGTATAATCACTGTTGGGAACAACCTCGTAGTTCAAGTCGTTCAGGCAACGCATGACCCTGTAGGGGCCAAATTACCGTCTTAGCAGTTCTTCAGACAGTCCATGTGATCGTATTGGAATCGGAAACCTAGACCTTGTCGCTTGGTGTGTAGCTAATGAACTTGTGTCGGGGGTTGTACTGTTGTGCATCTTGGTGCTGCTGATGACAGATGCGCACGCGAGCTGTCTAGCTTCCTTGGCGCGCTGAGTGAAATCTTTAGTGTCTACATGAATGTCGTCACACTCATGCGGCAACATAGCGTCCAACGTTGTCATTACTTCAGGCTTCGTCATTCCGTTTGTGACAGTATGCAGTTCTCCTGTGAGCTGTACCGCTGAGTCTGAGAACCGACTCCAAAAGCTCTGCGGTGAAGCCAGGTCCCCTGTCTGTGATCGCTGCTTTTGGAGCGCCATGCCGAAGGACGATGTTTTCGATGAAGAACTGAGCGGCTTCTGCTGCTGTGCCACGCTGCATAGCTTTAGTCTCTACATAACGAGAGAGGTAATCAGTGGCCACACTAATCCATCTGTTCCCTGTGGTGGAAGTTGGAAAGGGGCCCAACAAATCCATCCCAATCTGGACGAACGGCTTTGCTGTTGTTTCGACTGGATGTAAAAGACAGACTGGCTTGCTGGGAGGCACTTTGCATCTTGGGCAGTCAGTGCAAGTTTGCACGTGATGTTTAACAGCAGCAGATAGCTTTGGCCAGCAGTACTTGCACCGCAGTCAGCACAATGTTCGGGTGTAGCCTAGGGGACCAGAAGTGGCTTCATCATGGCACGCATCCTTAATTTCTTTTCGAAGGGATGTAGGCACGATGACCAAGTGTGTTGCTGTTTGGAGATAAGTTTTTCTTATAGAAAATATCATTCCATAAGCAAAAAGATGGCAGTCCTCTAGCAAATAACTGTGGCACATCTTTACGTCGTCCTCCTAAATAATCAATGAGTGGGAACAGCTCGGGGCTACTGTGCTGCTCTTGTGCAATAGTGGCCGTGTTGTCAACTCCAATGTTTTCGTCGTCGGGAGCGAAAGGCTCGACTGGTGACCGTCAGAGACAGTCGGCGTCGGTGTGCCTCTCCCAAGATTTATAGACGATGGTCATGTCGAACTCTTGAAGCCTTAGACTCCAGCGCGCCAAACGACTGGATCTTTAAGGTTGGTGAGCTAGCAGAGAGAGTGATGGTCGCTAACAACCTTGAATGAGTGACCATACAAATCCGGACAAAACTTGATGACCATACACACCCACAGCGCGGCACTCCTCAGTAGTTCTCAGGGAGAGAGTTCTGCTCATATAGGCTATTACTTTTTCACAACCGTCTTGCTACTGCGCCAGAACGGCACCCAGACCTACATTGCTGGCATCAATGTGAAGCTTTAGGGACTTCTTGGTCAAAGTACACAAGGACAGGGAGGTGTTTGCAGGCGTTGCCGTAGTTCATTGAATGCCATTTGTTCATGTTCACCCCAAAGAAAGGGGACGTCCTCGCATGTGAGTCGTGTCAATGGTGCCGCGATAGACAAAAAAGTACGATAAATCGTCAGTAATAGGAGCATAGTCATAAGAAGCGCCTCTCGGTCTTTTTGTCGTGTGGTGCAGGGAATCGCGCTACGGCGTCCATTTTGGCTGGGTCAGGTCGAACGCCCTTGTGACTGACGAGGTGGCCTAGAGCTGAGTTTAATGAAACCAAAATGATATTTTTCCGGTTTAAAGTAAGACCGGCCGAACGTATGGTGTGGAGGACAGTGATTAAACGGCTGAGATGTTCCTCGAATGTTGCCAAGAATGCAATAACATTGTCCGGGTAGACCAAGCATGTTTGCCACTTCAGGCCTGATAGCATGGTGTCCATGAGACGCTGAAAAGTGGCTGCTGCGAGCACAACCCAAAAGGAAGCACCTTAAATTCGTAAAGGCCATCAGGCGCACAAAGGCCGTTTTTTTTTTTCAAGATCTCGCTCATTGACTTATATTTGCCAATAGCCACTTTGTAGATCCCCTGATGAGAAATAGTGCGCATGGCGCAGCCTATCAAGCGAATCATCTATGCGAGGCAGTGGATAGACATCTTTCTTTGTGACTTTGTTCAACTTGCGCTAATCCATGCAAAAGTGCAAGCTGCCATTTTTTTTTTCTTGACCAGAACCACGGGAGACGTCCAAGGACTTAGCAAAGGTTGTATGACATCATCTTCGAGCATCTTCTGTACTTGCTTCTGAATCTCCTCGCTTTCTTTTGGAGCCACACGATAGGGATTCTGCCGAATCGGTCGCGTGTTGTCTTCAGTAATGATGCGGTGCTCGGTCAATGGTGTTTGCTGGAGCTTTGACTTGCACAAAAAGCAGTCTTTGAATTGGCTGAATTGGCGTATCGGTTCAAGCAGGCGCATCCTATCAGAAGGCCGCAGCATAGAGCACATGTCCACTGACTAATTCGTCGAGGCAGGGACAGTCACGTCGACCGGTTGCAAGGCAGAACAATCCCCAGCTTGGTCTACATCACCGTAGCAGGCAATGGCGATGCCCTTCTGGATTTGACAGCACTCGTTGCTGACAATATTTCAGTTAGCATTTAAAGAGATTGTGGCGAAACATTCATTTCCGGTGCTGGAAGCATAGACTTTCAGCGAAAAATTCGTTTTCGGTTGTGTCGACACCCTACCGAAACGGCAGTGAGCAGGCACAAAAATGTGAGGGGCTTGTGTTCCACCTGAATAAATGAGAAGCCAAAGAGTGCCCGCGATCCAGTGCTGTTTAATGTTGCCACTTGAGCTGATGTTGAAAACTAATGACAATGAGTAGTGGTGCAATCATCGTTTGGGAATGCGTCTGTTCGTTCCAACAAAGGTGGACCAGGGAAAGAGGAGGAGGGCGTCCGTTGCTGTAGGGATGTCTCGGATCCTGGAACTGGCGACAAAAACTGGAAACAGCGTTTACACACGTTATGTCTAGTTGGCGTGAGGCCTGTGTCGCAGAAATTCCGCTGCTGTCGTCATTGGCGTTGACGCTGTCTTGTACCACTTCTAAAGCTGAAGCTTGAGCGATTTTCAGTTTTCTTGCAGAGACGTGAACTGTCTAGACAAGGGCTAAAAAAATCCGCACATCTCCACGAAGTGGACCACGATGAGCGTTTGACGCTCTTGATGGGTAACCGCATGTTACGTAAGCGTTGGTCCATATAATGTAAATTGAGTGATGTAATGTGTACATAGAAGCGTAAATTTATTTTACTTTCCAGTCGTCCTAAGCTATCCAAGGAGAACTAAGAAAATTGTTGAAGTAGAGAATATACCTTGAAAGTGAATTCAAGTAGCCACCACCTTACTAATGGCAGGATACCATTTTAATATGGTTAATGTTAAAACATATAGTGCTTGCTGTGTGCCTTTGCTTTACAGGTTTCACAAATCAACGGTAGCCGCTTCGGCAGAAGCAAGTTTCCGAGCTGTCTAACGCCTTCTAATTGGGCATCTGCAAGCCTGAAGTCGTGCTCGGAGCTTCTCGCCCAGTGGTTGAGAATTGTTGGGTGGCTTTTAAGAATCGCCCAATATGCTGGAAATGCCAGAAATAAACACAAAGATGGATGATATGCACAACCGGCGAACACCTTAAGGTGGGGCAGACGCACAAATCAACCTTGGAAATTTCAGTGTCTTGCCAAAGTGTTTCCAGCGGCAGAGGGGAGAACAGCAACACGGTAAAAAATAGGGCAGCTCAGCACTTGTAGTGCTGAGCCTGAAGGGAGTGCACAGCTGCATGGCCTTAGCTTCTCTTTGGTTGTCTTTTTTCCTACTTTATTTTTTTTTCGCTGTTCCAGTTTTTTCTTTTTCTTATTTCAGTTAATTTTTCCTCCTATTTTTTCCCCTTTTGATCTCTTCCTGTTTCCCGCATGATTCCTGTGTAGTATTTTGATGCCAAGCAATGACAACCCATGCACCTATAAAGTGCTCCGCGTCTAAAAGCTGGCTTATAGCAGACGTTCTTCACTATGGCTGGTGTGTGTACCTTGGCCTTGGATTTTACAACCCTAAAATTAATTATTGGGTGGTGTCCATTACATCAATGAGAGGTGTGTGGCCCTACATGCCGAGTGGTGTACCTAGTTTGGAGATTCCATTGGTTGAAGCCGCCAGCCTTGCTCTCCGGACCAAGGTCTTCTGGGCTTGAAGGTGGGGTGATGTGCATGGATTTCAACGTTGGCTGCCCATGCCTGAAATCGCCGCAAGCTTTCATATTCGGTGGTGGTTTTCACTTCGCAGTAGCATAGCTGCGTTCGCTGCTGTCCTTGTACATTGTTCATGGTCCGGAGCCTAAATCCTCCTCCTGGAGGTGTAGGAAGGAAGGATGGACAAGAAGAATAAGAGAGAAAGCAGGGAGGTTAACCAGGCACATGCCCGGTGTGCTGCCCTACGCTGGGGGAATCGGAAGGGGTAAAGATGAGAGAGGAAAGAAAAGAGACAAAACTGTCAGTCAATGGGCTGATGCCTATTTTATTTATTTATTTATACTTATACCTACAGCGCCCTCTGGGGGCATTGTTGGCGGGGGGGTTTACAAATTCAAAGTACATTTAAATCAGTGGGGACAAGTTGAATTGCACGGCACTCAAAAAATGAAAACAAATCAAAAATACCTAAATCGCAGCATACAATATCATTGTGTGACCACATACTCCTTTAAAAGGGAAGGAAACGCTGTGGAAGGGGCGGTCACAATGTTTTTTGGAAGACTGTTCTATTCGTGAATAGGTTTAGGAAAAAAAGTATTTCCACAGTGGTGGACTACACAAAAGTTAAAGGCGTTCACATAGGCCGGTATTCCTCAAAAAATGCAAGATGACTTTGACTGCCTTTTGAGCCGGCAGAAGACTAGCACGGTGCTCCAGCAGCATCTGCACAGATAGTGGCCGATCACCCAATTGTCGCAATGCGTCGGAAATCTTTTCCCTCACAAAGGCACATCGAGGGCAATGGCATAGCAGATAGTCGATGTTTTCGGTGCTGCAGACGTCACATTCCGCACTGTCGGTCAATCCAGTAAAGGTTGTATATGCTTTTGTGAAGGCAAGCCTCAACCAAAGCCAACAAAGAAGCAAATCTTCACGTCGACGGCTTGAGCCTGCACCTGCTGGCTGAAATGTATAATAACTACGTGCACATATATACCGATGGTTCAACAACAGCGTCTAGTTCTGGTGGTGCGGTGGTTATACCAGCTAAAGGAATCGTTCTGCGAATCGAACTGTCGCTACGTCTACGGTCGCAGAACTTGCGGCTTTGCGTGGCGCCCTAGAGTACATCACTTCCCAGAAACCGAGTAAATGGGCTGTGTTTTCCGACTCGAAAATGGCCTTACAGAGCATGCAGTCAGCCCTTCGACGAGGTTGCCACGAACACGTAACGTACGAGGTTCTCAAGCTTCTTCAAGTCACCGAAACAGGCCCGGAGGTCAATTTTCAGTGGCTACCTGGTCATTGTGAGATCAGTGGCAATGATTCCGCAGACACCCGGCTCGCGCATCCTACTAAGAAGAGCGAAACCTTCCGATTCCTTTGTCAAGGACAGATGCTCCAGGGCAACTTCGTCACCTGGCATGTAGTGTGTGTCTGCTGGAGTGGAACACCCCAAGCATAAGACATGCGAGACTCCACCAAGTAAACCCTCGACTGCAACTTCGACCTCCATCTATATTAGTGAGAGGGTGGAGGGGGGCGGGGGCGTAGGAAGATAAGCACAATATGTGTTTCGAATACTCAACCAGAACTGCTGTCTCATCCTGCACGAGGTAAGTATTTCGTCTATAGTAGTCTACATAGTTGAAAAGATGCACATGTCTACTCAAATTCCTGCAGGCCCTTGTTCTTTGTCATGTGTGATACATGTTTAAGGTCAAATAAAGCGTTGGAACAGACTATCTCGATTTTTCCTTCTCGATAGTTAATGCGGCTTTATTCACACACAGTTAAGTATATGGCAGCCCAGCTAACTCTAGCGAGAGTAAATGTGTCGGAGCATTTTAGGATGATGCCAAAAAATGTACGTTGCAGACTATTGCATGGAGTACATCGCAATGCTTTTTAATGTCCTGCTTGCTTCTCAGACTAAATTAACGAACTTTGGAAGTAACAAAGCTGTGCGAGAATTCCAACGAAAAAGTTGTAGATTGATTTCATCAATGTACGGCTAGACAGTTTGTCGGTTCAGTATTGGTGGTGGCCTTCACACGTATGACGAAGTATTCATTTGACACTCTGCTTGGCTGTCAGGATTGCAGTCCTCCATAACGTGCCGCTTAAAAACGATACGCTTCCCTCGCAGTGATTAAGCGGCATTCACACAAAGGGCATGAAGTCTGAGCTTGCAGCAATTCGCAGAAGCAGGGCTTGAAGTCAAGGGGAGCCCAGTAGGGCTGGCCCCTTCTGGCCAGATAAGATGTAGCTCTGCGGCACCGAGATGATGAGCGTTGGAGTTAATTATTTTGTCGCTGCACTGGCCGAGGTTCAGAAGTTTTGCGTGGCTTATGTCGCGTGGTTTCGCGAGCAGTTTGGCGCAAGCGCGAGGAGCTGTGACGTGACATGCACAGCTGGCGCGCCGAAGGTGGCATGGAAGCTCGCGCACTAGTCCGTCTGTGGCTCACACTGCGTATGTTTTTTTTTTTTAAGAAATGGCTTAATCACGAATATTCGTTCTATGGTGCGCCAGCGAAACCGAAAATAAAAAGAAAGTTTCTCCATATTCCGCTAAAAGGACCCATGTGTGGATGCGAGGCAGCTGGGAGATTGTTCGCTTGGCGGGAACACAAGCTCTATAAAAGTTTTATTCAGAGCTTATGCGGGTAGTAACACTGCCCGTGGCGTTGACACTGCTGCTCATTGCGGTATCGCGCAGGAGAGAAACCTGGGAAGGCGCAAAGCACGCAGTGATATAGACTGATGTTTTTACCCTGTAACGGGCCAATCGCTGCTAATGGGCAAAAAGAAACGGAAAACTGATTGGACCCAGAGACTTGCAGTCCGCTTTTTCACTCCCTCGCTGGATTTCGTGCCGACCGGTTGTGTCCTCGCGATCTCCGACGTCAGCGCAGCTCTGGCCGACTGGGCTCGCCCTACGTTATCTCTTTACGCCGATCTCCGAGGACAGCACAGCTCTGGCCGACCGGACTCGCCCTACGCCATCTGCTGATGCGGACAAGAGCTCTCGCCGAGTAGTGCCCCGTCCTCGGACTCCTGGGACCATGTCCATCTTTCCTATCTCATCTACCGTCGCTCGCTGTCCCTGCGCCTCGCTCTCTCCTTCCTGGCTGGCTGGCTGGCCTCCTCCTCCTCCTTCAAACGTGCTGCATACCGTGTCTACCCCCTTCGTATTTGGCCCGATATGTCTTGGTTCGCAATACTACTCCCGTCCTCCCTCAAACAGTAGAGAACTACCCCGAGTATTATTGTAGATCTCTAGTGCGGACTTCTTCATTTACCCGTCAATTTTCTGGTTCGCTTCCTTCATTTTGTATCGACATTCTTCATGTACAAGTAGCTGAAAACCTTCCCAGCCCAAAGCTCCTTCCCCATTTCTATCAATCGCTTCTCAAATTTTATCTTGCTGCTATACCTATACCACATTGCTTAATTTCTAATCTTCCTTGAACTTCTGATCTCATGCACACGACCGCATTGCCGAAAATCAGACCTGGAACCATGACCCCTTTCCATAATACTCTCACAGCATCATACCTATTGTAATTCCACAGTGCCCTGTTTTTCATTACCGCTGCATTCCTGTTACCTTTAGTCGTCACGTATGTTTCGTGTTCCCTTAGGTACTCGGCCCCATTGCTTATCCATACGCCAAGATATTTGTATTTATCTGTTTTCTCTAGCGTGACCTCCTGTATTCAAAGCTCGCTACCTTCATTGTCATTAAAAATTATGACTGCTGATTTTTTCCTTACTGAATCTGAAATCTAACCTATCTCCCTCATTACCGCAGATGTCCGCCAATCTCTGCAAATCTTCCTTGTTGCCGGCCATTAGCACTATATCATCTACGTACATCGATGCTGGTAGTGCCTGTTCAATGAGTTTTCCTTGTTTGACGAAAGAGAGGTTGAAGCCCAGTTCACTTCCCTCTAATTTGGTGTCTAGTCCTTGTAGGCACATCATGAGTAACAAGGGTGACAAAGGACACCCCTGCATAAGTTCCTGTTTTACGTCTGTGGGCTAGTATACCTGTTTTTTCCCACTTTATAATTACCCCGTTACCTTTATGGATATTATTTCAAAGATAACTGACTCCATCTTCCACACCTAGTGTGTCCAGTATTCCCCACAGGTCCTCTTGGACCACGCTATCGTATGCTCCCTTAATGTCCAAAAATGCTAGCCACAGGGGCTGTGTTCATTTTCTGCTATTTCTATGCACTGTGCCAGTGAGAACAGATTGTCTTCCAACCTCCTGTGTTTCCGAAACCCATTCTGCAGTTCCCCCAGCACCCCCTTATCATCTATCCATGCCTGCAGTCTTTCCTTTATAATCTGCATCGCCAGCCTGTAGACCACTGATGTCACCGCTATAGGACGGCAGTTGTTTATGTCAGCTTTGTTCACCTTTCCTTTATAGATCTGGCTTATCCTGCTAAGTTTTCAATCATCGGCAACTTCACCACCGATTATTACTTTGCTCACTGCCTCTCTCAAAGTCTGCTTAGACTTTGGACCCAATGTCTTTGTCAGCATAATTGGAAACCATCTGGGCCCGTTGATGTACTACTAGGAACCCTCTTCTCAGCCTTTTCTCACTCTAGTTGTGAAAATGGAACAATTGCACCACTTGATTCATCCTTGTCTATTGTGGTGCATAAGGCACTTCTTTGTTGAAATTTTTTTGTCACCCTTGTTCTTATATATCAATAGCTTCGTCCCCTTCTATCCTAGCACCTTGAGCTGTAGTTATAAACCTCTGCTCTAGGCTCGGGTCATTTTTTATGAATTTAGATGGTTCTAAAATCTCGCCGCTGCCTTTCTATCCTTTTTATGTACTTCTGCCAGCCACTGCGCACCCTTCTCATCTTTTCATTGATCAGAATGGATGCTTCCTTTCTACAGCTTAGAAAAATTTCCCATTTTCTTCAACATCATCTGTCGGTTCACCCCACTTGTTAGCATGCCCGTGTTTTCTAGAGGCTTCCTGACGTTTTGCTATGACTCTCTTACCTTCCTAATCCCAAAAACTCTTGGGTTTGTGTCGTCTTTTCTGGGGTGACTTGTCACGTGCCTTAGCAAGCTCTAGCTCAAACAGTCTAATTATATTTGTGTATGTCCACACTGTTATTGTCCTCAGTGGTTACTTTCTCAATTTTTTTAGTAGCTATTTCTATTTGCCTTTCTGGATAAAAATTTTCCTGTAGTTGCTCATCTTGTCTCCTTCCCACTTTCACTGCTCTGCCAAAACTTAGCTTGGTACATTTGTGATCACTACCCAGACTTCTGGACCCACATTTATCTATGTGCATTCCCCTGAACCTATCATACATATCATATGTGACATCAGTGTGTAATCTATCGTCGACTGCAGCCTTCCTATCTCCCATGTTATTTGCCCTTCACACTTCTTAGTACTGTTGCAAATCATCAAATCATTCCTTCCACACATATCCATGATCGTTTTGCCTGTTGGGTCGGTATACCCATCTATATCTTCTGTGTGCGCATTCATATCCCTTTGTAAAATTATCTCGCACTCTCTTCCTAATTCCTCAATGTCCTTTGGTATACACTCCATTATTGCCTGGTTTTCCTCTCTGGCCTTTGCTCCCGTCCACAAGTACACCAAACCAAGGAGTGTCATTTGCCCTGCCACTTTCCCTTTTAGCCATAAATGATCCTTGCACTCCTGCTTGACCCTTTTCCAGTCTGTACTTTTATGAATAAATGCCCCAATACCACTCCCCTTTCTGCTGTCTTCTGTTCTATTACAATATTCCCACGCGTAGTCCGGATTCTTAGGAGGTTGTTCCATGTCCCTAAGATGTGTTTCTACAAAACCGTATACCATCGGCCTCTCCTCCCTTAGCTGTCCTTCCATCTCTTCCCACTTAAGCCTGTTCCTGCCACCCTGCATGTTAATATACCCTACGTCTGAATTGGTTCGGCCCTTGTGTCTACGTCTATTTCTGCCCCGGCCTCTACCTGTCTTAGATATTGGTGCCACTTTAGAATCGTATCTGTCCATACTACCTGTCAAAAAGTCTCCCTGGTTGTTTTCCTTGTTACTAGCTATCCTGGACCCCGTAGAGCCCGCGTTCCTCTAAAAAAAGCTACTGCGCATACTGCAAGTCGCCAACCCACCTCATGACCTAGCTGCCCATCGAAGTGAATTCTGTCTTGTTGAAAACCACCCCACCTATGCACCTTTCTGTTTATTTCCACCACCTCAAAGCCTTTCTCTCGACTCATTCGTCATATCTCTTGGTTTGCGTTGACAATCGCTCTTTGCAGGTTGCAGTCACGCACCGTTACCTCCGGTATCGTGCATATCACCACCTGTACCTGAGGAGAAGTGGTGCACGTGTCATCGACCCCTTTCGCCAGTGTTGTCGCTAGTGCTGCCGTATCTTCATTTAAGACTTCGTTTAAACCACCTGAAATTATCACGAGGTTTCGTCCATCAGCTGTAGTTTTGAGCTTTGCGCTCGATTGCCTCATGACTAATTCTAGCTTGCGACCTGGGAACGTCCCTACTGCTACACTCTTGTCACCTCTTACCGTCTCTTTGATTGCTTCTGCGCATCGATTTAACTTCCGAGTCCCCGGTGATTATCACGTGCTTTTACTTTTCAGCTGGAGCATTCTGCACCGGGGGGGGGGCTACTTGCACCTGTGACGCCGGCTGCTTTGTCCTTTCCCAGCCCCACCGCTGAAGCTGGGTCTTACGACCATCGAACTGACTGAACCTGTTTTTTTTTTTTTCAAACTTGCTTGCTCTTTCTTCTCCGCCGTTCTGGTTGCCGATGCCTTACTGTTCTCTCCGTCGGCCGCTCCTTTGTTCACCTTTGCTAGTGCCTCCTCGGCGAACTCCAGCCTTTCTCCCATAGCCCTCGTTTTCTCTTGCTCTGTCGCCAACGCAGTCTCCAGCTCGGTGATGCTCATCAGCAGTTCACTCTGGGCAACCATCATTTTCTCCATTTTTTCCTCGACCTCACATTGCCTACACTTGGCGTTAGCTTCCTCTCCATTCGATTCTGCACTTGAGTCCATCTTCAAAGCCACACTGCATCTTGAACACATTACAGCCTTTTTAACCATGTCCTTCTGACACCAATTGTCCTTATCAATTGTCCCACTCGATAATTACATAACACGGCGTACGACAAACCCTGCACTACAAAAAAGAGAAAGTCTAAGCTCTACTACAAAAATGTGCAAGTTCAATGTACTTGCACGTCCCCCACAGCGTGGCAAGAGAAAAAAAACAATGAAACAAACACACACAAACTAGTAAATACTTGGTGACTGACTCCCGAAAAAGCCGTTCAATTTAATAAGTGCTGCAAAGGTTTTAACTGCTGCCTTAATAATTATAAAGGCAAGCTTGAAACATGAAAAACCACTTATCTGCGCAGTCGATCGGGAGCGCTCAAAAAACACGTCTGTCCACCGTGCCAGTCTGTACTGAACTGTGAAACTAAGACAAAGCGCTTCCTGGCGCCGCGTCTCCTTCCTGTCTGACAACGGCACGTACGCGGTTATACAGTGAACTAGATAGGGTGGTGGTAGTGGTTAGAAGATGAGAAAAGGCACCTAATTTCTGCAACCCGGTCGGGAGCACGGCGCAGTGCCTGCGGGGAAGGGAAAAAGGGAGAAAAGTGGAAAGAAGAGGAAAGATTAATTGAGCAGTGGAGCGGTCGTCATCAACAGAAGCAGCAGTCCAGAAGCAAAAGTAGGGGTGGCAAGGGCCCCATCCTCAGCGGTAGGCCACGATTCCCGTCTCGTCCAGGAACTCCACCAGGCTCCGGAGTGCTGGTAGATGGGGACGAGATGGGAACAGTAGGTGCTCTAGGGTGGTGGCAGGAAGGTCATGTCTCCGGTAGGCTGTGGTGACCCTCGAGCGTTCCTGGGCCAAGGCAGGGCAGGCACAGAGGAGGTGCTCGAGGGTCTCGGGGTCGCCGCAGCGGCTGCAGGCTGGGGAGGCGCTGCATCCCTTGATATAGCGTCGGGCCGCAGTCCACACGCATCCGGTTCGCAGCCGCAGCAGGTTGGCTCGTTCTCTCCTGGTTAGGCCTGCCTCAGGAAGACGCCTGGGTCCCCGCCCATTGGCCACCCTCTGGTCTGGGTGGACTGAGGCGAGGAGCTTCTTGATACGGGCCTGCGAGTAGTCTCTCACCGCCACGGTTTGGGTGATGGGGGTTCCCAGCTGATGTGCTGCCTTGGCCAGCGTGTCCGCCTCCTCGTTGCCAGCTATGCCCACGTGAGAGGGCAGCCAGTGGAAGGAGACGGACGTCCCGGCTGCTGCTAGGGCCCGATACTTGGTTGCCAGGAGACTCCCCGTGAGCCCGGCACGGCGATGGTTGGCCAGTGTCTGCAGGGCTGCCTTGCTGTCGCAAAGGACTGCGACCGGTTGAGCGGGAACGTCCTCGGCCAGCAGGTCCGCCACCAGGTGTAGCCCTGCCAGCTCCGCAGCCGTCGAGCTCGCCGGGAAGGGCAGTCGGCACTGCCTGCTGATGGCCCGGGATGGGATGACGCAGGCGGCCGCCGCTGAACCGTCTGGCATGACGGATCCGTCGGTGAAGACCTGGAGCCGCCCTGCCAGTTGCTGCTGGAGCTTGGAGACGGCGGCCTGTTGCAGTGCTGCAGCAGGTGTTCGGCGCTTGGTTACCCCGTCCAGGTGCAGGTGCACCTCAGGCGGCTGGTGGTGGGGTGGTGGAGGGGCCACCGGGACTGGCGGGTCCGGGACCATCTGGTGGTAGAGTGCACAGAGACCACCCATCCGTGACCTCGGCTGGCTGCGAAGTCGCTCCAGGAGGGTTCTGCCGTCGGCGGCACGGTGTAGGCGGTCTACGTGCCCCAGAGCACGCTGGAGCATGTGCAGAGACAGGGGCCACTCTCCAGCCTCGGCCAGGGTCGCTGCCACGGGGAATACCTGGGGAGCCCCAGGATGGCCCTCACTGCTCTCCTGTGATGTCCCTCCAGGTCCAGTCTCCTGGCAGGCGTCAGGTCCACCAGTGGAAAGGCGTATAGCAGGACTGAGGACGCTGAAGCCTGGTTGAGTCGAAGCGCCAGCTTGGTCAAGCAGCCATGTCCACGCTGCTGCAGCTTGCTGATGGCTCCCTGGACTCGCCGTACTTGTGTGCAAGCGACCTTGGCAGCTGGGACCCAGGTGAGACGGTGGTCGATGGTGAGCCCCAGGTACTTCACTGTCAGCTTCCAAGGCAGGTTGCGGTTGCCCACTCTCATCTGCTTCACGTAGCGTCGTGCTGCGGCCAGCGGGTGGATCAGCAGGGCCTCGGTCTTGGTTGCGGAGACCTTGAGTCCGATTCCACTCAGGTAGGCGGACACCGCATCCAGGGCCGCCTGCAGTGACGTCCTGATGGCTGGAATGGACCGCCTCGGTCCCCGGGCCCAGAGTGCCACGTCGTCGGCGTAAACAGAGCAGCGGGCCGCGAACCTGGTGCCTGTCGGAAGAGAAGCGGGGAGTCCAGCCATCGCCAGGTTGAACAGGAAGGGGCTCAGCACGGAGCCCTGTGGTACACCTGCGGTGATGTCTCTGGGTTTGCTGGTCTCCTTGCCAACTCGAACCCGGAAGGTCCTGCCGGTCAGGAAGGCAGTCACGAAGCTGCGGAGGCACCCGTGAACGCCAAGTCGGTCCAGAGACGTCTCGACGACCTCGTGTGGGAGACTGTCAAAGGCACTCTCCACGTCCAGCAGGAGCAGCATGGCCACGTCACCACAGCTCTTGGCATCCTCAAGGGTGGCGACGACGTCGGAAATGGAATCAGCTGTGCACCGGTGGCGCCTGAAGCCAGTCAGTTGTTCCGGGAAGAACTCGAGTTGGCCAGCAATCCACTCAAGTCGCTCCAAGGCCACCTTCTCCAGCACCTTGCAGGGAGCCGAGGTGAGAGAGACTGGCCTGTACGAGGAGAGTGCCATGGCTTTCTTCCGGGGCTTCAGGATCGGGGCGACGACCGCAGTGCGCCATGACTCCGGTAGGACCCCACTGCTCCAGACGTCGTTGTAGTACTCGAGCAGGTGCTGGCGGCCAGCTCCGTCCAGGTTACGGAGCATCTGGAAGGTGACACCATCAGCTCCCGGGGCACTTCGTCTTTTCGATCCTGCAAGGGCAGCCTCCAACTCGTGTTTCCTGATGGGTTCGCAGCACAGCTCTTGTACTTCTGCAGCTGTCCACCCAGGATGGTGGCAAGTGTCAGGATACTGCAGCGCAGCAAGGGGAGGTGCAGCAGGCAGCTGGGCAATGTCCCTCGCAGAAAACTGGTCGGCCAGCTGTTCTGCCAGGTCCGCTGCCTGGATGGAAAGGTGGACGGCCAGGGACATCACTTGGTTGAACGGCCGTGGCACCATCAGCAGGCACTTCAGGCGCCAGGCCTTGGTGCCATCCCGTGATCGGTCGATGGAGGCGCAGACGCCCACCCAGCCCTGCTTCCTGCGCGCTCAGGCGTGGCGTCTGCAGGCGGCGTCGACCTTCCGGAACGCGGTCCAGAGCTCTGGTTGTCTCTTCTTCAGAGCCTGACGTTCTGCCCGCCTCCGTGCTGCTCTCAAGGCTAGGTGCCGGATGTCTGGAACAGGCTGCCCTTGCTGCGCCTTAACAGCGACAGTTGCAGTCCGGGCACTGTCAGCCACCAGCTGCATGAGGTCCTTGTCACCGGTGTCCTGCCTGAGCAGCTGCCGGTATACCCGCCAGTCTACCACCCGGTACTCTCGATCCCTGGGGGCCTTGCCTCGGTAAGGGGTGAGAAGGATGGGCAGGTGGTCCGAACCCCAGGTGTCCGGGAACGGTGTCCAGGCGTACCGGCAACCCTCCGTAGCCACGCTGAGGTCTATGGCTGTGGTGGTGCTGTTTGCTCCGCGACGCAGGTAGGTGACGGCCCCCGTGTTCAGGATCACCAGGCCCAGCTGCCAGAGGACGTCTCGCACCTCTCGCCCTCGTACATCGGTCCTGCGGCCGCCCCAAGCTGGATGGTGAGCGTTGACGTCTCCACACAGCAGGAAGTACT
The DNA here is from genome assembly GCF_043290135.1 of Rhipicephalus microplus. Lineage (NCBI taxonomy): Eukaryota > Metazoa > Arthropoda > Arachnida > Ixodida > Ixodidae > Rhipicephalus > Rhipicephalus microplus. The sequence continues at coordinate 134,800,576 of NC_134702.1, read as the reverse complement.
TCCCTAGTTGGTGCGCAAGCTGCCGAAGACACTTGGGGTCCCAAGGTTCCTTTGGTCTGATGTAGACGCTGGCCACCGCAGTGTCAACACCGGCGAGGCGGACCCGGACGGCGCAGCACTCGAAGGGCCCTCCGGCCAGGTCGGCCACGAATACCTCCGCCTGCAGCAGGTCCCGCTTGACGTAGATGGCACAGCGGGAAGGTCCTTGTGGGTGGTTGTCGTCCAGGCAAGGGGCAGCACTGCAGTCGGTCAGGGTGCAGCTCGTCCGGCTGCTGTAGCCGACGTAGCCTGGAAGTCGGAGCTGCTCTGCCTGGGCGTAGACCTCCTGGAGTGCAAGGACGTCATAGTCGTTGTGGAGCAGGTGTTGTGCGAGGTCGTCTCTCCGTGGTCCCAGCCAGTGGGCGTTCCACTGGAGGACGCTCGGGCGTCGGGGCTGACGTTGCCTGGTGGGAGGACTAGCCATGCTGGTTGTTCTGTTGCCAAGCCCCTGCCTGCAGGCAGATGGCACGAAGCGGGTGCTCTTGTGGAAGCAAGGCAGCGACTGCCTGCAAGGAGAGCAGAAGGGGGCCCAGAAGTTGTTCCACTAGAAGTGTCGGGGCAGAGGTCTCAGCAGTCTGGGCCCTGGGAGTGGCGGTTGCGGGTGTGCAGACTTGAGCAGGAGGTCGGTCAACAGGAGCAGCTGGGGTTGCAGGCTCAGCTGGAGTGTTGGTTGCAACTGCAGGGGTTGGCCGGCGGAGGTTGCGTGGTGCTGGGGTTGGTCTGGCTGATGCCGCGTGGCCCTTCACTGCACTGGCATAGGACCGAACCTCCCTTGTCTCTTCCCTCACAACTGCCGCGACTGCTCGTCTGGAGAGGGCTGTGGTCGAAGAGGCCATGATGGTAGCCACTCGTCTCTGCTCCTGCCAGCGAGGACAGTCTGGTGTGTCAGCACGATGAGGGCCCCCGCAGTTCACACAACGGAGATGCTGGCAGTCCGACTCTCCTGGGTGAGACCGGCTGCAACGAATGCAGCTGTCTGGCCAGTTGCAGGTCTCCCTCACGTGGCCGTACCGGCCACACTGCCTACACTGGAGTGGCCGTGGTCTGGCTGGTCGGACTGGGAAGCGTACTCGGAACAGTGTCACGTGGTCTGGGGGAACTGGGCCCTCGAAGCGCAGCGTGACGGTTCGGCCTTCTCTAGATGCCGAAAGGACCCGTACAGCCGACTGGAGTCCGGACAGCAAGTTCTCGTCAGCAGCGTCGCCGTCCACACCGTGGAGGAATCCCATACTGGTTCGGCGGTCTGCAGGCTGTCTGGCGGTCACTGGTATGCCCTTGAGCTCTGTGAGGGCCAAGAGCTTGACAAGGCATTCCTGGGAACTCACGTCCACTGCTACCACGTTGCAGTGTTGGTTGACCCGGATCGCAGCGACTCCCGGGTGCAGCGACTCCCTGGTGCAGCGAGAGTGCCTGGGCTATGGTCAGTCTGGGGCAGTTCCGGAACGAGCCTCCAGCAGAAGCAGGCCGGTAGAGCACTGTCCCCTTCACCGCAGGGTCTACAGGAAGGGCTGCTGGTGTCAGGTTCCTGGTACGACGAAGGGCAGCCTTAGAGCGAACTGTCTGGAATCCCTCATGGTCAACTGTCTCAGTGGTAGGGGCAGCTGCACGTCTGAGGGCAGTAAGGGGCGTGGGGGATGGCCCCGTGGTTGTGGTCTGCTTGCACTGGCTCCCAGAAGAGGGTGGGGAAACCGCTGCACTCTGCAAGGCTGGTACAGTCCTCCTCCTACGCCGATTCCTGTTCCTCTTCCTCCGAGGTTGCCCAGTGGTGTTGGCACTTGTGGCATCCTTCAGGAAAGCCGCGGCAGGGTGAGGGGACACGGTCTCGTGGTGAAGTGCTTCGTCCATTTCTTCAGGAGCATCAATGGCAGGTACGCCTGGAGGGCCCGTGGCCACAGTAGAGGGGTCCACTTGGATCACCGAGGCCACCCTAGTCGTAGTGCTGCTTGCAGAACTGTCGATAGAATCCTCGGTGTGTTGGGAGTCATAGGACAGCCGAGAATCCGAGCTGTCGGCACTGCTGTTACTCTCTCCTTGAGGATTGCCTTGGGCCAGCTTGCGCCGTGTGTCCGCTTCATCGTCGCTGCTATCCTGAGGGCGGGGACGCTTCCGTGACGCGGACATGTCCATCTCCTCTTCAGCAGCAGGGGCACTGGTACACATGGCGTCTCCGCGCGAGGCCTTCGACAAACGTCGAACAGCGTCTGCGGCAGCAGTCTTCCATGCCATGACCATGTTGTCTCTGGACTCCTGTAGAGTCCAAGATTGCAGGCTTTCCAGCTGGACGAATGGAATGCCACCAAAACTTGCGCCACGTTTGTGCCTGGGGTTTCGCACAGGTCGGGCCGGCAGTGCTCCTGGCGGCGGCATCATAGCTTGCGCTAGTGCCTTCGCATCCTCGGAAGGTCGGTACCTATCCTGGTCGTCCATGATCGTGCAAGGGAGCCGACTGAGGTCTGTCGGTTGTGCACGCACTCACCCGCAAACACTCACACACTTTCACTTAAACCACTAGTTGGCAGAGTTCTGGAAGGAAACACTTCTCGGCAGAGCCGGTGGTTATTGTGAGGGGAAAAGCACTGGTTAGTCACTGAAATCACTACACGTAATGTAGTGCACTAAAAAAAAACGAGCACGCTACTATACACGCTGCCCAGAGGCAAAAAACACGCACTTGAGTGGAAGGCAAGAACGCAAACAAGCACACACACAAGGGCTAAAAACGAGTCAAGTAAACGCTGGCACAAGGCACACTTGCTAGGAGTAGTCAAACACCAACGGTACTCACACTAAAAGTAGCCGAGAGGCACAAGAACACACTCCCGATAAGTAAAAAGCGCCCTGTAAAACACGAAGAAGGCTAGGCTGAAAGAAAACAGCGCACGGGAAAGAAAGCGCACACGCCCACCTGAAGAAAAAGATAACGCTAGGCACAAAGCACACTCGCGATACCTGATCAAAAACCCGCCTTACTTGTGCTATCAGTAGCTCGAGAACACGCGCTGAAAGTAAACAAGCCTTAGCAGTGCGCGCGCTACGTCACTAGAAACACAAGAACAGGGCACGCGGGTTAAATGCAACTAGCAGCTAGTGACTGTTATAGAGCCTGAAAAGAAAAGTCAAGCTCGTTCCTAAAGATTGCTAGCGTTCCTAAAAACAGACACTCGCGTTTCTGCAAAAAAAAAACGAAGTCTGAAAAGAAAGTAAGACCGCACGTGTTCGAGACCGCTGTCGTCACACGCGGTGCGATGAGCCGCGCTAGTCGCTACACTCACTAGTCGAGCACAAGAAACCGCAACAGTAATAAAGAATCACTCACCAACCAGTCGATGCAGGCTAGAAGGCAGTGGCCGAAATTCTATGTCGGTTATCTAGAGAAAAGGCACAGGGCACACGCGTTGAACCACGGGCACGGCGGTGCTTGCGGCGCGCGCGAGTACGGACAGCGTACTCGCACGAAGCACCGGTGAAGCGACCGCACTCCTCAGTGGACTACGCACGCCCGGCGCGAAGCACGAGTCACGAAACCAACAGCTGAGGAGCGCGCGTAAACACGACCTTCCCCTTCGGCTGCCGAAACGGCTCTCCCAAAACTAGATAGCTAGTTCACTATAGTTGTTATTCAAACGCATCCTCTCTTCCTTCTCACCTCTCTGAGGCCGGCGCCGCGTCGGCATTGGCCAGATGCCGTCACGTGGGACCGCTCGCAGTGTTCGTTTGTTTACAATCACTTGCGACTGCCATCTTTGCTCTGGAGGCGCGGACTCCTTGGGGCGCAGCGCATCTGTTTTGACGGATACGAACTTGTCCTTCCGTGCGCGCCCTGCTGTGAAATACTTTTCAATCAAGAATGATGTCGCGGTTCATTGCCGTGAGTGGTTGTTGCGTCCTCTGCTACAAGTCGCAGTTGTGTTCAAGATCGCACGATCTCTCACTCAGGTGTGATTGACGCTTCTGGGGGGGCTTTTTTTGTCCACAATACATGGTTACGTGTTCTGCTTGTTATGCACCAACTGCTTTGAGTTCGTGGTACTTCTTTGTGCGCTTAGATTGTACGTACGCGGAAAGACGCTCGAAATTGTGATTACAGAACATCAGAGATTTCGCATTGCTGTTTTGAATTAACAAAACTGGACTGCAGCAACTCAAATTAAGATTGGTACTCTCCGCTGGATTATGTTGCGTGTTCGTATATTTCAGAGCGAATTGCTCTGTGTGGCTTTTGTACGCGTTCCGATCAGCCGGGGGACTCGCGATGCAAGGATATGCAGCAATGCATGCTTTCTAGTCGCTGGGTGCGTGCATCGTTTACGAACCTCACACATACGTTTCGTTTCGCGCGATAATCTATTTGCTATTTCGTGTGAAGGTTTATATGTCCGCGAGCGGAGCTCTCGTGAAGTAATCGCGTATGGTGGTACGCTAGTTAATTCATACGCTAGCTCATTCTTTGGGCCATATAGTTCCTATGTGAGATACGTCCATGAGGCGCCCTTCTGAAATATGATAGGTACGTCTAACCACTTCACGAAACAACCATAGCTGTTCGAATGTATCAACTGTGTGCCTTCTGACACATTATTAAGGGCTTAGATGCCACAATAAACGCTAAAATGGGCCGTCAGCGACTGTAACAGGCCCCGTTAATTAGGGAGGCGATCGCCGGGCTAATTCCAAGGGCCGAAGTATCGGTCCCCCGAACCGCACCACGAAATTGTGGACAAATTAGAAGTGGTCCTATTTGGCGCGCCAGCGGACGCCGGCTGTGGCCCAAAGAACAGGTCAGAGCCGAGAGTTGATAAACAAAACAAAATTATATTCTCAGTTATGGCAGATCCAAACGATACACAAGATTGCACACTCGTCAATAGTTGAATACAATGTGTCACCAATCAAACAATGTACTACACAGTACAATCAGCCACTATCGAAACAAGGAACACAGACAACAACACGCACTACAATGCAGTCGCATGCATCGAACAACCAAGACACTTAAAGACTAAAGAGTTAGAAAACTTATTCAGTCCAAAGTTCTTGGAACAAAAGTCTGGATGATACTCTTCCGAGAATCACTCAAAGTCCAGCGTTGTTGTCGTTCCGCTGCCCCCGAAGTTTCTCTTCCAGGAAACCTCTGTCGTTCCGCTGCCCCCGAAGTTTCTCTTCCAGGAAACCTCGCGTCTTCACTTGGCCGCTCTCCAAGCTTCAAACTTCTTCGCCGGAAACACGTCGGCTTCACACTCGCAACTGTTGCCACGCGTCTTCGCTCGATAGCGGTAGACACACACTCTTGCCTGTAGCTCGAGTCGTCACCCCTCAGGTGGAAATCCTCTTCTTCTCCTCCTTTGTCACGGAAGACAAAAGGCTTCGCCCACAAGGCGGAACACCCTATGCCCTCTGGCGCATACTTTCTTCTTCTCCTGCTTTGTCACTAAGGACAAAACCTTCACCCAAAGACGCGGCGGAATACCCAACGCACGCTGGCGTTAACTTCCTTCTTCTGATCTCTCATCTTGGCTGCTCGATTAAATACCTTCCGCGCGAGATTCCAGAAAGTTCTCATCATTTCGTCGGCGTGATACGCAGCGAAGGCTGGGGGAAAGGGCGAGACGATACGGGGGCCGTGCGCGACGGATGACTCAACCCGGCATCACCACGCCCCTTTTCATCGAGAAAGTTCCAGGGCTTGCTCGGCCGCCGACGCGAGGAGGTTTCGTCGGCGTACCTACCCTTCCGAGGGAGGGAGACGCGCGCCCAGGAAGTCTTTGGATGTTTGTTTTCTTTTTTTATCGTTGACCTCGTGGCGTCATTCCGGCGTTTTGTCGCGAGAATTTGGCGGCGCGCCCTTTTTGAGCGCTCGTTTTGAGACACTGCCCCCACTTTAAGAATATTATCTCATAATATTCAAAACCACACAAACGAGTGCGAACAGTCCCCACACTCTCAAAGACTGTAACATAATCCATTGCTCATGACACTTCTCATTCACAATAGATCACTCAATACAATTGTACAATGTAATTCAATCTCGCAACACATGAAATATAACCACATGTGCATGAGTACAACACTCCATCACAGATTCCAGACAATACAAATGTACAAAGTTCTCTCATGACAACAATTGTACAATCACATACCCGTAACAAACATTTTGACTCACTCGACATACAGTTGTGACACAGGATAACAACCACATTAACTTAACATATAGCACTGTCAAACACATTCCGAATTGACCTCGACACCTATTCTGTGCATTTCGAGCAGCGCTTGCGCCATTTCTCGCGGTGCTCTCTCGATCTTTTATTATTGTTTTCCTCGTTTTGTTCCGGTGAGCCCCTTCCAACGACGGTATCTGAAGCGGCGTCTCAGCCATCGTTGTCACTTCCGACAGTGTTAACGGGTCAAGACGCTCAACCGATCCTGCCCGGTTATTCACCCGCTTGTTCATGTCATGACATTGGCCTGGCTGACCGACTACGTCACCTTTACACTGTCGGTCGGTTGAGGTCGTGCCGACGTAAGTCCAGCTGCCCAGCACGTGAACTCATTCAACACGATCATCTTCTCATTCACTGTCTCTTGCACCGCGGCTTCACCTTGGGCTCCAGTGAGATCAGTCACGGGATGCTCCTCCACTGTATCTCGCGGTCGCTGGGTTGGCGAGGGCTCCATCTTCGGGTCTTCTCCCAATCGTTCAGGATCATTCGGCCCTCGCGCCCCGTCGATGTTTCCGACGACGAGGTCGTACAGGGGGGTCGTCATGCATAGAGCAGTAACCTTCCCGCTGAAGTACGGGGTTTCGACCTCAATTTCTGCTTCGGGAAGCATCCGAACCGTACTATCAATTAGGCAAACTGGTTTAGTTTTGCCTGTTAACTCACTTTCTCGTTCCAAATTTCTCCGCACGATAACGGTGGAAGCTACCGGTGTCTCTTAACACCGTAACCTTCTTGCCCGCAACTTTTCCAGACAGTGCTGGCATTCCCTTCGTAACACCGGTTGGCTGTTTTGTCATTACAGCATCTACAATAGGAAGTTTCTCCCCATTTTTCAACTCTACGAATCCGCCGGTGACGGCATTATCATCGGATTTTGATGCTGCTAGCACGCAGGATACCTGGTGAGTTTGACTCACTCCGTCACGACAAGCGTCTGCTTTGTGCCCAGTCTGACCACACTTAAAACATTTTACTACTTTAGGGCTCGTAAAGTTAGTATGACAGTTAGCGCGGTGACCCACTCGGTTACACAGAAAACATCGCGGAACACTCTCTGGTGCACGCTTTTTTTGTTCGGGTGCCGAATTTTTCGAATCTTCGGGACACTCCTTGACCTTGGCCAAATTAGTTCCACCTTGCGCTTCCAAGAATTGGTCAGCCAATTCAAGCATGCCTTCAAGTGACTCAGTCTTCCTCTCTTTCAAGTACAGCGACAGGCTTGGGTGGCAACTGGTGAGGAATTGCTCTCTAATAAGGAGCTCTCTAAGCTCATCGTACTCCTGCGCTGTCCCTGAAAGTTCAATCCATCTGTCGAAATAATGGCAAAGTCGGGCGGCATACTGCGTAGCCGTCTCACCATCAGCTGGCTTTCCTGTCCGAAATCTGTCCCGGAATCCTTCCACAGTAAATCTAAATCGCTTCAGTAAAGCAGTTTTCACCTTTGCATAGTTGGCTGCATCGGTCGGCGTCAGCCTACCGTACACACTGAGCGCTTCAGCATTCAAGCAGGTACTCAAAGCAGTTGCCCGTTGATGTTCCGGCCAATTATGGCTCCTTGCAATCGTCTCAAATCGGTGAAGGTACGCGTCAAAGTCGTCCTTCCTTTCATCAAACGCTACGAGCAGCTTGCTTGGGTTCAAGCGGAAGCCGTGGTCCTCCCGTTCGCTGCTTTCAACTTTAGCTTGGACCGGAGTCTCACTTCGCTGTTGCAAACGGAGCCGCTCGAGTTCCATTTCGTGCTGCCGCTGCTGTTCCCTTTCAGCCATCTCCGCTTCTCGTTCTTCTTTCGCCCTTTCAGCTGCCAGCTTTTCTCTCTCCAGCTCCAACTTCAATTGTTGCTCTCTTTCTTCCTTGGCCCTCTCTGCTGCCAATCTCTCTCGTTCCCACTCAGCTGTTTTTTCTTCCTTGGCTCTCTCAGCTACCAACCTCTCTTTTTCCAACTCAGTTGCTTTTTCTTCCTTGGCTCTCTTAGCTGCCAACCTATCTCTCTCCAACTCAGCTTCTTTTTCCGCTTTGGCTCTTTCGACCGCCAACCTTTCTTTTTCCAGCTCAGCTGCCTTTTCTTCTATGGCCCTCTCTTTTTCTTCATTTTCCTTCTGGGTGACTCACTTCCGTAGTTCGGCACCAGAAAGACCCATCTTCTCACCAAGAGCTACTTACTTTTCGAGATCCATTGTGTCTCGCAAACGAAGTCTTGCCGCGTGGAAAAAGTATCTTCCTAAATCAGTCTATCGGAACACTCCCCTGCACTCGTTAACGAGGACACTGAGCAACACACGAAATTGTTCGGATAGCTTTATACACAACTCGAGGCTCTTTCTCACTACTTTGGACACACTGTGCACCAAAAGGTCCTTGTCGCGGATGCCAGATTAATTCTCACAGGTCCCGTTAATTAGAGAGGCGATCGCCGGGCTAATTCCAAAGGCCGAAGTATCGGCCCCCCGAACCGCACCAAGAACAAGTCAGAGCCGAGAGTTGATAAACAAAACAAAATTATATTCTCAGTTATGGCAGATCAAAACGATACACAAGAATGCACACTCGTCAATAGTTGAATACAATGTGTCACCAATCAAACAATGTACTACACAGTACAATCAGCCACTCTCGAAACAACGAACACAGACAACACGCACTACAATGCAGTCGCATGCATCGAACAACCAAGACACTTAAAGACTAAAGAGTTAGAAAACTTATTCAGTCCAAAGTTCTTGGAACAAAAGTCTGGATGATACTCTTCCGAGAATCACTCACTCAAAGTCCAGCGTTGTTGTCGTTCCGCTGCCCCCGAAGTTTCTCTTCCAGGAAACCTCGCGTCTTCACTTGGCTGCTCTCCAAGCTTCAAACTTCTTCGCCGGAAACACGTCGGCTTTCCACACGCAGCTGTTGCCACGCGTCTTCGCTCGATAGCGGTAGACATACACTCTTGCCTGTAGCTCTAGTCTTCACCCCTCAAGTGGAAATCCTCTTCTTCTCCTCCTTTGTCACGGAAGACAAAAGGCTTCGCCCACAAGGCCGAACACCCTACGCACTCTGGCGCATACTTTCTTCTTCTCCTGCTTTGTCACTAAGGACAAAACCTTCACCGACAGACGCGGTGAAATACCCCACGCACACTGGCGCTAACTTCCTTCCTTCTCCTGATCTCCCATCTCGGCTGCTCGATTAAATACCTTCCGTGCGAGATTCCAGAAAGTTCTCATCATTTCGCCGCCCCGCCGCGGTGGTCTAGTGGCTAAGGTAGTCGGCTGCTGACCCGCAGGGCGCGGGTTCGAATCCCGGCTGCAGCGGCTGCATTTCCGATGGAGGCGGAAATGTTGTAGGCCCGTGTGCTCAGTTTTGGGTGCACGTTAAAGAACCCCAGGTGGTTTAAATTTCCGGAGTCCTCCACTACGGCGTCTCTCATAATCATATAGTGGTTTTGGGACGTTAAAACCCCACATATCAATCAATTATCTCATCATTTCGTCGGCGCGATACGCAGCGAAGGCTGCGGAAAGGGTGGGACGGTACGAGGGCCATCCGCGAAAGATGACGCAACCCTGCATCACCACGCCCCTTTCCATTGAGAACTCTCTAGGGCTTGCTCGGCCTCCGATGCGAGGAGGTTCTTTGGCGAACCTACGCTTCCGAGGGGAGAGAGACGCGCGCCCGGGGAGTTTTTGGATGCTTGTTTTCTTTTTTTATCGTTGACCTCTCGGCTCTTCGTCGCGAGAATTAGGCGGCGCGCCCTTTATTGAGCGCTCGTTTTGCGACAGCGACATCGGCGTTCCGCGTGGACTGCTACAACGCGAGTTATTGCTTTTTTTGAATGACAGTCACTGTGAATACTCTGTGCACATATTGTGTACTCTATACACTGTGAAGATCGCACCACTAATGCGCTGAGTAAAGAAAGACAGTCGCACTGTCCATTCAGGTGCTATGTCGCCAGCTAACAGAAAGGTTAGCCATAGTAGCTGCACATGAACGTTTGAGCGATGTTATTTACAGTATAAAACCTATGCGGAGGCGCACTAAACGATGGGCCAAGAAAAAACGGGTGTTCTCACTAACGGTCACAATTTTTTTATGTTTAAAGGGGTCCTGAAACACTTTTTCAAGTAACCATAAAATGAATTAATTGGAAGAGCTTATTGCCTCACGAATCCAATGCCGCAAAAATTATAAAAATCCGTCCATTGCGAGTGGAGTCACAAAGGTTTGTCGCATGTTGCAGTTGCATTCTCTGTTCTCTAGTCCCGACGAAAGTGCCAGAAGCTAGGCTGAACGGAATGGCAGGGCCACAGAAAAATGTCACGTGCGATTCTTTACTTTGAGCACTTTCTTTTTTTCTTTCTTCGAATGCGCGCCTTTGTCAATGTGATCGCGTGCACATGGATGGATGGATGGATATGACTGTACCCTTTAGATGGGGCAGTGGCTAGCGCCGCCAAGCCGTAATACTTAATGAACCAAAAACTAGATTTATTTTTTTCTTTAAAAAGTGAGTTTGAGGATTCGTACTTTGCAGTGAAGAGTTTAATTTTCATTCGTGCCTTGACTTTAGCCACCAATCAGATAACCTCTTTCTAGTTAAGTCTACCCGCTTAAAGTATACTTTGCCCTCCCGGTCCCTAAACCCCAGTGCTTTGAAAAACTCTGCGCCATCATCCTGAACTATAGGGTGAAGCCCTTTACAGAACATTATCAAGTGTTCGGCAGTTTCTTCTTCCTCTCCACACGCACTGCATACTGTGTCTACCCCTTCGTATTTGGCCCGATATGTCTTGGTTCGCAGTACTCCCGTCCTGGCTTCAAACAGTAGAGAACTAACCCGAGTATTATCATAGATCCTTTCCTTGGCAATTTCCTGCTTAAAAGTTCGATAGATCTCTAGTGTGGACTTCTTAATCATGCCCATTCTCCACATGTGAGTTTCCGTTTCCTTCACTTTCTTCTTAACCGATATTTCTTTTGGGTATGGCCACCTGCTGTTTTCTAAGTATTTACCAGTCAATTTCCTGGTTCGCTTCCTCCATTTTGTATCGACATTCTTCATGTACAAGTAGCTGAAAACCTTCCTAGCCCAACGTTCCTCCCCCATTTCTCTCAATCGCTTCTCAAATTTTATCTTGCTGCTAGCTTCCCTGCCCTCAAATGATGTCCATCTCATATCACCTTGTACTCCCTGATTTGGTGTATTCCCGTGAGCTCCTAAAGCAAGCCTACCTATTCCACGTTGCTTAAATTCTAATCTTGCTTGAACTTCTGATCTCATGCACAAGACCGCATTGCCGAACGTCGGCCCAGGAACCATGACCCCTTTCCATATTCCTCTCACAACATCATACCTATTGTAATTCCACAGTGCCCTATTTTTCATCACTGCTGCATTCCTGTAACCTTTAGTCGTCACGTATATTTCGTGTTCCCTCAGGTACTCGGTCCCATTGCTTATCCATACGCACAGATATTTGTATTTATCTGTTATCTCTAGCGAGACCTCCTGTATTCTAAGCTCACTACCTTCGCTGTCATTGAAAATCAAGACTGCTGATTTTTCCCTACTGAATCTAAAATCTAACCTATCTCCCTCATTACCGCAGATATCCATCAATCTCAGCAAATCTTCCTTGTTGTTGGCCATTAGCACTATAGCATCTGCGTACATTAATGCTGGTAGTGCCTGATCAATAAGTTTTCCTTGTTTGACTAAAGAAAGGTTGAAGCCCAGTCCACTTCCCTCTAATTTGGGCTCTAATCCTTGTAGGTACATCATGAATAATAAGGGTGGCAGGGGACACCCCTGCCTAAGCACCCGTTTTACCTCTGCAGGCTTGGATACCTGTTTTTCCCACTTTATAACTACCTTGTTACCTTTATAGATATCCTTTAAAAGATTAGTGACTACATGTTCCACGCCTAGTGTGTCCAGTGTTCCCCACAATTCCTCTTGAACCACGCTATCGTACGCTCCCTTGATATCCAAAAATGCTAGCCAAAGGGGCCTGTGTTCCTTTTCTGCTATTTCGATGCACTGCGTCAGTGAGAACAGATTGTCTTCCAACCTCCTGTGGTTCCGAAACCCATTCTGCAGTTCCCCCAGCACCCCCTCATCCTCTATCCATGCCTAGAGTCTTTCTTTTATAATCTGCATCGCCAGCCTGTAGACCACTGATGTCACTGCTATAGGACGGTAGTTGTTTATGTCAGCTTTGTCCCCCTTTCCTTTATAGATCATGCTCATCCTGCCAAGTTTCCATCCATCGGGAACTTCACCATCGATTATTATTTTGCTCACTGCCTCTCTAGAAGCCTGCTTAGACTTCGGACCTAATGTTTTTATCAGCATAATTGCAATGCCATCTGGGCCTGTTGATGTACTACTAGGAACCCTTTTGCTCAGCCCTTTCCCACTCTCGTTGTGAAAATGGAGCCATTGCGCCACTTGATTCGTCCTTGTCTATTGTGGTGCATAAAGTACTTCTTTGTTGAAATGTTTCTGTCACCCTTGTTCTTATATATTCAATAGCTTCGTCCCCTTCTAGCTTAGCACCTTGGGCTGTAGTTATAAAACTCTGCTCTAGGCTCGTCTCTTTTGTTAGGGAGTTTAGATGGTTCAAAAATTTCGCAGCTGCTTTTCTATCTTTTTATGTACTTCTGCCAGCCACTGAGCTCCCTTTCTTCTAATATTTTCATTGATCAGAAGGGATGCATCCCTTCTACAGCTTAGAAAGGTTTCCCATTTTCTTTCAACATCATCTGTCGGTTCACCCCGCTGCTTAGCATGTCTGTTCCCTAGAGGCTTCCTGACGTTTTGCTATGGCTCTCTTAACTTCCTCATCCCACCAACTTTTGGGTTTGTGTCTTATTTTCCGGGGTGACTTGTCACGCGTCTTAGCAAGCTCTAGCTCAAAGAGTCTAATTAGATCCGTTTATGTCCACACTGTCTTATTATCCTCCGTGATTACTTTCTCAATTTGTTAGAGGCTATTTCAATTTGCCTTTCTGGATAAAAATTTTCCTGTAGTTGCTTATCTTGTCTCCTTCCCACTTTCACTGTTATTCCAAAACTTAGCTTGATACGTTTGTGATCACTACCCAGACTTCTGGAGCCACCTTCATCTATGTGCATTCCCCTGAGCCTATCATACATCCTATGTGACATCAGTGCATAATCTATTGTCGACTGCAGCCTTCCTACCTCCCATGTTATTTGCCCTTCACACTTCTCGGTACTGTTGCAAATGATCAAATCAAGCCTTTCACACATATCCATGATCATTTTGCCTGTCGGGTCGGTATACCCATCTATATCTTCTATGTGCGCATTCATGTTTCCTAGTATAATTATCTCGCACTCTCTTCCTAACTCTTGTATGTCCTGTGATATACACTCTACCATTGCCTGGTTTTCCTCTCTGGCCTTTGCTCCCGTCCACAAGTACACGAAACCAAGGAGTGTCATTTGACCTGTCATTTTCCCTTTTAGCTATAAATGTTCCTTGCACTCCTGCTTGACCCTTTGCCAGTCTGTACTTTTATGACACGCGCGGACAAATAGCGGCCTCCCGCGGTGATCTCTGTAACAAATGAGTGTGCCATGTTCAAATCAGCCAATGGCTGAAAGATTGATTGTTGACATGCAATTTTCGGGCATATAACGTGATTTGTTGAGAGAAGAGAAAGCAATTTTTAGCTGACTTTGATTATTTATTGTGAATTCCAGGCCACGCGCTGTGCTATATTATTTGGCTTGCGTGTTGTCGGGAGCCTCTGCTACCGATCGGCAGCGTTTTCTGACCATGCCGAAAAACTGTTTTAGGGCCCCTTTAAGAACATACTAAAGGGTGATGTGCACAAAGTTAACATACGGTCACTGCGATGCCGAGTGACTCCGTCAAGGCCTGATCACAAGTACGCCTTGCGCGTGGCACTAAACAGTGCTAATATGGGCTAGTGCTACACTCGTTAAGATAATTTTAGGATGAGTGAACGACTGGCGCGAATCCTCTCAGCGCGCTGCCTGCCGACAAGCGCTCTCTTCGCGAAAGGGCGTCTGCTACACAGGAGCATTGCAGGTGGCGCCACGTTCGAAATGCGAGTGTGGAGGAGAAGAGACCAAGGAGAAACGCGAGCAGAGGAGGAGAGTGTCGCTACTTTACGAAGTTCTAGGTACTTTAGTTGTGCAGCGCGAGCTGTTGGTCTTTTCAATCAAGAAACTTGCTAGCAGGCGCTGCATGCGTCAGCGTTGAGAGATGAGAGAGGGTGAGGGGACTTGAAATAGTTGTCAACGCCGCGGGGAGGGTTGCCTAAAGGAGATAGGGGGAGTGAGCGTAGGCTAGCAGATTCTGCTTGCGGCGGCGTTGCGGAGCGCTGGAAAGGAAAGAGGGGAGGGGACGTGCATGCGCAGAGGGGAAGGGAGGTAGACGCCGAGGGACTGAGGGTTACACCCCTGGCATAAGATGCTTCGCATACTCAGGTATTTTCGTAGAATGTTATTTCCTGAGGCGTAGCACACCACGGATCACCACACGGTTCGACTAAGCTTCTTAGAACTGCATACTGTTTCCATGAGCAAGAATGTATACCTGCTCGTGAATTGAAGGGTCACCTAGTTTTTTTTTTAATTTAGCAGCCACTATTCACTAGTAGTGAATTGCAGGTTCCGTGTAACATCGAAGACGCCTGTATTTCGCCTTCTTTTTTCAGGCAAGTGCGTAAAGCGAATCCTGTGAAGCTATATATTGTTACCACATGTGTAATTTAGGTATGTGCACTTGTGTAGCGGGGAACATCGTGGTGGCAGAAGAAGAGGACGTTCGGTTGGTGGCAAGAGCTAATGGCGCCGCCTTGTAGTAGGGTGGTTTGGTAGGTGGATGCGGAATGGTTTCGTCAACCCTACCACCTTGTCGCTGTAGCTCTTCATGCACAATTGCCCGAATAGTAGCGGCAAGGTCGGTGGGCGGGCTCACGTCAACGCTGGCGACCGTTGTCACATTTACCAGCCTACCAAATTTCGGGGCGTTGCGACGAGTCTTCAATTTTTCAAACGTGCGGCAGTTATGTTGGACGTCGGAGGCAGAGGTGAGGTCATCCCCCTGCCTATCAGAAAATTGTAGACGTCTTCCGCTATGCGTTTCAAGAGGTGTCCGACCCTGTCTTCTTCAGACATCTGCGGGTTTATAATCTTGCAAAGCTTAAGAACGTCTTGTATATAAGCAGTGCAGGTTTCTCCAGGAGTCTGTGCTCTTCCAGCAAAAGTCCGCTCCACGCTTTTATTTTTTGAGTCGGAGTCACCAAAACATTTCTTCAGTTCTTGAGCAAAAAGAGCCCATGTGGTCAAGGACTCTTCGTGGTTTTCATACCACATCAGGGCAGTGTCCGTGAGAAACAGCGCGACGTTTTCCAGCTGATCGATAGAGTTCCAGTGGTTGTACCGGCTCACCCTTTTGTAGTGTGTTAGCCACGCGTCCACATCTTCTCCTGCCGTTCCCGCGAACGGGTGGGGTTCCATGTAGTGATGCCTAGGTGTAGCCAGCGTAGACCTGTACGAAGTTGAGGCGGTTGATTCCTGACCTTCGCTCTGGGCCATGACGACTGTTGTCGGTGGCAGACCGGCAAGACGACGGCTCCGGCGAACTCCGAATAGCTGTGTCTCCGTGGTACGTCGACGTGCCGTACCCCGCACCTCCACCACTCTGTTACGTCTACGAGAGGGGTTTATTCAGAGCCGACGTAACGGTCGACTCGACGGTATACAGCAGTGAACGCGCAGCATCGAGCTCTTGCCACCAACCGAACGTCCTCTTCTTCTGCCACCACCATGTTCCCCGCTGCACAGGTGCACATACCTAAATTACACATGTGGTAACAATATCATTGCTGCACCAGAGGTCATCAAGTCACTTAGAAGTGTGGCAGCTTCGGCTAGTTGGTATGGCATGACGACAGTTATAGCGCGAGAACGAAACGATGACACAGAGGCAAGAAGGACACGAAAGACACGAGCGTTAACGAGGACTGAATGATTAAGAGAAACACACGAAAAAGAGCCCGGGCTCTTCTTCGTATGTTTCTCTTCATCATTCAGTCCTCGTTAGCGCTCGTGTCTTTCGTGTGTTTCTCTTCATCATTCAGTCCTCGTTAGCGCTCGTGTCTTTCGTGTCCTTCGTGTCTCTGTGTCGTCGTTTTGTTCTCGCGCTATAACTATCGTCCTCAAGTCAGCCAGTGAATGTTATATTTGTTTTGAGTTCGCATATGTTATTAAACGTTCTTCATCCCCAGTTAATTCCACAAAAAAATTCTTTTGAAAATTTTAATTTTTTTCTGCTTTATTGTAATGGCGCATTAAATAATGCCCTAAATGAACTCTTAGTACGACTGCTTCCACAGGCGTCGGAAGTGGCGTGCAAAGGGGGCACTAGTACCCCTCAAGCCACGCCAGCACTGTCCCTGAGGCCATTGCAACCCTGTCGAAAAAGGCAACTGCATCACGAGGTGCTCGCGATTTAACGAGCCAGGCAACACAGGCCCAGAAACTCGTACTTACCAGTCAATCCGAGCTCGTTTCCTATTTTTATTCCGCAAGTCGACCTTTAGCAAGCTCTCCTTGTGTTTGGAGTGGCGTTTGTCGTATAAGACCGGGTTGTTGGTGCGTCGACAAGCCAACCAAATGCTACGATCGTGGGACGCTACATGGTCGAAACGCTATTTATTCTGACGCCATAGGTATAGCACCATCACAGCAATAAACAGGAACTCGCAACCATGATTTAGCGCTTCAGCAGTAGGTTCATCCCTATCTCGGGCGAGGTATATGACAGAACCTGCCGTCTCCGGCATTTCCCGGGAGACTTCTGGAGCTCGCTATTTCTTACGTTTAATTGTACGGTTGGCTGGAAAATCTCGCGGAAATAGAAATTTCTGTGCGTGCACATGATCTGGCCAAATTAACTAAAGTCCAACCCAAAGGCTTTTTACGAAACTACTGGACTATCACATTCTAATTTAAATGAATTCAGATGCGTTTATGTAAGCGTACAATAAAATAAAATATCGGTGATATCCCTATCGGAAAAATTGCCATGGTGGATACTGGAAAACATGGTGGGAGTAGTGGAAATAATAGTGGGCATGGTGGAAATAATAGTGGGCATGGTGGAAATTATGATGGCTATGGTGGGACGTAGTGGAAAATATGGTGGTTATGCTGTGACATACTGGGTGGTATGGTGTACAGATGATGGGTAAAGTGGAAATGATGGTGGAAAGCAGAGGCTAGATAGTGGGCAATAATGGGACACTCTGCCCACCATTGCGATAATGCTGGGAAGCCCTAAGCATATGGTGGGTGGTGCTTATTATGGTGGGCTACATGGTGTACCAAGTTGATAAACTCTTCCCACCATTGCGATAATGCTGGGAAGCACTAAGTAGATGATAGGTGCTGCTTGTTATGGTGGGCCACATGGTGTACCAAGCTGAGAAGCTCTGCCCACCATCGCGATAATGCTGGGAAGCAGTAAGCAGATGATGGGTGGGCTTATAATGGCGTGCAATTTATATAGTGTACAAAGCTGGGATCTGTACACTACATGTTCTACCACCATGATTTCCACCAAAGGTTAGGCCTATTGACCGAGCCCGTACAATTGTGTTATCCGTGCTTCTGGGTTTCAGAATACATGATTGCGACGATTAAGTATGACAATACAGCGCAGCCATATGGCATCAATTAACCTAAATGAAGCATTTTTCATTGTGTATGGTGTCCGCTCAAGAAGCAACAAACATCGATGCGACGCGATTTAAGCACTCCCAGAGAACGTAATTAAGTGTCTTCTCACCGACAGCCGCCGGTCACACTCGCCGGCACTTTTCTAGCTTTTGTACGAGAACTCAGACGTAGCAATTCGTGTGCTTGGTGAACCAATATCATAGCGTAATGTTTCCGGCACACTGCATTCGTTTTGGCCAAGCCGTTACGGTAGTTGTTGCTTTAGCGAAAGAGCTACAGCATTGCGCAACCGCCCTCTACATTGCGCGAAAAGCATCCCAATACTCAATCAAATAAATTAGGCTAGCGTATCTATGGAATGAGCCTAGAAGCTTCAGAAAGCGTGAACAGATGTCGCCCTTTAGAACGAGCGCGAAACGGATATTAAACTTGGCAGACCCCGCCGTTAAACTGTCGCTGCTCCCCAGTCCACTTGGTTTTTTTTTCTTGAAGTTGTGAATTGCAAAAAACAGCACTAGTGTCATTAACATAGTGGCAATCGTTACAGGCCGCAGTTGCTTGTGTTTAATAAATGTGCATATTTAGTAGCAGGTGTAGATCTTGTCTATGTTGTGTACACGACAAACATAACCAAGTTGAACCTTAAGTTTGTATGGCAACTAAGTATTTAACACGCAATCTACGTCATGTTGGTGTGGCGCAGCCGAGGTCGCGTTCGGCTTCGGTGGGAGACGGACGTGTGATGGCTCGCTCCGTGCGAGGTGCTTCGGCGGCCGCTGCTGGCCGCGGTGTTAGGTTCCCTTCTGCACCATCGGATTACCGGTTTTTGTTGCCTACATGGCCGTCGGGTGACAGTATGGAAGAGTGTGTGTTTCTGCACGGGGATTTGGAAAAAAGACTATACCGGTTGGAAGACTTTCGGGCCCCGTTGGAAGAAGTGGGACTCATCAAGGCAATCATTGGCATTGGAGCCTTCCAGATGAATCACATCTGGCTGGCGAAGATGCGAAGCAAGGATGATAAAGAAGCA
The DNA here is from genome assembly GCF_043290135.1 of Rhipicephalus microplus. NCBI lineage: Eukaryota > Metazoa > Arthropoda > Arachnida > Ixodida > Ixodidae > Rhipicephalus > Rhipicephalus microplus. Next base: position 134,781,558 of record NC_134702.1, on the reverse strand, counting down.
TTACTCAAAACAGGTGGACTCCGAGTCAAGGGTGGCTTCTGTGCTATCATCGACTTTATCCAGCATGATGTAACTGTGAAAATCCACTGGGTTGACTTTGCGGTCTCGAATGAGAGCATTCGACAAGCGTTAGGTGAGTTTGGTGAAGTTCTGGAGGTTTCCAACGACAACTGGACCGTCGCGGGCTTTGAACACGCGATATCGACGACGAGGGTGGTGCGACTGAAACTGAAGGAAGGCGTGGTGCTAGAAGACTTGCCGCACCTTTTTAAGATTGGAGGGGGCACCGTCCTTCTTGTGGCCCCGGGTCGGGCACCGCTATGCCTAAGGTGTCACATGCAAGGACATATACGACGAGACTGCCAGACTCCCCGCTGTGGTGTATGCCGAGCGTTTGGTCATGAAAGTCAAGATTGCGTCAGGAGTTATGCCAGAGTTACGAAGACCGTGCTGCCAACAGACGACGCCCAAGATAATCTAATGGACGCCGAAGAGGCTGAGAAGTTGGCCCCTGGCAGCAACGCCATGGGACCCGACGCCGCGGTTCAGGCAACTGGAGAAGAGACAGCCGACGCGACAACGCAAGATGGCAAAGACTCAACGGAAGAATCCGAGGAGTTGGCCGCAACAGGCGGCCAGCAGGACATTCAAGAATCGATGGAGGAAGATATGGGTACCAGTGGCGAGATCGCTACGCCAGAAGCCGGCACAAAGTCTCCGGAAGCGACCACGGGACGCGGCAAGCGTTACCGAGTGGAGAGCACGGAACGCAACCTGAAACGCCCGGAGCGTCTGTGGCATCGCGTCACGGGCGCTAAGAGTAAAAAAATATGCCCTCGAAACCCGGTCGGCGTCATCGTCGCCGGTTCGGGGACAGGATCTAGACGCGTAAGACCCCGGTTTTCCCACTGCACGGTATACGAGACACGGTAAGCGCAGGATTGTAGTTTTCATCTTTGTCATCCACATGGCTAGCATGACTGCGCCTTTACGCATTGGTACGCTGAATGTACGTAGTCTAGGAACGCGTCGCAAACAGTACCAGTTGAAACGCTTGATGCAAGAAAAAGACCTTGACTTGCTCGCGGTCCAGGAGACTAAAGTTAGTACTGAGGACGCGACTGATAGCTTGGTAGCAGAATTTTCATTGCGGTACAATGCGTGTGTGAGCTATGCAGTGGGAGCATCAGCCGGATGTATTATTTTTGTCAAGAACTCTCTTGGTATTGTAGTGGAAGAGGTCAAAAGTTGCCTACATGGGCGTTTTGTTTTGTGTGACTTTTGTTATGGGAACACTAAATTTAGAGTTATCTGTGTATACGCACCTACGAATTCGAGAGACTAGATGTTTGTTTTTTCGGGAAATGCAAGCGTACTTTGAATGTCAGAAATGTGTGGTTCTGTTGGGTGACTTCAATTGTGTTTTGACCCAAGAATATTGCACGTATACTGCTAAATTAGGTGATGAAAGCGTTGGGTTGCTTAGAGACAGCCTTAATAAGTACTTTTTACATGACGTAGCTCTGTTTGCGATGGGTGGCAGTCGCCAGCACTTCACACATTTTCAAGGTTCGAGTCACGCACGACTAGATCGAGCATATGTTTGTTCTGAGATAGTACCTTTATGTCAGAACTATGACGTTTATGCTGTTTCCTTCAGTGATCATTGCTTAGTTTTGTTTGAGATAGGTAGAAAGTGCAAAAAGAAGGTTGTATGGGAAACATGGAAACTGAATACTAAGATAATTACGCACGAAGGGTTTGTAGATAAGACAAAGAAGGAAATCGAGATTTTTTTCAAAAACGCAGAAAGGAGTGCCATGGAAAGATGGGAATTATTTAAGCAAAAGATAAAAATGAATGCAATAGAGTGTGGTTGCTACATGCAGTATCAAGCTCGAAAACAGGAACGTGAGCTACGGGCAGAGCTAAATGATTTGGTGAATATTGAAGCAGAAAACCCGGGCTTATTCACACATCAACTGCAGGTTGTCAAAAACAAAATTGAATGTCTTGAAGAAGATAAATATAAAGGCGCAATTATACGAGCAAGAGCTGAGAGATACCTCGTAGGTGAAGCCCCGACAAAGCGAGCCTTGTCAGATGAAAAGGCATATGCTCGAGCTCACGACATACTAGAGATAGAATGGAATGGTAAAATATTGAAAGAACATAAAGATATTATGAAAGCTTTTGAAAACTATTATCAGGACTTGTTTGCTTATCGCGAACCAAAGGAGCCGGGTTTTGTAGATGAGTTCTTGATAGAAATGCCGACACTTAATGCTGAGGACACAAATTTATTGGAAGTGTCTATTAGTATAGGGGAAATTGAGAAGGCTATCGATGATCTCGGCATGGGCAAATCACCTGGTCCAGATGGCATTTTTGCCGCCTTTTACAAGGCGTTCAAGGAGGATATGGCCGCCGCATTGCATGAGGTTTTTTCAGAGTCTTTAGATCGCGGAGCTTTGCCTCCATCGTTTAATCGAGCACACACCGTGCTGATTCCTAAAGGGAAAGAGCAACATGTTTTACGCAAAGTGACAGGATACAGGCCAATCACGCTAACAAACGTAGATTATAAGGTGTTTATGAAAGTTCTGGCTAGGAGGTTGCAAGGAGTTATATACAAGTTGGTCGGGTCACATCAGACTTGCGGCATCAAGCGTAGGAGCATATTCACGAATATTCATGTTGCCAGGAGCATTTTGGAGTATTGTGATGCTGCGCTTCTAAAAGTAGCTATGTTGCAAATTGATCTAGCCAAGGCTTTCGACATGGTTCCACACAATATACTCTTCATGCTAGCTGAGTACGTTGGTCTTGGTGCGATCATATGTAAAGGTATTAAATTGGCATATAAAAATTCAACCACAAATTTAATTGTAAATAGAGAACTGTCACAGCGCATACAAGTACTTTCCTCCGTGCGTCAGGGGTGTCCTTTAAGTCCTTTGCTATTCGCTCTATTTTTGGAACCATTGTGTCAGAAAGTGATTCACCATGCAGGGATTAATGGTTTCAGGTTGCAGTCATGTGAAGTGCGTGTTTTGGCATACGCCGACGATATTGCCTTTTTTGCAGTTGATAGAGAGAGTGTCACTTCGTTATTAAAAATCACTCAAAGGTTTTGTGACACGAGTGGAAGTTTCATGAACAAAGAAAAAAGCATTGGTTTATGGCATGGTAATTGGGACCTTACGCCCAGTTCTTTTGGAAATATTCAGTGGCTCACGACGCCTAGTCGTTACCTAGGGGTACCATTGGACAGGTATCAAGACAGTGAAGCATTTTGGCTTGAAAAGGCTGAAGAACTGCGCGCGACCGCCGAAGGATGGGGCGGTCGTGGCTTATCAATTTTCTCTCGGTCAGCTTTATGCAATGTGTTTCTGGCTGCTAAAATTATGTACCTTTTGCAAGTACTTAGTTGTAAGCGTAAAACCATTCACAAAGTCCACAGGATATTCGCCACGTTCATCTGGAGCTCTACGTGGGAGAGAACATCTAGAACGAACTTGTTTCGGCGAGTTAAGCAAGGAGGGCTGTCTCTGTGCCATCTGTTTCTTAACCAAGTAATATCACGCTTCCTGCTCATTAGAGACCAGAGAGACTCTTTTTTACGTTCTTTATTTCAAACAACGCTGTTACACCACATGCCTGACTTCTTTGTATCTTCAGACAGGCGAGAACGACACACCTTGTCACCGTTCTTGCGCGAAGTTGTGTTCTCATATCGTTTCTTAAGGGCGAGGTTTTCGATAGATTACCTAACTAATGTGAAAAGAAAGCGCCTTATGAAAGACCTAATACAGAATGTTTTTCCTGTGCCCCTGTACCGTTCAAGGTATGAAAAATCATATGGTCATGACGTACTAAAGCGAGTGAAAAACATGTGTATACCACCCAATGTGAAAACCTTCTTTTTTAAACTTCATACGGGAACCTTGCCAGTAAAAACGTGGCTTGAAGAGAGAGGGATGTATGTACCATGGGGAAGCAGCTGTCTCCTGTGTAACAAACCTGAGACCATTGAACATGTGTTTATTGATTGTAAGAACGCTATTTTCTTTTGGGACATTTAACAGAGAACTTTAAAAAAAGATTTACCTCTTACTTCATATGGAATTCGTTTTTTGCCTTGTGATAGTTCTGTGCAAAACTTGGATGTTATATTTGTACTTGGTCTTCATTCGGTTTGGCGTAGTATGCTATCGTACAGACACTGTGATGTGAGAGTTCTATCCGTTAATGAGTGTTTCGTGGAAGCTGTTATAAAAGTGCGAGAGGTGTATAAGACTACCGACTGTACTGAAGATGTAATATCTTTGTTTGACGCGTTGTCACGCATGAAACACGTGTGATAGTGATTGTCATATTAGCTTGACCTGTAGTCAAGAAGGCAATAAAGAAAAAAGAATTGGTGTGGCGCAGTGGTTAGCGTCTTCAAATAGGAATCCGCAGGTTGCACGTTCGATCCTCTGTGGCGCCTTGTTTTTTTTTTTACGGGATGGGTGTTTTTTATACCGTTTTTATAGAATTCTTTTTTATTTTTGTGGCAGCTCGTCACGGTGATTCTGACGTCATTTCGCGCTCAAGTGTTGCCGGCACTGCAGCACCCACCATACCCACCATGCGCCATGGTGGGTGTTTCCCACCATTCACCCACTACATTAATCTACTACAATGGTGGGTGGTGGTTTCCACCATGCCCACCATTCGTTTTTTTCCGATAGGGATGAATTTGTGAAATTCCCCAGCCGAGTTCCACTGTGTCCAGGGGGCCGAAATTTGGACGTTCCGAACACTTTGGTGCGTCGCGCCAGGTGATACGAACTGCGGCAGCAAACCATCGAACAATGGCCGAGACGAGAGCAACGTGCTGGAAAGCTTCAGATGGACGCATGCAGCCAACGAAACCACGGTCGCTCGACACGATCCGACAGAACTCCGAAAGTGCACGCGAGTGATTGGCGCACTGATGGGGCGGGGGGGGGGGGGTTAGGGGGTTGTAACCGCCTTCCCCCAGAGGCTGACCTAACCCCCCTCTTGTATGCCCCAATTTCCTTGGGGCCGGAATCAGGTGTTTTAATTTCCCCCACCAAAAGTCGACCCCCCCTCCCCATAAGTGCAGCCTTGTATTCGAGTTGTCGTAGTTTCAATCCAAGAAGTGGCTCGAAGACAAAATTGCCCGATTTATTATATTAATTATGTCGTATTCACATATCTACTCCTATACTGAAGGAGAAGAAACCGCATGCTATGTGGCTCGAGCTGCGTTCACTTCCAGTGAAGCAGCCTTGTAAAAAAAAGAAAGGTGCTTTCACGAGTCGTCAGCGTGACCGTTCTTATTTCATTCTTGGTGGAAGTCTAAGAGGGGCTGTGTACAATGCCCTGCGTGTCTTGGCTTCGGTGCACAGTGCATGTCACTTCGTAATGTATCACATCTAGCAGCTCAACCAGCTATGTATGCAATGCTACATAAATGTATGTTGAAGATGAGCAACATTTGCAACATACATTTGTAATACTTGTGTTCATGTGCTTCGAGTTGTTGAATACACCCTTGCGCTGTCAAACGCTAGCTTCATATCCTGGTTAGCTCGATTGGCAGAGCGACCGTCCCGGATAGGTGTTGGTTCTGGTTCGAACCACGTACCAGGACGAATTTTTCGGCAACTAAGAGGCTCTCTTTCTGGGAAATGCATATACATTTTCTTGTGGCTTCATGCTAGAAACGGGTGGTTGTCTTCTTGCCCTTGCATACATGTATGTTCAGAACAAGAGTTCGCCGTGTTGTTGACCGTTTATAGCATTATCCGGTTCACACGGGCAAATCTACAGCACTGACTTGCATACATACAAATACCTGGTTCACATGGACGCTGCTAATGCAATGAGAGATTCAGATCTCAAGGGTCCTGATACCACTAAATTATCGGCCTCACAAGGCTTGATGTAAGGGCCCTGAAGGTTTGATGTGACGAAGCTGCAAAGTGATAACATTACGGTCATGTTGTTTTAAATGTGCAACTTTATTCAAATAAAAAGTCATGAAGCTAATTTCAAAGAAATAACAGGTAAGTTCATTCAATGGCCTCACTCGCTATAGAAGTGAAACACGTGGTGCCCATTTCCAGTTTGGATGCCGGTGCCAGTTTCGTTACTTTTTCCCAAATACTTCACATTATAGTGAACATGAATTGTGTCCGTCATGTAGCTTGTTTTCCTTTAAATAGTCAACAATAAGCACAATACTTGCCTAAAAGCATTCTTTTTACATCACAAGTGAGCTCTTCAAAAGTAAGAACGAGGCACCTATTCGACGGTAAACGCGTGTCGCCGCTACAATGCTCTTTAGATTTAAAGTATTTCCAATTATCTTCACTGTTGACGTGCAAACGGTGTATAATTCGGATTGGCAGGATGAAATCAAGTTAACTACCGATCCTCTGAAACAAAAAAATAGGAAAAGACCATTTCAAGCACCCTTGCCTTTCCAGATGCATTGTGTGACGTCTTTTTCTTGCTTCATCACAATGCATTACGTTTGTTAAATATACAAACTTTCTCATTGTTATTTCATTATTTGGAACTCTGAGCCCGTGTCTACGCGCATTTCCACCGCGCCAAATATAACAATGAAACACACCAAGGAACTTGCTTTTAATCCATTACAACTATAACCGCACCTTCTAAAAGACCAGATTCATCTGAAGGACTGTCGTTTCATGAGATCTTAAGTCGCATTTATTCTCTCATCTAAATTTATTAAACAAGTATTCAGTTCCCCCTTGTAGCAGAGGCTCATTGTTGCTTTTGGATGTTCTCGGAACCTGAAAATAAAACTGCAAACACACCTACCCTAACTTATATCCTCAGTTCACTTCAGACCACCCAAAAATCCGCGATGCATCAGTAGTAAAGACAGTGATGCGAAGAGCCGCAATCCAGTGCAGCACACAACTAAAAAAGCAAAAAGACGCTATATATTTAGCAATTTCGCCATTAACGATTATCCAACATTGTTTATTTAAAATCAATTCCCTTCCAAAAACACAAAGATGCAGCCTTAGAAATGCAGCAACAGTATTTCCGCTATCAACACCACGACAGAAACATCACTATCCGTTGTCCGAGGCGCCAGCGAAACCATCGCCCGTTTGAAGCGAACTCAAGCGACGTGCATTCGTACAAGGCTGAGTCGGGTCCTTAGAAGGATGGTCGTGCATTTTCTCCTAGACAGCTGACGTACAATGAGCACTGCAGTGGCGAGAAGAAAGGTGACCTTGCACGTGGCGACCGCAAACCGCGGAGGCTCTGCAGCAGAATCACATGGCGATATTAGTTTTAAGCACATACGTAGCTGTGGTTGCTGCATTTCCGAGCAAGCCTTATAGCGTGCGCAACGCCAGCATGGTCATCTGCCACCCCGCAGTACAGCACACATGCAGGGACCCCAAGCAAGCACGACTGCCATGCGAAACCTACAGTTGCGAAGAAGGGAGCAGCAAGACACCGTGGTATAATGAGGTAAAATGGCTTTGGAAACTTGCGAAAGGTATATTGGTGGCGATCACCTTTTCTTGCTTTTTCTTTCAGAAGCTATGTGCCACGCTCTCTTCTGTTACCCCTTCTTTCTTGCACGTGGTACATCGGACGAAAGCCACCCATGCATGCATACGTTCAGTTCACTCGCTACAACTTGCGCTCTGCGTCTGCTGCACGAAGTTGCGTCAGCAGTGCGCTTCCAAATACACCCCAGGCATCGCTGAAGTGCCATACGAACACGATCCTCACCGACTTCCCGAAAAAGATTCCGCATTCAAGATTCAAGACACGCAGCAACAACATCGGAATCCTCGATTACAGCCAAAAAGGAAGCGATTATACTCGGCACATGCTGCCGTCAGATGCGTCCATCGATTACTCATCACTGAGGATGCTTCAGTCGCCAAACTTGACCATCCGAATGACATTGCGAATTGGTAAGCGTAGTTACAGGGCAGTTGATCCGTAAGCTGAGAATTTTGCTACACGTGTGCTGCGTTGAGCTGTACATGCTCTTTATAATCAATACCGCAAAGCTTATAATCAATATTTACGGTGCACTTTCATACTTGTCTTACGAGGCTCAAAGGAAGTTAAATATATGGGATAATCTCTTCACATTATCCAGGAAATCCTCAGTTGCAGTTGTTTTACTGCTAAAGTTGCCAATAGGACTTGTTTGTATCGCATTTGCTGACGTTACTGAGGTAAAAAGACAAAATACACAATAATTGGGACACAAGAAAGGCACATTGCGCAAAGTGTCGTCGTGTGTCTTTCTTGCGTTCCTTTTGTTTGCTCTACCATAGAAGTCATATTCTTTTTAAACAGCATTGTTTGACCGCGAGCCGGCCCACACGTCAGCAACGGAATCATAAAACGGAGCTGAAAAGCTAAAAAAAGTAAGTATTTGCCAGGCAACTCTGTTGAGAACTATGTTACGCCTTGTTTTGTTCGATTTACCATTCATTTTCTACGTGCACTGCTTCATCGAACAGTTTCTCGGCCTTCTCAAGGTTTTTCGAGGTCTCCCGGTAAAAACACCCAGAGATCGTTGTCGGTGTCATTGTATATAATAAAAATAAAAAAAATAATAATAATAATAATAATAATAATAATAATAATAATAATAATAATAATAATAATAATAATAATAATAATAACAACGAAACGGGGTTTGTTGGCGTAAGTAGTACTTGCACAGCAGTTCTATTTTGCGGAAAGCGGTCGGCAGCAACGGACCCAGGAGTCATAGCACTCGGGGCAACAGCTCGCGCTCGGATCCTCTCGCTACAGGAGTGACCCACTGCGGCACATAATCTTCTTCCTCTCTACAATACCCCGGCGACGAAGACGAGCCATCCTGGCAAGTCAAGGTGACGAAAGTAGGAGTGGGTCGTGATAGGGCTTGAGACGACTCACGTGGACAGTCTCACGACCAAGGCATCGCCTGTATGTAGATGGCGTGACCGGCTCAATCACGTATGTGACATGAGATCGACGTTCGACGACGTGATAAGGACCGTGAAATTTGGGGGTAAACCTAGAGGACAGACCTGGGGAGTAGGAAGGGCAGTCGGAGACAGACGAGCGAGCCCATGGCAAAAGTCTCGACTTGCTGGTTGCAGTCGTGGCGGTCTTATTCGAGTTCTTGCTTGTCCAAGGGGATCGGGCCAACTGACGACACTCTTCAGCGTGGTGCAGAATTTCAGGAAGATGGTTGAAATCTGAGACGTCAGGACGATACGGCAAAATGGTGTCAAGGGTGGAGAATGGCTCACGCCCATATAGAAGAAAGAAAGGCGAGAATCCTGTGGTTGACTGCGTCGTGGTGTTGTACGCATAAGTCACAAATCGGAGAATGACATCCCAGTTCGATTGGTCGGAATTGACAATAATGGCGAGCATGTCTCCTGGAGTTCGGTTGAAGCGCTCAGTTAGACCGTTGGTCTGCGGGTGGTAGGCTGTAGAGGTGCGGTGCACCGTGCGGCATGCCTGAAGGAGTTGTTGTACAACTTCGGATAAAAAGACACGCCCTTGATCACTTAGTAGTTCACGTGCTGCCCCGTGACGCAGTACGAGGCGTCGCAAGACGAAATTGGCAACGTCACGTGCACCAGCCGTAGGTAATGGAGCTGTTTCAGCATACCTCGTCAGATGGTCGACGGCGACAATGATCCATCGATTTCCAGCGGCAGTATACGGAAGGGGATCATATAGATCAATTCCAACGCGGTCGAAAGGGCGCGCCGGACATATAGGTTGTATACAAGCCGGGTGAATGGGCCGCTGTCTTTCGTCGTTGGCATAATGAACAGGACCGAATGTATTTTTGTACAAAGGTCTACATACCACGCCAGTAGTAACGCTGGTGGATCCGGTGATATGTTTTTAACACACCAGCGTGAGCATGTTGTGGGTAGGCATGGAAATACGCACAGGCATCAGATCGCATGTGGCGTGGTATAACCAAGAGCCATTTACGACCATCCGCGTGGTAGTTTCTGCGGTATAGTTGCGCGTCCGGTATTTCGATATGAGTGGCTTGGCGGCGAAGAGCGCGTGGGTACGCAGAGGTTGAGGAGTCGCAAAGAATGTTAAGGAGAGATTTTATCCATGGGTCTTTCCGCTGTTTAGACGACATGCTTGAGACGGAAATGGGAGCGATGGGGAAGTTGCGTCCGAATGCAGGTCTGCGCTGGATCTCACTGGTGATTGTGAAAGGGCGTTTCGCATCAGAGTGTTTTCGTCCTGAGCGGTAGACGGCACGAATGTCGAATTCTTGTAGGTGAAGAGCCCAACGTCCAAGGCGACCTGAAGGATCTTTTTGCGACGCCAACCAACAAAGTGCGTGGTGGTCTGTCACAACGTCGAAACTCTGTCCGTACAAGTAAGGACGAAACTTGCTTAACGCCCACACGATTACGAGGCATTCTTTTTAAGTTACTGAGTAGTTCAGTTCCGCTTTCATGAGTGCGCGGCTTGCAATGCGACGACGTACTTTGGTATACCGGGCTTTCGTTGCGCGAGTGCTGCTCTTAGACCAACGCCACTAGCGTCTGTGTGCACTTCAGTGGGGGCACTTGGGTCGTAATGGCATAGAATGGGTGGTGACGTAAGCAGGTGGCGCAGTGTAAGGAAGGCTTCGTCACATGTCGGGGTCCATTTAGAAAGATTAGCTGGACCGTTCAGTAGTTGCGTAAGTGGGGCTATTATTGATGCAAAGTTGTGGACGACACGGTGAAAATACGAGCACAAGCCGATGAAGCTCCGAAGTTCTTAAGTTCTTTAGGTGAAGACGGCTTCGGAAAGTCGGCTACGGCTCGAAGTTTGTCCGGGTCGGGGCAAATTCCATCCTTTGACACAACGTGACAGAGTATAGTAAGTTGGCGAGCCCTGAAGCGGCACTTCTTTCAAGTCAAGCTGGATGTTTGCCTTAGTAAGGCACTGAAGAATTGTGCCCAGACGGTCGACGTGGGTAGGGAAATCAGGAGATAATAGGATAACATCATAAAGGTAACATAATCGTATCTGCTATTTAAGGGCGCGTAAAATGCTGCCCGTCATTCGTTCAAACGTTGCAGGTGCATTGCACAGACAGAATGGCATAACCGTGAATCCGTACAGGCCATCCGGTGTAACAAACGCTATTTTGGGACGTTCACACTCTGCCATCGGAACCTGCCAGTAACCTGAACGCAAGTCCAGCAAAGAAAAGAATTCGGCACCTTGTAGGCAATCGATAGCGCCGTCGATGCGGAAAAGAGGGTATACATTCCACCGTGTAATTTTGTTCAGTCGCCGGTAGTCGACACAAAATCTAATCGAACCGTCTTTTTTTTGTTTTCACCAGCACAACAGGTGAAAACCAGGGGCTAGAAGATGGCTTGATGACACCGCGCTGAAGAATATAGTCCACCTGCTCTGCAATTACACTTCGTTCCTTCGGTGATACGTGGTAGGGGCGTTGCCGCAAAGGAGGGTGCGTTCCGGTGTAGATTGTGTGTGCGACGGTGTTAGTTTGACTCAGTGCCTTTTGAGGAAGGTTAAATGAACCTCGGAATTCATGCAGAAGGGTTATTAGCTGGTCCAGTTGATCCGGAGGAAGCTTGCTGTCGATGGAACGATTGAAGATATCCGAGGAGTAGTCATCCCGCGTAAAAAGAGGAGTAACAGCGTTCAGTTGAAGTTGCTGGCAGGATTGTGGGACTCAATAGGCACAATAACGTTGTCATCAACAGGAAGAACATAGCCCAGTGTTTCGTGAGCTCTTAAGGTGAGAGGGCATGAGCTACGATTGCAAACGACCATTCCGGAAGTATCTTGGTGAGGTGGCAGAACGGCGTACGTCAGAGACGTACCGTGGCGGCGACTGAAAACGTCAGATGGGGAGAACACAACGGTAGTTGATTTCTCCCCATCTCCGGACAATTCTCCCCATCTCCGGACAATTCAGTGCTATTGACGGGGACAACGATGGCACTAAGAGGAGGAGCATCAATGTCGGAAGCAACAAGAAGCTTGCCAAGGTGATTACGCTCATTGTCGGTAGATGGCGCATCAGAAAACACAGAAAATTCCACCTGCGTGCGAGCGCAGTCAATTACGGCGCGGTGGCGCGACAAAAAAATCCCATCCAATTAAGTATCACGTCGTGGGAACAAGTGGTCAACACGAGAAACTCGATGTGGCACAGGACGTCCTCAATGATTACTCTCGCCGTACGTGCTCCGACTGGTCGAATTGGTTGCGCGCTCGCAGTATTCGGTAAAACGTCGGAAGACGTCGACGTTACTTTCCGTATCGAACGGCAGAGTATTTGGCTCATCACAGATACGGCGGCACCCGTGTCAACAAGCGCAAGAGTTCGTAGGCCTTCAACAAACATTTCCAGGACGTTTGTGGGGGACGGGCGAGTACTACAATGCGACGAGCTCGCAGCTCGTGCCTCTGTAGCTGCGGTGGTCAGCTTTCCGTCTCTACGAGGTTCGGTCGGCGACGCAGAGGGGACGGAGAACGGTAGCGGCGTGGTGAGGATGAGCGACGGGGACCGAATGGTCGGTAGCCGGCAGCAGGGTTGTGGTCTAGTTCGGTTGGGGACGGGTCGCGTTGCAGTGATTGTCGGTCGCATTGACGGGGCAGTTCTAGTTGCGCGTTGTACGGGGCCGGGAAAGAGTAGTCACATTACCTCGGTGCTGCGGCCGGGCCCGTTGCGAAGCACCGGCGACAGATGCGCGCCAAGTGACCTGGATATCCGCATGCGTAACAGGTCGGGCGATTGCCAACTCTGCGCCAAGGGTTTCCGTTATAGCACTGTTGTGTTGCTGGAAATGGCGTCGTTGGTACACGCACAGGCTGGGGAGTCGGCCCAAGCGGAGGTCGTGGCAGAGTATAGCTGAACAGCAGCGTAAGTCAATGGCGCGGTGACGGGTGCTTTCTGAGAAACGGACGGCAGTGGATCAGAGACCTACGCCTGTATTACCTGCCTGATGGTGGGCGCGAGACGCTCAGAAGAAGGTTCCGTTGCCGGTAGATACGACAGGCACGAAAGTTGTCGGGCCACCTCCTCGCGCACATACCGTTTGATATCCGACATTTTCGTGTTGTGGTCTCCACCCAGGGTCAATGCCGCGAGAGTTTCATCGGTAGCCACTGGCCACCTTGTCATGACCCGTTGTTTGCGCAACTCCTCGAAGCTCCGGCAAGGAGTGGCGAGTTCTGACACGGTACGTGGGCCCTTGGCCAGCAGCATCTGGAAGGCGTCGTCGTATATCCCCTTCAAGATGTGTTTGATCTTGTCTGCTTCGACCATTAAAGGGTCAAGGCGCTTGCACAAGTCGAGCACACCCTCGATGTAGTTTGTGAAGCCTTCCCCCTGAAGCTGTGCGCGTCCCCGTAGGCGCTGTTCGGCACGAAGCTTTCGTACCTCGGAATGACCGAACACATCGGTAATGCGTAGCTTAAAAGCACCCCAAGTGGTGAATTCCGAGTGGTGGTTGTTAAACCAGAGACTCGCTACCTCTTTCAGGTAGAAGGGTACATATTGCAGCTTCGAAGGGTCGTCCTACTTGTTGCTTGTGCCTACCTTTTCAAATGTCGACAGCCAATCTTCTACGTCTTGCTCATCAGTACCGTCAAAAAAGGTGGATCACGCACGCGTAGCATTACACCGCAGCGCCAATGTTTACGATTACGGGACCGTTTGTGACCTATTCCCCCCCTCCTTTTTCCCCGCGATGTTTTTTGTAAAATAAAAAAAGTGAGAAAAACTGACATACCCCCCCCCCCCCTCTCCCGTTGCGGTAATCTCCCGGATTCGGTTGGATGAACTTGGCAGGTATGCCTAGGAATAAAGAGTAGACAGTCTAGGGAGGAGGTGGTCTGAATTCTCGCAGCTGTCGAGGAATATGCCGAATCCTCGTAGAGTCACTGCAGAAGGAAAACCACCTGGCTGGGATGCTGCACTCTAATCTATACACAGGAACGGAATGACATTGCGCCAATCGAGGAGAGTGATTGAGTGATAACTTTATTGTGGCCCAAAAGTGGCAGAGGCTGGCTGATCGATTCCTTTCAGCATGACTCATGTGCTCAATCAAGGAGTTCGATATACCAATTGAAAACCGAACTCGTACAGCGGTCCGGGCAAGGCTGTGGAACATCGACGTACGTGCTGCACGAAAGTTTTCATGCGCTCTTCCTCTCCTCCCTCACTTTCCCGTGATGTAATACGAATGTAATACGAAGATGTACACGAAGATGTAATAGATCTAAGCAAAATACAAGCCTTTCTTTTCCATAGTTGTCATAGATCAGCCATGCCATAGATCTGTGCAATTGAAGAGGGGGTTGCTCGTCTTTGGTGCAGCAAACCTAGGCACGTGCATACACACATCATGGTGTTGGGACGCGATTAGGAGGAATGGATTAGGAGGAAGGGTCTACCAGACGCACGTCCGCGGTTTGCTACCTTACACGGGGGGAAGGGGTGAGGGGATTAAAAAAGAAGAAAAAGGAGAGGTATGGCACCGTGTGGGTATACATGTACGCCTGTCCATTGCACGGTTATAAGTGGTCATTTAGTCCGGTCGACTTCAAGGAACCTAGCAATGCCCACGTCGCTTTGCTGGCCTGTGACGCGTAGAGCCATGAACCAATGACTTTCTCTTCGGAAAAAGTTTATTATCTTTTAACGTTTTGTGTAGCACGTAGCTTTCGCTCGCAAAACGATCACAGGAACGCAGTAATGTTCTATTGTCTCGTCGCTATCGCACCAGTCGCATCTGGATGTATCTGCCATTCTTATGCGAAAAAAGTACGCATTCGTGAAAGGTACTCCTAACCACTGGCGGCACAGTGAAGTTGCATCCCGGCGGAAGAGGTCAGGGAGAGGTTGAAGCTTTCTAGATGGGTCCCATTTATGTAGGCGGCGGTTCCCGACACTGGGGTCACTCAAGTTTCCGACATTGTGCCAGCGAACGAATGAAGGCCCCTTGCAGCGTCGGTTCGCGACAGGGTCATTGGGGTTGCCTGGGTATTTTCGTGGGATGATCGGGCAGCACCGTCAGCAAGGTCGTTACCGACAAGTGCGGTAACCACTCGAACACCAAGTCATGCAGGGGCGGCCGTTGCCACCCCACACCCCCGTGCAGTGATGTTGCCGGGGGTCGCACCCCGGGTGGCAGGGGCGGCCGTTGCCACCCCACACCCCCGTGCAGTGATGTTGCCGGGGGTCGCACCCCGGGTGCCATCCCCAAAGTTGTTCGTCGTAACACACAGTGTGCAAAATGACCATTTGCCTGTCCGGCCTTGCTTCACCTCGAAAAAAAAATTCTGGCCTCACGCCCACGACTATGCCTTAAACAGCGGACCATATATAGTGTGTACGTCCCACAGAAATCGGGCTACACCATTATGCACCAATGGGCCATGAAAAGTGAAGGGAACTGGCGGCAAGCACCAGTTAAGGTGACATATTTCGCATGCCAAAAAATTGGCAGATCCCACGTACAGCGGGAATTGATGCAATTCGAAGCATAAATGAGAAATGTTGATATTCCACTTTAAATCGGCACATGGTTACGAGGTGGAGGTAAATATGTTTGGATGTGTCGTTTACCTTCGTTCTATTCACGTCACGTGATACCAAACTTAGTATAGGTCGAGCTAGCGAAATGGCCGCGAGCGCGCTATGAGCGTGGTTTGTTGTCATGTTCTTACATGACACGCGTGTCAGGATTATCATGTTTGCACTAGTCATATATTTGTCATTCCTTGACGTCGCGTGACACCAAATTTGGTATATGTGGAGCTATCAAAACGGCCGCGAGCGCATCACGAAGGGCCCAATATACTCCAATGTAGCGTTGACGCACGCGCACGCTGCAGGCACAGCGGCGCTATACGTTAGCAAAACGTGAGCTCTCTATAGTCTGACGAGGACGCTAGGTGGCGTCGAGCGGATCGGACGCGTACGTCTCGGCTCCTGAAAATTTTGCATGTTTTTGCGTTAAACTTCGTGGCTTCTTTAAAGCAAACGCAGAGTGTGTCTGGAAGTATGACGTGATCATTTTGACACCAAGTTATCGGGACAACGACACCGATTTCTTCCATTCTGAAGTGACCAAGGACCTGGCATGCCCAGCCGCCAGGCTAGGACTAGCGGCGGACCGGGGAGCAGTGCATCGACTACCAGCAACTCTCCTGGGCGTGCCAATGCAGCAGCCAATAACCCAACGGACGACGACCAGGTAACGGCAAGGGAAGCCATGGACACGGACGATCAAGATTTGAGCACAGAACTGGGCTCTGCAGAAGATTTCGTCAAATACTCCCCATCGTCTGACGAGGCGATACAAGTGGAGTCAGCCAGCGGCGACGCGAGCGAACACCATGAAGCTTCAAAGGGAGCTGACGACGAGGCGAAAGACGGTCAGTGGCAGCTTGCTCTTTCATTACGCGAACGTAAGAGACTAAGGAAGCAAGCGCGGGCCATGGAAGATCCCAGGCAAGTTGGTGATTTTCAGCAAACTTCACTAAATCTTACGAAAAGAACAACTAATGACTTAGCGTCTCTTGCAGACAGCAGCTTCAGAGACAGCGAGAGGAACGCGGGTGGAAGTTACGGAACGCCTGAGCGGGCGCACGGCAGTAGACGCGACGCGTCGAGTGCCATGAGAGGCCGCCGACGCTCACGTGCGACGCCTCTACCTAAGAATGATATGAAAATTATTATACGACCCAAACCAGGGCTCGTGGTGAGAGACTTAAAAACATATGAAGTGGCACGAGCGATTGCACGTGCATGTGGAGACGCGGAAATAGGCAGAGGTGACAAATTCCTGCTGCGCCTCCGGAATGGATCCAACATTATCATAGCAAGTACTCCGCACGAGCACGTCGCCGAGCAAATTTTGAAAATCAAGGCGCTCGACCTCAAGAACACCAGACATCTCGTAAATACCTACATTTCTACACCGGAGGGGTTTCTCAATGGAGTTGTGCACGGACTGGAACGTGAAACACCGGAAGAACTTCTCAACAACCTTAGAGTACGCACACAGGGCGTCACAATTGTGCAAGCACGCATGTTGGGAAAATCTGAGACGGCAATGATAACCTTTGATGGACCCATTGTGCCGCGTTTTGTGTATTACTTTGGTGGTGAGATGCCATGTCTACCATACCAACCCACAAGACAATACTGTAAACTGTGTAAAAGCCAAGGCCACAGGACGGACGTCTGTCCAACAACCACTGTGAATGTGTGTGGCGGCTGTAGGCTTAAAGACCCTCCAAACGACCACGAGTGCGTTCTCAAGTGTGCACTATGTGGCGGGGATCATCCAACGGCGGCAAAAGAATGCACTAAAAGGCTTAAGAAAGTCCCCCAACGGGGAAAAGAGCAGGTACAACAGCTTAGACACGAAAATGGACAACGATCTCCAGGAATACTGAAGCGTCGGTGGTTCAGCACCGAAAGGCAGGATATGGATTTAACGGAGGGGTCCGACGCGGGATCACGCTCCGGATTCCGGATCTCGATCCAGTTCCCGCTCGAGATCAAGGTCCAGATCGAATTCCCGAGACCACTTCAGCCCCAAAGGCAATCGGCAAGAAGAAAGCAAGACGAACAAGAACAAGAAGCTCAAGAAGACGCAGCAGCAGCAGCAGCAGCGGCGGCGGCGGCGGCGGCGGCGGCGGCGGCGGCAGCGGCAGCGGCGGCGGCAGCGGCGGCGGCGGCGGCGGCGGCGGCGGCGGCGGCGGCGGCGGCGGCAGCAGCAGCAGCAGCAGCAGCAGCAAGCGCAATCAACACGCACACAGCTCGCGCGACTAGAGCGAGAGCTAGAGTTAATGCGTGTAAGAATGGGGGATTTAGAAAGAGAAAATAGGCAACTTAGAAGCCAACAAAAGCAGCAGCAGCAACAATCACAAGAGAAACCCACTCAATCTTCCTTGGCAGGACAGCAACAGCAACAAAGCGTATCAATATTGAACAGCGACACTGTGGTGACGATAGCTATTCTGAAAGAAGCCGTAAAAGAAATAGTTCTCTCCATCGTTGAACAGGTCATGGGGCAGGTAGACAGAAAACTCGACGTGTTGGAAAGAAAAATTCAAGCGCAACAGATAGAACTCACGAAGACGTTGAGAAAGCATACCAATGGCAGCCACATAAGGGAAAAAGCAGATAAGGCATACAACAGGCCGGGCCTACTTATTATGACACAAGAAGATACTGACAATGCATAAGCGACTAAGAAAAACTACGGAAGAGTGTGACATATGGCAGTGGAACTGCCGGGGATTCCGACGAAAAAAGGAACAGCTTTCACAGCTGGTGGCCATGCAGCCGAGGCCACCTGCTGTGATAGCTCTCCAAGAGGTGGGAATAAGGCCAAGCATGCAGAGTTATGACACTCATGGTGAAGCTGTGAATAATAACGAATGGAGAGGGGCGACATTAGTCCACAAATCCATAACCGCAATACAGCATAAACCAATAGAAGGAATCGAAATCCCACATATCATTATGGAAATCCTATATAAAGAGAAGAAAAAGAAAAGCATTTTCATCCTGAACATTTATAGCCCACCTCGACAAAGAAAGGCAACTTTCCACAAACTCCTTGAAGATTCAGCAAAACTAGCGAAGCAGAACACGGTCATAGTGGTGGGGGACTTCAATGCAAAAGACCCAAGCTGGGGATACCTCACTCAGGATGCCAAGGGCAGAAACATAGCCCAGCAAATTAAAATTACAGGTATGACACTCCTGACGGATCCAGCAATGCCAACAAGACTAGGAAACAGTGACTCCAGAGACACGACACCGGATCTAACTATGTGCAAAAATTGTCAAGAGGTGGAATGGCACAACACTCTAGAAAATCTAGGCAGTGATCATTACATATTATGCACCACTATACACACAGATCAGATACGTAAAAATATTGGCGTTGCCAAAATAACTAATTGGCATGCGTTCAGAAAATCACTGCAACAAAGGTTGACTGCCTCAGATATAACAAACTTGAGTGATTGGTGTGACGAAATAAGGCGTCAAAAAGAAAGGTACAGTAAAAAAAATTACGCGATCAAGCAATGCCCCTGAGGTCGACTCACACCTACTACATCTTTGGGAAGCAAGAAAAAGCCTTACGAAAAGATGGAGACAGAAACGTAACCGTGAATTGAAAGAAAAAATCAAAGATATCACCCAGCGCGCAGAGGATTACGCCAATCAATTAGTTGCAACTAATTGGGCCAATTTCTGTGATTCACCCAATGAAACGCTGAGTACGGCCAAAACATGGAACATACTGAAAGCCATGATAGACCCCACGAAGACAAAAAATGAAAACAGTAAAGCCGTTGAACGATTGCTGCACTTATACCCAGGTACAAAAGAGGACCTCATTCAAGCCATGCATAAAAAATGCTTTGGGGAAGACGGAGCGACGCCTTCATATCAAGGAAGGTATAAAGGATCACCGCAACCTGATTTAGACAAGCCTTTTACGGATGCTGAGATAAGAGCAGCCATATTTAGTAACAAGAAAAACACAGCCGCGGGTGCAGATAAAATCACCAATGGTATGATCAGGAACCTAAATGACGAAGCCATTGAAGCTCTCACTAAATACATAAACAATAAACAAACATTGGCTGGCTGGAACTGTCCCACCAGAATGGAAACATGCGATTATGGTCATGGTGCCTAAACCAGGAAAAAAACTTGCCATTGAGAACATGAGACCTATCTCGCTCACGTCCTGCTTAGGAAAAATATTTGAAAAACTGGTGAACACCAGGCTCCTCAACCATCTCGAGAAGAACAACCTCATGCCCGAAACTATGTTTGGCTTTCGCTCACACCTTTCTACGCAAGATGTTCTACTACTTTTAAAAGAACAAGTATTAATGGACATCTCTAAGGTAGGGGAAAACGTCGTTATGGCAGTTGACATGAAGGGAGCCTTTGATAACATCAGTCACAAAGCAATCACAAGCAAAGGTCTGGAGGAAGCTAACTGTGGAGAACGAATGTTCGACTACGTCAAAAGTTTTCTTAGTAACAGGACTGCAACAATCAAGCTGGGAGATTACGAATCCGACATCATTAAACCTCCAAACAAAGGAACACCCCAAGGAGCGGTCATTTCACCGACACTTTTCAATGTCGCCATGACAGGCCTTGCAGGAAAACTCAAAGATATTGCCGGTCTACAACATGCGATATATGCAGACGATATTACGGTATGGACAACCACAGGCAGCCTAGCAGAGAAAGAACATAGGTTACAACAGGCAGCTAACACCGTAGAAGAGTACGCAAGGATACGGGGTCTTCAGTGCTCAGCCGAAAAATCAGAGCTCATTCGCTTCACGAAGAGAAAAGCACGGAGGATCGACCCGAATCTAAAGCTGGAAGTCAAGCTCGACGGAAATGTCATTCCGGAGAAAGATACCGCACGCATACTAGGAATGTGGCTTCAAGCTAATCAGAGATGTCTGCACACACTAAATCAACTCAAAACATCAGTACAGCAGATCTCACGCATGATCTCGCGAATAACAAACAACCATAAAGGCATGAGAGAACAAGATACCCTAAAATTGGTCAAAAGCCTCGTCATCAGTCGCATTACATACTCGCATCCATATCAAATTATGAACAGGGAAGAGAAGGAAAAAGCAAACCAAATAATTAGAATGGCCTACAAGACAGCCCTGAGATTACCGCGGAATACTTCAAACGACAAGCTGCTGGCGCTTGGTCTTCATAACACAATTGAAGAATTATCCGAGGCCCAGTTACTAGCGCAAGAAAATCGCCTTCTCCAGACCCCAACAAGCAGAGCAGTCCTAACAAAACTAGGGCGCGATACTTTACTACAAACACACCAAGAAACTAAAGAAGTACCAAGAGAATTCAGAAAATGGTACACCGTATTGCCAATACCAACCAACATGGATCCTACTCTGCATGCTGGAAGAAGAAAGGCAAGGGCTGACTACATAGAGAAAAAGACAAGATTTTCGAACACGGCCAGATTCACTGACGCCGCGCCTTATCAGACCAATGCAAAGAGATGTGTGTGTAGCCACCGACCATAGAGGGAAAATCACAGCCTGCGCTACAATAGATCAGGCGTCGACAACACAAGCAGAAGAAGTTGCCATAGCACTCGCAATAAAAGAGGGATGGACGCGAAACGCTCCATTAACAATCATTTAAGATTCGCAAAAAGCTTGCAGAAACTATCTAAAGGGCAAAATTGGAGCACAAGCGCTCCGTATATTGGTTGGGACAGGATGGGACCCCACAGTGAAATACGTACAGGCTGTGACTTGGGCACCGGGGCACGAAGGCGTGACAGGGAACCTGCGCGCGGATGAGGCGGCTCGAGGCTTCACAAATCACCGAGCCACTCAAGCCAATGCAAGTGATGACCCTACACCCGTGGACCCTTGCTTCGCAACAATTTTAAAGTACTATAGAGAAAATAAGCAACTGTATCCACGTCCTCACAGCAAACTCAGCGCTGCGGAGGCAACAGCGCTAAGAAAAATACAAACTAACACTTACATAAATCTGCACACTCTTCACCTGATCTACCCCACGGCGTACAGAGATATGTGCCCGTGGTGTGGAGCCACCCCAACACTCTTTCACATCACGTGGGAGTGTGCAGAGCACGACGAAGAACACGACACCACTGGCACGTGGGAGGAATGGGAGGCGCTGCTGTCTAGCCCAGCCCTAGTGGATCAGCTGCGACTGATCCAAAGAGCTGAACGGATGGCTCGCGCCAGTGGGGCCCTGGAATAGGGGCACCACCCTGCCGGAGAGACTTCGCTCTCCACCCCGTATATTCTTCGGGGCACTGGAGTTCAAGCCTGTCTGGATTATGTATATAATAAAGTTTTGTACTACTACTACTACTACTACTAGTCTGACGCCAGGCGCGGCCAGCGACCGTCGGTGCGGCCCGACGGCAACCGGTGCAAAATGCGACATGCTGCATTTCACGCCGATGCCATAGAGTGACATTGTTCTAGGCCGATGCGTTACCAAGACAACGCTGCGTCTCCCTCCTTTCGTGACAGAGGGACGCCAGACGTGCTGAAACGTGCATGCGTCAAAGCAGCGCAGCACGACGTGCACCTGCGAGTAAACCGCAAGACCGGCGCCTGGCGTAGCAACGCCGGCGTGACGCGACGAAATGAACGCCGGCGAGCACGCGCGCCGCGTCATGTCGAAATGTATTGGCGCCTGACGATGGCATGTACTGATGTTCTCACATGACACGCATCTCAAGATTATTATGGTTGCACCAGTCACATACCTTCGTCATTCATTGGCGTCCCGTAATACCAAATTTGACTTGTGCGAAGCTAGCAAAACGGCCGCGAGCACTCATGAGTGTCGCATGTAGTCCTGTTGTTACAAGACACACATCTCATGTTTATCATGTTTGCACCAGTATTATACCTCTTTCATCTATTCACGTTCCGTAATACCAAATTTGGTATAAGTGAAGCTGGCGAAACGGCCGCCAGCGCATCATGAGCGTGGCATGTAGGCACGTTTTTACATGACACGCATCTCATGAATATCATGTTAAGGTCTGTCGCTTGTGTTCGCCATATAATTATGTCATACCATACCAGTTTTGCAACATGCCATGTGAACGAAACCACCACAAGAGCTGCAGGACCATTAAATGTAAATTATCACATTCATGACATACATGTCACAATTTTCATGTTATGATTAGTCAAATATGTTCTTCATACAGTGATGTTATGCTATACCAAGTTTGATTCGAAACCATTATCGAAACGTCTAGGAGAGCTAAAAGGCGTAGGCAGATAGATAGATAGATAGATAGATAGATAGATAGATAGATAGATAAATAGATAGATAGATAGATAGATAGATAGATACCCTCAAAGTCGCCGAAGTTAGCTAAGAAATGCTTCGCATTTAAAACTCAGGCCGCTGCAACGGCAAACGGAAGTAAGCATACGCTAAATTCAAAGGCGACTTTCTGAACATAGGTTTAGGATTACGTTGGAGCGTGTGTCATCGTCTATGGTTTGAAATTTTTTGACACCTCCGCGTCGCCTTATCAAAGTGGAATGCTTCTCAAATATTTAAAATACTGATTGTGCCTCATTGGCGGGTAGACGTCATTATCAGAGGCATGTTTGGTCATGTGACGTTACAAGAAAACGATGCGAAGTTGGTAGGAGGCTCAACTTTACTAAAGATCTCTTTACATATACATGGTGACGGCAGTGCGGTGCTCTCAAAGTCGAAGCGAGAAGACGGAATAGGTTGTCGAGGCTCCGCCGCTAAGGAATGAATTAATGACAACAGGGAAAAAGAGTGCTTGATACGGGACGGTGATAGGAGGATGGACAGGGCACTTGAAATGCGATAGTTACAGAAGCTTCGCGCATTAGACCTAAGCACAACACAACACAGTATCTGCGCAGAGATATAAATAAGTCATCACGGCAAAACAGTGCTATAGACACGGGGCGTTGATGGAATGACAGGCAACAAGAACCTAACTTTAGTTCCATCATCATCCCCTGTCTTGCCTTCGCCACAAGTTTCGGCGCCGTTTTCCCATAGCAATATCTCCCATGTTTTCAGCTGTGAAATCTCATGCAGTTTGTCGAATGTTCTGAAAGAGATTTGTATTGGTCTTTGCGTGCAATACAATTGTGGTGGTGGCAAACAGGCAACGCGAAAAAGGAGCCGCTGTTCTGCTCTCCTGAAGCCTGTCTAAAGCTAGGGTCAGGCGTGAAGTCTGCCCCATACGCTGACCTAAAAGGGGAAGGGACGCTGCAATCACCCCCCCCCCTCCAATCGGGAATTCTGCGCATGCTTATAATTAAAAGTGGCACTCGTATAAGCACCAGTCCCCTAATTGAAAGTGATCGTGGAAATATTTGTGCATGGTACTATACTATGTCAAAGGAAGCCTTAAATACCAACCACCAGTCTTGTTAAAATCTAAGCGAGCATGTTTTTTTGTAGCAGATCCAAATATGGACACACCCTGCACGCAAGTGTTCCCTTTAGCAAGGAACCGTCTGTTCGTTTTTGCACGTGGACGATGAAAACCCTTCGCCATAAAATTCGACCTTGGTCGCCTTTGGACAGCCGTTATCGGTCAAAAAACTGCGAGTTGTGCGTGTAGCCATCAAACCACGCAAAATTGTCGCCACACCAAAAGGCGACGTGTACCGACGTGAATGCCAAACAATCATCATCACAGCCTGGCTACACCAACTGCAGGGCGAGGCCTCTCCCATGTTCCACCAATCGGCCCGGTCTTGTGCTTTCTGCTGCCACGTTATACCTACAAACTTTTCAATCAAATCGGCCCACCTTTCTGTCAAGGTTACACCTATCTTTTTCCTTTCCATCGCTTGCGGCGTCGTCCTCAATTTAAGCTAAACCCTTTTTGTCAGTCTTTAGGCTTCTGTTTCGTAGGTAAGTACCGGCAAGATGAAGCTGTTATATACCTTCCTCTTAAGAGATAGTGGCAATCTACCAGTCGTGCTTTGAGAATACTTGCAGAATGTGATACACCTTATCCTTATTCTTCCAGTTACTTCACTCTCATGGTTCGGCTCCGCAGTCGCTACCTGTCCCAAGTAGACGAACTCTTTTGCAACTTCTACAAGGGCACCTCTACCTATGTCGAAGAGCTGTTCTCTTTCGAGGTTGTTGTTCTTTTCTTCAGAATAATTTGTAAGACCTACCTTTCTGCTCCCTTGTTTAATTCAGTAATCATGAATTGCATTCGTTCTCTTAGTTGCTCGGCAATGCAATGTCATCAGCGAAGCGCAGGTTACTAAGATACTCTCCTATAACTGTTATTCCTAACTCTTCCTAATCGAGGACGCTGAAAACCTCCTGTAAATACGTGGTGAATAGCATTAAAGAGATCGTGTCTCACCGCCTTTGCACCTCTCTTTATTGGGAATCTGTCCCTTTCTTTATGGAGGGCTATGGTGGCCGTGGATTCGCTGTGGATTCCATAACTATGGGGGTTGCGCTTTCCGTATTGCCGAAGGAACGACAGTAACCGTCATGGTGGAATGGTCGTGGCAATGACATGCGCATGATTTATTCTTTACGAACACAGCGATGAGGCATCCGAACCCGAGCGTATAGGCAGCGTCAATGTGACAATGATGACACACAGGAGAAAAGGAGTACGGTGGAGGTGCGCGCACATACTAAGAAGAAACACTCTTTAGGCGTGAATCTGACCGTCGTCGTCTTCCTGGGCGAGCTCCTGCTCTTTGGCGAATCCCAGGAACACCTGCGAGTCAAAAAGAAACCGGAGTATGTCCGTCAGCGGTCTGCGTCATGCTTTCTGCGGAATCTGATGAGGCTGATGGAAACGTGACAAATGTTGCCCATGAAGACACGCAGCGTGGGCCATGGTGCTGATTGGACCGAGTCTCGCATAATTTTAATTTGGCCACATGTATCGCCATGTGCGTTTAACCCAACGCAACCTGCTTTTGACTTCATCAATTCTCACAATCTGCTGATCCTCATAACGCAAAAGTAACATGCGCAACGCAGCTCGGGAACCCAGGGTCTTGGACCCCAAGTTCTCAAACTCCATATTAACCCAGGTCGATAGATATTTTATCGCGATAACAATTATACGGGCACTCCCATGCATTTTGCCATCGCCGTCCCGTATACAGTCCAGACCGATAACATTGCCGCAATGGTCGCAAATTGCGGCAATCAGGAAATAGGCACTTTGGTCTTCTGGGCATGGTCGTGCACGACGTATCTTGCATGGAATCAGCAGACGAATCTTCGTATGTGCTGTGATCAAGAGCACGAAAGACGCTGCGCTGGCTGCAGCAACCACGTTTTCTTACGGCAGCGTCTTGTGCTACGCCAGGTCGCATGTTAAAGAGGTGAGCTGCTAGCCTTACTTCTTACACCATTCCAATATGTTGCTACCGCATTCAAGGTCTTGCCTTTGCAGCGAAATTGTGCCTTTTATATATTCGTATTTTTCAACCGGGTCGAATACCGCAGAATAGCTCGGATGTTTGTATCACCAAAGGTACCGTATAAGCACCAGATAACGTAACAAATTCATTTTTCGTGCGAAATTTTCAGTGCATATTTACCAATTGTCCGGTTCACATTGCAACTGAAATTTTTTCCGCTGGTTGATTAGTTGTCAGTGCGCAATTTCTGATTCCGCGTAACCTTCGGAAAAGTGAGCTATTGTTTAAACGTGAGTGTACTGCAAGTAATACGGCTAAATGTGGAAAATTGTCTAGAATGTGAGCACAAAAAATGAGGAAATAAAGCACGTTCATTCGTCCTCTTGCTTTAAGTCCATTCTCGCATACATCATGCTAAACCAATCAGCCAAAACATTTCTTAAATACGAAAATATTTTTTGAATGAAGTTCACCAAAAGATACAATTACTGCAAAATATTTTTGAACGCTTTATGACATCCTCAAGGTTGTGCACCGAATAAATGGCAGTTTCGCCGCAAGTGCGAAGTAATAAATGCGGCTAACAACTAATTGGAATGTTATATCGAGAAAGAGTGACAGCTAACTTCACCAGAACCTGATGCCACGTAACTCTACACAAAGCTTGGCGTAAGAGATTACGGGCCGTACCATGGAGCGAATCGGTTTTCGCGCTGCCTGTCGTTGAACGTGAAGTAAGCGGTGGAAGCACAGCACGTACAATAGTATGAAATGTATGCTAATATAAGTGAAGATTATGCGTGCGTAACCGCAGTCTTGATCGAATTTAGCCGCCTGTAACTTAGCAACGCAGCCCCCCCTTCCCCCATCACGGGCAGTTCATGCTCCTTCGCCCTGCGGAACCAGCCAGCACTTCATGTAGGCGATCTTCACAAGCTCTCGCTCCCACGTAGAACATATGACGTGCGTGGGGTGATGTGATGGATTTGTGCGTTATACGGAACATGACAGTGACAGCAAAATGGGCCTAGAGTGTACGTATAGTTGCTACTGAAAAAAAAAAAAAACATGCACGAGATGGGTGCTCGCATAACGCTTTGGGTTCGCACCAAACACGCCTTGGTAAGTCACTTCGTTGGCAAAGGTAAATCGCATTGCAGACCGCTTTCGCCGGCTTCGCGCAACTGTCCTGGTCTCACGGCTGGCATCACGCAGGCTTTCGCGCTGTGATACCGAGGGTGCGTCACGCGAATTAGGTTCGTAGTACTAAGAATAAGCCAGCTGTGTTAGGCAATCGCTATGAAAGGACTTTGCACATGCGCGCAGCCCACGCGTGCAAACGCTGTACGGGACTCACCTGTTCTAATGTTGTTTGGCTAAAGCTGAACTCTTCTATAGAGAACTTTGCTTTGGCTGAAATGAAAAACAGACAAAACCCGTGTAAGTGAGGTGTTCTGTGCGTGCAATTTAATTCTTTATACAAGAAAGCTTCCTCCATTGTCCAGGAATCGAACTATGCATTTGAGCATTCGCAGATGGTGTAAAAGCTTGTGACGTTTAAGTTTACAAGTGGGCTGTTCGGCGTCTGTTTACGACGTGCACGGTGGTTAAGAGTCCTGAATGGGGGCAAGTTAAACAGTAAGATTGAAGGAATTGTCATTCATGGCAATAATACACTTGTACGCATTCTGACAAAGAACATTGAAACGTACAAGTTCAGATGCTGCAAAATGGCGTTCACTTATAGTTGGCGTCGAGGTATACCTTTCTGAACAACTGCAGTAATCGTTCGACCCACAGCCGTATGGGAGATAGTTGTTCGCAAACAGACGGGCAGTTAACGAAAGTGTAGTACAAGAGGTACGACAGCCGCGTAAGCGCACCTTCGTCCATGGCGACGAACACGTTGGCTAGCGACGTGACGCCGGCCTGCGGGATGTCGTAGGTGAGCCGGTCCTGGAAGCCCTCGCGCAGCGAGGCCGTAGGGAACACCCGCTTGACGTACTGCTTCAAGTCGCCCAGGTTCTTCTCCCAGGCTCCCTCCTGGCGCTGCATCTTGATGTCAAGCGTGTAGCCGGCGCCGTACTTGTTCTTCAGGTGCTGCGTGGAGCCCAGGCATCGCAGGGCGCCTCGCACCATGATGCCCACCTTGGTGCACAGCGCGTCCGCCTCCTCCATCGAGTGCGTCGTGAGCAGGGCGCCCCGCTCGCCGCCCTGCGGGAACGTCGAGCAGATGGTGTCCCAGAGGAAGCGCTTCGACTGAGGATCCATGCCCGTCGAGGGCTCGTCCAGCAGCACGATGCGCGGCTTGCCCAGCATGCTGATGGCGTAGCTCAGCTTGCGCTTCGTTCCGCCCGACAGCTGCTTGGCACGCTTGTCCGCGTGCTCGCGGATGTTCAGCTTGTCCATCAGCCTGCCAAGAAAAAGGGAGATTAAGAGCCGTGTATAGCGACGATCACAATCTCGGTAGAGGTTAACATAACTATTGAGAATTTCGGCTTGTTGGTGTAGCCTTATGAATCAGTCATTATTGTCAATTAGTGCTGCGTTCTGTTTACGTTGGGTCTTAATCACTTACGTGCGTTGTTTCATTGATAATTACTTGAAAATAATGCGATGACTTTATAGGCGGTAAAAACGTGAATACAAGAGAGAGAGAAAGTACACAACACGCACTCTGGACTGACTCGTTTTATTTGCTACTTTTGTTTGGGCTCGTTCATGTGCCAACTATGCCTCGATAGCGACATAATTTTTACTACAGTTGAATACAACCGAATAATTCTGGAGATGTCCCACTCGTACAACAGAGGTGTGGTAGCCAAACGCTCCTGCGACTAAAGAAATAGTTCCGCTCATGTACTCAGCAAATCTCCTAGGTGGGGCCACCAGCCTTCCTGCTGATGACGTCACCGTTGAATGCGCGCCCGTTGGTGCAGGCTTGTGCGCAACCGCCTTTGAGGAGGAAATGCCTCAGGCTTCTATAAAGTTGTATCCGACTCTATATAACAACGCGCGTTTCTTTTGTTTTTGCTGTGTTCTGTTTACAACCACAAAGAATGCAGCACAAACAGCGCCCAAAGTGTTCGAGAAGCTTCGTTTTAGTGGATCACTTTGTCAAGATTGCGCGCCTGACGCGAACACTCGAGCTAATTCCAGGGTGTGCGACCAGTGATAAGGCTGGGAAACTTGATGGCGCTTCACCGCTTGTCCGTTTATCGACGACCGACAATCTGTGCGACCATATCAGTCGATAGCGTGCATTGCTTGCAGTAATTTCAGTTCCCGTTTCGCGGCCAGATAAATAGTTTTACCTTGAAGACGCAGACAGATCCCTTCGTCAACGTCACGACCACGTGGAAATATCATTGCTGGGCAGGGGCACCTTCAGCAGGGCATAGGTGCTTCCTTTAATCTACGTTACAAAACACATAATGTAGGCTTACCAGTTGGTTACGGGCTCGATCTCGTCATAGCGTATGCCCCTGAGTGCCGCAAAAAGCCGCAGGTGTTCGCGGAGGGTGAGGTTGTTCCAAAGGGCGTCGTGTTGCGGGCAGTAGCCCAGCATCTTGAACGCCCGGCACAGATTCGACGTGATCTCGAAGCCTCCCACTGCGACCTGCAACGTCGCCACACACAGTGTTGCAGGTAAGCTTTCCTTTTCCATCATAAACTGCCTGAAACATCTATACTCCGACGCTGCGATCACACGCCCCAAATGAAAATAGTAAGAAAAAACGCGAGATTATACAAACCAATGAAAAGATAACTTCTCGTTGATGGAAGTCGAAGCCACATGCATGCATGTAGTACGCATTGCACATTCAGTACGTTACTACTTGTCTGTACTACAGCGACTATCCAACAGTTATATTTTTTATTTGTACTGTGCAGTCGCGCCCAATATATGCTGCAACACGCTGGCTGTAGTTAGTGACCCCAAGCCAGAACGTTAAATTTGTTGAGAAAGTATCACTAGGGAGTTTATTTCAATTTATTTAAACGTAGGCGCCACTTTGCAGTGTTGGCGCCAGCTTGAGTGTAGACACAGAACTGCAAGTAATACTGAGTGCGACTGTATGTGCTATACCTGCCACGAGTGTCCACAGGCTGTGAACGGCGCATCACGAACAATTGAATCTGAAACTGTGATGAAATCTGATTGCGCCTGAAATAGCGCTGCCCCGTCGAGTGCTGGTTTTGACATCCGTGATCAACTCGACGCGTCATGTGCGATGCAGCCCACCGTGTTCAGTCGACTCGCGTTTCTCGTGATCAAGCAAGAGCCCCAATGTTCAGCGTGAGAAAAGCGCGCCGAAAAGATAAGTTTTGATCGCTTTGTTTTCGCATATCCAATCGAACAGTGATTACTGATTACTGAACAGGCGTGCGAAGTAAACAAAACACTGCTCGAGCGATGTCGTACCCTTCCGCTGGAGGGGCTCTCCTCGCCCACGATGACCTTCATGGTGGATGTCTTGCCGGCACCGTTGGGGCCGAGCAGGCCGAATATGTCGCCCTTGTCGATGGCCATGGACAGGTTGCGGATGGCGATCTTGACGTGGTTGCGCGGACGGCAGCGGGCCCCTTCCTCGTACACCTTGCGAAGCTCGTGCACGTACACCACCGGAGGCTGCGCGGTGCACGATAGTGTCGGCACCACTCGTTTGTGCCGACATTACAGCACGGAGCACTTTGTGTCACATTAGGTGGCTTAATCCGTTGAATAAAGCACACTCGATAAGCACTTAGAGGGCTCCTGACCAAGTTTGTACACTGCCAGCAGAAATGGAGTGGCGTTTCGGGTGCGCGCTGGAGATTATCTAGCTAAGTTTCGATTTGCTGAAGAGAAAGCTTCAAACGGGAGGCTGGGCGCTCGCCCCGCCGTGGTGGTATAGTGGCTAAGGTACTCGGCTGCTGACCCGCAGGTCGCGAGATCGAATCCTGGCTGCGGCGGCTGCATCACCGATGGAGGCGGAAATGTTGTAGCCCCGTGTTCTCAGATTTGGGTGCGCGTTAAAGAACCCCAGGTGGTCGAAATTTCCGGAGCCCTACACTACGGCGCCTCCCATAATCATATGTTAGTTTTGGGACGTTAATCCCTACATATCTATCAAGGCTGGGCGCTCTTTTAACTTTTCCTGCCAGAAAAGGAAAGTCAGATTGCTCGAACTTGTTGCACCACCTGCGATGTCGGACATTGGGGCATGTGGCTTCGGTAAGTTAACAGCCTGCGCGGAATGGTGACTGTAACTGCGTCAAGCAGCAAAAAGGAAAAAAAAGGAAGGAAGCGGAATTCTATAAAGTATCTTTTACGTGGCCCGCAGTGGTTACTCTTCATCAAGGTATAACACATCCGCATTCATTTGGATGTCACATTATACGTCATGGTGCCGACATATACTAGTATGTCGCAACTTGTCAGCTGCTTTGGCGGGTTGGTACTGTACTCTTAAAGGAAAACACTTTTTATTGGGAAGAGTGCGCTCCGTCGTACCCCAAGCTTTCTTTCTGAAAGACTTAGCACACAAAAAAGGGTTTTTCTTAAAGAACGCGTATACACTCACCGTATACACTCACCGTATACGTGCAATTTTGTGACACGTTCATTCTCTTTAGCTTATTCATCAGCAGTTTTTTTTTAATATGGCTCAATGAACGGACGAGCCTAAAACAATGCGAGCTTAAAAGTGGTGAATGAACATGCACTTCTGATAAACTTCAGACTTGTTGTTAGAATGGCAGAAAAGAACAGAGATGAACAAAACAGAAGCTGATGAGCAGAACAAATATCGCGTGAACCTGCACCAGGAAGTTGGTGACTGAAGCCGCTCGAGTGTCTGCGTACCTTTATCGGTTTTTGTTCGGGGTCCCCTGCGACTGCCGATGCGGGCTCTGCTTTTCGCAGAAACAGAGACAGGAACCACGGGTTACGGTGCTACAAGGAACACAACAATGAACAATCTGTTGCGCCGACCGCGCTGTGCAGCCATCGGTCAAGCTGAGTGTAAACTGTTGCCGAAATATATCTCTAAGAAATAAAGTAGTTGCACTAGATTAAGCTATTTATTTTATCCCTTTGTAATTTAGACCACTAGAAGAAGAAGCTAGACCAACGCTCATCAGTGACGTATCATCTATCACCAAAATGTTCGTCGTTCCTTTTTTAAATCCCTTTTATAGGGGAATAATCCCGCGTAGACCGACTACTTGCACGTTGTACACTTCGCACTTGGCGTGTACTGTAAGTAAGGAAGCCATAAAAATTTACTGAAGCGATGCTTGTTGTTGGGCTAGTAGGTTAATCGGTTTTGCAGACATAACAAAACTGTGGGAAGAAGACAACATGTTAAAAACACGGATGCACGAAGCTTAGACTTTCAGCTCTTGGAAGCCCACGCTTCCTGTGTCTACGTCTGAAATACGCGCCATTTAAAATGGAAAGTTTAAATGGTGCCTGAGAGGAGTGCGATGAGAAGTAGTGAAAGGCACAGTTTCCTAAAATTACCTAGAGCGACTCTCACGCAGCGATTATTAAGCCACTTTTAAATATGGTGGTTAGTACACAAATTTTCCTAGCGTTCGTACCCACGGGCTTCAAACGCACTTTGTGGGTTTGTTATTTGCAGTGTTTTATTTTTTTTTTAATAAAAGATCAGACCGTTGCGAACTCCGTGAGCCGATTTGATTTGGTGAGACGTCTTGCGGCAAAGCTGATTCGGACCAAATGGAGCCGCAAGAACGAAGATTGCACAAATTTGTGTACTACCCATCATTCCCATGCTGGTGGAAATGCCGTATGTCTTGGCTTCCGTAGACACTAGCGCCAGAGTTCCCTATAGCGTATATATAAAAAAACTATGGTCAAGAGAAAGTTTCATTATTCCGTAGTGAAGCAGACAGAGTAAGAGGACCTTTGAAAAAAATAATGTGACAACTATTTTAAGCTTGGCGAACGTTGAAACCTCATACATCGAGCGACGCTATTATGCGAGTACTGCGACTATGGTCTATACGCAGATGATTTTGCGTGCTGCGCGACAAGCAGCCTCGAGGCTGTATATACGTACTTCCAGCTTCTAGTCACGGATTTCAGGCTTTTCATATTTGGACGGCAGAATAAAGTGATGGTCTTTGTGTAGATATTGGAGTATATCGCTGGATTGAGGTTGAACGGAAATATTATCCAACGTTATCCATCATTTTATTACCATTAACTAACTTGTTAGAAGTAATTCATCAACATTCAGGTACGAGTAGCCAGCATTACATTCTATATACTCTTGTGGACGTTGAATATTATTTAAACACAAGCCAAAATCAGCCACTCCTAATCAATGCTTGCAGTAGACGAGTAAACACGGTATGCTATGATACACCGCTCACCGTTAGCGATTTCGCATTCGTCGACAAGTCGAGAGCAGTGAGGTTAAGATATAATATCACACCTAAAAATATCATGGTTTCTGCGCAGCATTTGTACGAAGACCGAGAAAAAAGCGCAGCTTGGTGATCTTCCTTCTTACTCTGATTTTCTTCTTGTTTCTTCTCTATTTTGTGCTTCTCTCTTTCTTGTATTTGTATTTTCTCTTCAGTTTTTTCTTTCTTCTTTTCTATTTCTCTGCATGCCTGTGTTTTTATTGTGTTTTGTATTAATTTCCTTTGTGTTTATTTATCTTTTCCTGTCTCGCACCTACTATACATGGTTGTGGGACTTGCCCGAATACGGTGGCGCGAACCCACTTGTGTGTTGACACCGCGCAAACTACGGCGAGCTACAACAGCATCGCTGCTACGAGGAAAGTTAGCAGCGGCAAGGCTAATTGTGTCGTTATTTTGCTCCCGGGAATACACTACCCTTTTTCCCAAGCCCCCCCCCCTAACCCCACTCGTATGATCGGACAAGCATTGCCGAATTTTATTCCAGGCCTACATAAGAACCCCACCCTCTCCCCTTTTACAGACAGGCCACCTGACTTCTGAAACCTCAGACCCCTGCATTTTGTACCACCACCACCCCTGACATAGACCAGACTATGACCGAGGTGGTTGACAATGATCTATCGCTGTATCACTGTAGGTAGCGCAAAACCGTAGGAAGAGCAAGGAGTAGCGTACAGCGCAGGTAGTGCAAAGGACAGATACAAAAGTTTTCGCACAATGTACGAGACAATTATGGAAAAACTTCTGTCCGCCACACCATCATTGTGTCATTGTTTAGCGTACCTAAGCTCGCCTCCAGAGGACACGGCGAGCTACGAATGGAGGAACACGAGGAACTACAGTAGTAACTCTACCTTTGGCATGAGGCTGATGTCCATCTGTGAGACCCTCTGCCTCTCGGCCTTGACGTCGGCGTCCTCCTTCTCGGGCAGGTCGGAGTTTGGCGTGATGTCGATGATGCGCCTCGTGATCCAGAAGGCATCCGCCATGCGACCCCCGGCCTTGCCGATGTCGGCCATGCGCAGCAGGAAATAGTAGGCCAGCGTGTGGATGAGGCACGCCACGTACGTCACTAGGATGTTGCTGTCCCAGTCGAAGAACATCCACCGGTCCGCATCGTACCCATTCGAAAGCCTCGTCTCGATTATCACCGACGTCTGCGAACAATGACAACAATCATACCTGATCATACAAGGCTGCTATTTTGTTCAATATATACTCGAATAATAGCGCGCCTGGAGCGAGGTGCTCTTCTTTGAAACTCAGATAGAGAGAGAGAGAGTACACTTCAAGATGGTAGTATCAGTTCAAGATGGTAGATGGAAGACTGGGACAGTTGGTGCAGCAGATTGTAAACTGTATGAGCACATAAACAGCAGAAAAAGAAGGAAACATGTTGACAGAACAGACGCTTTAACAGCCGGAACGTATGAAATAATGCTGACAGGACAGGCGCTGCCGAAATCATTTCTTCCATTTCAGCTGTTTATCCGCTCATACAGTTTAGAATAACGGTACTACTGAGAGGAAAGGAAGAATAAGCTTGACTATGTGGCCAGAAAATTACCTAACAAGTAGCCAAAGTTAGCTTGGAAATACAAAGAGAAAGAAGTCTAGTTTTTATTATTTTGTCCTCAGACACTACAGACAAGGTGCTGCCAAAGCTAAACTCTACAGTATACACGTCTGTGTCTTCGTCAGTGGCTGTGTGCGCGTACACAAATAAAACTCATTCATGCATTCGCTTGAATTAAGCTTTAGCTTAAGCTTGCGCAATAAAAAAGATTGTTTCTTGCGAAGACAGAAAAGTTCTTCAAAAATGAGAAAGGATGAAAACATGAAAGCTGGTGTCTATGTGCCAGCGAAGTTCTCGCGCTTGCTCGTGGTGAGAAGTGTATGTTTTGGAATGGATGCTCGCGTATCCGCTGTGTATCGGTAATATTAGATCACTTTGCGTTTCGCAAGATCACATGAGATTCAACCTTGCGAGTTTATATGACGATTTCCGATCAGAAAATTTCCAAATGACAAAAAAATATCATTAGAATTTGTAATTCCACATTTACGTGTAAAGGTGCTGTTACACAAAGATATTCAAAAATAAACATTCTCGCCTCCTTTTACTTCGATAGTTCCGACTCTTGAGCTGGTCTAAATTAATATATAATGTCACGTGGTGTTTTTAGCCAGCAAGCCATGACCATTCAACAAAGGCGGAGAAGTAAAGAGAGCTAGCCTTTGGATCGTCTTTCACATCCGTGTGTCTTGTTGTCGCACAGTATTTAGATGTTATTAGTGCAGTATCACTGTATAAGTATTTAAATAGCTTATTACAAGGGTCTACCAGTTTAGCGTTGCTCTTCAGCGTGTCCTTGATTAGCCGAACCTTAAGTCAACGGTAAAATGGCTGGGAGGAAAGATAATGAGAAAATAAAGGAAAAACAAAAAAATACTGGGTGTTGCTATCAAGACGGGATGAAATGAAGGCGAATTTTTTAGTTTTTGCTTTTGCCCCTAACCAGCAGTTGCGTTACGGCTCGATTTAACAAGCTTTGGACGATCCGAAGGACCGCCTCGGTTCAGTCGGGCCGCACACAATATTGCCTGGTCCTCATACTTGTAAAGCGTGCACTACCGCAATGCGCTTTAGCATGCAAAAAAGCATCTTTACAAAGTTTGTTGAACTTGTTTGAGATAAGCACTGGGTGGAACCATTTTTAGCTAGAAGTCAGAA
Source organism: Rhipicephalus microplus (assembly GCF_043290135.1). Classification (NCBI taxonomy): domain Eukaryota; kingdom Metazoa; phylum Arthropoda; class Arachnida; order Ixodida; family Ixodidae; genus Rhipicephalus; species Rhipicephalus microplus. Next base: position 134,745,317 of record NC_134702.1, on the reverse strand, counting down.
TTGTGCCAACGTGATGGAAATTGATCAGTGGGGCGGCCTGCAAATGAGGATCCAATTCTGTGAATTCTTACTGCGCCAGATTGTTATCACTGCTTTTGTCAGGTGGCATACTACAAAATGTGGTGGCGCAGCCGAATTCCGCAGGAAAAAAGTGATTCTTCACGGATAATGAGGCGCATATTATTTTCAACCAATTTCGCTTCTATATATATAAAAAAAGATGCACACTCCGCTAAAAGCCAGCCAGCGTTCCCTGTGTTGTCATCTCTGTAGATAGTTTATTTTTGGTTGTATGTGACGCTGTCAGCTGCAGCAATGAAACGATGAGGTAAATTGGCCGGGCCGAAAATATGAAATAGGAAAAAATTGCCTACGCATTCAATGTCTGTGCACCACATTAACAAGAAGCAACATTCATTCCTAATAAAAGGTGTGTTCGAATTAGAAATACAAGAATAACAATAATTGTATTGAGTGCAATTTATACCATCGCCGAGATGCAATAACTGCTTAATTCTTTCGCTTCAGAGGTTCCTACTCACCTTAGTGATGTAGTAGAGGCCGCCATTTGGAATGTAGAAAGGTACCAACAGACACAGGGTGTAGTGTAATGCCGTGGCACTGCGGGAGGAGCCCATCATGTCCAGGATGGTCACTGGTACAGCTGGGAACATGGAGCACTGTGGCGAGAGAGCGGATTCGTGAGAGTTAGGGTTTACGAACGAAGAACCACAGACACACAATCTCTTACTGGACCATATTAACATTATTGATAAACTCCTCATTGCACCATGCAATTTTGATGATTACCTTGATCGTTACTTTGAAAGGACGAAGCTCTGAGCTGTTGAGGGGGGGGGGAGCTGTGCAGAAAATCCACTGTAGCTGAATGCTTTTCGCCGGGTGAGAGCTCTGGTTTCATTTCGTTTCCTTTTGTCTGTATTTACGTTTGATTGCTTTTGCGGCGGACTGTTTAGTTTCTTGTCTCTTGCTTCAGTCCGCACACTTTGTTCACTCATACTGTTCCCCAATTTTGTGCCACATTCTCAGCTGCGCATATCCCCAATGCCCCAAGCTGTCTGTTAGGACACATACCGAGCAGCATGTGTCCATTGGCCTAAGTTGTATGGTCGGTAAAAAAAGAAGTCAGTCTCGAAAACTTCCCTTTAAAATAATCATTTTCCATAAGCTACATTCCCAAAAGTAGACAGGTAAGCGGCACTTGAATGAAGTAGGAGCCCCTATCACCAGTACAGTCCACTGTCTAAACTGGATAGTTTCTAATGATGCTCATTGGATGGAACTCTGGTGCTAGTGGCTATGGGAGCACCAACGCATGGCACTTCAGTGAGCATGGGAATGATGGGCAGTGAGCTCATTTGCCAAGCCGCCGTTCTTCTGACTTCGTTTGGGTTCGCGTCGCCTGGAGCCGCTCTGTCACGAGACGACAATCAGCGAAGGTTTAGCTGTTACCCTTCACCACCTTTTCCTTTTAGGACCAACACTTCAAATCGACTAACCAAGCTCACAACAGTCCGTTATTTTATGTTGAAACAAAGCCAAAAACACGGGTACAAACAAGTGCACAAGCATGTTCTAAGCAGGCATGCGCGAAGACCACACAAATATGCGCACTTCCTATCATTGCCACGGTCGCTTAACGATCGCAGCGCCAGAGTGCCCTTTAGTTAATTTCGGCAAACTCTACGGTTTACACCAGCCCAAGATGGCGCAACAATCTCTTCTCACCAGCAGCGCGAGGAAAGGAAGCACTCCTTTGGCGGTCTCGTGCTTGTTGAACAGGTGCGTGAGCACGTAGCAGACGACGAGCGAGGCCGGCACGTAGAGCAGGAACAGGACCACGATGGCGAGCAGGGCCACGGGCTCGGTGAGGAAGGGCACCCGCAACACCACCAGGGCCAGCACCGTCAGCAGCACCGAGAGCAGGTACAAGGCCGCGTGACTCAGCAGGACCGTGAACCAGTAGCCGCTGAAGAGCAGGCCGGACACGCGGAGCTGGTTCTTCACCTTGTTCTGCAGTGCACACGAGATGCGTCATATAGAGTTGCGTTGACTCGCGTCGTTCCGGTGTTTAATTACGTATAGTTTACCAGTGAAATGCCAGCCTTTGTACGTCTAGCGACAATAATATGGGGTTTTACGTCCTCAAACTACCATACGATTATGAGAGACGCCGTAGTGTTGGGCTCCGGAAATATCGAACAAATATGCACCAACACAACAGGAACGACGGGTCTCTGCCACTTCACCTCCAGAGAAAATGAGACCGCCGCGGCCGGAATCGAACCCGCGACCCTCGGGTCAGCAGCCGAGCACCTTAGCCACTGTTCCAATGCGGCGAACTGAATGCCTGTCGAATTGATTCGTCAGCGTACTCCGCAAATCTTGAGGACTGAGAAGGAATAGCTATTCTCACGCTACAGAATCTAGGGACTGTCACTGCGATGACACACACACACGCACACAAACACAAAACAACATAATACAGAAAGACATATGACCGCTACAATGCTCACCGCAGAGCAGTTGTCTATCAAACTGGCGACAAAGTATGGATTTGGACACCCGTACAAAAACGAGGACTATCAGAAAAGCTCTTAAGAAGATACTTTGGGCCATACCGAGTGCTGCGACAACTGAGTGACGTCACTTACGAAGTTGTTCCCGACAATTCGTGTAGTACCAAGCGTCGCCAGCGCCATCCTGAACTCGTTCACGTAGTGCGCATGAAGCCTTACGTCAGCGAGTGATTGCGTGAAACTTATCTTTTAACAAAAACTGCATTATTGACTTCGCATCGGGTCGATGCTCTTTGAGAGGGAGGCAAATGACCCGTGTCTACATGTGGACGAAAACGATGATGGGGGGATTTAGCGGACACCAGGTAGTGGGCCTCTGGCTTGACGCGAGAACGAAGAAAATCTTGTGGCTCAGCTGTTGAAAACACGCTGCTTTCGCTGCCTCAAGGCGTACTTGTGCTTTGTTCGCGTTGTACTGCGACAATATAGTACGAAAATAATTTAAAAAATAATTAGCCAGGAGACCACGTCAGCCCTATTTATCGCATACCGTACCTCGTTTCACAGCTCTTCATTTGTGCTATCTAACATCGTGCACCACCTGTACTCAGACTTGGAAGGTTTCATGCGTCCATAGAATTCGTAAAAAAAAAAAATCGGATGTAAGGGATGTCAACGAATACGTGGCACTCCAAAGGAAGAGTGTGTTGTCCAATTGTTATGACTTGGGCAGATTAAATGAATGCAGATGTATCTTCAGTTGGTCGGAACGTCTATCCGTCTGTACGAAGGCATACATAATACCTACAGTGTGGTAGATGTATGTACAGTATATATTATCATAATACCGAATAGAGTACGTATTCTCATAATACCGGCAAGGGCAAACTGTATACGCTCGTTAACGACTATTTCTAATGAACGGCTAATGTTGAAAATTTGACTGGCATCAGTTATAGGGCATTGGTCAAGAATGCTAACCCACGCAACGGCACAAGCCCACAACTACTCAGGCTGTAGCCAAAGTTGCCCGGTGTCTGTACGACACTGACCTGCCTGTCCTCGACTACCTCGACGGCGATGAGGGAGGGCATGTACGCGAGCACCACGCTCATCATCATGGTCCACGTGTAGAGCTGGGCATCGAACACCTTGTCGACGCCGCGCTGGGGCCACGGGTAAGAGGAGACACGCAGCCGTCGCTCGTCCAGCACAGCCTCGTCCTTCTCCAGAGACGCGTAAAGGGCGTTGAACGTGAGCGACTGGAGGATGGGCAGCGTGTGCACGTGCGAGTCGTTGAACAGCAGAGTCAGCGGGGTCGTGTACTGTGGAGAAGAAGGAAAAGGAGGCATGTCGGATTGCGAAGGGCAGGAATGAAGAGTCATCGATGCAAGGGCTGTGTGTACAGAGGGGCTCACAGTGGGAACACTTTCGTGTGCACCGTGTCCGGATTTTGCTCTCTCGCGAAAGAACAGTGGCTTATTCTTGCATAATACTCCAGGTGGTCCTTTTTACTACAGGTGACTCTCTTCTATGGAGCAGCGCCGTGCTCGAACTATGTGTCTACGTCTACTTGCAGTTATGGGGCCCGCATTTTGACAGGTGCTCACCAGAGTCTTTTTTGACACTTGATGACACTGTACATCGCAAGAAGGAGCTCGATACAGCAACATTTGGCTAGATTACATTTTGCATTAATCGACACTTCACGAGAAAAGGCACAATGGTCAATGCTCGATTGGAATGAAATATTCATATGAATGAAGTGGAGGCATCATTGGCAGTACTATTTCAGTTGCCTTATTCGGACGACTTCATGCGTGCCAAATCTCTCGCAAGGAAGCTGATGCCTAGATGATTTCTCGGAAGCTGTTCTCACGTCACTGATTCCAAGGCTACGGAAAGAAAATATACTTATAGAACAGTGAAGTTCTATCCCTAACGAATCTGGGGTAATAACGTTTTGTTGGGAGTGATGCACGGCACATCTTCTGCACTTAGTCGCGGATTGTCGAGTGAAACTAAAACAAGCTGCTTAAGGTCCTTTTTCAGGTCACTTCTGACGGTCACTTCTGACATCATTTTGTTTGGGATTGTGCTGTTCCTCTCGCGTGTGTTGGATCATTATTAAGTACTATATCAATATTTTTAACTTTGTCAACTCTTATCAGTTTCATCATTCTTATCAATGCCTTCTTGTCTTTATAAGTATATACCCTCGTGGTTCTGTACGCTGACGATGATGCCACTTTACGCGCCTATCGATTTTTTGGCCTCACATGTGTTGTTGACATTGCTGGACGTTCCCACTCCGCTTTTTATGAAGTACTGAAGGATTTTGCCTTTATATTTTCGACATGCAATAAGCAACGATTCGTTCCATTGATAACTTGCCGGAATGCCGAAGTTCATTCGTATACATTAAAGCTCTGGGCAAACTTACCTTGTAGTCCCCGCCAAGGTTTTCGGGCACCGAGGCGTAGTAGCTGTTGGGCTCGATGTTGTCCAGAGTGACGCTGCCGTTTCTCCAAGAGATGTTCATCATCTGCTTGCGCATCGCCTCCTCGTATAGTCGAACCGGTTCGCCTGCACAGAATGAGAGTGTGCAAACAATAAGTTTTGTTAACTGAAAGAGATTTGTAGGTAAAGCAAGGTGAATGAGCTTTATTTATTTATTTATTTATTCATTTCTTCTACAAGAGCCCTTTGCAGTCTGTTTTACCTTCTACTCAGGCTCAGGATTACGTACACTTGATCGCTTCTGCTTCTTGCCGCGCTAGATTTATTGGTTGGCGCTCTTTCTGTCTGGTCTTTTTTTTTTCTCTTGGTCAACCTTGCGCCACGTATTTCAACCCATGCACCCCCCAGCCCCACACACACACACGCACGCACGCATATTTTCCATAAGCTGTGTTGCGTCAAAGATATAGAATTGCGCACAAGGCGGAGCACGAGCTCCGTCCTGTGCCATTTTGCCGTTTTGCTTGTCAACGCGATAGCTTTAAAAAGCTTGACGTCAAGTCTTTGGATGCGAGCAAGAAGTTATCATATCTGCGACCGAGAAATCGAAAAAAATTGCAGATAAAATCCGAGTGAGAATCGAATCAAGGGCGTCAGAGTGACATACCACACAGCCACGCTATTTGCTCGAAACTGACGCCGAGAAAAAATGACCGCAGTTTCACGAGTGGGAACACTGGTTAGCATGCGGAGCATATATGTGCAACTGCAATAAATGTGGTTTGTAGTTTGCGATATGCGTGTGTGTTATGAGTGAACACGAGTGAACACGCACGCACGTATGCTGCGAAAGACGATGTTTGATATTGATGATATTGTTGTTTGACAATATTGATGAGACGTTTTGGGTATTTTGAGCAAGATGGCTTTATGGTCCCTAAAGTGAAGGGTGAGTGCGTCTGGATGCAGCGGTCGAATGTCGAAATTTGCAAAGACGTGGTTGGTGCACATCCCGCGAACCGTGGTTGGATGACGCTGGTGTGTTTGCGGTTTCGTTAGCATACGTTTTCACCAACGACATCGGACGTGTTGCGACTGCACAAACCAACCGAAGAAGGGCGGCGCGCCCCGACACTCGATTTTTTATAGTGAGCGCCGGCCTCAGCCTGCGCATGCGCGCGTTAGTATACAGCTGACGCACGTAAAAGGTCGTGCGCGGCGCGTAGTGTAGAAGCGAGCGCAGTGCGTGCTGTGTTGAGAGGAGGAAGGGATGCACAGATGGCTGGCGGAGGAGGAGGGGAGGCTGCGGACGGCGACGGCGCATGACTAGCCCCTAGTATAACATGCTCCGCATGTAAAAAAAGAAAGCACGTAATATGAGTGTTATGTGGTGGAAGGGGTCTAATGAACGCATGTAAAACTCCGTGGCAGAGGCGTAGAATTGCGCCAGGCGTCACAATATGTGAATTACACAACGCGTGGGTGTTCTAAAAGCTCACCCATTACAAAGCGCTCAAACATATGTTCGCGTGTTGCTTTATGGGCATGTATACTGGGCCCTTCATTGATTCGTAAATGGAAGAATTACGGCGTAGCGTGCACTTAACGATTGCACTTGCAGTCTACAATCTAGTATAGTTTCAAACAGGCGATGTTACACGCACGCTTGTTCGTTTCTTTACGGTGCGATTGAGGCACGCGCTGAGAACAGAAGCAGGCTAGCAATTAAGATGACCATGCACGCAGGGCCTGAATACGCTATTGCGTTCTACTCTCGAAGACTGTGACAAATACACGGCCTCACTAAGAAGGCGCGCGAGCGTTCCGTCCGCTTGCATGTCTTCCCAGTCCCACCGTGACAAATCCTTCTGTCCAGGCGAGGCGTTGCCACAAACTTTTCCAAGCCGTGACTGCTTCCTCGAAGACTTCGTTAAGGGGTGCAGAACAGTGGTCCACATTCGGTACAGCTACAGAGGCAACACCGAATACAACAGCACAGAAAAAAGCAATTTCATTGCGAGGGTGAAACCATTTGCAGTGTTATACAAAGGGAGGCTGGCAGCTAACTCTTTTGAATCAGATTTCACGTAACTCTACGAAGTGCTTGTTTCAGAAGTATAGCCTAAGAGGTATAGGCTCAGAGGTATTGTTTCAGAGGTATAGCCTCGTACTCTGTCTGTTGGCCGCTCTCCAGGGACACATCTCATCGCGTTGAGAGCACACCACGTATAAGGGCATTCGTGCCGCCCGCTGACGGTTGCCGAAATATCGAGATAACTCGCGTGCAAGGGATGAGTGCACGCTCGTGAAACCAAAGGTAGCAGTTGAGGCTCGAGGGGCACCCCCCCCCTTCCCTTCTCCTTGCGTATTTTCACGATCGTTAAAGACGGGTGAGGTATTTGCTCTCTGTTTGAGAATTCAACGGCCGGTCTAACCGGTGGGGGCAGGCTCGTTTGACGCCTGCTTCAGCCGGATTTGGCACCTCCGATTGCGCGCGATTACCCGTGGATAGAAGGTTCGATCCGACGGGGATCTTATCAATTTGGACTTAATGTGTTACATGGCGGCAACGGCGACGACAAAAATTCGTCTAAACCATTCATTTATTTGCTATTGCAATAAAGATATCACGTAGTGTTGCTTGTACGACTGGTCTATGAAATCCAGAATACAGACGGCGATGCAGTGGAGCCAGACCTTCCTTTTATAGTGCTTACTCTCTCTGTTGGCCGAGGTATAGCCTCGTATGATTTTCGCCTCCGGGTAGAAGTCTGGCGTGAACACTCCCAGCCTGTTGATGGGCACCTCGTTCTTGTTGAGGAAGAGGTAGCTCAGCATCACCATAATCACCGGCAACACCACCAGGGGCACCACGTGCATCGGGGCTCGCACGAACAGCAGCAGTCGGACCTGCAGGCAACAACCGTTGTGAGGATACGAGGCATGCGCCGTGGCGTACCTGTAACCTTCCCTTTTTAGACATTTAACCTGATGTCGTTTGCAAAAATGGTTTATTATTATGAGAGATAAGATTACTATTATTTGGGGAAAGTTAAAACTTTGCGAGTCGAACTCCTCGGAGTGGGACACGCATTTTACGAAATACGCTAGTGTATGTCTATTTCTTAATTGTTGAGCCGTAACTGTATACGGTTCTCAAGTGTGATGCTGAGATCTGCAGTATTTTTGTCGTACTTGAGCTGTTTCTAGGCAGTAGTGATTTTTTTATAACTGGATCTGCAGACTTCTTAGCATTATTTGAATATAATGAACTTATTCGCCGATTAATACTGCATTTGGGTAGACTGTGTCGGTGACGTTTACTGGTAGTGGTTTTAAGCTAAGCTCCTGTTAGCGTATCGCATGAGACTAACGTTCGCGTGGTTCGCTATTTCGGGGCGCTGTTGTGCCATTCTATTTTTGAAGCCGGGCACCTGCGCAATATCATGCTTGCTCTTCAGACTAAGCCAACACACAAATGAATCCGTGGAACGACAACCGGAAACGTATCTTAACAACGTGCGGCTGCTAGCGCAGCTTCATCGCGATACAGCTCTGATTTCAAAGTCAGGGCTACCCGATCTGCAGCTTCAGAAAACGTCTTTGTGTAGGTGCCGTCCCGTGGTAAGAGATGGGGTGTGAACGCGAAAGCTAACTGTATAAAACAAGCACGGGTGTCACGTACTTTGAATGACTGCGACGCTTCTGCTAATGCTAGGACGCGTTGTACTTCCCAGCTGGAACTGGCAAATGATTCAACAACCTAATAGCAGGAGATGCGTTGAGTATACACAGACTACAAAAAGTGATTTTTCGTTCCATTTTCTTCTACTCGTTCAGTGCCGCACACTTCAAGCTCAACAGCTGCGACCGGATTCACAAACTTTTTTCATAAGTTTGTCTTCCAACGGGTCGACCGATGTCCCGTGTCGTGATTGGCTGAAATGTTCTCTTACGCAAAATTTTAGCACAAGGCATTTCAGTCAATACGAAGCGCGCTTCGCAAATCTGAACCGTCGCTACGAAGCGTGACAGCATGGTCGCCATCAACAACACATTTTACGAGTGAGACAGAAACAGCTTGCTGGTACACTATATATGGCGTTGGCGTCTTTGAATTCCTGTCAGTGATACGGCGTTGAGGTTGCATTGCAAGAAAGAGACAATTTTCCGCAGCACATTCGAATAAGTTTAAACGCTCTTTCCAAATTTGTCATTCTGTGTTGTCGATTTTACTATTACGAAGTACACTTCAACACCTCGGACACCGCGAGTGACTGCCACATTACGCTCACTTGGTGCATTTCGGCTCTGCTTGTTGTCAATGCAGTGATGAAGATGTGCTTCCCACATCTAAGAGTAGGAATAGACTCGTTTCACTGCACATTGTAGAAGCAAAGCGAACAGCTTTACAGTAGCGGCGGCTTTGTCGGCTATTGATGAAGAAGAAAACTACCGCGAAATGCCGTGAGCGGGCTTTCCCACGGGCGTAACTTGACCAAACTAAAGATGCCGAAGGTTTCGCTTGCAGTGAACACTTAATTGAACGCTCAGACACTAAAAGAATAAACAGTAGCGTGTTATCACTGGATCGACGTTATCACATCGATACCTAATTCACGAGTATATTCTGAGCTTTTGTGTATTATCTGGGGCTTCACGTCCCACAAGCAATACGTTATGAGAGACGCCGTAGAGGAGGGCTCGAAAAATTTTGTTCATCTGGTGCTTTTTTTAGGTGCACTGACATCACACAGTACCGGACATCTATGTCATTACCATCGAAATGAGACTGCCGCGATCGAACCCGGGTCAGCAGCCGAGCATCGTAGCCACTGTTTCATCGAGGCGGACTACATTCCGAGTTCCGTCGTGACGGGTTAGGCCAAGCTAAACGTGAAGAAAAGCGTACTTGATTTTAATTATCGTATAAAGCGCCCAGCGAAACAACTTTCCCCTTCGAATTTCGTCTGGCCAGAGCAGTCATCTAGCGTGACTCGACATTGAGATGCTCACAGAAGTTGTCCGGAAAGTAGACCCTCGCTATTTGATATATCTGGAAGAACCGCGGTGGCTCAATAAATGCCGAGGCGTCCACGAACGGAGGTGAACTGACCTTGAAGAAGGCCATGAATGCCTGCAGCACGTTCGGCTGCACCGTGCTGACGGGCATGGTCTCCTTGTTGGCCTTGAGCAGCTCCATCTCTTCGATCTCCTTCTGGTAGTTGGTCTGCACACGCGCGAGACATCTGTTATCCCTATGGGATGGCCACTTCTGTTGACTGCTACAAGCCAAGTGCATGCAGATACTGAAACAGATACATGGCACTTTTGGGGAAAATATTATCGGGAACAAGGACGCCAAGTCACGATGATGACAAAGTAATAAGTCCTGCCGTCGTTAGTGTAGATGCAAGGCAGGGATGGTTAGCAATAAAACTGTTCGCACTTCTTACATTGCAACCTGACGCATCCTTGTGGCTGGCCAGTGATATCCATCTATGTCAATTCATTGCACAATATGTATGTATGTATGTATGTATGTATGTATGTATGTATGTATGTATGTATGTATGTATGTATGTATGTATGTATGTATGTATGTATGTATGTATGTATGTATGTATGTATGTATGTATGTATGTATGTATGTATGTATGTATGTATGTATGTATGTATGTATGTATGTATGTATGTATGTATGTATGTATGTATGTATGTATGTATGTATGTATGTATGTATGTATGTATGTATGTATGTATGTATGTATGTATGTATGTATGTATGTATGTATGTATGTATGTATGTATGTATGTATACATCAGCGCCAGAAATAAACGTCATTTCTCCGAATTTTTTTTCCGTTTTCCTGCAGCTGCCATTCCTCCCCTCTCCACACTCAAAACGTTTAAGACTTGTGACGTCTTAAATAAAGCGAACATGACATGGAGATGTGGAGCTATTTGTGTGCAACAAGGATCTGATGCAGCAAGCGACGGAGAAGGCAATTCCGGAGCGTTAGCGCAGGCGCGTACGGCAGACTGGTATGTAGCAGCGAGCGGTGTCAGTGGCGTGACACGTCGATTCAGAGGCCATTGACAAACACGTGAATTGACATGCGAAGGGAAGAAGGCACATGCAAAAGTCTGTAGAACAGAGCAGACAAGTTCATAGAACGACACTGCGAAGCAGGGACAGGCCCGTAACTTGTCGCTTTTAATCCGAGCGTACACATTACAGCACAAGCAGCACAGTCGAAGCCGGAGGACAAGGAGAGGTGCGCAGCTCTGAAAAGGAAGCGAGACAGAGATGCATTATTGCGATGCCAGGATTAGTGCTTCAATGACGGTAAGTGTAAAATGGTACGCTAGCTATTTTTGCAAGGCCCACATGTATACAACCGCATATGCTATAAATGTTCCGCAATGACGAAGCCACCGAAGAAATCTCGCGTGACATGTCGCAATTCTTCCGCGTTATGTGAAGCCCTTCAAGATGCGGGAACTGTTCTTTAAAAGTCACGAATGACTAGGGTTAAAATCATTTTCAGGAATTGAAAGATTTACTTAAAAGAGCGATCGTGGGGAGTCGATCTGTCAACTGTAAACCTTCATGAACTGGTCAGTATTGGCCTCAAGAATCCTGTATTTATCTGAACGCATATCTTGCGCTAATCGTACGTTTTAACATTTTCTCTTGCAAGGTTTAAATTTTGCAACATAAATGTCCTTCTGGGTTGAACACTTTATAAAACAAATACTCTCCAGTCAAGAGCAGTCAAAATTCACGCACATCCACGAAGTTAATGCTGATGGTGGGGCGAAGCAGCGTCTCTGTATATACGAACAGCACAACAGACAAAAACGCAGAATAGTAACAACACACAGCGCCGACTTTCAACAACCAGTTAACAGTGGAGTGGTGTACATATATGTGTGAAAAAAAAGGGCATGCATAGAAGGGGCAGTTAACAACCACAGCTCTACAGTAGCAGCAAAACTCTTGTCACTTGTTGGTTGAACTGGAAACCAGTACAGAGCTTAAAAATGGTTCAGATACGCAATCTCTTTTTGAAATAGCGCAACTGATGGTGAACTTACACATCTACCGTCAAACTTACTTATGTGATAGGCCTCAATTATCTCACGTGTGGGCTGCGAGTGGCGCTTGCCTATTACCTCGCAAGTTACAACGCTCAAAGAGGGGCATCCAGCCGCAGTGGCGGCAGTAAATCCCAACGTGACCTTGAACCCCATTGTGCACATTATTATTATGCTCTTATAAGCGGTGATTCAAGCTCCTTCTTTTTTGCTCTATGAATGTCTTACTACAGGAGAGCGGAAGAAAACACACGACACCAGTAACACAAGGAACAAAGCGCGTTCTGTGTTTTACAGAGTACCTTACAGAGCTTTACATTTTACAGAGCTGGTTGATTCACTAACTTACATTTACAGATGATCTTACAATGTTTGCTGCTTATTGATTCACCGTCTTACTAGCATTTGATAGCTTTTTTGGAGCAGTAAAAACAACAGTGATGCCAGCGCGTTTTCCGATTTTTTTTGTCAGCCTGCAACACAGTTCTTAGGAACTGAAGCATTTTAAGGCTGAGATTGCCTTCCTTGATATTTGATTTGCTTCAAAATCTTTTCAGCAACAGCAGAAATCTGAGAGTTCGAGTAACCAGCTCTTAAGAGGCGCTCTACCTGTGCCTTGAAACTGCCGATTGCATCGAGTGCGGGCATGACCTCCTAACAGCGTTAACAAGGCAAGCAATAATAATACCCCTTTTCACTACTTTTGAATGAGCTGAGTGGAAAGTTGAAAGGGGTTTTTCAACTTCTCGTTGTGAACAGCCAGTACAACAGATCGCTCCGAAAGCAGAGCGTCAGGTCTGAAAACATAATCGAATCGCCAGACAGTAGCTCATGCGTAAGTTCCAGTGGATGCAAGTGATCCTTGAACAACAAATCATACAAATCTTTCACATCTAATGAGAAAGCCTTCAGTCCTTTGCCATTGGTCTTTAAAACCCCGATAACAGCCTCCGAGTCTTTTACCACGAAAGGATCGTCAAATGTTAAGTTAGACTTTTCTTGTGAAAACATGGCGGCCTCTTTTTGCAAAGTCCTGTTTTCAGTTACCATTACGCGTTGTGGACATTCAATCCTGTGCGTCTTAGCGGCAAAAAAAAAAAAAGTCCAAACTTGGCTCTGGTGCTGCCAACCCTAGGAGACGGTTCATCCCTAGATCGACCCTCTAAGCATTCCTAGATTGCTTGGTTGGTTCATTCACAGAGGGACAACGTGTGGTCCTAAGATTCTCGGCCCCTAAAACTAACGTAACATGACGAGGCCTGTTGGAAGCTTTTCTTCACGGTGACTACAGTCAACTGGCTTCGAAACATTGGGTAACCTTTCTCTGAAAGTAATTCTGGCTTGGCACTCGTCTATCGCTATGCACATTTCCTTGGGTGCACTTTTTGTTCTCGGACGTGGAGAGCGGGTAGCCCCTGCGTTAGTATAGCGTGCAGTGACGAAAGTTGCACGAGTGACGGACGTTAAGGTGGATGCGTGGTTTCGTGCAGACGTCGGTACGCGCGTTTGAATAAGCGTGTTTACCAGATGCACTCCACTAGACGATGCCATAGGGCTAGAGGAGGTACCAGACTGCAGACTCGCGTCGTGCTGCAGAAAAAGGGAAGTTTGCCGTTGAAAGCAGAACCTCTGTACCCCTTTTCATCTGACAACGCTATTACCAAACGTTTCTTCTATTAACGTAAATAGGAAGCAATAAATAAATATACCAATTCCGTTAGCATTGCAATTTCTAACCGCTTTGATCATTGTGAAGTTGCTATTCTTAAGCAGCTGCTCACATGCAGTCATAAGTGTTGTATGACTGACACGGCTGAATGTCTCCATCCTTCAAACATCTTGGCGCTAAAGAAATGATTCAAGAAGTATACGTTTTAACTCATCATATCTGGTACACCAGGGTATCTCACCATTTCTTCGTATCGAGTGTTCGAAAAGTTGCATTAGGAAAACAGCTTTTCAAATAGTGATCTGGAAGTTTCGATTTCTCAAGTAGGTTCTTACTTTTTCTTTCAAGCACGGTCTGTGGAATTTTGCCCCTAAAAATTGCAGGTATTAGACTATTTTTGCATACACACCCGACTTTACTATTTAAAAATTTGCTATAGTTTAATAAACTTGATTCTCAGCATTTTTTTTTCACATAAAAAAGTCAAAGCTTTGCGGCAAAGGCGAAGCAATGAAGGTGATAGCAACAAATTGGAAGGTCGCACGCCGAATGGCAAGCAGATCTAAACGTGTCCCGCGTTTCTCACGCATAAATGATGCACGAAACGAACTCAATGGTGCAGATGAATGCGAATAAGCGTCTACGTTGTTACTTCGCTATGTCTGGAAAGCGCGCCCTTTTCGCAAACGAAGACTGTGCAGTGATTACAGTAAGCTTTGTGCGCCCGGTAACTGCAACAGAAACGTTCTAGTGAAAGCCGAACACCAGTCAAGACCAATGCCTCCTAGAAAAACTATGCCTGGAACGTCGCTCTCTTTTCAATTGGGAGCTTCCTGCCAGCACGCTATCTCGGAGGCCATGCCTCCTGTCTTGTTTTACAACCCTGCAGCCGCCGCGTGAGACTGCTCGCCTCCGTACCGCTCTGTCACGTGACATGACGGCTGCTAAGCATTGCTGTGTTTGCAGGGGGTGGCCGTCAGAGACGCTCGCCTTCGTACCGAAGGAGGAGGGTAAAATCATAGGGTAGGGCAGCGCGTTCGCGGCTCACGTTCTAGGCATAACTTTTGGGGGAGGCGTTGTCAAGACGTGCGATCGTCCCCACCGGGAGTTAAGGGCGCGTGAGCGAGCATCCCCCTTCTCTACTCTGAGGGGCAAAGTACGCTGGGAGATCTTTTCCCCCTCTCCCTCCCTCTGAGATGCCCATCACCAGGGGTAAGTGGTAGATATAAATAGCTTGCCGTCTGAATGTCGAAGGACGTGCTCTGCGGTGGCTCAGTAGTTAACGCTTCGCATTCACGACTCGGAGGTTCTACGTTCGATTCCGCGCGTCAAAGTGTTTTGCAGACTTTTTTCTTTATTTTTTGCGTTTTCATTAATATATGAATACGTCTACATAGACAGTGAGTGTCGGCCACGCCCACGCTGACGCCGGTGGCAAGATCCAGAAGAGAGGGTCCGTATAATTGCTATCGCCATAAAAGGCGACTTTTCTACAATCTGTATGCGTCACTATTGGCCAACCGAATTTCGTTCTCGAGTTGATGCTTTTGTTTATTGTTCCTGCTCAACTGCATGATTCAGACATTGTCACGTGGTCGTGACGTGGATGAAGTTAGCAGACTGCATATCCAAGATGAAATGTTTATTTGGTTGAACTTGTAGCCGGTAAACGGAAACAGATTACTGCGACACACGCTGACACTGATAGCGGCGAACAGAGCGTCGATCAACTGATCCGCGGCAAGGTACGTCCACATTTATACATGTGGCGTAGAACATCAGAGCATCATTACTAGCGGCCGCGTTTGTTCTAGAATCAACTGAGCTGTTCGCGTTTGCGTGCTCAAGCCTAAAAAATGACCTCAAGAAATACCGAATACCCTCAGATACTCTGGCGTAACTTACGCAAGATACTATCTACAATTCAGATAGGCTGGCATCATGAAACAAGGAAATAAAAGAGCATAGATTAGAGAAAAGCACAGATAAGAAGCAGCCACTCACCTGAGGTGTAGACGAAACGGAACCGGAAGGTTCTGCGCCCTCAGGCCTTCTTCCCATAGCCATCGCTTTCCTCGTGGGCGGCGGGCTGTGGCGTACTGTTGATGCCGCAATGTCTGCCTGTCGTGAACGAGTCAGATGTGCACTGCGCTCGCGTCAAGATCGTGACACCTGGAGACGACCCGGTCTGGCGAGCTTCTGGAAAGCAACCTTACGCGCGGTGCGGTCCCTTTGTGCGGTGCGGTCTCTTTGTGCAATCATTTCGGTTCTCTGCTCACGTATTATTGAGCTAAAATATGTAATATTGAAAAATACGCATTTATTTCAAATACCTTTCGCCTTGTCACGTGCCGTGACACCAATTCTTGAGTAATTTAGTGCTTTAGCGTTTGTGTGAATCACTTTTGCAGTACAAAAAAGAAATTTGTACTGAACAAAAATTGTCATTCACGTTGTAGTGTAAAATGAATTTTAAAAGTAAGAGTTACTGTATTGTTACTGCAGTTGAACCCGTATAAATAAAAATTTCAAGAACGAGAATCAGTTCGGTATATTGTATAATTCGGTATAAAATGTTTGAAGAATACACGTACCATATTTTGGTTGCGAATTTCGGGCCGTGAGACAACTTCACGTAATGTGGGACGTTAAACCCCACAAATCAACCTCACGTCATCGCGCGAGGAAGGTGGCTTCATGGCAGTACGGGAAGATTTTCTTGTTTATCCATGGTTTGTATGTAGTTGAGGGTGCGATTTATATGCGGTGGTGCGAAGAACACGGTATTGATGTAAACAACGCCTCAACATTGCCCTACGCATACGCAGCTGTGTGTATGCTCAGGCGCTGGAGACTTTCAGTCTTCTCGGCCCTAACGTTGGCTTTGTTTTTGAATGTGATAATCCACGTTCTTTATTGTATTCTGTACGCAGCGGTGACGTCAGACATATTTTATCCACGTGATTATCACCGACTACGCGGATAACCCCCAGGTTCTTCTGTTTTACGGCAGCGATTACGTTAAAGGGTCACTAAAACGTGGCAATGAATTTTTTTAGAATGATGAAGTGTAGTTCGAGTACAATAATTTTGTTAAGTTTCGTCACAGTTTAGTAATAAAGAAAACATTGAAGATTGGAGCAACACTTCAGAATTTTCTGCCGGAATTTTCGCTCGTGACGTCACGGGTTCGAATAAGTACCTGTCGTATTTTGGCAATATATGCACAACATTTCCGAAAAGCTGGTTTGTTAAGTCTAGGGCATCTTAGAAGGTCAATGCACTTCATTTTTACCTACTTAAATATCTACGACGTCATGACGTTTGGCTCGGGAATTTACAAGTGGCGTCGTTGCCTGCCACATTTTTTGTACCCTTTCTCATTGACAAAGCGTTCTTTGTGTGTGCGTGTGCGTGTGTGCGTGTGCGTGTGTGTGGCAAACATGGCGATTATAGGACGGCAAGAAAGTGATTTACGAATACGAGGCAAAATTTTCTTTTTTGTCTTTACGAGGGGAGTGGAGAAACGAACGACGTTCTCACTCTACGGGTCGACGAGCGTGCCAACAAAGAATCATAGGAAAAAGCAGGAGATGGCCAGCTCACTCAGTGCGACACCTTCTTAACCGCCCCGTTAGCTCTCCCTAATGCATGCCTCGCCTTCCGCGAGGGAAGGCCAACCGCGTGGAGCATCTCACGTAACCGATGTTCGATATATCAAGTGCTGCGGCAATGTTTGTTCGACGTAGCCGTAAACTTTTCTAAGATTAGACGCTAAAGCATGATGTTTGAGTCTCTTTCGTTTTCTCTTTCTCCTCCTTTTTGTGTGGACTAATGGTTTGCCGCGGTACAGTTTTATTTGTATATTTGCAAGGGTGAGCGATTACTTGAAAAATCAAATATGAATTCAGCAATGTCCCCACCCACGAGGTCGTATTTAATGTGAGAGTCATGTATTCGAAAATCTAGAGTTTTCATCTGATATCCAAAGAAAAGTGTTCCACTTTTCTACTCGTTTCCCGATTAGATGGAACGGTACGGGTGCATTTGTCGCGGGTTAAGTAGGTGTACTACAAGAGCTTTGCGATTGTAGAACCTTCTTGTCGGTAATTTAGTTTGGTTTTGTATTGCAGCTTTATGCCACGTATGCCACATGCGTCTTTCAAACAAGACCTTTCCCTGTACATATATTGCCCCCTGGAACACCATAAATACGCGTTAAGCCCTAAACGATGCACTGCTGAGGCAGCGACGTCAGTGTTGCTACTCCAGTGACCTAGCTCAAAAGAAGCTGATCCTTCTCTACACTACTTTCGAGTATACGAGAAGAGTCACACTGCACCCGTTTGCGGGTACAAGAGTGAAAACTTTAGAGCAGAAGTACGCTGCGCACCTGAATGTCTCGCAGGTGCACCTCGTCGGGCTTCTCGACCTCGCCCATTTTGAGGAAGACCTCCTCGAGCGTGGTCATGGAGATGCCGTAGCTGCGCACGCCAAGGGTGCCCTCGGAGATGGCCTCCTCGACGGCGGCGAACAGGTTGGCGAAGTTGTACGTCGAGTCCATGGGCAGGATGAAGGCCAGCTCGGTGCCCGTCGACCGGTACACCGTCATGCTCGGCACGTACCGCTGCACCAGCTGGCTGATCTGGCTCTTGTCCGCGCCCTGATCGACCACCATGCTGCGCCGAGCAAGCAACGACAGACTCCCGTTCAGCAACGTAAACATCGGGATTTGCGCGAGCGCTGACGAAATTCCATAAATGGTGTATACTCTGTCGCGAGGTGATGTCGTCGTCGCTGTCATTGATTGTACAAGCACGGCAAACTATAAAAGCACCATCCTGTATAAATAGGCCACACGGTTCGGATTGTACGAACTTTGTCAATGTTCAGTTCATCTAATAAATATGTGGCCGACAGGGCAAGTCGTCGTTCTTGTAACTGTATTTTCTCGCGTATGTGATTCTTAAAGAGAGAAAAGAAGATGAAAGTGAGCCCCGTAAATGTCTGTATCACAGTGCGATACCTCAACAGTAGCTCACAAGGGATGGCGGTAAGGAGGAATTACAAGGACAGGATTAAAGGTATAAAGATATGGAGGGGGAAGGAGAGACGTGGCGAAAGGGCCGCGACATCCCGAAGTAAGAAGAAGATAGGAAAGATGGACACGGTCGCAGGAGTCCGAGGACGGGGCACCACTCAGCGAGAGCTCTTGTCGGCGTCAGGAGATGGCGTATAGGTTGAGCCAGTCGGCCACAGCTGCGCTGTCGTCGGAAATTGCGAGGCACAACCGGTCAGCACGAAATCCAGAGATCGAGCCGTATTTTCTCGCCGATACCCTAATGCATTCTTTAGGAGCATGTCCTTACATCTTCGCCAGCATTTTTTTCCGAACGGTGCCCGAAAATTCGCTGCACAACTTCAAGGGCCGGGCTGAACTACATACCTTACTGTTCGTAAGCTTTTCGTTCGGTAATATGTCCAGCACCATGATCAGCAAACAGATTGCTTTTGAGAACAATTCTAGTGTTAGACATTCTTTGCTTACGTGGACCCTCGGCCATTTTTCTACTGTTCCGCTTCCAGGCGTGCTGAACTCGCTGTATCAAATATAGTAATATCTTATACGTATACTAATCAAATACACAGCCATCCACTGCAGTCACCTCTGCTTTGAACATTCTTGTGCCATTCTATGCGTTTCGTGAAAGGATCGGCATGTCCTTAAGGAAGCAAAGGCGTCGGCAACCGTCACAGAGCTCGTCATAAGTATGCACGCCATGCTGAACACGCCCTTACAGAGCAAATGACTTCAGCACACGTTTTTGGGGGCTTAGGCATCAATACTGAAGTAGAACTCCGCATAAAGCAGTTTCAAAAAAGTCAAGTTCACTTACGTGAGGTGATAGCCTATTCCGAACCGGTTCTTGAGGAAAAGGGAAGTTCCGGCACATCGCAGCTTGCCCTTGCACAAAATTGCCTTCCAGTCTGCGAGAGTAACAAATGCTTAAAATCATCAATTGCTCCAGAATAGACTGCATACAAGTGCTTTCCTTAAAGTTTGGCGCTTCATTCGACAAAGTTGACGAGCGTGCCACCCATTTAACGTTTGTGGTTTCCGCGCATCATTACTCTACAAAGACTACGCAGCGCTCGGTGTTGTCTTTAGTTTTCAACCATAGAAAGGCGTATTTGTTTAATAAGAACGCCGAGACCACGTGCCTGCGAGGATGTCAGCCTCGTCCATAAAGTGGGTGGTGAGCACGATGACCTTGCCCTCCTTGCGCTTTTGGAGCTCACTCCACAGGTGGCGCCTCGAGTACGGGTCCATGCCGCTGCTCGGCTCGTCCAAGAACACGATCTGCGAAGTAACAAACGTCGGTGTTCGCTGAACGATTTACTATCGTGGTATCATTTCCACGACACCGTCGACGAAGCTCCTTCGGTGCCGTCACCATGACGTCTATTCTTCACGAACGAGATCTCTGCAGAACGTTATCAAGAATCCTAATTCGTTTGGGTGCTATAGGAGGTGCCTTGAAAGCCGCGCGCAGCGCCACTTTTGGTGCGGTGGACGCGCAACGTTGAGTGTCTTGGCAGACAGCAGCGCCTCATTGTCTTGATAGCTATGGTGGCACAAGCATCCGTGGGTGGCGTGCTAGTGCTTCAAGCAGGATTAAAATTTATCATAGCGGGAAATTCTTCCGAGATGTCACCATGAATAAACAAAAAAACCTGCGCGAAAGCGGCCACGTTTTCCACGTTAGAGAGCGCCTTGCTGCCCGTCGTCAGTATACTGATGGCGGAATGCGTGCGTAAGGAGTGCGTAATGAAAGATGCTTACTTTATAGCTGTCGCGGTAAGCTGCCGTTCTTCCACACTTTGTATATTGGTGCGTGGCCACTACCCGCGTACTTGAGCATTTAGAAATATCGAAGGCTCCACGGCCCCTCGCCGTGGAAATCATGGTGAGTGGACGGATGGCGTGCTCGTTTGTTGTGGCTTCGCACCGCGGCGATTTTTAAACACCGAGTCTCGCAAAGTGCTTTGCTTGAAATTCTCGCGTCATCATCATCATCACTCATCATGATCATAGTCTTTACCTCGCCGCTCGCGCAGTTCATGCTAAGAGCTTGAGGCGCGGGCGAGAAAGAGAACGTGCTATGCGATTTCTGCCAGAGAGGACGCCGTAACGCCGTTTAGCCTTTCGCTTCACCTTGTAAAGTGGCGACGACGATGGTACGGTCACTTCGGCCACCGTACCATCGTACCTCTCTCATTCAATACAAGCTCTTGCGTTGATCTATGTTCCTTTACGGAACAAACACTAACGTGCACACCCATCGCTAGAAAATTCCGAAAGCTTCATTTTTTTACGCCATTGTTTTGCTACTCTACGTCCCGCATCATTTCTTCCTAACATGCAGAATGTTTACCAATAAAAAATACTTCTGCATTAACCACTCCGAAGGGTGGGATTCAATTTATCACATCCGGTAGCTCTTTTCTTTGGCCCAGGCTAGCACTAGGTTTTAGCCCCAAGAGCATTTGGCTAGCACTGAGTTTTATCCCCAAGAGCGTTTGCGACGCCGTTTGCAATTTACGTGAAACGTAATTAATGCTAAGGTTATCTAAATAAATCCTATTTTTAAACAAGATTTGTCATTCTTTCATGAATTGAGCTAATTAGTAGTTTCGAAAACGATGTTTCAAAATATTTTGAGATTATAAACAAATTCATTTATATAACGAGACACCGCTCACTTTATGGCCGGTCCACCATGGTAGGTTGTGCCAGTTTATTTAGGGACAACAACCAATGAACGTCTTAGCTCGATCCTACCGAATGCGCATAGTGCTGCTGGGCGGCTAGTTGTGTTTACGGCGATGTGCTACGCAACTGAGTTTACTCCTTAACTGATAGTCCCATCAATCCAGCAAAGAGCTGATTGGCTTCGCATTACATTTCCCAAAAACTGCGAAAAGTAGACGGTGAGCTAACACTTATTAAGCTTCAATAGAACGTTCCAGTAGCCTTGAGCCGAAATAAAATGCTTTGAGTCGTTCATTTTCTGCTCATATGGCAGCAGGAACATTACGCAAGATCATTGCACCTGCTGAGGTGGTGTCTCAGACCAGTTCGATCATGCAGAGGAAGAATGCGAGACGGCAGACGGAGCAGGAAGCAAACACTTGTACGCCTCACAGCCGTGATACACACATTTCGCTGCCCCAATGAAGCAGGGACGAGTCGAGAAACTGTAAACCCGCAGGACACGACATGTACTCATTGGTGCAATCGACTACGCAGCAGTTCACGATTTCGATAAAGTACGTGCTAGCGGGCGTTGGAAGAGCGCATGGTTCTGCTCGGGCTCTCAACGACTATCTGCACTGATGACCGCGCGGTGGCACGCCAGTTGCAATGCACGGAGTGTATATAGCTGCATAGTGAAATCTAGTTAAGAAATGTATAACGTAACCTAGCGTTGGCTAGAAGCACTTGACTGTTGGTTAGCGGTGGTGGCATTTCGCCTGTATCGTGGATCTGGTTGCGTGCGGACAGCGTTGAAATATCTAAAAACAGGCAGAGACAACCACATATACCTTTGGGTCCCCGACGAGGGCGATGCCGACTGAGAGCTTGCGCTTCTGTCCTCCACTCAGCTTGATGGCTTGCACGTCAGCTTTCTCCGCTAGGTCCAGCTCAATCAAGATGTTCTTCACCTGCGGGACCACGCATGACGTACATGGGGCTGTTCGAAGGCAAGCTTATTTACATGCCCTGTTTAATTTCTCTCTGTGTCAGTCCTGAGTGCAATTGTCACTTCATTTTTTTTGTGGAGTCTTTCTCGGCACACTTACATTGTGAACGCTAAAGTTCAAAATTACATTATATATATCTATTTTTTTCAAATTTGATCGCTGTGTTGTTTATGATGTGTGGATGCTTTCTTGTTAGGGTGGGAAAACTGCGGCTGGTAGATTATGAAAATAACACGCATCATCGAGGCTCGTATATTTTTGGAGATATCTAAGTGTGTACAGACCTGAAATAAATTTTGACTGAAGTCAATTATGATTTAATTGTCTTCTTCTATAGTTTACTCATATCTAACAAATAAAAAGCTCGAAGTACCTTGAGCGCATCATAGTGGGCACCAAATCACTAGCTGGCCAGAAATTCTAGATGTCGAAGTGTCGCCATTTTGATAAAGTGTGATGACGCGCACAGCTGTCCTGAATCCCGACATCCTAATCATCACATTTTAAGTATGTTATCTCAAGCATCGAGAGTCATTGGTACTACGTACCAGCCTACTCCCTCCCCCCCCCTTTTTTTTTTTGAAGGGCCCTTCACTAATCCGTACTGTCAATTTTGGTTACACACTTGAACTTGGAAAGCGTCATTTTGGACACTTTCTGCCACTGTTTTTATTTAATTGGTTTATTAGCGTAGTACTTATCCTGAGCTTTGACAGCAGGCGAGGGACATTTCCAACAGATACTATCTGGCCCTTTTGCCTCAGTCAACTTCTACAAGGGTCGTACGTTCCTTGAATTCTCTAGTGAGCCCCATTCGAGTTTACGCGCCCTGTTCGTGTGACAAGCTCCGCCTTTTTTTTTTCATTGTAATTTTATTTTGGTGCGAAATTCAAGAAGTGGAATGGCTCACTCTTCAAGGTATGATAACAGAGATCGCGCACTGTGGTGAAAGACGTTCTCTTATCATTGCTTGTCGTTTAAAACATGCACGCTTGCGTTTGTACGCTAAACTCAGAGTTTCTCGATCTTATCCAAATGCGGGCAGCGGTTGTTTGTCGCGATTTCGAAACATTGCAATAGTATTTTTTATACGAGCCATTGGAACAGTATGGGAAGAAGGCATGCCTCGAGGTCAATGCTGCTGTGTGGCACTCCCTTCATGCGAGCGAAGAAGCGCAGGTGCTGCCGGGCGGTGAGCGTGTCAAAGAGGATGTCCTCCTGGAGGCAGACGCCCAGCATGGATCGGATCTGGGCCACGTCCTCGGGCTTGTCCGTGTGCAGGTCGTAGATGCGCGCCGAGCCGGACGAGGGCTTCAGGGTGCCCACCAGCATGTTGAGCAGAGTGCTCTTGCCGGCGCCGTTGTGACCCAGCAGGGCGGCGATCTGTCCCTCGTGCATAGTCAGGCTGACGCCGTCCACGGCCACCACGGGCTCCTTGCGCCACGAGACGAACACCTTGCGCAGGTTCTGCACTCTGCGTGTAGCGACGGAGACAATGCGCGGATGTGATTACAGGAGTGCTGGCTGGTTCATTTGTGGACTCGTTACGCGAGGGCAGCGTGAAGGCTTAAGTACAATGAAACGCAGTCCAGCGATCGTGAAATCTACTGTGTTTTTTATGAATGTATGTTTGCGCACCTCTTCCTAACATGTCTTTAAAACACCACCGGTGTCACTTCCAGGCACCACAGTTAAGATTGAATCCCGCCGATGCTGCCATACGCGAGAGTGAAAGGAGTGGGTGAGATGGAAATGTGGCGACCACTAGTGCAACAGCGAGCCTTATGTTCTAATTGAAGTTTGACTACGAGAGAAACCTGAAGTGCTTCAAGGAGAGCTGGGGTCCGGAATATCGGACGCGGAGAACCAAGTCAGCCAGGGGCGTAGCAAATAGACGACCTCCTCAATTTAACGACTTGCGCCTTCGAGTGATGATTTCGTGTTCTTGTGGCCGGGTTTACTCAGTATCGGACTAAATCACGTGATATAAACGAAAGACATTGTATCGAAAGCCCTTGGCTTCTGGAAGTTAATGAACGCCTACGGTGACAATATGGGCCATCACAATGATTTCGTCCCTACACAGCAGAGCGAAAAACGTCAGTTCACTCACTTAATGGCCTCCCTGCCGAGTAGCTCTGCTGGTCGGTCCTCGACGTCGGGAGAAGGCATGCTGTTGTCGGGCTTGACCAGATCATCCGGCGCGGTCGGCTTGCGGTTCCCGCCAAAGCCGAGCCAGCTGAAGATGAAGAATGGGCTACGCTGTTGACCGAACTCGCCTGCGATGGACACAGTGACCGCGGCGGACAAATTAGACCCCTGGTCACGTGAATCTTGTATTCATGTAAGACTCCGTCGCTTGAGAGGAGTACATTAACTGAGTGGCTATTCCATGGATCAACATTATCACCAGCCTGTTTTTGTCCACCGAAACCCACGCTGAGCTGCTCAAGGTGCTTTTACTTTATGCACCGCATTGTTTCGCACTTACACTGGACATGTCAAGTGGTCACCTCAGTCAAACTAATATGTTCAACCGCAATGTATCATTATCTGCATCTAATCTCTTTTAGCTTACTTATTAGTATAACCTCTTTTAGCTTACTTTTGCTGCATTCCAACAAAACGCGACTGTTAACATTCCCGATGCTTTACGTGACCATTCTTAGCTTCAAGTGCTTGGAAGTTCGAAGAAGTGTGAAGTCCTCGCTCTCCCTTTGCCTTTGACTTTCTCCATCACGACTTCTCAACTACAAAAAAAAACTGCTAAAGAAACAGCGAAGCTGATGGGTACTTGTTCTCGACTCTCTTGGATGTGTATGCAGAAGCAACGTGTGGGTACGGACTAGTTGCTATTCCGTTTGTATAGCGATTACAGTGCAAAGGGAAGAAATGGCACAACGAGACGAAGGACGTCAGCGTTCGTCTTCACCCCGTGTCTTCCGTTGTGCGTATCGACGGTTTCGGTGTTTGTAAACAAACTGGCTCGCGCCCAACGGCCTATACCCCAGCAGACTTCTGGTGCGGCACTTCCGCAAATGCTTTTTCAAAGGTTCCGGCGGTGTTTTCGTGGTGTGTTTCAGTTTGCTGCTCTGTTATTTCTGGCGCATTCTTTAGGATGTGTTTGCAGCAACGTATAGCGGCTACATGAAGGGGCTCACTGCTCACGTAGCCAATGGGCGCCGCGCAAAATATTCTTCGTGGCGTTTTGATAAGCGCCGCCTTCTGCTCCGTGTTGCCTCCGATAGTGGTCGCGCCTATACAAACAGAAGATGCATAAACTGCCCGAGAAGTCTGTCAGCCCACTTAATGGGGCCGGTTGGTTCTGCATGGCAACAATGCGGATTTGAAGACGCGGACCAGGATTTACAGCGCACACCTTTTCTCTGTCTGCCTCTTCAAAGCGCACCCACATCGTCGACATGCAGACGAAGAGTCGCTCGATTCATTGTGAAGTTGTTCAATTAAGCTTTTCAACTAGAACTGGAAACCTGCCCTCCTGTTGAACCCCGAACATATTTGTTTTCGTCTAAGCATACAAACTCAGTATAAAACGCTTATTTCTGCGTCTGTGTCACACCAGGCACTTTTTAAAGAGATCAGCGACAATCGGAATCGCTGGCGATCCGAAGTGTCCATGTGACTGAGAAATTATAAAATGTGCTGATGTGATGACTTCAACTGCGGCTGCAGGGTCACGCGAACTATTATGGTTTACTCACGAGTAAGCTATTCATGCATTACACGTTCAAGTTGAATCTACCTAAATTTACAGTTCATGTTCACACCCAAAAGATACATTAGCGAGAATGCGGCGATGTTCATTAACAGCAGAAAAACAGGCGATGAGTCATTTGCTCACACAGATGAGATCCTACTCGCCGGCGTCCCTTAAAAAAATCGAATGCAACGACAACGAATCGTGCACACCACGACTTACACTATGCGGCAAATAATGTTAAGTGCGGGTACATTGTGTCTCGTGTTGTTTTGAACAGTGCACATAATTGATATCGCTCAAACTATAAAATAAACACCCTTGCGATGGATTTTCAGTGTTAGCTTTCACGTTTTTCTGCCCGTTTCAGGCGTCAGTACACTTACGTGTCACGGGTAGGACACGACAGTGACTGTATGCTGTGTTTCAGTGACTGGGCGTTTTCGACTATAGTCTAACGTCTGAGTATCGCCTCTGTGCTATCAGTCTGCGCCGAGCTTTGCATTTCATTTGATGAAGTGCAGAGCAAACTATACGCGCTCTTATAATGGGAATCTAGTTTTCTTACGTGATCGCTACAATGCAGGCACCCTTTCTATCGTCATCGGTGAAAACAGAACGTTTTGACTAGCATATAAAATTATTTAGGCATGTAGACTGCATCCTGGCTTGACAAAGCTCTGCTCGAGTTGCCAGCGCTTCATCAAAATAATTTTATTTGCATAAAACACAGGAACACAAGCAGCCGCGGTCAGCAACAAACGCTAAAACCACGCAAAAACAAGCGAAAACGGAAGCTTCCAGGGATGGTTTTCCGGTGAACGCACAGTGTTGCTAGATACCGGCAGGCTCTGGCGAAACCGTCTATACAGGTTCCTTTTGGCGTTGCTGCTAGCTCTCCCGCTTAGCATCAAGCCTTGTTTCGCGAAGCGTGACCTCCTTTTCGGCAGCACAAACTTATTCTATGTCGGGCCATTGCAGCTACTGAGCGAGCACGCCACATGCGCATGCGAGGTGGTTGCATCTGCGCATGCACGTCTTCGCGTGACGTCACTACAGCGACCGAAAGGCTTTTCCATGTGTTTTTGCAGCTTTGACGTCAGCGGTTGCTGCTATGGCGAAGGGGCGACGGCACAGCGTGAATTTGTGACAGGTCAACGTGAATGCTTGGGTGAGTTGGTAGCTCACAGTGAAGAAAATTTTGAACACTGCCGAAAAAAAAAGCACAGATGTTCAAAAAGAGGCTGACGTGGACAAGCGTGACAGGGTTGAAATTATGGCTTGCTAGAACAGCCTCGCTATAATGTAAAAAAAAAAAATTCAAATCATGAATATTAGTTGTAAAGGTAGCTTCTCTGTCAAGCGACTCTGTCCACAGCGGTGCACGCTTTACAAGGTTGGCATTCAAGGCATCTTGAGCTAACCGGTTTCTGTCGTGTTAGTATATTATGTTTCACACCACTGTATTTGCGAGACAACGCTTGGTAAGCGAAAGAAAAACCCAGTAAGAAACATGGCTTACGCCGCTTTGAGATTCCCGCACCAATTCGCCATAATGTCATAGTGTTTGATGGCATCGGCCAGGACATACATAGTGTCACGGGGGTGAGAGAATGAATGAAATACATATTTACAAAATATACAGGGAGAGTCAGAGGCAGCTGCCGCCAAGATGGAGGTACAACAGCAGAAACAACAAGAGCGCGATCGCATTCATCGTCTTCGTCGTCTACCTGATGCTCTCTCGTTGCCGGTGTCTTGTAACAATAGTATGATGGAATAATGAAGCAATTTTGGGAGCATACAAACGAAAATGCAAACATACATAGCGAATGAGGAGCGGACACTGCACACGGCATTTGGACTGTCATGTTCTCTTCCGCTGTGTTTTTTTGGCACGCCAACCCTGTTTCACGATGAATTCTCTATGAACTAAGGTTTCTACCTTTAGTAGAAGAAGATATTGAAATGTGCGACGTAACATCGAAATTCAACTGCTAACAATCCGGCACTAAATTCAGTAATTAAATTTGTCTTTTTCTCTTCGCATAATGTACATACAGGGTCGGCATTGATGGGAATAGAGAGTTCTCAAGGAATGTATAGAGAATAAACGCCCCAGTTTTGGGAGCGATGCTCCCGTGGCCGGTCTATGCGTTACAGGAGATAGACGATGTGGTGGCGGCAACGACAGGTGCACGCATTCATTCCTGGTTCGAGCCACTAGTTAGCAGTACTGCTAGTTAGCAGTAGCTACAATGTGACACGTCAAAGATGCATTGCAAAAGCTTCGGGAGTGTGCGGCAGAAGCGGGGGCGGCACTGTTGCTGCGGAAGGAGACGCGCCATGGGTATTCAGAGTTACAATAAGAGCTGTACCGCCGTTCGACGTTACTTTAAAAGCCTATAGCGAATCTTTTTTAACTTATTTGGTGTTTCTGTGTTAGGTGAGTGTCCCTACATGGCTTCATACGACGGAGCGGTTAAAGCTACCTGATCTTACCTTCTTATGTTATAAAACGTGCTATTGAGTGATCGATATTCAATATAAATATCGCCAGCCCCGCGAACTCTGATTCAAGTTTTTGCTCTGGAACGCAACTATCAATATTACCTAAAAATTTCGTTGTGTAATGTTTCACACGACTGTACCAACACCCTTCCTTGTGCAGTTTCATTTTAGCAGTAATCGATGGGTTCTGGTGAACTTGACGCAGCACGCAACAGCCGCGTCCAACCAGGAGGTGCTTAGATCTGACCCTTACAATCATTGGCGTACGCGCTTGTTTTTCTGTTCTGTAACCAACCCGTTACACTTGTAACCACCACCATGCGCAGGTTGCGCCAGAATGCTCGAGCCATGGTAGATTATTTGAGAATATTCCAATAACATTGCGCGCACAACGCGAACAATACAGTTTATGCTAAAACTACTGCTGCCACCAGCAATAACGGTGTAAGATTCTATGCCACGTGTATAAATGCCGATACGTCTTACCTGGTTGATCAGATACTTTGGAATGCGGGTACACAAGTGTAATTACGCGAAATACAATTACGGAATGTTGTTATCTGGCTGTTTCTAAGATTCTACGGAAGCAAGTTAGCTTACTTCAGTCGCTGAAAGAATCGTCCAGAAATTTCAGCTAGGTCGCTGACGGCAGCTTTCCGCTTTCTGACGCCCATGTGTTGGGGTGAATTTCTCGTGCACCCCAAGCCTACTTTAATTAAATCTGTCAAGCTTAATTACAATTACTCTAGCAAGTGTCTTCCTTAACAAAATTAACGTGAAAGTTATCCATGCATGCAAAACTAAACTCTTGCGAAAGTAGCTGAGACGGATACGAATTCTTGAAGAAAAAATAAATTCAATGCTTTGCAGAACGCGCAGCAAAGTCACAGTGAACGTTTAAAAGCGGCCCTTTTAAAGACTTCTTTAAGCACCTTTAAGGCAACTACTACAGTATACTTGTATGGCACCCACTACTCCATAAATCGTCATAACTTATGCGATGTAGCAAATCGTATAAACTCCGTTATTATTCCTTCTTCGTAGTAGCGTGGTAACACGTGTAAGACATTACGTCTATTTTGTTGATGCTGTGGCTGGTGGAACGATGGATGTTCTAACATTAAGAGACCAGAGAGACGCAATGAGCTCTTCCCGCAATGAGATGTTATACATTGCGGCTGATGAGTTATGGCTGAGCATTTTGTAAAGAGTTGAAAGCAATGGACGACCCCCATTACACAACTCGCGTTACACAACTTGCGTTGTGTAACGCTTGGTTGTTACTTTACTCTTCTCACTTACACATGTTAACGTGATTCCTTCGCCGGCATGAAGCCAGCATAGGCTCTGTGGAAGATTACTCGGCTCCCACGCAGGGGACTCGGGTTAGAAACCTACTTTCTCTAAAATATTTTGTCGTTTACTTTCTTTTTGTTTCTTTTTTATTTCGTGTGGTAACGGCTACCGATTACCGACAGCGAACAAATACGGTGCCAAAACAACCGTAGTTGTGATGTCATAACAGCTTTCGCTGTGAAACAGAAACCACTTACGCTCTGCCGAAGTGACAGACAGCTGAAAGCGCGACTTCTTGGCATGCCCGTCGAGATTCGACGCTGCCCGCTGCAGATCAGGACACGACTTATAGAAATCAAAAGCGGAAACTTATTGCCTACCCAGAAACCTCAGGCGCACATGTCCCTCATCTGATTTGTCGCTTACATGAAGGCTAGCGATAATAAAATTAGAAAATTGTGAGCGCTTCAGCAATTGTCCAGATTACTTTAATAAGGTGAAAGCACTGTCAAACGCGGGTTCCGCTCTGGTTGCCATTTTGTTACACGTGAACCACAGTAAAAAGTGCGCGCTGAATTTCGAATTGCCTATCACCAGGAGTGCAGTGAAAGCATAGAAGCTGCGGAATTGTTTTCGCTTACACCACGAGAACTAGCCCAGATAGTATTCACAGCCCTTTGAAGACCAATTTTCCCAAGCAGACTTTCACGGCAGTTGACTTGCAATGACGAATAGGATGCAGTGATACGCAAGCTCATTGATGGGTTTCTTCACAAGCTAACGCTTTCTCGCAGTCGTGCAGTTGTACCTCTCACCTGGTACAATGGCGTCGAAGTAGTAGGCGAGGAATCCGTACAGGAATATGTCCACGCTGAGCATGATCATGGCGCTTCCCACGGAGAAGTCGTCTTCAAAGAGGTCAGCCCAGTGCATGGCTCCTCGGACGTCCATCTGGCTCACCTTCTCGATGCCCAGGGTGAAGGCGGCAGGCGAGAGCAGCGCCACCGCGTAGAACACCCACGCGGCCACGCGACCCCTGAGGAACACGGCGAGCATGTAGAAGAAGCTGAAGAAGAGCATCATCAGGCCCACTACGGAGCCAGCCACCTTGGACTTGTTGAAGAACGGCGTCGCCATGAAGCTGAATGTGACTATGGTCAGTCCGTAGAGGAGGGACAGTACGAATACGATGAAGATGTCAGTGTTTGGCAGGATGTGCAGCACGTACACCATGAAGGTCATAATGGCCGCCACGTTGGTCACCACAATGGCTTCTACGACGGACCAGGCGGTCCAGTAGGCGGACGGCATCATGCCCATCATGAGCATGCCTTCCTTGATCTTGCGCTCCTTTTCGAGTACGATATTGACGCAAAGCACGGAGACGAAAGGCGAGAACGCCAATGTGAGGTATAGCGGCACCAGGGTGCGCCACGTGGTGCCCGGGTCCACGTAGCCCGGCTTGGGCAGAAGCCTCACCACCACTTCGGGCAGCCGCACGTCACTCCTGGTCCACAGCTGGACAATTAGAAGACGGGAAAAGTAGGAGAGGTAGACTGGTGTTAAGTTTGCCGTCTGTCACTCTTACTGTCCTTCCGTATTTGTGTGCGCTGTACGTAAGCTGACAGTGCGCCTTCTATATGTACAGAAGCACTATAGAAACTGGCAAAAACCAGGAGCGTTGCTCTTAAGTACGCGATGGGTCATCGAACGCGAAATGCGAGTGTTTGACCTTGAAGATCTCGAATAGTACAGTAGTCTACACTTGTGCGAAAGCATAACTGGCACAGTAGAGGTCGCGCACTAACCCAACCTACAGAAAGTGTTGCATTTCGGTACTTTCAGTGGTAAACTAGCAGTAAACTAGAGAACTAACGGTCATACCACTGCTGTCGACAGGTCAGTGATTCTGTTTTCGTGCCATTGCTTCTGTATTATTTCAGCATGTTTTGTATCTTGTACTAAGTTGTTGCCGAATTTTTGTGTTAAAGAATTCCACCACTGTCTGCATGTCTTTTCCACTGTGAGTGCTAGTAGTTTTTGTATATTTACCACACGCATACGGGTATTCGGTGCGATGAATGCATGTATGGTGCTAGAGGACCAGTCAGGTGACGTATGTTTCAATGTCACCCCTTTCCACAAGCACCATGGCAATCTTGTATCGTTGCACAAGTAAATAAATAAACAAATAAGTAAATAAATAACAAATAAATTATTAAATATTAGGTCTGCATGTTTATAATGGCTCAGCATGTCATTCAGCAGCTGCGCAATTTCGAAAGCGGAATGTGGCAACTTAAGGGCGAAATGCGCACGTTTCTCATCGGCAGACATACCACGGCATGGTGAACCGTTCACTACATAACGAACTTTTGCACATTGTGTTTAGGATGTTCTACAGAACAATCCCGCGTACCATGTGCACACGAGGCCCAAATTTCTAGTGATGACGTCATGTTGTCATGTGCACGTATTTTCATACGCAGCTCACCTTGATAAACGTGTAGTCGATGGCCGCTTGGAGCACGCTGAATCCGCTCGAGTAGTAGCTGCCGGCAGGGCACAGTGTCGGGTCGGATGAATGCACGAAATGCTTGACCCGACACATCTCTGTCAATTCAAAAAGAAAAACAATTTTATTAACCCGACGTGGTGCATTTAAGACTGAGCAGAGTATCTTTGAAAACGAACCACTAACTAGAGGACAGCCTTCGATCTTCAAACGACTGGCCGAGCCTGCAGTCGCAGAAAACGGAAACGCACATACGTTTTTTTTTTTTAACGCGATAGCTTTTAAGAGCTCGTTTCGCCAAAATACCGGCGTCGGTACCGGCATCGTTAATTGTGAGCATAAAATCTTCATCTTGTGTGTCACCAAGAAATCTACAAAGATTCCAGAAAGATGCACATAAAATAAAGAAAAATTCTGGGTCCCAGTGGGAATCGAGCCCGGGTCGTTTTCGTGGCAAAGGGGTGTTTTACCACGCAGCCACACGTCTGCTTGTAATTAAAGTGAAAATAATCTGCTTGGACATTCAGTGAAAGTAACTTTCAAGCTGTACAAAAACACGCGCACTGTATACATGCTTCACAATGCAACATCAAATATTGCTGTAATAATGCGTGGTACAACGTACATTCTCATCGGGCATCAGAACATGTGATTATCATAATCACTTCATGGTTTAAAGCCAGTCACCCACCACCCAAGGCACACCCATTACTGCACCCATTCCCTTAAGGCCACGTAGTGGGTGCGTAGCAAGTTTGAACAAATTTCGCGCAATAAGTGTTTGTATATAGAATGCACCCAATTTTTCTTTCTTCGTAATACGACAGAACTGCCCGAGTGATGAATTCGCGCCACAAAAGTATGCGTAAGTGCGGCATAACATAGGCATAAGATAGCGTGGAATAGCGTAGTACATAACTTGGTGCTGCACAGAAGAAAATGTCTATGGATATCCTTGCAGGGGGGGGGGGGGGGGGAATGCGCGATGGGAAACGCAGGAACTGTGCTGACGCATTGCCCTCTCTAAGTATAAGTAAGTCATTATGCTTTTAGATCCGCATAGCTTCAGCAATACGCAGCATCAGTACAGTCGACAAAGAAGAAAAATATGTGTTTTCGTTCCCAGTGGAACTGGGCGAATGCATAAGATACACCGTGGCTTTCTCTGAAATACACGTGCCGTATTCACCTAAGGGCATCTCTAGGCCCCTCACACCGACAGAAGGCACCATGTACCGTAAATACCCTGACACAAAACGCACCTAAAATTGACAGATAATCATGTGAAGATTTAAGATTGGTAGGGAAGTGGGGACTGCCTAAGCAAGCCGCTGTCAAAAGCAGTCTGTCAAAAGCAGTTGATTTTGAGGATATCACCGATAGGGACGATGCTATTGTCAGCGTTGGTTTGCCTATGGCATAATGAAAAGATCCTTAAAAAAACACGCCTCTTAGCTCCTATCTAAAGGCACAGGGTCGTTGAGATCGATTACTACGAAAACCACAAGATGAGATGCCTGCGCCGAGTTTCCCCTCTAGTTCGGGGACAGCCCAATCTCGCTTGTCCGGCACACTATATAGTGCGCATATCCACGCTGCCCACACGAGTGAGGAACTGCCTATATGCGCATGCATGTTTCGTAGAGTATCGGCGCACGCCTTCATAAACAATACGAGATGAAGACTGCCGTTTATTTTTTTTTACGTATGACTATAGAACATCCTTACATATTCAATGATCGTATTATCATCCCACGCTGTTTTCACTGAACAATTTTCGCATTCTTATGCACAAATCCTCCGCATCCTTACCTATGCCGACGTCCTTCAGTTCTGGCGACGGTAGGTGTCGAAGAGGAAAGCGCAGCTGATAGGAGCCGTT
Organism: Rhipicephalus microplus; assembly: GCF_043290135.1. Taxonomy (NCBI): domain Eukaryota; kingdom Metazoa; phylum Arthropoda; class Arachnida; order Ixodida; family Ixodidae; genus Rhipicephalus; species Rhipicephalus microplus. The sequence continues at coordinate 134,710,859 of NC_134702.1, read as the reverse complement.
CTTTGTTAGGTCGTCACCTTCAAAGACCACGCCCACTAAAGACCGCGTCGAGTTCTGCCGGAATGCCTGGGCGCGCAAAGGATGAAGACAGGCGTGAGAAAGGAGAGCATAGTAAGAACAAACAGACAGATTGTAGACAGACAGATAGATAGATAAATAGATAGATAGATGGAACGATAGATAGATAGATAGAACGATAGATAGATAGATAGATAGATAGATAGAACGATAGATAGATAGAACGATAGATAGATAGATAGATAGATAGATAGATAGATAGATAGATAGATAGATAGATAGATAGATAGATAGAACGATAGATAGATAGATAGATAGAACGATAGATAGATAGAACGATAGATAGATAGATAGATAGATAGATAGATAGATAGATAGATAGATAGATAGATAGATAGACAGATAGACAGACAGACAGACAGACAGACAGACAGACAGACAGACAGACAGATAGATAGATAGATAGATAGATAGATAGATAGATAGATAGATAGATAGATAGATAGATAGATAGATAGATAGATAGATAGATAGATAGATAGATAGATTAGCACAGCATATAGCATGGCGCACCTCCTCCATGTCCCTGGAGGTGTTGTACATGGAGTAGTTGAAGCCGCTGGTGTACGTGTTGGCGTTCAGGTAGCCGATGACGTCTTGCATGAATCGCCTGGTCTGTGGCGTGGATGGCGCCGCCATGATCTCGTTGGTGAGCTGGGAGAGGTGTGACGGCGTCACCAGCCGCACGTGCCCGATGGGCGTGTAGTGGGGCGGCTTCGAGCTCGGCTTCAGTCCGCTCCGAATGCTCATTAACGAGGCCACCATGAGCAGCGGCATCACCACCTCCTGCGAGCATCGTATACGCTTTGTTGCGTGCAAATGGTGACGAGGAGAATGGAGCGAGCCAGTACCTTGCAGATATACGTGGCCCTACACATGCTGACGTCGCCAACCAGGCGCCCACCTTTTATATACATCTAGGCGAAGGCCAAGGCAGGAATTGGGGTGTGTGTTTGAGTCCCTTTTCCGCCATCCCTTCGAAGTTTTGATGAAGGGGCTGGTGTTTTACAGCATATTATGAAAATGTTTTTTTTTTTTCTCGAGTAGTAAGACCTTCAGCAAGTGCCCCCGCGCTCCCTATCCCTCGAAAAATATTGCCAAGGGGTGAGAGTAGGCATGTTAATGATGTTAATGACGACTTGTATCCTGGCTACAGACCTGTCTAGGAGGTATTGATGCACACTGTTGATGCCGCCAACCGAAACGAACTTGCGTTTAGGTTTGCCTATGAAATACTGGTAAAGTCGTAACGCAAAAAAAAAAATAGAATGCGCTTATTGACTGATAAGTGCGTGAACGAACATCCTGTGTGCATTTTAGGTAACGCACTGGCGTGCTTAAATGCCATAGATAAATGTTTTCTGTATAGGCTACGTCGTGGTTTGGTGGCGCGGAATAGTAATATGTTAGATAAACATTATCTTTTCATTGTGCTACTGTGACAGATAAAAATACGTGTGCTTTCTTTGTGTTATCAGTGACATGAAATCATTAAATGACTTGTAGGCTTTAAATAGGCTATAGCTGGAAATGAGAACCTGTCCTAATTTGTGCTATTAGGTCAACGTCGCTCAGTCGCTGTTATTAGGCAAAATATACACGTGCGTGTGGAAAGACCTTAGCGACGAGGAGTAATCTGCCTTTTTTTTACGTTGAAATATTGAACAGCCACAATCAACAGCCATTCTCTCCGTGAATCACCAAGAACTCCGCGTACTTGGTGTTTTAGGAATTTTTTACTACGCTGTTACGTTTGGTTGATTGATTTTTTTGGCAAGCACTTGTGAAGAATTTTTTAATCTAATTTTTTCATAAAGTTATCTTTTTGTACATTCAATGTGTGCCATCACAAAGAGCTTGCGTTCATCGTAATAAACCAGTTGCGAGTTCTGCGCTGTGTGTGTTCCTTCTTATGTGTTTCGTCTTTTTGTGCTAGTAAATCTGTCTTGATGAATGTAGCCACTTTACGAAGGTAGAAGTTGAGATACGGAGGTAATTAAAACAGCTTATTGCTGATAAAGTTAGTGCTGTAGTGGCACATTGGAAGTAAACTATGACCCTCGCGCAGCGTTTTCATAACCACGCGACGCATTCAGACCTACAAGAAAAATGGCCGTCGCCTCCTGGGCAGAGGGCCGGGCACCGACTATGAAAAACGTTTACGATGGAGGGTGGAACAACCCCGTATGGTGCGACAAACCTGGGCTTAGCCTGTGACTTACCCAGAAGGTCTTCGCCTTCTCCGTTTTCTTGAGCAAGTAGTTTCGCCATATCAGGGCCATGAGCTGAGTCCAGAACATGCTACGTCGTGGCACCGCCATCTGCGAACAAAAATGGAGACGTGTCAACGCCGAACGTGAATGTCTTTACGTTACGAGTCAACGTGGACAGTTCCATTACAATGAAGCCTTGCTTTAAAGGAGCCGGGGTCACCCAAAGAATCAATGTGAAGAAGCAAAGTCGTGAATTGAATGCGCGTGTCAGTGAAAGTGCACGAAAACCGAACTATTGGCAGGTAGACACAAATTGGAGGTCAAAAGGAGATATAAATATTAATCTATAATGTATGCCAGAGAAAATACATCAGAAAAAGGAAAAAAAAAAGGACAACTATCCACGAAAACGCCGTGTTTGCGTTCGTTATGTTGCTTTCAAAATTCACATTCGTTTACGATTTTTTTAAATACCAAAAGAAAACAGTAAAATATTTGTTACCGCAAAATGGATGATCATCGAGTGAATTCTTTATGCATTAGCATGGTGGGGACCAACTGGTAAAAAGTATACCAGTTTGCGTGAAGCCAACCACTGGCGTTCGATCGCCTGGTGTACCGCGTTTCCTGGTATACTATACCAGCCACATTCAGTGATGCTGGCGGTCAACTAATGCATTTCGACTGACTCAACGCGCATTTACTACTACATCATAAGTGATCTTTAATTGCACAAATCTTACCGCGAGGATCCGCAAGGTACAAACGGACAGTATCTGCCATTTCCCTTTCATCATCTTTGCTCCCGGAGCACCAATGTGTAAGGACGGCAACAAGCTATAAATCGGTAATCCGCCACGCCAACCGACATTTCCTGTTGATCCACGGGTATGCGTTGTGAGACAACCTCTTGATTCTTCAGCCAATATTTTGAGTTTAGGCCAGCTGATATAGTTATACGTATATATGGATGTATAGAATGGTGGCGGCAATTTCAAGGGCATTGCGTAACGAACACTTAAGTATTGCAACGATTAGCCGCGTCTATAAGACACACTTCCTACGCACGATGGGGACGGCTTGAATCAACTAATGTTCACTAAATAAACTGCATACTGGCTAGCCAAAATACAGCAACGCGGTCAAATTTCTGTGGAGCAGAGAGTTGTTGGCCGACTAATTCGCAATTCATATTTTAATTTTAAATTTAAAGTACATCCCAGAAAAAAATAGAGTCAACGAAGCAAGCTAGGGGAGGCCGTTAAAGCAGCTATATAATATGGAAATATTTGTGCTATAGTAGTGACATTGACTGAATAAAGAAGAAAACGTGCGGTTACAAATGGAAACTATCGGGGCTTTCTCAAAAAAAGCGTAAACAATATAACTACTTCAGATACCAGAAATCGAACTCGAGTCACCCCGATGAAAGCCAGATGCGCAGTATACAGCCACTGTTATGCCGCACAGCTGATTGGTCTCCCATCCCGACGTCAGGCTAGTGACAGGATGCTATACCACCACAAAGCTGGCTCTTTGACCGCGTCCTTGAAGGTTCAGCCTGATGATAATGATAGAAATATTTTTATTCAAATGCAAAGAAAATGGGGAGAGTCTTTATATCGGGACACCTACGCCAACCTCTGCGGCAGCCCGGGCCCGCTGAATGAGCGCCCGACAGACCTCGCAGGCGCCGTCGCGAAGGGTGCCTCCCCACTGATCTGGTGTACGGGTGGACTAAAGCATCGGTGAAAGGGGAGAGAAGTAGGCTGCGGTGCACTCTACAGTGACGTAAAAAGTTGTGGGGATAGCGCCACATCATGTACAGGCATCGGTATAACGAATCGGGTATATGCTATGCATAAAGTGCAGCTTTGGGAAAGGCCCAGTCTGCAGCCGGCGAAGTGCGACAGCCTCTTCTCGCGTGAAGGACTTCGTGGGAGTTGCCCTTTCGAACTCGCGGTGTATAGACAACCGCACAGCTTCTTCGTGTCCACGATTGCTAGGGACGGAACAAAACAGCTCTCCTTTTCAGCAGAGAGCCGTCTCATTGCAACAGAATTGGGCTGCCATCAGCCACCCAGTCGGGCTCTTGCCGGTGACCTGAATGGTATCTCGAGGCTACGCTTTGCTTTCTGCACGTCCCTCTGTTACATTCTCCTGAACTAATGCACGTCGTTGGACTACTTCGTTTCTCTTTTTAAAAGACACGTTTAAACTCCACTTCGTGCGTGCACATGTTCTGTTTCACACATGTTGCCTTCTTCGCACAGCTTAAACGTACGGCAGCTCGTATCATCATCCCCAGCCTAGTCTTCACGACCGAAGCTCGTTATGAACTATATTTCGGGGGCTGTGGCGGCGTTTAGACTTTTAATCAATCAATTAATTAATTTTATATTCATTGTCACACGCCCTGTAGAGTGATGACGCAAATCGCATACATATATTGGTGCAGCGAATAGTTTGCTGCGCTCACACCCACATACCGCAAACTGTGCTTTCCGGATCGCGCCAAGCGAACGTTAACCAGAACGTACTCCAGCACCTCCTAATCGTTTTACGCCGCGCACTGACAACGAACTCGGAGCTGCGCCACGCAAAACTCGTGCAAAAGCCAGAGGAAGAAAGAGCCGCCACGCGCTTGTTGTCATAAAACGTTTGCCCTCGTGCAATAGAAAGTTACTTTTTATTAATATGTTGATTGATATGTGGGGTTTCACGTCCCAAAACCACCATTTGATTATGAGAGACGCCGTAGTGGAGGACTCCGGAAATTTCCACCACCTGGGGTTCTTTAACGTGCACCCAAATCTGAACACACGGGCCTACAACATTTCCGCCTCCATCGGAAATGCAGCCGCCGCAGCCGGGATTTGAACCCGCGACCTGCGGGTCAGCAGCCGAGTACCTTAGCCACTAGACCACCGCGGCGGGGCTTATTAATATGTTTCGAAAGCACATGTGCCAGACAAATGTGCCCGTGCACGCGAGGTAATGTTACCAGACTACCTGTTAACAGTGTTTCAGTCGTATAGGTTTCGTTTGCTTCGCGGAAAATGAATGAGAAAGATCAGAAGATATCGTGGTCTAATATTGAAACGTAAGTATGGCTACCGGCAACCACTCGCTAACTATGTGCAAACATTTAGTTACGTATAAACCAGTGCTACGAAAGTCCTCCACTCTGTTGACGCCTCAGAGGTCGGTGCTTTCCTTCTTCGCCTGAACGAGCCACGCGAGAAACGCCCTGGACGCGACGTCTTAGCTCGAGACAAAGACTACAAACCCAAAGAAAGAGACAGACAAAGCAAAGGTCAGCGCGGCCACACCCAATACTAATCGAACCGACAAAGCATTTTACTGCACGGCTCTGAAAACGCCTCGACGAAACCAGCACTCATCATGCTCAAAGTGGTGTCACTACGGTGGTCTATCGGCTAAGGTACTCGGCTGCTAACCCGCAGGTCGCGGGTTAAAATTCCGGCTGCGGCGGCTGCATTTCCGATGGAGGCGGAAATGTTGTAGGCCCGTGTGCTCAGATTTGGGTGCACGTTAAAGAACCCCAGGTGGTCGAAATTTCCGGAGCCCTCCACTACGGCGTCTCTCATAATCATATCGTGGTTTCGGGACGTTAAACCTCACATATCAATCAATTAAAGTGGTGTCGCTAGGCCAACAGGCTTCTACCAACGTCGAATTTCCCGAAAGTCACTTGTTTCTACCAGCCTTAATGTTCGGACATCATTCTCATTTTGCTCGGAAAGACTGCCGATACCACACTAGGCACTGAAATTGAAACCCGGTGGACAACCTCCGGAAGCGAAACACACGCTGTGAGGTATGTTCTGGTAATGATGAGATTCGTACACTTGTGCGTATTTGGGCCTGAACAAGAATTCCGATGCACGCTAGCATATTTGGGCTCTGCACCCATCGAAATGCGACAGCCGGGGTCGGGACTCGAACTCGCAACCTTTTCGTGCGACAAGGAATGTGATAGACGTTGCATGAGCTGCTGCGACAGGAATCAAGAGTTTTCCGCCCACGTGATAGCATCGGTAGATCGATGCGACAGCGATAGGGATCAGAGAGTCTTACGCCCACATGACTGCATTGGTAGATCGATGCAACAGCATATAAAATTCCAGAGTGTAACTCGACAGCGCGCGTGTTTCTAATTAAATATGCAGAAGATATATTTCCTGACCTTGGCTGTTCCGTCTCCTCTCCGTGGCCCCGGCAAGGCCGCTGCGACTCGAGGCAGTGCACCTGAATGATCAGCAATTACGCTATCACCACCACCGCGGCAATTATCAGTGCGCGCGTAAACGATGCCATACGTGTCAAGGGCTGCAAGCGTACGCCATTTGAGAGTGCGTAGAGCACAATGTTAGGAACCGGTGCATCGTAGACCGGCGCGGGGTCGGTCGATGAAAAAAATAGGCTGAACCCGTTCCCGAGGTAACGGTCAAGCCGAGAAAGAAAGAGTGAAAGGCGCGCACCACCGAACACAATGCGCTTTCGCTTTCTCTTCACCGGCGACTACCGTGATGTTGCATAAGCACGGGACTGGCGTAGCTCTGGTGCAGCCGGAGCATGGCTGGCGCGCGTAGCTTGCTGATCCAGCAATGGGAGCGAGCAGCTTTTGCGGCGACGCGTTTATTATTGTCACTTCCAGTGACTTGACTGGCACCATTGATCGCAACATTATATCCTATACGACCCAAAACCACGATATATTAAAATGAGAAATGCCATTGTAGAGGGCTCCCGGAAATTTCTTCAACGCGGGGTTCCTTAACGCGCACATGAATCTGGGGATTCATGTGCGCACATGAATCGCCTCCTACAAGATGCCGTCGCAACGGCTGGGATTCGATATGGCGGCTTTCGCGTCAGTATTCAAGCATCATTACCATAAAGACCACTACGGCGGGTTCAATTAAGCCACCGCATTTTTCATTATGATAATGTCCCTGCATCTCTAGAGAAGAGGAAAAAGTCTAGGAGCATCAGTCATTACATAGCCATAACATTACGTTACATCACGTTCCACAAAACACTGATATTTTCATAGTAAGAATACCATACGTTGCACGTCACCACTCAGACAATGTCGAGAGCCTGTGGCGTGTTTCGGAGAAGTGAGGAGGCATCGGTCAGCGTGCGCTGATCGATCTTTCCTGAGAGGTTTGGTTCAGGTAACAAAAAGATATTATAGCCATTCTGAACCACTACAGATTTGGTAAAAAGACAGCCCACCTCCGCAAACCTAGCATACTGGAGAAGAGGCGATGATGTGTACGGAAACCGTAAGCCGCCACATCCCTTCACAGCATCCTTTTGGACGCCACGTCTTCGATGATATAAAATAATTTCAGCATCTATGTATATGTTTATTTTTATCTATGTTTTATTTTGGCTACCCCACCCCTCCCTTCTCCTGCAGGTCGAATCCCAGCGAGGAATACATGACAAAATTCAAATGAAGTGCTGACGTGCTTAGTCCTGCCATTGGTTCTTGGGATACAACATCAGTGGCCCGAGGCCGACGTTACCGTCAAAATCCTTCGTATATAACAACAATAATAACGCTGCTCTTGAAACGGTGAAGGCATAGTAAAAAAAGATGGGGCACACTATACGCCCCTCTCCCCCATTCCACCCATGTTTTCCTCATGAGCATGCTTGTGGTGGGAAGGCAAAAGGACAACAAGGCGGTAATGAGGGCTAGTTAATACGTCTTCATGCTTGTGATATTCGGTGCAGGGTAAGGGGAAAAACAGACGAAAAAAAAAAACCCTCCTTTCTTTTTTTGCCGTTCATAAGCCACACGATCAGAATAAAGTAGTTGTTGGCGTGTGCTTCACTCTGTGTCGTCTCTGAATTTTTTTTTGTTGTTGTTTCTTTACCCAGCAGCGGCTCACAAGCATCAAGAGGACAAGCTTGATAACTGAAGGCCAAGTGCTGGTCTGTTTAGAGTGCAACGCCACCGACTAAGATCGCAGTATTCCGGGCTAAGCGTATTCTGCCGTCGGCACTCTGCAATAAGGTTTACTCCTCTTCCCACTTCCGAGTGCGTAGCCCACCGCGGCAGTGCGCACGTACGCTAATTACCGTGCAAATATGACACCTTCCAAACCAATCAAGAAGCCGCGACTAGTCCGAGTTCCTGCTGTTGTATCTACATTTCAGCTGAGGAATGTTAGTGATACGCTCAGAGTTGTACGCTCAGAGTGATAATATCATTGTCCTACCCGAAACAGGGGTTTTCATTGCGGAACACTTTACACGAATCCCCGTTCTCTAGTGGCCCGCAAGTTCACGATTATCGTCACGGTCGCATAAAATCAAACAAGCTTACATTTTACTCACTCATTCAGCTTCTTGAGGGACACTCGGTCATAGTAGACGCGCATGCATGCCGTTGTTTTAAACGCGGCTCGCAGCCATTCAGTTTGGACTGGCGTGTCTATGTATAACCGCCGCACTCACCGCTGCTTAAACCGCGGAGGCAGCGTCACAAGAAAAAAAAAAAAAGGTTAGATTTATGAGGAAGACCTGAGCTCGCTCGTGTTTTCATAGAAAACAATCGCGACCAAAGCGAAATCCAAATATTTGGAGGAAAAGAAAACTTCGCGAAAGCGTTGTCCGTGAATAGGAGTGGCTTAGCCTTTCTCGGAATTTTGGCCAGCCGTTATCTCCACATTTCGGAAAATGCTGCCGTGCGGATAAATAGCACGCATATTCCGGGCATGCGCACACTTCCGCAGCCGCAGCGCCCATCAAGCGTGCGCTGTGCCGGGGCCTGCGCTATTTCCGGGAGCCCGAGCATGTGGGCGTATGTCGTATATGGACGAGTGAAAGAGGGATCCATTTGTGCCCTCGAGGGCGAGAGAGTTCTGGCACCAGTCTCCGGAGCTGAGCACCGTCACTCGTCGTGCTCGTTATGGCGAGGTGCATGCAGCGTATGGAAGGCCGCGCTGCCCGCCGCTGTTCGCTGTTGTTCTTGCACCATCAATTAACGCCCGCAGGCTAGTCGTACACCTCACCCGCCCAAGTCGATCACCTGTCTTGCCGCACGCGCGCACCCTTAAAAGCATGCACTGGCGATTTTAAAGCCTTATTTACGTAAAAGTGACGCTCGTAAGTATTCAAATTTCCCCGCGCACGGTGTCAGACTTCAACGAAATGACTCCGGCCTTCCGTGTGCTCAGATTTGGGTGCACGTTAAAGAACCCCAGGTGGTCAAAATTTCCGGAGCCCTCCACTACGGCGTCTCTCATAATCATACGGTGGTTTTGGGACGTTAAACCCCACGAATCAATGACTCCGGCCTTCTCTGAGTCCTTTTCTATGAGAAATTCGCAAAGAATGGGTGCCTGCCGGAGTCGATGTTTCGACAAGTGGAAATGACTTTTTCAAGACTGCAACTTGCCAAAGTAGACAGAGTTGCTGCCTTTGAAAAAAAAAAAAAAAAAGTCCGCTTGGCAAAACGCCGTGACACCCACCTCCTGCTTACAATTTTTTTCAAAGCAAGCTTTGTTCTTCCTTTTTAACGTCTCTTTTTTTGTGTTGCTTTGCCACTCACACCAATCTCAATTTATGTCATTTTCTGTATCAAGAAAACGATACTCAAACTGTCCACCTGCTTAGATTTAAGGGTCTGCAGTATGTAATAAATAAAAAAATATTCTAATGTGACTGCGCCATTAGGGGGAATTGTCATACGGTAATTTAAGCGGAGCCACTGCGAACTAGTAACAAGAAATGCGGTCGCTAGGGCCAGGAATGGTGAGATGACATTTTTCAACCCTTAGAGGAAAGATTCTTGTGGATGACGCTGATGTTCACAAACTCATGTTGCCACCCGTAGGCGATGACGATGATATATAGCTCCAGTGATATCGTACGTGTGAACGAAGGTAACATTTAACAATTTGCAAAGGTAACGATATAAGTCATTGGCTGGTGGACCTCTTGAAGCTGCGCAATAGTGTACATTTAGCTGCCACACACGATTCGAGATTGGCTGTGGGACTTCTGAATGCGCGCAAGAGTAGAAATTTCACCAACTCGCGTATCAAGTCGCAGATCATGGTCGCAAAAAGAAAATTTGTGGAACAAGCCAGTGCTGAAGCGCAAAGCACATATACATATAATTTAGAAACAAACTGTGCTCAGTGTCCAGCGATCAGTGGCCAGCGCTAGTGTACTATTACACATGGCTGATAATCGAATAATAAATAATTTACATGGGAACAACCGAACCTCAGATGATGGCACGAGTGATGAAATGTAGCGTTGCAGACAGGAACCGTGGTTGTGATAGTATTCGTAAATGTGTACGCATGTAATAATATAGTCTCCAATGAGAGCACTATACGTTCTGCGGTGGCTGTGAATCGTCACTCGTGCATCATCTGCATACCGGTGGATCGGTGAATGAGCTGCGGGCATTCATTTTAAACGTTAAGGCGCTAACTGTGCGAAGACGTGCACTGTATGATAGCTTATGCAATTCCCGTATCTGTTCGTGGCATTACTTTTTTTCTACAGTTAATAATTTTGCCTATGTGCACCGCATTCGTCACACGCCGTAACGGCGAATGTGTAACTGAAAGGAATGTTCTCAGCATTTTTTTTTCTTTCCGTCCCGCTTGAGTGACAAACATCCCATGCGCGTGGGCACACTCCCCTTTCTAAAGAGGTTCCTCCTGAGTGAACTCCCCGTTGTGTTCCATCGTACGGCTGACTCGGGATTTTAATTCCCACAGAAGTAACACACAGCTCCTAATTTAGGAGAGAGTGCCGTGTTTGAATTGGAATATATAAGTGTTGTCTGCTGAAGACACCACCCAAGCTATAACAGTGTAGAAAAATGAAAAATATACGTAAAATACCGTACTTGTACTGTTCCGACTCATACACCATTGCATTAAAAGTGACCCTCAAGCTCGTGTTTGCGTTGTTTTTATTACTTTTCAGATGTTGAACTCTCTGCGCGTTTCAATCGGTTGCGCGCTATAACCGGGCGAATGTGGTATACTATACTACCCGCTTACAGGGCTACACCATCATGATGTGAGCCTATAATCAGCGCTCGCCACTCACGCTGCTTGCATGGCATTATATACATCGATCGGAAGTTCCCGACTGCGATATCTACTCAACGCTCTTGCGTGACAATCACGCTGTCTTCAGCCTGACCTACTCCGTGGCTTGATGGCCAGAATGCACGCCAGGTCGCCCTTGTCCTGTCTTGGTGTTTTACTTATACAACTGTCACGCTTTTTTTACTGCATACCTTTTTGTCGAAATCTCGCGCAACTGACTTTTATGTTTATTTTGAATATTTTCATTTCATATTTATTATTATTTCATATTTATCTATTCACTAACCCTTACAATCTCATCAGAGATTATAACAGAAAAGGCACACGAAAAGTTTTTTTTTCAGTTACACCAAATTGTACAGTATACATTACTATGATAAGAACGCATTGTTAACACAAATTCACTAAAAATTTGTATAAATGGGTATTGAAAGATTTATATTAGAGAAAAACTACGCATTAGTATAATCATATTGGTCCAGTGCTTATCAAGTTTAATTATTGTTCTATAACATTAGCTCTACTGGTTAAGCAAGTAATTAGTAAACTCGCTAGGGATTATTAGTCAGCTCCATTGGCAGGGTTACAACAATATGGGTGCGCAGGACGTGGGCGGCAGGGGGGTCATAGCGCCCCATTCATGAAGGGGGGGGGGGGCTCTGCGAAGAACCTTCGCCCCCCACCTTAAAGGAAACCCTACGTACGCCTATGAACCCTCATTACACGCAAAATGCAAGTAAACAAATCGCTCACCCTCTGGTAAGAAGCAACCTCGTATACGTGAATTCGCGAGTCTCAGTTAGACTATATCTATTACATAGGCCCGAGAGGCAAACTCTTCCTGGCCTTTACGAAATTCGGGTAAACGTAGCTTTGCAAGTAGACGAAGTTGAAACAGGCCTACTGGTCCTGGATTTCTAAGAGGTCCCGTCATGACCCAGTTTCTCGTGCGCACGTGCTATTGCGTTTTCTTTTTAATTTTTTTCCGGAAAATATGAAGCGTCATAGAGTTAAAACTTAGAGAGAAAGTTAAACTTGTAGGTTCGCGGTATTCTACTAACACAAAATGCCAACCTGCTTGGAAAGTTGAATGTTGTGGCCAGTTCTGTTAACATTTCGCACCTGACACTTAATAATTCTGAGAATGTGCATGTAGTACTCGCGCACAGAAGTGGGCGGACACCAGGAATTATCGGGCGCTTTGCAAGACGGTCTACTCGAGACATGGGATGAAGCATGCGAAAACACCTGCGGGCTCTTCTTAAATCCAATATTCGAAATGCGGAAAACATGAACAAAAAATGTGCGATTTTCTACACCATATCAGGGGATGGCCAGTGAAAAACGATTTTAGATCTGCAAGGCATGCAAATGGAAAGGCCTTTGTCCGTTGTAGGGGACATAATGTAGCGATAGTCGTCCGGAGTTAAGCGGACCTCGACATGCTGCTCGAAAACTGCGACACGTAATGAAACTGCGTGCATTTTTTTCTTTTTGCTTGCTTTTTGCTTCATTCAACAGTTATGAGCTCGATATGCTTTCTGGAGCGATAAGCATATCAGAGGTGAAAATTTTTCCTTCAAATTATGAGCCGTGCCTCAACTGTATTCCATTCAACCTTCAATCAGGCCGTAATAAGCGGGAAGAACTTGACAGTTTCTTTTGGCGATTCTCCAGGGCTGTTTAATGTAATTGTGTTTCCGAGACGTGGCTTGCTTCGGGGCAGGACGTTTACCAATTTCCCATGTGTAAGTCGTACTGTACGAATCTATCCGACAAGCGTGGTGGTGGGGTGTCTATGCTGCTAGCAAATGACCTGGACTTAGAAATTCTTTCGGATTTTTGTATTGTGAATCCCAGTTATGAAGTTAGTTATGAAGTTCTCAGCGTGAAGTCTCGTGCACAAGTATTCCGTGTATGCTATCGCACTACCGCCAGTAATTGTTCGCAGCTTTTTTCTCATCAGAATCATTTTCTAAGTTTGTTAACGTGAAAGGATACCATTTGATTTAAAGAGTGAATTTTAACATAAACATATTAGGTGTAAAAAGCACAGCACCGCAATTTTCGTCTATTTTGAATATATATTCGTTTGAGAATGTTACAATGACACCTACAAGATTTACGGATACATCCACGACTCTCATAGACCTGTTTACAACTGATTGGCAACAACAGTTTATACGCTCTGGTGCTCTATTTCGGGCCATCAGTGATAGTTTGGCTATACTTGTTTCTAAAAGTCATACCGTGACCTTATCTATGCCCCCCATCAAGCACTTTCTCTTATATCTATTAATGCCCAAACACCGTCTCTCTTTAGAGAAAAGCTGCTGGAAACAAACGTCAGTATCGTGCTACAAAAATGCAATCCAGACACTGCATATAAGCTATTTTTAACAATACTTCTAAAAGCCTATCATTCTGCATTTATCGTACAAATATTCCGACGCTCCAAAAAAATGTAGAAAACCTTGAATGACAAAGGAATTACTCAACCAAATTACAAAAGAAACAAGATAGATTACAAAAGGCATTCATATTGCTGTTACCAAGTAGCTTTGAAGGGTTAAAAATGAATGCCTACTCTTTCAATTTACTAAGACTGCAGGACGCTCTGCTGAAATTTGGAAAACTAAATACAATGCTTGTAAAATCACATGAACAAACAATTCAGATGTTACAAAACGGCGTAAAATTGGTCGTATTTTGGCAAACAGTTTCAACGACTTTTTCCTTTCTTTTGGGCGTTCTTTAGATAATGATCCAGATTTTACCTATACGAATTCTTACACAGAACATACAATAATTCTTACACCAGTGTCCGACAATGAAGTTACCTCATCTTTTATGACATTAAGCAACAGTAAAGCCACCGATGTGTCGGGCATTCAAGTACAACCAGTGATATGTGTAATAGATATTATAGCACAATTTCTAACACACATAATTAACCAAAATTTGTCTCTAGGAATATTTACACGTGACTTTCAAGCAGCCAAAGTGACACCTATATTTAAAAAGGGAATAAACATGAAATGAGCAACTACAGGTTAATATAGATGTTACCCAGGATTTTGGGAGCTTTAGAAAAAAAAATAATTTTAGAGCGCTTGTCATTTTTAGAAATCTTATGCATCCGGCGCAATTTGGTTTCCGTAAAAAGTCCACCGAGCTCGCCTTCCTTGAACAGAAAAATTTATATGTTAGAAAAATTCTAATGTGAGGAAATGGTGCTGGGTATGTTCTTCGACCTTGTTAACTATAGCATTTTGTTGAGAAAGTTGGAAACTTATGACATTAAAGGCATAGCGCATTTATTTATTTCATCATATTTGAAACATAGAATTCAATCAGTAATTGTTTTTGCTGGAGAAAAATCATATGAAAACAGGTCAGATGTGGTGTTCCCCAGGGAAGTATCTTGAGACCATTTTCATTTTTACTTTATATTGTTACGTGATTTCGGCTGACAAACAGGGCATAGTGGGACATACCCAAAAAAGGTGCCTCAAACTGAGAGTGAAGAAGTGGACGTTGTCGGTGAACTGCGTTTAGGCTGCAGACTAACTACTGTTATTTTCCACAAAACAATATCAACCAAATTCCGCCTATTTATGATGCAGCAAAGTCACTATATACGCAGACGACACTTTTTTTTTTTCAGGGAACTCAGAAAAGTACTAAATTCATAGAGGTAACGAAACTTAATCGAAAATAAATTACTCGACGACTCAACCACTTAAAAGATAACTCCAGTAAAATGAAAGCAATCTTGTATCGACAGCGGAAATCTTGTTCAACTAGCACCGATAGCGTTAAATGTTTCATAAATAGTGTTTGTACCACCAATAAAAATAAAAACTTTAGGCGTCTATTTAAATGAACAGATGACATGAGATGACATTTACGCGTAGCAATAATCCGCTCATGTTTCCGTACACAATCAACAGCTTACCCCTAGAACTGACTAACTCTTATAAATACCTAGGTGTCACCGTGACTAGCGATCTGATCTGGCGTACGCATGTCCAAAACATCATTTCATCGTCTAACAAAACCTTAGGCTTTTTAAAACGTCACCTCAAAAGTGCTCCAATGCAAGTAAGATTACTTGCCTACACATCACTAGTGCGACCGAAATTGGAATACGCATCCGCCATCTGGGACCCGCACCAAGCATACCTCATCTGCGCTCTAGAATCAGTTCAAAACCGTGCAGCTCGCTTCATTCATTCTTCGTATTCATACGACATCAGCGTCACATCACTAAAATTACTATCCAATCTTCCATCGCTCGCTCTTCGTCGGCGCATTTCTTCTCTTTGTCTTTACCATAAATTTTTTCACAGTTCAATCCTGCATCAACCATCTTACATCAAACCCGCAACACGCATATCAGCCAGGACAAGCCACACGCAGCAGGTTTCATTAATGCGCGCTCGAACATCAACATTTCTCGCGTCATTTTTTTCCCGCACAGCAAAAGACTGGAACGACCTCCCTTTTTCCATTGTCGACATAATATGTCCATCTTCTTTTGCACAACATGTCACTGACCATCTTCTAACAAATAACCTTTAAGTGCTTTTTTGAATTACATGTTGGTTACGTGTGTTATTTATTGTACATGCATATTTCCTTGTAATATGAAGAAATGTATATAGTTGAAACCCATGTATTGATTACGTTTGTTAAATATTATTCCCACCCCTTATGTAATACCCCCATTGGGGGTCTTTAAGGAAAATAAACTGACTGACTGACTGACTGACTGACATAAATCACCTAATTAGTAAACTATTTAGTACATTAGGTGTGACGCGCCGTGTTTCTTTCAAATGCACGACAAGATGTCCTTGTATAATGCTCTATTCGTACCAAGACATGATTATGGATTGCTAGTTCGGGTACTAGTACGAAATAAGACATTAACAAGCTCACGGTATTACAAAAACGCGTGATTCGATTTGCATGCAAGGTTCCATGCCTCTCACAGACTCACACACCAGTGACCTTTTTATAGGAAACAACATTAAGTCCATGTTTAACGTTAATTTATGTCCTCAGTATAAATCTAGCATAATAAATAAAGCTAGTACTCTACAGACGCTAGCAGGATTACAGGCCACCATAATAAAGTGATATACGCAAACCAGAAGAATGCAAACTGAGAAATGTTACAGTAACTACGTTCAACAAATGCTTCGGTTCACGCTACCAGCATTGCTAAATAAAATCAGAAAAGAGCAGTTTTTTTTAACATTTGGAAAACATCATTTAAAGAGCTACGGATACTTTCAGCACAATTTCCTTATCACGAACTTGCCTCCTAATCAGCGCCGCCTATTCTCTTTTTCATTTTCGTTGTTTCTGTAGAGAATTTTTGTAATGTTCCTTGTAATGTCTATGCAAGCGCGTTTCTTTTTTACACGGAGGATACCAATGTGCAGTATATTATGTGTGCATTACATTTTTCTGCTTTTTTGTTCATTACCAACATTTACGCTGTAATACGTAAAGGGTGGTCAGGACATTCTCATGCTTATTGTGTCACCTTTTTGCCCCCTGGTCTGCCACAACATCTTGTTGTGAATAAATCAATAAATGAAATGTGTTCAATCTTGTAGCGCTATGTCGTGTGATGAAGGCACTAAAGGAAAAAAAAAACAGCAAAAGGTCATCTTCTTTCTAGATCTCCCCCTCCAGTTTGTACTGATGTTCGTGCATAGTTACAGGCAATAAATGCTACGGAGATAGTGTAAACAGAAAGAAATATGCAGAGAAAATAACACACTGACATCGACACTAGCGTCCTCGTCAGGCGTGAAATTTATGCTCGTGATTGTATTGCCTTTTAACTGAAAAAGAAAGAAAGAACGATCAATTTTGCGTCAGCCCTTTTAAAGAGGTACTGACTCCTTTTTTCGGAGGCGAGTTTACTCTGTCATACAAATCACTCCTATACAAATATGGCTCTGAGCAAGTGTGACGCTCAGCAAATGCTCAAACGATATTTCATTTTGATATTAAAGTCAATTTTCACGTAGCGCACCTATCGACATCGACACTAACTTGACGTCAGGCTATACTGATCCTGGTGACTTCACGCGGCAGTCTGGCCAATTGTAATGATGTCAAGACCCAGAACACGTAAAAAAAAAAAAAAGACGGCAGCTTGCGCGTCACCTTCTCGATCGTCTGCTCGCGCCGTCTGGTCGTGCGTTCACTGTCATCCAGCGGACCTGTGAAGCGAGCTAGCGAGTCCTGAATAGTGTACGTGCACGCGAATACAAGATGTACGCTTATCAGAGGAAAAATGAATTGTGTTATTTCGAATTTGCCGTCATGGCGTCAATATCTCGCCTTGTGAAGTCTTAAACCAGTGAAACGGGAAACAACAGGCGCAATTTTCACCAATTCCCGTCCGACTCGGCGCAAAGACAAGCGCACGTGGGTCGGCGCCGCGGTCGAGGCGGTACCTGGACGCCAATCAAGCGGAGTTTACTCTGTTCGTTGCTCTTCACTCCAGACGTGTACACGCGCAACATGCAGTTGCTGACCGACTTGGGAGTGTCGTAATATTGATGTCATCCCAACGTTGTGCCCCCCTGCCACGACAGTTACCCCACGTGCGGAGCGCAGCAGACGAAGCAGACGATCGAACAATGGACCCACGGACGAGGATACGGCACGAAAACTTGCGCGTGCACATATCGTGGCGCTGCTCACCGTGCCGTGTTCATAGCAATAATGAGAGCAAGGCTTCTGATGCGGTGGTCAGGGAGAGAGTGAATAATGTTGAAAAAAGTGAGCAACACTAAATAAAATCCCCCCCCCCCCCAATATAAAGGGGAAGACCACAGTCACCATCATTATGATCATCATCGTGACCTCGGGATACAGTAGGAACCGAAACTAGCTTTTCAAATCATGTTGATTTTTGTGTGATTGATTCTTGAGGGCACACTCACGCTTACTGCTACATTTTCTACGCTTCGAACGTCGCGCCGAAAACACTCTTTCGCAAACGGGCGCACGGGACTGGTTTTTTCCCCCTCTCCCCCAGACCGCTATTCACAACACGCCACGGAGAAAGACATGCTCCCGCATTGGTACAAAAAAGTTAGCGCGCACCACCATACTCCGGCATGGTCTAGTGGTTAGGATACCTGGCTCTCACCCAGGAGGCCCGGGTTCGATTCCCGGTGTCGGAACAATTTTTTTTATTATAAAGAGTAGCTGTCATGTAAATAAATGATTCGTGCAGCTTGTTTGCGACTTTACTTTTATCCCTCGGCACAGTGACTCAGCAGCAAACGGGGTGCCGCTAGACAACTGAAATAGGCGCGAGAAGCTGTGTCTCGTGGCATATCATCGCGGACGTAGCCAGATATGTTCAGTGGGCATGGCGGGAAGTGGGGGGTGTACTCCCTCGTGCACCTGTGTGTATGTGCGAGTATATTACAGATGCAGATGAAGTTGCGGTCAACGACCAAGTTTTAACAGCACACGAGACACGTTTCGGGACTCGCTCGTGTTTCTTGAGCAGCGAGCACAGTGTTGTCAATGTCAGCCGACTGGGCGAACTTTTGTCCAACTTCTGAGTGGATACACACCACAACACGTAACTATTCTAGGGAGAACACATGCAAAATGCAGTTATTTCTAGGGAGAATCGGGGTGTTCAAAATTTCAAGATCAAGCCCTCGGCTACTCCAACGCCAGCGAAATGTGGCGGATAATGAGCCGAGCATTCACGTCCAAAACACTGTACGCGTGTTTGTGTCTTTTTCAGAAGCCCTGACCCTCTGCTCAGAAGTTACCCGTGCATTCGACACGCGCTGTTTTTGTTTTTACTGACGCTGTCATTTGACCGCATTCCAGCTGCCTCGTTAAATAGGCTATCACCTCTGTACAGGCCCGCAGTTAGAAATATTTTTTTCGGGGGAGGGGGGGAGGAAGGCGCCTGTTGAAGGCCTTCAAAAATCCCTATTTTCATTATTCTCGGCTAATCACTGCGCTTCACACGAAAGTTGATGTGAAAGGAGAGCCTAGCCCCCAGCCCACATGCTATACGCGCTTTTCTGTACCTTTACCCCAGTAAAGGTTTTCAAACTCATGTCGGGTAGCGGGTCACAATAATGAAATATAGTCCAAGGGCTAGCGGGACAGTGAAGAAAATGTAGAGGAGGGTGCAGAGAGCAATTTATAAACGAAATGCCACCAAAGTTTGCTATGTCAAAGTACGCCTTTTCTATATCTCATACAGGTCGCATATCTGAGGGGGACTTGCTCGAGAAAGATATCGACACTGATTTCCAGAAGAACTACAATTCCAAAAGAAAGCTTTTGTTCTACGGTGATGTTCCAACAGAGCGACCGGAAGGAGCTCTTGATAATCCTGCCCCGATAACTTAATTACTGCGCATATCAGATGACTCGTTTTAATCATACAAACTCGTCCGGCTATTGACCCACTTGATGTACCACTGTGTTTCATGCAATGATTAGAGCAAGCACTGATGCAAGTAGGACGAATAAACTGTATACAGATTTGCCTTAGCAAAGTTAACTTTGTCCCCCTGGCTTCAGTTGGAATGACAGTAAAAATTTGTCATTGTCCAACAAAATGCTGCGTGTTAATTAAGTGCAATGGTGGGGTGTCCAAATGCACGAGCGAGAGCCGGTTCCCTTTAAACGAGAAGACGACCTTGAGGGCTATTTTTCCACTGACTGCACGTGCCACAAGCAATTCTTTAAGCTGCAAACACAATTTTTTTACTTAAAATTTATGTGCGCGGAGAATAAGCTGTCTTGCGGTGTTTGCGAAACAACGAGTGTCAAGGATTAAATAAGTATGAACTCAAATGGAAGAAATACCACCACGCGAAGAATAACAGCTACGCCCATGAGAATTATAGAGTATACAGCAACGCTATTGTGTCTTATAGTTATTTTTCTACCAAATTATAAGGAGTCCGAAGGCTCTCTACGGTGTAGATAGTCTACTCTCACAAATAACACTGAGGATGCTCTTTCCCTAATCAGTTATGTAGATGCGATGTGTTGAATGAGGTAGTTAAGTACCAAACTCTACGGTGTTTATATATGGAGTTATTTATGGTGTAGGTAAATTACCATCTTATAAGTTACATATAGGGCACTTCTCTGATTAGTTATGTTGCCCGATTCAGTCATGAATAATGATTCGCTATCATAAATGCGTCAAATTTAACGAGTCATTAGCGTTTTTCAGCGTTTCAAAAAGACTAAAAGCGAGGACGTAGATGGCTTAAAATTAGAACCAATAATGTATATTTTAGATCTCGTATGCACGTGCTTAGTTCAAATTTACAATCTTGTGTTAACTAATTGTTTCCTCAAAGGATGAAAAATGCTAAGGTAACAGTTTTAAATAAGGGTGGGGATAAAAGCAAGTTAAGTAACTGCCAACCAATCACAATTTTGCCTATTTTCGCAAAGGTGTGTGAAAAACTTATTTTCGCGAGGATGTCTAATTTTTACCAAACACAACATTATTACATCGTCACAGTTCGGTTTTCAGCCCCGCCTGTCAAACGAAAGTGCCTTAATATACCAAAAGGAATTGATTCTAAAACAAATAAACGCAAAATAACTTACGCTAGGAATATTCCTAGAGTTCTCCAAAGTATTAGACAGGATAAACCATGATATTATGCTTGAAAAGCTTCACTGTTACAGCATTCGTGGTACAGTTTTGGCTTTAATAATAAGCTAGTTATCAAATCGGATACAATGTGTATCAATAAACCGAGAGCTATCATCAGCCATGAACGTTAGGAATGGTGTACCTCAAGGTAGCATTTTGGGGCCTCTAATATTTAATATTTTTATCAATGATATTGTACACGTCAGCAGCTCTGTAGAATACGCAATCTATGGGGACGGTACAAGTACATTTTTTTTCTGGAGAAACTGCTGATAACCTTATCGTTTCTGGTAATAAAGTACTATGTAAAAGATGTGCCTGGACTGTGGCAAATTCCCTACATATCAATTGCTCTAAAAGTAGGGCTGTACTGTTACGTGCGAAATCAAAATCACTTGAAGCTTCTCACAATCTAATACTTAATAACGCAGAAATTAATCTTTCTCAAACAGTTAAAACTCTCGGCGTCCATTTTCATAAACACATGGCATGGAGTCACCATACCGAGCACATTAGTCACAAGCTTTGTAAAGTTTTAGGTGTGATGCGTCGATGCCAAAATATACTGCTTGCGAAGCTAAAAAATGTTCGTATATAGTGCTCTGTTTTCATCTCATTTACATTATTGTCATTTTGTCTGGTCTACAGGCTCGAAAGCATCATTAAATGACCTGGTCGTATGGCAAAAAAAAATGCTTTGCGGTGTATTGAAGGTGTATTCTATAACGCTAACAATGCTCGAATATTTGAAAAAATACTGAATATTAAGAATCGCTAGTTACTATAAATACCAGCTTTGTCAACATTTAAATCGAAAATACGCCGAGGAAGTACACTTTTACGTACATTGGCCGCCTTGCAGCCTAATCTTGCCAATCGAGTGACTCGGCATATAGAAACTTGGCATGTACCACGTCCTCGCACTAAATATGGGTTCGAAACCCTGAACTACCGTCTACCAAGAGTAATGAATAAATGGAAATTAAGTATTGATAATCTACGTACATTGTCTAAAACTGATATGTTAAACTGGGTATGTGCTGCTTCTGTTTTTCATGAATGCCATGGGTGATAGCCGTTATGGTTACTTTGTTTCAGACAATGCTTTGTTATGAATGATCTTGTATGCAATTTAGAGTGGCTTTTTTTAATATTTGCTGTCACGGGCCACATGCGCGTTTCTTTCTGTATTGTCGGTTTTCGCTGTCTGTAATATTTTTTTGTAATTTTGTAACTTAGATTCTTTTTGTTATCTTTTCCGGGTGAAGGGGCCAGTCAAGCTGTCACATGCAGCTTTTGTCCCTTCACACCAAACCACGCATGCAATGTGTTTTATCACGTGGTTATTATAAATGAAATCAACTCAACTCAAATTCACGTGAAATATTTCCAAGGCATTTATCATCACATTCTAAGTAAGAAAATGAAGAAAAGCGTTTTAGTGTTAATTTTAGTAAATAAAGTTAACGAATGCGAAACTATGTAATTATTTTGTCACCAGTCAGCTTCAGAACACGCATAAAAATTCACTATTTGGCCTGAAATGTTCTTTGGTTGTATTTGTTTCGAGCGGAGGAAAAAAAAATGCTTTTCGCGGTTGTCCAGGAACGCGCCACATAGAACAATCGTCCAACATGGTATAGTGTATCCAGCAAAGTGATAATGAAGTTAAATGATTGCCTGTTGTCCACTCAAGAGGCCTGCACACCAAGTTTCAAGCCATTTGATGAGACACGTGGTGCGTGACGTGCCATTGAAGTTGGCGCGTACTTATGTACACACCGTGACTGAAAAGGGTATATACACTAATAACGTGTGATGGTAGGTAAGGCAGTTCTGCAGAAAACTGCCTCACCCCACGAACAAGGCCAGTCCTCCTCGGTGGAACATTGGCTGCTCGGCTTCAGATCCCAAAGGTCGCATTTTGATGGAGGCCAAGTGGCAAAGGCCCGTGTACTGTCGACCCAAGTGCACGTTAAAGAACACCAGAGCCCTCCACAACGGCGTCCCTCATAACCATGTGCATGGTGGCTTCGGGAAGTAAAACGCCCCGACATTATTAACAAAGAAGGCCAGAAAACGCGAAGCACACACCGGTCTGGCTGGGAGACTGAATGGGCGCGGCCCTTTTTAATTTTTTGCGTACCGACTGTCTCAATGCGCCACCGTGGAATTAATATTTATGCACCATGCACGTGTCGAGCTTTGTGCAGCACATCCGTTTCGGCCGCACCTGGGCCGCACGGTCACACCCATATATAAGTCTACTAACAACAGTATATAGAAAAAAACTGTACAGTTGCTACCACTTAGCTATAGCAGGAAATTGATGGTAAGGGCAGGCTCAGCTAGCATACGACCCTCGTAGCTTCAAACACAGTTTTTACTTTATTTACCCATCGTCGTCTGCTTTCAGTGGCCGCAGCTAGTTGGGCAGCTTGGTCTTATGAACAATTGCGCTTTCGTATCACAGCGAGAAAATGTGCGGCTGTGCCCCTAAATAATCATTTCATGTTGGGGCACCGAGTCATAGTTTGAAGATAAAAAAATTACAGAAAATTTACAGAAAAAAGCAGCTTCGCCACCCAGTCCCAAACCCGCTTGTAATGCAGAAAAAAAATGAGGCAGGTCCATCTACAATCTCATAATGAATAAAATCAAAGTTCCCGTAGATGCAACTTTCTTGCCTCTATCTACTCTGGCAGGCAACCGTGGTTTAATCACGTGATCGCGATCGCGACAGTTCCTAATGGCGTAAGCAAGTAAACCCGAATAAAATGAAGATGACATTGTCACTTATTGTATTGAGCTTATCAGGCTTTATTTTGCAGTATAATTGTAGGCCTGAGCAATTACGCCATTCGTGTTCCCTCTGTTCATCGAAAATCTGCTACCCCATTGAACAGTCGCGTACAAGCCTGCAGCTGTGTCCCCGATCGTGGAAAGCAATCCTGGCCACGGCCATAGTTGTCACGGTAAACGAGTCTGAACGTCAATTTAAAGCTAAGCTGGTTTAACTAAACTAAAAGTCGTCTGAATAAATGAGCCCAGTCACGAAGCTATTAAATATATTTAAGAAATGACAAAGAGAAATAATTTTCTTGCAATAATAAATTATCCTTTCGTAATTCAAAACCACATCTATTGCCACAAGAAGACGCGTCGAAAGCAACAACAGCAGCAGCAACCATTCACACAGAATTAAAATCCAGCTGGCGACGCCGCCTTGAAACTCTCGAAATGACTCGCCGCCACGCCAGAGATTATTAACGTGCGTTCCAAGCACGATTACGTTTCGTTGAGTTACATCGGTTACTACTTCGGAACGGCAGACTTCGCGCCCTCCCTTCTTCGGCTTCCGTAGTAACCTCAAGCACATACCTATAAACATAAGACCTGCGACCCTGGAGGAGTGGCAGGTGGACTCCTCCCCAGACATCATGAAGACACTGCTTCGACATTTGAAACTTCTAGGCCTGTCTGATGGATAGGCCTTTTTTTAGTGGACCCGGACTGGGGTTCGTTTGATTTGAGCAAAGTTGTTCTCTCTCTCTAGTTACCTAAACAAAGAAGTGGGCGCCAATTCTCCCCCACACATCGACTTAATATACGGTGCGGGAGGGCACTGCGAAAAACCTTGTGCATAAACGAGCATTATTGCATCGATATCGTCTGAAAAGAATGTTACCGTCATAAAAGCGGATAAGCTAAATTAAGCGTCTCTAGCCAGTATGAGCCAAAACTTTCATGTTTAGCTATCACGCGGCAACATCAGTCAATGAACCCGTTACAAAAATCGCTAGTAAGTAGCGAGGCGACTAGACAACATTATCAGTTATTTAGCCATGCCTAGTCAACATTATCCAATATGACAGCCAATACTGACCAGCGCATTTTGCATGCGAGTAAGCATGGTGCGAGATAGGGCATCTACTGCTCACCACTCGCCGGTCATTGTTCACGAACTCGTGGGCGGGGAACGCTGAAATGCGCTCTCGCATATTACACACACACACACACACACACACACACACACACACACACACACACACACACACACACATATATATATATATATATATATATATATATATATATATATATATATATATATATATATATATATATATATATATATGCACTTTATTCATGCACTTGAATCGGATAATATATATATATATATATATATATATATATATATATATATATATATATATATATATATATATATATATATATATATATATATATATATATATTATCCGATTCAAGTGCATTAGAACGGTGCACGCTGACGTCTCTCGATGCCTTTCAGCTGGAAATAACTCCCGCACCCTCAAAACAACAGCTCCCCGAGGCACTGTGTGTCATCATCTGGACAGCAGCCAAAACACCTTGATGAAGGCGCAAGGTTCCAAACGTGGGACCGCTAAAGTACAAAAGCGAACGCTCTTCTCAACTGCCGATCTGGTCACACAGACGCCGCTGACTTCTTATATAGCAATTGAGGCTTACGTTCATCGCAGCGTCTCCTACCGCAAAAACATCGTTCGTGAAAGTCAGCTGCATTGTTATGGCAATGCGTTATACCTCATAAGGCGAAAACAGGGACCCTGAAAAACAAAACGATTTTCTGAGTGTTCGTAATGTTCAGTTTCACCATCCCGGAAACACCACTCAGGCATGACGCTTGCATGGTAAGCGAAAAAACGCGCGAATAGAAAATGTGGGTGGAGACCTCACCTGAATATTGCCACACTAAACACCGTGACGTCATAAATTTTCAAGGCGTGTACATCCTCCTAAAACGCTTATAATCAATAAAAGTGCATTATCATCTTTGGGTGCCTCACACCATGCATACGAAGTTTTAAAAAAAAATTCATGTGAGCCAATGTCGCGGAAATACGAAAAATACATATAGAAATCTTTCACTAAACACGCGCGGAAAGATATAGGCGCTGAATTCAAGGATGAAACCAACCGTGATTTTCTCCGCTAATAATGAGCTTATTGTAGTAAAAATTATGATATTGGATATTTCAGAGTGTACTTTATCAATATAAACAAAACCATTGTTTCTCTTCAGTGTCCTTTAAGGAAACACGGCGTCCGGCGATGTTGCGAACGCGAATGAACTCGAAAGTGGAAGGAATACAGAATGCAAAAGAACGACGTCATATGAAGGCATCTTCAATGATGCTATCAATGACGTAACGTGAGTACGTCAACTGCTGACTCCTTGAGATGACCACATTACTTGGTCAAAAGTGGGCTGGTTTCGGGGTTTTTGCAAAACCAGCCAGAAAGTTTCTGCTTAATGGTAGTATCTGGGGGCTCAACGTCCCGAAACCACGATATGATTATGAGAGACGCCGTATTGTAGGTCTCCGAAAATTACGACCACCTGGTGTTCTTAAACGTGCACCCAAATCTGAGTACACGGGCCAACAACATTTCCGCCTCCATCGGAAATGGAGTCGCCACAGCTGGGATTCGATCCCGCGACCTGCGGGTCAGCAGCCGAGCCACTGATCCACCGTGGCGGAAAAAGAAAGTTCCTGAAGAAAGCAGGGTTTGGGAGAAGGGTACTCTCTCGCAAACCTTTCGTTTGCGCAATCTTTGGTGTTAGATAAAGGGAATGCATTTTTTTATCTGGACGTGCTTCGCGCGTTCGTGATTTGATTTGATTGATATGTGGGGTTTAACGTCCCGAAACCACCATATGATAATGAGAGACGCCGTAGTGGAGGGGCTCTGGAAATTTCGACCACCTGAGGTTCTTTAACGTGCACCCAAATCTCAGCACACGGGCCTACAGCACTTCCGTCTCCATCGGAAATGCAGCCGCCACAGCCGGGATTCCATCCCGCGACCTGGGTGTTTTGCGCAATCTTTAGTGTTAGATAAAGGGAATGCATTTTTTTTATCTGGACGTGCTTCGCGCGTTCGTGATTTGATTTGATTGATATGTGGGGTTTAACGTCCCGAAACCACCATATGATAATGAGAGACGCCGTAGTGGAGGGGCTCTGGAAATTTCGACCACCTGGGGTTCTTTAACGTGCACCCAAAGCTCAGCACACGGGCCTACAGCATTTCCGTCTCCATCGGAAATGCAGCCGCCACAGCCGGGATTCCATCCCGCGACCTGCGGGTCAGCAGCCGAGTACCTTAGCCACTAGACCACCGCGGCAGAACAGGGTTGTATTTTGTTAAGTTAGAAAAAAGATGGGAGACCAGCATGGAATGATCAATATTTTCGTTTCTCAGGAATCTCGCGATATTTGACGATGTACGAGAATGCGCGCTTGTTTCAAATGAGTGAAGGTTCCGTGATAACACAACGCAGCGGTGCTCCTGCCCCACCGCAATGTTAAAAAAATTTATCCAGTTTAATATTCATTTATTTGTGTGCATGCAAATACGCAGAGATGAATCGGTTTTTAAGGGGTCCGTGCAATTTGTACTTTTTTAATTTGGTTTCCTTGTTCATGTCCAAGTTACATGTAAAATAAAGCTCCCTTTTGTATGTTCATTACGAATGAGGACTTGAAGTAACCGTTAATGACAAACCGATTAGCTTATTGAATCAGTCATTACAAGTAAAGAGAAGGTGCTTAGTATCTCGACTTAATTACGCAGCCAAATGTATAGATACAAGTGTTTTTCCTCGATAACAACTGACAGCAACGGTACTTGCGAGATCGTCTTCATAAACGCGCACGTGTACATTTAAATTGTAGAGATCAATGAAAGTGTAGTTAGCTAGAAAAACTTTACCCAAATATTCACCGTGTCAGCTTAGCGTGGCTGCTTCTTTCTAAAATTTTCTCGAGGATCGGACGAATGTTTTTCTCATCAGGTGCCCATAATGAGCTGGAATGGCGCCCCATAACGATATCTGGGGTTTCACGCTGGGGCCCAAACCACGATGGTTATGAGAAAACTAGTAGAGAAGGGCTCCACTTATTTCGACTATCTGCAGTTCTTTAATGTGGACTGGCACTGTTGATCAAAACGAAAAAAAAAAATCACTTCGAAGCTTTCGTGGATTCCTCT
This sequence comes from Rhipicephalus microplus, assembly GCF_043290135.1. Lineage (NCBI taxonomy): Eukaryota > Metazoa > Arthropoda > Arachnida > Ixodida > Ixodidae > Rhipicephalus > Rhipicephalus microplus. Next base: position 134,682,693 of record NC_134702.1, on the reverse strand, counting down.
GTCAGCATGGCTATACTGATGCATTCCCAACACAGAGAAAAATACTCAAAAAAAAAAAAAAGAAATGGTCCCTCTGGAATCGAGTGTGTTTACAAATTATTACACTTTAGTACACGATCAGCGAGCAGGAATTACTGGCCGCGTCAAGCTAGAGTACGGTACGGTGATGGTGTTTGCGGTGCACGGCTGCTGCCGCGGAGGTAGCGTGTTCGATGCCCGCCGCGGTGATCGTGGTTCTATGGAGGCGCAATGCTTGGCACTCGCGATGGGCTGTGATGCACGTTAAAGAACACAAGATAGCCAACGTTTGCAGCGCCTTCGAATACGGAGGACTTCATGTCCATATTTCGGGGGGACTTCATGTCCATATCCATATTTCTGAACTACTATTCAGAACAGGGCGCGCGAGAAACTTGTTCTCGCACAGGCACGAACAGTTTGACAAGGCAACCTCGTCTCCGGCATGGTCTAGTGGCTAGGATACCTGGCTCTCACCCAGGAGGCCCGGGTTCGATTCCCGGTGTCGGAATTTTTTTTTACTTACCATTTTTTGTGATTTGGTGTATCAGTTTTAGATATGTTAGTGTTGACTGCGTGAATTGTGAAGCGGCCATTAAAATGCCTTAACATTCGGAGGGAACGAGTGTTCGTCTCTATCAGCGTTTGTTTTCCTTCTGCGATCCCCGTCAAGCTCTGTACAAGGTCGGGTGTGCTACGATTTGTGAGAAACGCATTTTCACCTTCATCTTAACGCACGCCGGTTTCCAATGCAGTCATAAGCTGGGGAAAAATGTGTCTTAATATGATCAACCACCGAGTCTAATTAACGCAAAATTGGAAGCACGTGCGTTGTATCAAAACAAGCTTATTATGGGAATATGCTTCGAGTTACTGCATTGCTGCATGGCACGCAAAAGTTTCAGCGGCGTATTGCCTAAATAAAACGTTGATTATCAAACAAAGGTCGCACGCCGGAGTATACATGACGTCACTCAGAACGCTACCAAAGCCACGACACTATCACCAAAGCCACGACACTATCAAGGGTGGGTATCTAAACACTTCGACGTCCGAACACACGAAGGAACAGCGCAGCATCATGACTCTTTTTAACAGCTAAGCCGTTTTTGGTCGAGGTTTTTCATGCCCGGGGAACATCGTAGATCGTAAATTGCGGTGGGGTTTACCCACCGAAAACGATTAAATACCACTGTGGATATGTTACACGCCTCCCACCACTTTCACCACTACTCCCACAATTCACCACTTCACCCAATTCATTCCCACTTCATTCTTCGTAGCATTTCATCCAACCCACTTCGTTGAACCCCATGTCACATCACTAGCTTCACTGATTCATCACTATCCGTGAAAGGACCAGATGTGGCTGTTTTGTTCTTTTTTACACGCCTTTTACACGACTTTTTTTTTCGCCTCTGGTAAGACACGTTGGCACACTTTCGTCGCAACTCATTCAGGTGACTCAGACATACTCCGAAGAGAAGAAACGCCGCGACGAAAGTTTACGGGGAACACCACGATAACGTTTGATACTCGCTCGTCAGAGTCAAGCGATTTGCGGGCGGCGGTTTTCTCCGACCGCTCCAACGTTCGAGGCCTCCCGTTATCTATACATATTCTGATACTGCGTATCACAATCCGTTTCTGCCCATGTGTCCCCAAGGCTGAATACCAGCGCTATTTTTTTTTCTTTTCAGCGATGACTACGTTACGCCGTAGCATCAACCGATAAGCTGCCCAGAGAGGGTGAGACGAGGATTCCGAGTCGGCCTCGCTTACGATGACGTGTGTTGGCGCATAATAGTACTAAACAGTTCCCGGTCCACTTGGAGCTCGGGGGAGACGCCTCATGGTGTTGTACGGCCTAAAGTTATGCACGGCATCGCAGAAACACGTGCTCGATGAAGCCACGGCACTTGAGACAGGGGCCCATAGAAGAGGACGCGGTTTTTGACGCGGTTTTTTGCTGGTTATTTCAATTGCTGTATAATCGCAACATGTTTCCCAAATAACAATTTAAATGTGCGTAGCACACGCCTTTTCCTCCTCTTTAGTCTCTGCCTATTAAGAGCTATGGTTTCATTGATCGTTACCAACCAACTAGCCAGAAGTCTATTATCGTCCACCGCGGTGGCGTAGTGGTTACGATGCTCGGCTGCTGACCCGCAAGAGACGGGTTCGATCTCGGGATCAAACTTGTCTCCTGCGGGTCGATCGGCAGGTAGATGCGAATCGTAGAGGCCAGTGTAGGTAGAGGCGTAGAGGCGATCAGCAGGTAGAGGTGAATCGTAGAAGCGAGTGTAGGTAGAGGCGTATAGAGGCGATCGGTAGGTAGAGGCGTAGAGGCGATCAGCAGGTAGAGGTGAATCATAGAAGCGAGTGTAGGTAGAGGCGTATAGAGGCGATCGGTAGGTAGAGGCGAATCGTAGAGGCCAGTGTAGGTAGAGGCGTAGAGGCGATCGGTAGGTAGAGGCGAATGGTAGAGGCCAGTGTACAGTTTGATGCCAGTGCACGTTCAAGAACACCAGATGGTCGAAATTTCCGGAGGCCTCCATAACGGCGTCCCTCGTATAATCGTATCGTGCTTTTGGGACGTAAAGCCCCAGATATCATAGAAGGACTGAAAGCTGGACCAGTTGGTGACAGTACTTGAACATATTTTAACGCGCTGCGGTTTCTCCCTTCTCTTGTGTCCGCGTAGTCCAGCGCTGTGTTAAATTAATAAATATCTGTTTTCTTGCAACAATGTATGTAGAGAGAGAGAGGAATCTTTATTGTGGCAGAAAGACTGAGAGGTCGGCCTGAATACACTTTCTAGCCAGCTACACAGCGTTAGGAAGTTGGTTGTAAAAGAAAGGAGAGAGAGAAGGTGTTGATGGTGGTGATGACGCAAAACCTTGGATTTAGTTATAGGCACTTGTCGAGTTCTGTCTTTCGAAAAACTTGGTCAGTGCTTTCAGAATGTCACACTCATGACGAGGTGGTGGTCCCAACAGAACTTTTTCAGAAACCTCGTGCTTGGTACATTTCATCAACCTGGTGTCCATCGGTTTCTTTGCGCGATATATCATGGGCATATGCACAAGATATGTTCATTTATCTCAGGGGTGCCACATGTAGGCCTCATTATCGGGGCTGTGTGCGTATATACGTACGTACGTACATACGCACGCACGCACGTTCGTATGTATGTATGTATGCATGTATGTATGTATGTATGTATGTATGTATGTATGTATGTATGTATGTATGTATGTATGTATGTATGTATGTATGTATGTATGTATGTATGTATGTATGTATGTATGTATGTATGTATGTATGTATGTATGTATGTATGTATGTATGTATGTATGTATGTATGTATGTGTTATGCACATTTTCAGGTATTGTCTGCGACAGTGGAGCATCAAAACCTTGAAAAATCCCGCATAAGACGTCGTACTAGCGAGGCCTACGTATACACGCTCATGTATCTATAGCCGCGCATGCTGGAGCAGTGCATACATATTCCACTCACTTCAGGGTTGCCTCGCAGGTTCCACGTGTCTGGTAGTTCAGTGTGGCAGGCCTTTTGGCGGCAGAGAGTCCTGCGGGTTCGCGGGTGCGGTGAAGCACGTTATGGAGCAGTTTATATCTAGAAGCACTGTTACTACATATTTTCGTATCTTATGAAGTCGAAGTTTATTTCTGGCAAAAAACGTGTTGTTGTCTAGGGGAAGTGGTGAACTGAACCGTAAAACCCAACGATTCAGGAAATTTTCCCTGCGAATGTCGCGAGGCTGGGCTCTTGGAACGTAAATCGCCTTTCATGGATGATGACGGTGCAGTGCATTACATCGGAAACAATAGCGCAAGCAGACAGGACGAGCGCTCACTTTCAACTGATGCTTTATTGCATTGTTCCGTGTTACGCTATGGTTTTTGATGTAAGATGAAGTAACAACACGCCCAAATATCCCTTTTGCAGTGCATTACATTAACTTTCTTGGAGGCAATGCGATGAAAAAAGATAGATGATACGTACTGCACGGATCTGGCGATGCGCCTAATTTGCATGTACACTTACTCCAAGATACACAGCGCTTTATAGAACTTTTATGCACTCACGATATAGCTGCAGATACGTTAAGTATACATGTATCTTATTGCATAGCCTGACATGTTACTCGCAAGTCTTAATTACTTCATAAAATTGTGAGGCTTTCCTTCTAACAATCTACATACGAAACTTAGTTTCATCACATATAGGCAGTGCGGAAGTCACACAAATGCTGCTGATTGTCACCCCGTGCTTTGCACAATTTACCTCTTCTTATAAACTGTCATTTTTCTACTGTCATTTTTCTGCGGAAGGTTAATTTACACTTTAAATTTAAAAAACTTGTTTACGTCACACAACAAAAGTATTGCACACCCACAGATTTGGGTGCACGTTAAAGAACCCCAGGTGGTCAAAATTTCCGGAGCCCTCCACTACGGCGTCTCTCATAATCATATGGTGGTTTCGGGACGTTAAACCCCACAAATCATCATCATTGCACACCCTCCTGCTATCATAACGCAATGGCACATGACTGCGGCCACCTTGAGCCGTCGAAAGAATGGCTTTTTTATTTTTGTAGGCCACGACGAAATATAGTAAGGCTTCGCAACGTGAAGTTCACCTATAGTAGTGATCAGCATTTGGGGACAATGCTTTGGGGTAGAAAGGGGACAACTGTGCGTGGCGCCATCTCTCGGTGACAGAAACAGCGTCCTGCCATAACTGAACGGGAAATAGGCGAGAAAAAATTCTATCTGACCAGCATATCTAGTTATACCTAAAGCGGCTCCCAATTATATGAAGCATACACGCAGTGGAACATTCTGGTAAAATTTGTGTCGCACAAGGGCCCTATGTCCCTATGTGCTTCCAATGGGTGATGGTCAATTGTCTTGGGAAGCAACACACTTTGTAGTGGAATACTGTATTTCTTTTTCCCAGAATGCTCGGGTTAGTTCAGCTTTTCTCGTCATATAGATTTTTTTTCTCGCCCATTCAGTTATGACAGGACGCCGTTGCTGCCGCCGAGAGACGGCGCTACGTACAGTTGTCCTGAAATCCTGAGCGTTAAACTATTTTGATGCGTATATGCATGCGCCATGATGAATTGTTGGAGACAAAGCAGCAGTTAAGAGCCAAATATGGTGGCACTTCAACCCATCAGTAATATTGTTTATACACGTACGCAACGCCGTGCGAGCACATTAGCTCATATTGTCCTCTTTGAATTCAGAAACGTTGTATGCCGCTGTTCGGGTGGAGGGTTACATATGGTAATTCGTAGTATCAGGCAATAAAATAAATAAATATGAGACGTAATCATACATTGAATAAGATTAAGCGTACCTAGTGTATATGTATATATATATATATATATATATATATATATATATATATATATATATATATATATATATATATATATATATATATATATATATATATATATATATATATATATATATATATATATATATATATATATATATATATATATATATATATGAACTCATATGGTAAATGTGTTGCCCTGTTTCACGGCTTCTCCATAAATCAAAAGCAGCCTTTCCATGTTTATGAAATACCTCATAGACAAATCGCAGAGCGAATACCAGTGCCGTCTCATTTAAAAAACGGAAGGTACCATAAGCTGACAAGTACTGCTAACTGGACGAGTTGGTGCATGATGAAACGATATTACTTCAGCAAAGCTCAGTTTGAGCGCGTAGAAAGGTACTATATATGAAGTCAATAGGGAGAAAAAAACAGACGACAGTGTGAGCGCTGAAGTCTACCATAAGCTGAGGTCTATCTAGCCTTCGGAGCACCCACTGATTATCATATCGACCGTGGCGTAATAGTCGCGTTAAGTTCCCCAATTATGAATCGGAGCAGTCAAGATATAGGTAGGCAAAGTTTACTGTATGAAATAAGGGATTAAGTCGACAGATTCATGGAGCTCGTATCAGCTATCACGTTGAAGTCAATGTCCGAACCACGAGTTATCAAGATCACATAGGGGCGATCTCACACATGCGCGATGCACTTACTCATATTTGCCCTTTGCTATATAAGAGCGAACCGAAGCACCATATTTCATAATGGTGCTGAAATGGATAACTCCGTGGGCTATAACTCGGTCATTGATGAAAGCATGTCAAGCATAACTGCAAGGCAGTCACGGTATTTCCAACAAAATCAGGACGGCGTTGACAGGAAATATAGAATCACCGTGAAATGGCGTACACGTTACAGTGAGTGTTGGTATATACTGTGCAAGACAATACGTGGCTCTGCACCAAATTTGGCCTGACAGCTAGCAGCTCACCGGCGCAAAAATTTCTCATGCTTCTAACGGCCAGCCAGATGACACGGGTAAGTTTGACAGATACGCAACTGTCACCCTTACAATCGCAGCTTTAGCTTGCACCTGCAACTGTTGAGTTTACCGATGTCTGTTGAGTTTACCGATCGCAGAGTTACGTTACCGTGACGATTCTGACCTTTACTGGCAACTCTGCGCAAGTACTTCGTGTTCACTTTGTTCCACTTCTAAAAGCCACTTTACATTTAGGTACAATACTTTTAAAAGGATTTTCACGGGTCTTCAGCGACGGCGTTCACATAACAGCGCTATTTCGCTCTGAAGAATCCGTCAGTGGCGGTAGACAGACCTTCAACTATACAAGTCACCTATAGGAATGCGGCCACCTGATTCAAAATGAGAGACTGATAACCAAACATGGATCTCAGCAGTGGCTTGCCGTAGCACTGTGTCCCATCTTGCTTTCATTGTCCCTGTGATTCTTCGCGCTACACTGCCTGAGCTACGGGCCACCCGATTTTGCGGAAACACGTTCTCCGCCTGTTTTCGCGCAGAAAACCTGTTCTAGAAGCATGCATGTAAGTGCAATCAGTGCTGACGACATTCACGTTCTCGTTTTCAAGAGGGGCTCGGGCCCTAACGCGGAAGACGCGGTGCCATAGGCCTTGAAAGAAAGAGCCACGCGGCCCGCTTTCTTCAAAAGCATCGCTGGGTGGTCCACAAACAATGCCACCTATACGTTCCCGCACTATACGGCAAGCCGTGGTAGTGCCTCTCACCTTGCCCGGTCGCCGCCGGGTCTTGGGTCGTCGACGGTTGCGCGCTCTCCCTACTGCTGCTGGCGCGGCTGCCGACTCAGAAGAGGGCGGCCGCCATGGCGCCTGGGCGGCGGACGCAACGTGATCGTCGCTGACGGGCGCCTCTCTCGCGGCTTCACAGGGTGCGGATGGCGTAGACCGCTGGAGCCCGGGCTCTTGCGGTTCGGAGGCTGCCCAGTCCGAGCCTGCTTCGCTGCACTGGCTCGAGCGCACGCGACGCTCCTCGGCTTTCTTCTTCCGACGCCGGTGTAGACACAGCGCGGCCGATGATGATGATGATAACGAGCGACGTGTTCGTTTACGTCACGTCTTCTTCTTCGCCTTCCTTGTCAGTGCATTAAACACTTTCGACCAATGTACACCAGTCCTTTTCCAACGAGCAGGTATGTGTGGCGCGTACGGCCCGAGCACCGGACGATGCCCAAGCCTCCTCTTAATTTTACGAACAAGACACATGGCGTGTCAGGAGAGGAGAACCTCTGCGGCCGATTTATATGCTACTGCACTGAATGTCTCATTTTACTATTATTTTATCTTGCACGTGCGCGCCCGTTTTTGTCTACGTATACACTTATTTCCACCATTCTTTTTCTTCACTTGCACCACCAGCGCATGTCGAGTTGCTCAGGCGATCTCTCAGCTCTGTTCTTTTAGTTACTGAGTCTCTCTTCCTCTGATACGATGTCTGGGATTGCCGACATAGTCTTGGGCCTGCCACACTGCACATATGGCGGTTCGGTATAGATGTCAATAACCATCATCACCAAACAGCATGCGACAGTAGCACGTTTTCTTCGTACATTAATTATATGAAAGCGTCACAAGTACGTGCATCTATAAATTTTTAGATGTTCGTACACATGTGAGGCAATGCGCGTTCTGAATATTCTAGACGGCTGTGCTTAAAAAAAGTGGGTAACGATTTAGAGCACTGGGTATACTCTACTAAGGGAGAGCATGAAGCCGTCCCGTGAGCCTCACACTTGATGAGACGCTGTGGGCATGGTGTTTCTATTAGGTGCACGGATAAAGATTTGGAGTACTTGGTATACTCTACTATCGGCGTCTTCTCGAAAAGCCCTCATTACTGAAGGCATATCTCCGGAAGCTGGGGCTAAATGACGTGCCACTCAGTCAAATGTCCTGCTTTTGTTCTACTCTACCTCAATTCAATATTTCCTCAGAGTCTAACACAAATGCGGATGAAAACAAGCAACATTCTCTGAACAGCCCTTTAAAACACCGTTCCTGTTTATTCGAAATGAAGTTTTATTTCATGGAAGACAAGTTGTGCTGTCCGCTCTGACACAATTTACTATCGACTGACACCGAGATAAGTCGACGAGCGCTCAGAAGTGGAGAGGGTACAGTTGGGCTGAGCCGCTGAGCTTTTGGAACTAAAGCGGGATGAGAATAGCGTCTTAGACTATATACTGTTGGCTCTTTTTCGCACTAGACCTGTGCGCCGGTGTTTTAAACTTCGTCCGCGGCGTAGCGCGGGTAAGAGTTGCGGGGGGGGGGGGGGGGGGTAAAGCACGATTCAAGTGTTGGTAGGAATACCAACCCAACTTGTTCCTTCAATTTTGAAAAAAAAAAAATCTGTTTCCCCGAGAAGGTAAATCGCTTAGAGTGACCGCAGCATGTCTTAATGTCATTTAATTGCAAATATTGCTCCTTCAGGCTTCGAGACACAGGTGTAAATACAGATGTTTATCACCTTCAGAGATACAATTCAACAAAATACATGTTCACGCAAGTCTTTTTTTTTTTTCCAATTACTCAGAACCGAGTCTGCGCAGGCACCGATCAAGCTAATTCCAAAAATGCACGTTCCGCAGAAAATCAAACAAACAAAAAAACGAAAACAATTCCCAATTGATTTTACAAGCACAATATTCAGAAAATCAAATCACCGTGTACGGTGTGCAGACGCTTCAGCGAAGGATATGGGTGATAGAACACTGGAACCAGTGTAAACCATCTTATTTATGCAGGAGGATGGCACGATTGTAAGTGCACCGTTGTTCGAAAGGGGCTGCAGCGATAAAACATGCGCATTCGAATTGCATACAAGAAGCGTTGGCCATAGCGACACATAGCTATATGATGCTGAATCATAATAGAGAGTTGGGCAAGTTGGTGGATGTTCATCGTAGAATATTTTACAGCGCAACGGATTAGAGACGGACAGAGAAGGGAAACAGCGCTGTCCGTCTCTAACCTGTTGCGCTGTAAAATGTTGTATGATAGCTATATCATGTCTGTGGTCAGGTCATAAAAAACAACCAACTCTTATTGGAGTTTGGCCAAAATCTTATGCGCCGTCAGTCCGCATCTTTTTGTCTAGTTGCTTAGCATGTGTCGGAGATACCAATGTTTTCGAAGATGTGTACTGTCCCGAAATACTGTGCCATTTAAATTTGTTGGGAGAGTTACACCAATATATTCAAGCTGTGTGACACGTACACCGTCATCAGTATATGTAAAATGAAGAGGTCATTTCTCATTTTGAAAGGTCGTGACTACAGTATTCTTGAAGTTACTAGAAATTTCCATATTTCACTCCTGTTACAAAACGCCGAAAGAAAAACAGCAATCAGTGCATATTGATTTTGAGTATTAGATATGATTTTGCAGATAATGCAGTCGTCTGCATACATTTCAAGTTTAATTTGGATGTTACTGATAACCTCGGCTACGTCATTGGTATGAATAATAAACAAATCAGGATGAAGCACCGAGCCTTTTGGCCTCTTTATGATGTTTATGTATACGTTAGATGACTTTGCAGGGTTAAACGTAACAAATTTCGAGCGCGATCGCAAGTAATTTGCTATCCAACCAAACAGCCTGTTACCAAAATTGTGAAGAAGCTAGAAGTTTGGTACGGCAAACTATGTGAAAATTCTTAGAATAGTCAATAAATATGGCATAAATCTGTCTGTGGTCGTTAAGGGAAGCAACCATGTCGTGCGTAAATTCAAGCAACTGCGTAGCCATCGTGGAAATAAGTTGTGCGATTAGGTATTCCACATAGTATTTGTTGATTATATACTCGTTTAGTGTGGAGCCTGCACAGAAAGCAAAAATATTGGCCTATAATTTTCTCTTTGCTTGTTTCCGGGCTTAAAAGCACAACGTTTGCTGATTTCCGCAGTTAGAAGACTGTTGCAGAGATTTATTTTTTTAATATTACAAAGATAACTAGCACGCCATACATAGTGCCTTTTTACAAATATATTTGGCATACCCTTTAGACCAGAGCGTATACCGTAACTTCAAAATTACTATTATGTTATGCACTTCGGAGGAACTCAATTCAAGATTAGGAAGAGCAGGTAGTTCGATGCACGCGGGAAGTGAAGGAGTGACGCCGTTATCGGTAGAAAAGACAAATAGATTTGAAGTAATTAATAAAGGCATTTACTATAGCTTCCGAATTTTAAGAGGATTGGCCATTAAGAATAAACAATGAGGGCAGAGACTATAGGCAAGGCTAATCAACCTTTAAAACCTGGATGAATTATTTTTAGTAACAGTAGCACATGGATTGCTAAAGTAGTAGTTCTTAGCCTCTTGATTTTTGCTTCTATTTACATTTCAAAGCATTACCTCAAGAAGCATCATCATTAAACTTGAGATGACGATTCTTACGTACGCGCTTTATGCGACGAGTTAGATGCATTATATCTTTGTGGTAGCATGGGTGTATTGGGGTTTCATTCAAAATATTTGTGAAGCACATACCTTGATAGGCGTTACCACAAAACTTAAGAAGGATCGAGCACATCTACATTGCGAAATTCGCTAAAACATTCAAATTCTTCAAAAGATTAGGCTAAAGTGTCCGGTACGGAAGTGTCATCAACTTTAAGAAAGATTAGAAGAGTTATGATTTCAGGTCTTCGAGGATAACGCGCTAAGTTTGAGGCGACATAAACAGTAATATGGCTGGAAAACCCTTCGACGACTTCGCATTTTACACCATGCGATGGGAGCTTGCAGCCTTATAATAACCTTAGGCTGCAGCTAACTCTTTTTCATATGATTTCGCGAAACTTTTAAACGCCAGTGCATGGGAATACGGCTGCCTCCGGGAAAATAGGCAGGGTTCGTACAGTGATATCACAGCGTGTAGAAGGGTAAACTAGCCGTTCGCCGATGTCTGCTGAAATAGCGAACGCGCTGACGCGTGCCAGCACTCGACCCCACGCCCTTAAAGGGCAAGCCAACAGGCTCCGGAATTCGCAGGATGAGCTCGCGCATTTTTCCTGTGCGTGACCAACCTCCTCCTACGCTCAGTGACGTCAACTCGGCGATGTGACGTAACATGCAGCATTCGATTGGCCTAAACCAGGTATCAATGAAGAGTAATTTATTCAACGTCGCCGATCGCTGAGCTGACGTCACTGCGCGTTGAACCAGGTTGGTCAGGCGTACGAAAGATGCGAGAGCTTTTCCTGCATGCGCAGTCCGGAGCCTGTTGACTGGCCCTTCATCAAAGTTCACAGATGCGGATCAAGCCTGAGCCTGCCTTCATACTCATTCGTCCAGCAAAAGACAAACAGGGTTTCGTTTCCGGTTGAAGAGCAATCGAGGCATCGCGCGCGGAGTGATGTTATCGCATGCGCCCTCCGTGCGATAGAGATGGGCAGCTTGTTTCATCTATGCTTCAGCAGTGTTCCTCGCTATGACGTTGGTGGTATTTTATCTGAGGGAACAGCATACACTGTGCGTACAAAAGTAACTTATTTGGACTTCATACGGAACAAGTCAGGGATGATGAAAGCCTCTATAGAGGTTGTTCATATAATTCTTCTCCGAATAAAAAAAAACTATACAAATACCGTCGAAGTGGGGTGACCTTTGTTATGGAGAGATGCGTTATCTTCGCTGTGAAGAATTCATCCGTACGGAGAATGAAATAACTCGGCGCCTTTTCCTTTGGTTTCGTTTTCGGTTACACTGCACTATACTCTCTTTACTACAATTCTTACACGCTCTTCGACATTTATGTCTTCATAAAGCACGTGTGCGATTTGAGCGCTAAGCGTTGAGCCTATCAGGATTTCGAGCTTCTCGGCTACACTCTGCTTATTTCCACATGCGCGATCGAAAACTCACAAAATGCAGCGAAATTAGAAGTTCATCCCGCATGATAATCCTGTGAGACACGATGAAGAACGGGGATGGCGGGTGGCGAATGCATGGCAAAGAAGGGTAGAGAACAGTTTACAACTCCTATTTCTCGTATATGGACTATTCTAGAGTCCTATTTGAGTCACGGGAATCACTGTTCTGGCGTCACGAAGGGCGCTAAAAGAACGAGAATCGCCAAGACAGAATAACACTCTCGGCTGAGTATCTTCGGAAGCTGTTTTAGGGCCTTATATACATAGACAGCGCATGAAACACGAAAGCGAGAGATCAGTCACGACACCGCAAATGCCGCTCTCAGAAATCTTAATGTCGCAGAAAGACAGGTCAAGTAATGTATTTTGGGCCCAGATTCCACACTCGGGTAAAATTGAGACAAACGTGTCGGCGCGCCGAAAAATATTACCCGGCAGCGGCGGTGGCGTGCACGTGGTCTCTTTCGGAACTTCGGCGGCGGCGCGAATGGCGCAAAAATGGGCGGCGGCGGCGGCGCACAGCTCTACTTTGCACTGCTTATTGTGTATCGGCTTGCAACGACCGCGGAAGCTAGCGCCATGGCGCTAAAAACAAATAAAAACGAAACTCTTGAGCAATGAAGAATTCGTGGAGCGATGACGAAACGCGCCCAAAGCCGACTCGAGACGTCCTTACAACATTGCTTGATGTATCAGTTACGCACAGATAAATTAATTTTTTGTCAGCCATACGAAAAACAGCTTCCCCAAATAATCAGCAGTTTGCGATCTTCAACACTGCCTGCCTATTATTCCGTGAAAATTTTGTTTGGCCTCGCCAAGCATGTGATTGATCCTGGCCCGACTTTTCTGTCACTATACATCTGAAGGGGAAAACAATCAGACGGAACACGCTGCAGATGACACGCATCTTGACTGCCTTAGCAAGGAGGAAGTAGATAAAGAGCAGCCAAAACTATAGCGCCCATGTCGCACATCGAGTTTGCGAATATCTCAACTTGTGCCCGGGAAATCCCGTAGATACTTGTCTCAGACGTTCGCGGCATCGATGGTTCGCTAAACAAACTAGTGGGAACTCTACGAACTTCCTCAGGATTCCGAGTAGTGAAACCGCATTTAGCGCAGGATAATTGTAGCTGCACCCGTCGCTACACGAAAGAACGAAATTTGTAAGAGTGGAGCTCTTAAAGTTCGAGGTAAAACGTCCACCGTCTACAAGAACTGCGCACCACCTCGGTTTAACCTCGCTTAGCCGCGCATGCGCCGAAGATCAGCCAATCACCATGCTCCGCCCGCTGACGGAAAGAGTCCGCATTGCCGTCGCACCGAGTTTGCCTAGTTTGCCCGGCCTGCCGCGAGCCGAGTACGAGTGACGAAATGGCCACAGAGTTTCCTGAATTTAACTAAAGGGGACTCTGGCGCTGCGATCGTTCAATGGCCATGGCAATGGTGGGTAGTACACGGATTTGCTATTTGCGGGTGGGGAATCACACTTGTGGCTTCGTTTATTGCTGTGTTTCGATTTTATTTCGAACGAAAGAACAAACCCTTTTGAACTTGGTGACCCTATTTGAAATGGCAAGCCGCCCCGCCGCGGTGGTCTAGTGGCTAAGGCACTCGGCTGCTGACCCCCAGGTGGCGGACTCGAATCCCGGCTGCGGTGGCTGCATTTCTGATGGAGGCGGAAATGTTGTAGGCCCGTGTGCTCAGATTTGGGTGCACGTTAAAGAACCCCAGGTGGTCGAAATTTCCGGAGCCCTCCACTACGGCGTCTCTCATAATCATATGGTGGTTCTGGGACGTTCAACCCCACATATCAATCAATCGAAAGGGCCACAGCGTTTCCTAAATTTAGCTACAGGATACTCTGGCACTGTGATCGTTCAGCGACCATAAAAATGATGGGTAGTACCCAGGTTTGCTATTTGCGGGCGGTGAATCACACTTGTGGCTTCGTTTATTGCTGTGTTTCGGTTTCGTTTCGAGCGAAAGAACAAACCCTCTTGAACTTGGTGACCCTACTTGAAATAGTAAGTCTAAAATATTAAGGTGCTAAAGCGCGAGTGCCAAACATTTGCCCAATGTTGTTTCGTGACAAAGCAGCTGTTTCGTGACAAAGCAGGCAAAAGGAATGTAAAGTCCGAAGACTTGGCAAATCCGTGTATTATATACCCATCATTCCCAAGGTCGCTGAAGCGTCATGCGTTGCAGCACCAGAGCTCCTTCTGGTGTGTATATATAGGAGACTCTACAGAAATGTCCACGGTTACCACAGCCAGATTTGCGCGTGAGTTCGTGGCGATTGATGATGGATTTCCTTGCAAGCTCTGAGAGTTCGACTCTACTCTGTTTATCATCAGCCAAGAAGGCCACGTTGTTAAGCTCGTATGAGATCAACCAGCCCCGCTAGCTTTACAATGCTAAAGTTTTTTTTTTCGTCTTTGTTCCACCTGGTAATGAACATGTTCCATCGTGAGTATGTATAATGTTACGAGGTTGTAACAATGAAGCTTGCAGAACAAAACGTTGTAAATAAGGAACTTGTAGCGAGCGAGGAATACGTGACGGCGGCCAACGTAGTCGTTTCGTTGTCTCGCCACTTTAAAGGCGATTTTGCCGAAGCCGAGCGGCAGCGGCTGCCACGTTCAAACCGCCAGGCGCGTGAGCTTGTTCTAATCCGCGCAGCTCGAGCTAGCATCAGCTGCGCGAGAGGCGCGGCGCGGCGGTGACGAAATGATGATGATGACGATCATGCACTACAAACTCTTTATTCGGGGAACTTGCACCCAGTGAAATATATACTCAAAGTATAAGCAGCACTCACTACAATGACAGCGGCGAGCATGGGCGTCGTTCGTCGACAATCTGAGCGCTGGTGAAGCGCATCGGCTTTCACATGACGCAGTGTCGAAGATACGGCTGTTATCGTCCGTGACCACATTAGTTAAAGCATAAACCCGAGTGCTTGCGTAGTGAGCGCAATCTTATCAGAACAGTCTGGAACAATAAGGAAGTTTTCCGAGCGGGTAAATATACCACGTGTAATATGCCAGTCACGTAGCAATTCGGATAATAGTAATATGTAACATCTCCGGTTTTACTTCCCAAAAGCACGATAAGATTATGAGGGACACCATAGCGCAAGGCTCCGGAAATTTTAACTGGTGTTCTTTAACGAGCACTCATGTCACACAATAAACGGACCTTTATTTCGCCTCAATCGAAATGCGACCGCTGCGGCAGGGGTCGAACCTGCGACCTTCGGGCCAGCAGACATGGAAAGACAGAAAAGAAGTGAGTCTGGAAATGCACATAATTAACGTATTTCCACCCTTTTAAGAGCACCCGTCAGAAAATGTCGAATAATTAACGACAACAACACACACACATATACAAGAAATCACAGCACATCCACGAAGAGAATGGGGACGAATGGGGAGAAGTGGACGGACGCAATGATGGACGGTCGGACGGACGTTCGGACGGACGCATGGACGGACTGCCGGATGCTTCATCCCACTCATCATCATTCACTCCGCGGATATGCTGTGACACCGTTCCTATTGACACGCAATGCAATGCAACTGGCTACTACAACGACTACGACGACACGGGACGTACGACCCACAGCGTAAGGGGCTTCGCCCCTAAAAAGTCTTCACCTATAGCAGTCAGTCGATTGACGAAACGCGGTGAAGAATTAAGGGTTAAGGGATTTTATGACACGTATACACGCAAGCTACTCAGCTATACCGAAGCTGGTGTTTGCGGCGGCGTTCTTCGCGGTATGTTTATAGTGACGTTGCTGCCTTTCGCGTGATTACGAAATATACTCCACATGGTACACGCGACGTACTCGTCGCAAATGGTGCGTATCGTACAGCGCTATTTCGCCAGCCTGACAAAAGACGCGCAGTATACGTATTACGGGGAAACAGCTGCTATTCGTGCAGACACAGTCGCACTGCAGAAGCAGACGTTTTGGATTCGAGGGTCCTGAACAGCGTATTGCCCTGACCCATGTTTTTAAAGTGCCGTCCCAAATGTGCCCAAAACGCCATGCTTAAAATTTTAGGTCAGTGGTTTCCAAGGAGACTCTCTCCGCTTGCGCGTGCATGTAGGCTACGTTCGCGCCTCTACAAATCAATTTGGCGCTAGCCCAAAGCAAGAAAGGAAGAGAGAGAGAGAGAAGCTGACAACGACCTTGAAGAGAAATTAAAAAGAGCCGGGAAGCATGTTGCCTGGTCAAACAGGCGACACGTTAAATGTGATAATGTGCAAGGTGAGTGATGAAGTGAAGGATATTAAAAAAATGAAGTCCAGAAATCAGAGAAAAGACAAAGAAGAATGCATTTGGAACACAAATGCATCCACGCTCACCCCTAAAAAATAAATACGAACAACCAATCGTCCAAGAAGGGGAAACATCGCAAAGTTACGTATGGCAGTGCAACCGCTACTTTTTTTTTTTTTTTGATGTCCTATTAACAGCGGGACGTTAGCGTTTCTAAGCGTTGCCAAGAGACGTAGACGTGCACTCTTCGAAGCAAGTGCACCTTGGAGGGCGCCACAAGGCCGAAATATCAGGAGCCTTCCACGCCATTATTATTATTATTATTATTATTATTATTATTATTATTATTATTATTATTATTATTATTATTATTATTATTATTATTATTATTATTATTATTATTATTATTATTATTATTATTATTGTACACATAGTGAAATAGCAACAATTGGCCACACTGTTCGTGGTTGAGATATCTTTCGTGTAATGCCGCTGTTCCGATTCCCGAAGGATAACTGCTCTATCAGATTCCGGCACCGAGATTGCAGTCCGGCGTCCCCAGACGGACAGACAAAGGCAATGCTTGCGGTGGGGCTCTTCGGGAAACTGCGTCTTTCGCAACGGCGGAGAAAGGGCGATCTAGCCGACAGTGCATTTGTGTGTGCATGCGTCTGCGCTCTTTCCCTCTCTGCTTCGAGGACTGCGCCTCCTCCTCCCCAGCTTGGCCTTTCTGTATCATCGATCGGTTGACGCCGTGTGCTGGCGGCCTTGTATTTCGGGAAAAGCGGGGCAACAGACTCCCCGCCGGGGAAGGGACGGTGGCGAAAGCCGCGAAGGAGAAGGGGAGATTGGCGCCGTCGGGACGGTGACCTCGAAAACCGTCCGACCCAAACACGGTTTCTTCGCTCGTCCCTCAAGGCGCGTGACGTCGGCGGATCCGAGTAGAGGTGCGTCGGCTCAGACGCACTGGGTGTTCGGTGATGGTATAACGAATTAGGAGGCAACTCTACGTTAAGCCCAAAATTTTAGATGCATGATCGAACGTGAGAATTGAGCGTAAGCATCCCGTGGAGTCGGCGTCAAAACGAGCGATGCGAAAAATAGTCACGCAGTGGCGTCGCGTAGCGCCAGAATTGGTGACGTCATAGTAACGCCATTGTGACATCACGTAACGTGTGCTCACATGATGACGACGTCACATGACGTCCTCACTCGGTCGAAGGCGGGCCGAAACCACCACGGTGATCTAGTGGTTGCGCATGGTGCCTCCCTGCTCAACCGAGGGTCGCGGGATCAAATACCGACCTCGGCGGCCGCATTTCCGATGGAAACTATGGAGAGCCGTGTAACTCTGAACCGCAACTAAAACCGCATCAATTACATTAACAACTTCGTGAACATCAAAAGCTTTCAACGTTTGTTACATCAACATATACGTGCAGAAGGCGCAGATAAGACGCACATTAGACGCTAATCGTTTATAGCTGTGGCTTTGAACTGTAGATTTCTTCCTATCACCGTTCAGGGTGGTGAACCGCACACAGACGCATATAGGTTTTCCATTTGCTCGAGGCGGGAAGCGGGGAGGGGGGGGGGGGCGACAGCATAGGTGGGACTAATCGTACATGCAGTGAGGCGTGCAAGACGTAACAGGTGAAGTCACCACATAATCCAGTAAGTCGACTTAATTTTTACCACAGGAACTGGTGGTAAAAATTACCACTGAATTTTTACCACAGGTATACCTATAATCGCTGAAGTAATTCCCACACTAAAAAAAAGGCGGCCTCACATGATACAAAATTACAGGCTGATTTATATACCCTCGTTTTCCAGCAAAGTAGTGAAAACATTAATCGAAATTTGTTTCCCTTGTTACTTCGCGAAACTTAGCATACCATCTGTGTCACAGTTCGACTTCCGCGTGGGTCTTTCAACAGAACATGCTGTTATTAGTGTTGTGGACTGGATTACAACACATTTGTACATGACACAACAGCAGCTTCATTGTTCATTGATTAAAAAGAGACCCTCACAATATCAACCATGCAGTTTTGTTTATTTAGAAAGCCATGGCACTAATGGTCCACTTTTGGAGCCTCCAAAAGGGACACTGAAGAGAAACAATCACTTGACTTAGGTTGACTATAACTGCAATTTGAGAACTCTAATGTCGCATGTTTCACTAACACAAGTTGATTATTAGCACATAAAATCAAGGTTAATGTTTTAGTTTCAAATGACGTGCCGGAATCTCTGCGCTAACGTCGAAAATTTCAGAATATATTTTTCGTAGTTTCGCGACAAGTTTCAATAAAATTTTCTGGAACTTCCCATGCCAGGTCTATATGGCACCCACTGCAGATGACAATTTGCTTCATGTTTATAGATTTGAAACTACGTAGAGCACAGTAAGCGCCTTGAAAATATGTGACGTCACGGTGTTGGGTTCGGAAATCTCAAGGTGGCCTCTCCACCCGTATTTTTGCGCGTTTTCTCGTTAACCAAGTGACGCGTCGTGGTGGTGTTTTCGGAATTGCCAAGTTGCACTTTACTAATACGCGAAAAATTGTTTTGCTATTCAGTTTCACTTTAATGATTACTTTTTATTCCAGCAGTTATCGAACTGTCTGCATCAAAGGCACCGTATTTTTCAACACATGTAGGCTCATAACCAAAGTAATCTATTCTCAGTGCGCTCTTATATTTGAGAATAATTAACGATCTAGCAAGTTATTTACGGCATGCAGAAAAATGGGCTTTGCAATAAGCGCATCAATTAGAACTCGTCCGAGCTTCGGAATTGATAAACTCCAGTCTGTTTATCACACTTTCGTCCATTCTCGTGTAACATCTCGCGTTACGATTAGGGAAACTGGTTGTAGCTCTCGGACATCTGGTTTAGTTGGAAAACACAAACACACCACATAAATATTTCCAGCTTCAAATTCCCTCGTTCATCATCCAAAGCCCCTATATATAAAATTGAAGAGACATCGTCTTGCGGGCACACTGTTACAATACAAGAATAAATAAAAGCTACCCTTAAAACGTGACCGGCTTTCTCAGTTTCGACTGCATCTCACCAATTACAACTGCCAGATTATGAGTAAGTTAACGCCAATTTCAACTGGCACGAAAACTGGCTACTTAGTATCCCAAAGGCAGTGGCGGATTCAGAGGGTGTGCGGTACGGGCCCCCAAAGAACTCTGTGTCAGCACATCCCCCCCTCACTTCAGTGCTTGAAGTCCACATCCTATCACCAATTAGGACTAATAGGTAGGAGCGCACATTAACAGTATTAATGCTATGAAATACATTTAATTAAAGAAAGGGGGTCTTTTCTGCTGGTAAAAACAAAAAAGTCGTGACCACGACCCCCTCTCTAATGTCACTGTCGGCCTTGCCCTAAAATAAGTGGCTGGATCCGCCCTTGCATAGGGGAGCGGGCTCGTGGTGCAGTTAGTGAGGGGAAAAGTGGGACATAGTTGCACTTCAAACCGGATAGCTAGTCCAGGGTCTAGCTGCAGCCCTACAATTCTGCGACGAATGCAACAGGCCGGCAGTCTCACCGGAAGGAGCATCTTGCTCTACAGCGAAGTATACGTGGTACAATCACATGAATGTGCTGCTACATATCGTGACCCAGGTTAGGGCAACGGCTTCGTACATCCGCGAGGCTTCATACCCTTTCCTTCCAGAACTCACGATAATGTGCGTATTGCACTACACGGCCATTACTGTGGTGCTTATCTAACAGTTGTGGCTACGCCATATACTTGGACAACGCCGATTCTCGACAATGCATTAGGTTGGCAACGCTGTTACGTATCTAGTTATTATTAGAGGCATTTCTCAAATATACGTATACCGAAAAAAAAAAGATCCAACAGATACCACACACGGTTGAAAGGGATTTTTACGAATCAGTTCGGGGCTGGAGGTGCCGCATTGTTTTACCTTGTCGGAAGTGTCACGTCAACGCCTCCTAAAAAAATTATGCTTGGAGCGTGAGCCGCGAACGCACTGCCCTACCCTCTGATTTTACCCTCCTCCTTCGGTATGAAGGCAAGTGTCTCCGACAGCCACCCCCTGCGAACACGGCAATGCTCTCAAAGTTGTCTTTGAGCAGCCGTGATGTTACGTGACAGAGCGGTACTGTTATGTCACGTGACTGAGCGGTACGGAGGTGAGCAGTCTCACGCGGCGGCTGGTCGCAACACAAGGCAAGAGGCATGTCCTCCGAGATTTCGTGCTGGCAGGAGGCTCCCAATTGAAAAGAGAGCGACGTTCCAGGCATACTTTTTCTAGGAGGCGTTGGTCACGTCAATCTGTCACGGCACATCAGACGGTGGGGTGGAATGATTCGAAGGGAGTCTTCACCCCACCACGCCCCCGCTTCCGACGCACATGTATACACGTCTACACGTCATGATGACGTATGCAATGACAATGGCATACATGAAGTTTTCAGGTCATCATGTATACGCTTACGAGACAACGTACTTCGCACTCGCGGAAAAAAGCGAGAAACGCTTACGTTTTCCCCGCTTGGCCTAGGTTCTCCGTTGGGAGTCGTCGCTGATCCATTTTCACGAACTCGGGCCTGCGAAAACAACCCCGAGAAATCTGTTATAAGGTTTGTTCTCCTTTTTCTTTTTTTTTTACAGCGGGAGTTGTATGCGGCTAGGAGAAATCGGAAAATCCGTCGGGAAGCAGTGTCACGAGCGGTCACCATTGGCTGTGTTATCAGTTCCGTCGTTCGCAGCGTCGTACCAAGCACGCACGCCATTGGCTGAGTTGGGAGTGACGTCGCGAATCTTGTCGCAGCCGAAGCTCCGAGCGCACGCGCCACACTGCAATTTCTCCTGAAACCTTCCACATGGGTATGCCATGGACAACTTTAGAAGAGCGCCGAAAATGGAAACGTGAGAACTCGCATTCGCCGTGCTGATGGTGCAGTCTGGGCACAAAAACACACCCGGGAGCCGGCAGCAACTGCGTACCGATGATCCGGCAACCTTCCAAGCCGCGCTAAGTCGCTGATGTGAATGCAGGCGCCGGTGGCGGGCGAATCCTGCAAACCAAGCCGCCGAGTTCATCGCGATGTGAAACGCTTGCGACGTGGTTGCGGCGTCAACGTGCCGATTGCGGGAATGCGTTCACCGGGACGCGGAAGCCCGATTTCGGCGGGAGTTTCTCCAGCGGCATATTGGCTTCAGCTGTGACGTCTGTGACCACCCGTGGTTCCAGAACAACCACTACAAACGAACGCATTGCCGAACGCATTCAACCGCTCATTACATTCCTCCATGACCGTGATAATACCGGGCGCAATGTGTGGCGCGTGAAATAAACACTGTAATAAACCCAAATCAAACGTGTGTCTAACCTGATTAACAAGCACGAAAGTGTAACCAATAATTCTGAAAGGCTTCAGTGCCACGTCGGGTGGAACCCAGTACTTACCACCAGAGCCACACGTTTTAGCTTTCACTGGTTAACTATTTGTACGGAATGCTTGGACAGTGATTTTTATCTATCTATCTATCTATCTATCTATCTATCTATCTATCTATCTATCTATCTATCTATCTATCTATCTATCTATCTATCTATCTATCTATCTATCTATCTATGTATGTATGTATGTATGTATGTATGTATGTATGTATGTATGTATGTATGTATGTATGTATGTATGTATGTATGTATGTATGTATGTATGTATGTGTGTGTGTATGTATGTATGTATGTATGTATGTATGTATGTATGTATGTATGTATGTATGTATGTATGTATGTATGTATGTATGTATGTATGTATGTATGTTCTCGTTGCCATTGCCTTCCCTTGGTTGGGACGAGAATAGACATTGGAGGGTACAAGGGTACGACGTGATGAACATTGTTGACAGGTCATCACAAAATTCACGTGACATGCTGGTCTGTCATGTTTTTTATCACACGCGTTAATGTGAAACGCATAATTTCATTGCCAGCGCTGTTCGCACGCGTGTGCGTGCGTGCGTGCGTACGTGTGTGTGAGTGCGTGTGTGTGCGTGTGTGTGTGCGCGTGTGCGTGTGTGTGCGTGCACGTGTGTGTGTGCGTGTGCGTGCGTGTGTGCATGTGTGCGTTCGTGTGCGTGCATGCGTGTGTGTGTGCACGCATGTGTGTGGGCATGCGAGTGTGTGTGCGGGTGTGCGTGCGTGCGTGCGTGTGTGTGTGTGTGCGCGCGTGTACGTGCGTGTGTGCGTGCGTCTGAGCGTGTGTGTGTGTGCGTGCGCGTGTTTGTGTGTGTGCGTGTGCGTGCGTGCGTGTGTGGGCATGTGCGTGCGTGTGTGCGTGCGTGTGCGTGCGTGCGTGTGTGTGCACGTGTGTGTGTGTGTGTGCGTGCGCGTGTGTGTGCGTGTGTGTGTGTGTGAGTGTGCGTGTGTGCGTGCGTGTGTGCATGTGTGCGTTCGTGTGCGTGCATGCGTGTGTGCGTGCGTGTGTGCGTGCGTGCGTGCGCGCGTGTGTGTGCGAGTGTGCGTGCGTGCGTGTGTGTGTGTGCGCGCGTGTACGTGCGTGTGTGCGTGCGTCTGAGCGTGTGTGTGTGTGCGTGCGCGTGTTTGTGTGTGTGCGTGTGCGTGCGTGTGTGGGCATGTGCGTGCGTGTGTGCGTGCGTGTGCGTGCGTGCGTGTGTGTGCACGTGTGTGCACGTGTGTGTGTGCGTGTGCGTGCCTGTGTGTGTGCGCGTGTGCGTGCGTGCGTGTGTGTGTGCGTGCGCGTGTGTGTGCGCGTGTGTGTGTGTGTGAGTGTGCGTGCGTGTGTGAGTGCGTGTGTGCATGTGTGCGTTCGTGTGCGTGTCCACGAGTTTTCTAGACCTTCAGAAACGTAATGCAAACATGCAGAGTTCGGCTAATAAATGAACAAAAAGAATTACTTAGAATTATCTGGCAGTATGCACGGAAGATATCACAGTTTTTCAGACGAGACGTGTGCACTCATATTGTCATTTAGCAGCCCATCACTTTCATGGCATCATTTTTCGGCGAGATAATATACTAAAAAAGAAAACAACCGGGTAAATGCACACAACGGTGGACGAAATCCTCTCGAATACACTGACGAATTGCTACATAAAAATAGTGTGACGCGAGTTCAAAACGTGCAGTCATTCCACTTTGTTAGTGCGTTAATTTTCTTCCGAAAAAAAAAAACTGCGTTCAGCAGTTATTTGTAGCGATCCGCAAAACAAAGCAACGTCGACAGCGACTGGAGGTCCCGAAACGCAAGGGGGTAAAACACACAACACCAACACACAAGATAAAAACACCGACTGTCGGTCGCGATGAGGAGCGATGACGCGAGAACAGTCGTCTGGCAAAAGCCAACACGATACACCGTCTACATGGCAGGAATCACGGAGGCAAACGGCCAACGGTCAACAGACAGCAACGCATTACTCAGCATATCTCCGATCGCATATCATTCGGCTCTATGTTTTTTCGTGGCTGTACGTATAGAGTGTCTTCTCTCTGAAACACATCCGATTTGTCGATATAAATGTTTACAGAACATTTCCTTAACGCGTATACGTGCCTATACAAACTGCACCTTGAAGCCTGGATCCTGTGACTCGTTGCGGTGCGCGAACAATAGCGGCTCAAACTCCTCGTTCGTCGCGCACTCGTCCATGGGCGCCCGGCGATCGCAGCAGCTGCCTCCGCATTTCTGCGGCATGTAACGGATGACAGCTCAATTCGTACGCGCTGCGTGTTTACAATACACATCAAGCGGATGCTGACGCAATGCGTAAGAAAACGCTGTGCCCCCAGTACTGTCTTTCTCTCTCTCCTTTGCTCTCTTCGTGCGAGAGTTTACCTGTATAGAATGTGTAAAATGCTGAAAGGAGATAAAATGAAGCACAGACAAAGAATGAAGATACGGAACCGATCGGACGGAGTGCGTGCGCGAAGCCAGGTCGGGACTTTTTTTTTTCTTTTTCTTCGTGGCCGCAAGGTTGCTTTTGAAGACACATTGCACGTGGTTAGGAGAACGTTGCTCATATTGTGATACAGCTTGAGTTTACGCGTCGGAGCATGGGTATGCTACTGTAACAGGCGGGGAATGGGAGCGAAATACGATGATATGGAAAGACTGAACCGTTTCTATACGGCATTTTGAGCTTCTAGATTTTCTTATTCTCCTCTCTGTCCCTGTGACATCAACGAAACCCGGAAAACTAAGCGGCTACAGAAAGGCCATTTAACCACGTAACCGAGGATAGTTTGAAAGGGCCAATCGACACGTGCGAAAACGTTATTCGCCTAGCGGCACGACGTGGGCACGTCTTAGCTCCACCGAGAACTGAAGAGAGTCGAGGCTGTCGATGCGAACTGGGTCCGACTGCGATTTCGTGTTTTATACTCTCGAAGGCGAGGCTCAACTGACATCCAAGTTTTACAAGGGAAACTCCTGAGAAGTTAGCCTTGATTGTCCGGCGTCCAGCGACATCCCGGCGTCCACACCCGTGTCACAACACCTTCTACACAGCTGTAAAAAGTCCACCTGCGGCATCCGCCTGTCCATGCGTCCGTCCACCAGTCCGTTGATCCATCCGTTCTTCATAATAGGTACTTAAACGTAGACATTATGCACCTTAGGACCTAGCTTAACTATTTCGTCATCTTATACATTCCTACACGAACAGTGATGCTCGATCTCGCATAAAAAAGGAGTGGAGAGACAGGCAGTTTTCGCGTAGAGTCGGCGTAGAAATGCTTACGCTGTTACGCAGTCAAAATCCCTCTATGTATGTAGTGCAAGACGTCATGCTGACATGGAGCGTTGTGGACGTCAGGAAGGCCTGTACGTTGCAAAAACGTGCCAAATGCACGTTTTGGTAGTCGCGAAGCGCTGCTGGTGTATGGGGCGCCATTCCATGACGCTATCAAAGGACGGCATGGCACAGTTCTATGCTGCCCTAAAACAACGCTCGGAGATAGAGAAAGCTGCAGCCTGCGATAAAACTACCCGCTTACGCATCACAGCTGCTGGAGGAGATTCCGCGATATGTTTTGCATTAATTCATTCATTGTTATGATTATCAGCAGTATATAGGTAGCCAGGCAGGTGGTCTGGAGGCTCGTGCTCCCATCTCCCCTGGATGGATGCACGTTGTTCGGTCCTTCGGTACGCACTTTAACACGTAGCGGGCCTCCCGAAAATAATACACTTTGTTCGTGTATAAAACTCTAACACACAGAAATACGCACGAGCATGCCTCAAGAGGTCGGATATACTTGCTCGAAAAAAATAAACAAAAGGTGGAACTCGCACTATATATATATATATATGTGTGTGTGTGTGTGTGTGTGTGTGTGTGTGTGTGTGTGTGTGTGTGTGTGTGTGTGTGTGTGTGTGTGTGTGTGTGTGTGATGCCGATTGTTGGTAGGTTTCTTCTAGGTCGTTGCTAGGTTTTAGCTAATGAGACCTCAATAGCTATATATTGCGTATATAAAACAGCCTAAAAGTAACGTATTGATGCTATGGCGGTATTGTTTCGCCTTGAATTGATTTGTGTGGTGCAAAATACTATTGGGACGGCAAGAAAACACTCATAGGAAACGGAGACTCAGTCAGTGCGTGCAATATACAAGCAAGCGTGTGCGCGTCTGAGACTGTATTGTATCACAGATCCCTCTGCCATGCTCCAGTATACTCATATCGGACAAACTGGAAAGTGGGCCAATGCGACATTACGAGTCCGCCAGCGAAAATAAGAAAAAAATGTAACGTATCTTCAAACCCCGCGGCACATTGAACGAAACATGAGTGCAAGCTAGTGTTTAACAATGTGGTGACAATATATAGACGCAGTGCCATGTAGAAAAAGTCATTCTGCAGACTTGCTACATGAACGAAAACAATAAAAAGTGCATCGGTTAGCCGTCTACCTTAATGAGCGATAACGAGAGCGAAATTTTAATAACATATTTTAGCCGCGAAATAACACATACAGAGAGCAAAGAAACACATAGCGACAGTACGGTTAGCGTTGTATATTTTGTTGCTCCGTGTATTTGCTATTTCGCAGCTAAAAGATATTATTAAGGGCCAACAAAACAGGCTTGTTGAAACAAATTGCTAGAAGTCACGCCAAGACGCAAACAGATTAGGGACCCTTTTGTTTCCTGATATCTGCCTGTTAAACAACTTTCAAGTCACTTCAAGATGAGTCAAGACCAATTGACCCGGCTTACAGCTCAGGTATAGGTTTTGACAGCATCAAAACACTGCTGTGATGTCGACAATTCGGCTAAATGACATACATGCAGATAGTAGGATTTAAAGATGGCCGTAATATGCCAATGTGCTTCTTTATAGCAGGTGTTTTTTACCAATGACAAACTGGCTGACCTTTTTTGTTATAATTAACCACGAATGAAGACACGCGCTGCTGGAAAGGCAAGGTTTGATGCAAGTAAATTCAGTTGTTAGTCAGTGATTATAATCTTGAGGTGTGTTTCTTCTCACCGTCTTCTTTTATGAGCACAGTGATGGAAGCAATATTTTGCTTTTTCGAGCAGAAAAAAAATGCTATAGCTTTGGGTTGCTATTAGTGTTTTCCGTGCAGATGCACGTTCCTAACGACTCCTGAAGTCTAAAACATCACTTCAGCATCCAATAAATAGTTATATTTGTTATTAAACATACGTGTCCTAGTACGCAGCTAGTATAAAAGCAGTATAGTTGGCGTAAATTGTGGGGGAGGGGTCAACAGAGTTAGGACTTTTCTTGTGTTCATGTTTGGGAGGACACCCCTTGCAAGCGCCCCACTTGAGATTTAGCTTTAGAACGTGATATAACTGAGTTAACAGTTGAGTATAGCGCAATGAACTGTTTCAAAAGCTTTTTATCTTTCACCGCATGGAAATCGAAAAAAGGTGGCAAAAAAGAGACTGAACACAACAATGCGATTGCTCGAGCTCAGACCCCACGCTCGTTTTTTAAAAGTATATTTGAACGCATGATTCAATTATTAAATAAATAAAAAATGGCAACATATCCACGGAGTGAATGATGGAGAGTGGGGCGAAGCATCCGTCCGTCCATTAGTTCTTGCTTCCGCCCGTCCGTGCGTGCGTCTGTTCATGCGTCCGCACGTCCATCTGTGCTTCC
The DNA here is from genome assembly GCF_043290135.1 of Rhipicephalus microplus. Classification (NCBI taxonomy): domain Eukaryota; kingdom Metazoa; phylum Arthropoda; class Arachnida; order Ixodida; family Ixodidae; genus Rhipicephalus; species Rhipicephalus microplus. Next base: position 134,654,889 of record NC_134702.1, on the reverse strand, counting down.
GTCCCTGCGTTCGTCCATGCATCCGCTCCTGCGTCCGTCCATGCGTCCATCCGTCCGTGCAGCCATCCGTGCGTCCGTCTATGCATCTGTCTGTGTGTCCGTTCGTCCACCTATTCAACACTCCAAATGCTACCATCTCGCATATTGTCATCATATAATCCTCATGTAGAAGCACCGTGATCCAGCGGATATTCCAAGGACTGAACGAGAGGAGGCACACGCACACTTTCTTACGGCTTGTGCTTCGTGTCTACTTCTCACCTTTAACCACCTCGAGTGCGTGGTATATACTAGTTCACTGCATTCATGGCACTGTGGCCCAACGTTCGCTAAACCTTTCTAAAGCCAAAGAGGTTACACCCAGCGAGTATAACGTAGCAACCCTTTCTTGTCAGATAGTCCTCAATGTACATGCCAATGGCTGCTAAGGGGTAATGAGAGACAGGAGAATTCGGCTTTCAGTTAACGCGCACGCTGCGATTTTTTTTATTGTTCAAGAACGCACAGAAGAAATCTCCCACCGGCACCTTCTTTGAGGTCAAAATCTAAGACTGGTTACACACTACGACTACTACGAGGGACGAACAAGTGCCGTTTTAAGGAGCTTCGCCCCTAAAACGCAATTATTAGAGAACAGCTGTTCAGCATTACGAAGGCCTACTAATGGGAATGTTGCTATTGACGTATCTATAGTCAGGGTATATATATATATATATAACCTGACTATATACATATATATATATATATATATATACTATACTATACTATATACTATATATGATATATATACATATATATAATGAGTACCTGGTACTCAACTATGGGAGAGCTTGAAGCCGTCCCCAAAAATTTAGTCACAGTTTATGCCTCAAAAGACCTGTTTAGAAAAAGTTTATTCTTTCATAGGACGAAACAAACCTAAGCGACAAGCGTCTGTATAACAGGTACAATAACAAACAAAAGACAAAGCACAACATACACTACATATTTAAACTAAAGTGTCCAAGTCCGTAGCATGTCCATAGACCTATAGACTCGTCCGTTGCAAGAACGTTACAGGCTGCTGCCCAGTACAGCGAAAGTTAAGGGAGACCGTTACTTTCAGTCATTCGGAAAAGCCTCCGTGCTTTATCTGGTTACACTGCAGCGTTTGGTCACCTATTCAACTAGTTTTTATTACAATTTGCTCAAGCAAGATCGTTGAAAGAAATGAAATCAAATTTCAATTTCATCCTTTAAGCAACACGACAACAATGTAAAGAACGTCTTTGAAGTGGTGGCGTTTACACTGTGCCCCGAATTCCTCACGAAACATGGACCCGGTCAGCGCATCCTCTATTTTTTTTTTCAGTGCCACGGCAAACGTTCTGTGCAGGCCGTCGAGAGCGCGCTCCGCCTCCACTCGCCGCTTCCGCATGGCGGCGCTGCACGAGTAGACTTTTGCAGGAAATTGCAAAAGAGTACGGTAGTAGCCTTCTGCACCAGTTACATACTGCTCGAGGCATGGCATATGGAGCGAACGTCCCAAAACATCAACCGCTCTCTCAGAACCCTTTCCCCAGTGTATACACACGGACTGCGCTCCACGACAAAACGGGAGAGAGAGGGGGGGAGGGTTCATTAACCGCCCCGCGAGTGCTTTGAAGACGCCGCTGATACGTAGTCACAGTCCCCCTTGAGGAAAGAACCTATATAGTCGGTTCCGAAACGTCGGGTTTCTTCACGTACTTTCGGTTGGAGTTTAAATCATTTCCCAGAGCTTTATTTACCGCCACATAAGGAGGCCCTGTGCTGCCCGTCCCCAGAACACAGAAGCCTACCTCGCCTACGGGGTCAGAGACTGGTTACCACCATCCAATAGTCGTCGACAAAACGCTCTACGTTAATGCGGGATCATTACTTGCAGTCCGTTGTCGAAAGAAAGCTGCGCGGCAAACACGAGGAACGTCAATTGTACCTCGCGACAACTTTCTGTGCCAAAGCTACGAGGGAGGAGTTTCTGCACACGTGTTGCTACTCCATGAAGTCCACCATGAGCGTTTCCGTGCAAATATCGCTCATGACGTTTGTGAGCTTGTGCAATAAAGTATCGGTGAAATTTAGCTGAAGTAGAAGGCTATCGAAAGCCGTGACATACTTATGGATGCAGGAGTGAAGGATGAAATATTAGGAATCGTAGCTGAGCTGAACTCTTCCGCAAATCACACATAGAACGCTAGTCGAGAGCTAGCGGTTCCACTCCGGGTGCAAAATAAGCGAGCATTGTATAGTAATGCTTACATTTTTTGAAGTTGACATGATATTCTGTGTTGTAAGATATCGTAGGAATGTTTACTGAATGGCATCGGTTTCATGTTTGGGAGCAGGAACTTCGCAGTTTAAAATTTTACGCAGAGGTAACGAACCATTTCTTAAACTTCGGTGCATACAAGGAGGCTAAAAAACAAAAAACAAAACAAAAAATTACTGCAGATCCACGGAGTGAATGATGATGAGTGGGGCGAAGCATCAGTCAGTCCGTCCGTGCTTCCGTCTATCCGCGCGTGCGTCCATTCGTGCACCCGTCTGTTCCCATGTTCTCCCATCCGTGCGTCCATCCGTCCGTCTAGTGAACACTCCAAGCACCGCCATCTCCCATCTTTTAATCATATATTCGGCATATACAACTACCGCCATCTTGCGGACATTCCAAGAACTAAACTAAAGGTGACATCCTCCTCCTCCTCCTCTTCTTCCTCCTCCTCCTCCTCCTCCTCCTCCTCCTCCTACTACTACTACTACTACTACTACTACTACTACTACTACTACTACTACTACTACTACTACTACTACTACTACATACATCGGGAACGCGCGACCCCCAAGGCTTCTTGGCCTAGCCAGGCGTGAATGTTTATAGTTTTCATTGGGTAAAACGCGCTCCTTACCAGCCGTAAGAACATCGCTTTGCACAGTGAGAACACTGTGCAAAAGCCGCCAGCAACTGCGTACCGATGATCCGGCATCCTTCCAAGCCGCGCTAAGTCGCTAATGAGAATGCAGGCGCCAGTGGTGGGCGAATCCTGCAAACCAAGTTGCTGAGTTTATCGCGATGTGAAACGCTTGCGACGTGATTGTGGCGTCAACGTACCGATTGCGGGTCGTCATATAGACGCCTGTAGTATGTGGTGTCATCAAGTTGTCTCTAGGCTTCATCAATATAACTGTCGGCGTTCATTACCACTACTGCACCACCTTTATCTGCCGGCTTAATCACTATATCCTTGTGCTATAGCCAATGCTTTGATAGCCTGAGCCTCTTTAAAGGGGACATTATGATATGCATCATAATGTATAAGATAAGTATCAATATGTTGTACACTCGCATACAAGCGAAGTTCAGTGGATGAGCCAAAAATACACACGTTTGTGTGTGTGTGTGTGTGTGTGTGTGTGTGTGTGTTTATTTATTACCAAAATGTCCAAAATGTGCGAAGGTTAAATATAAATCTTATTCTCTGGCTATATTTAGGTCTACTGTGCTACCTGTGCTACCTGTGTGTGTGTATACTGTGCTACCAGTCTACCTGTGCCAAAGCATCACGTTCACTGGGCTACTTGAGAAATTCCCCTACTGATATTCGAAAACTAGCCTTTCTTACCTTTATTCTGCCAATATTAGAATTCGCCTCAGCAATTTGGTCCCCTCATCAAAACTACTTGATTAATATGGTAGAAAGGATTCAAAATAGAGGTGCCAGCTTCATATCACGAAACTACGACATCACGTCAAACGTAACGCAAATTAAATCATACCTTCAGCTGCCGTCATTGGATAGCCGTCGCAATATTGCTCTTCTCTGTCTGTTCCAGAAATATATTACCTCTAATAAACGAACGCGGCTTCAGCTTCAAACACCTCACTCTTTTTCACGCAGATTGCATAATCAGTTCAGCTTCATGCGCATATACGGGTCAACTAATGCATTCAATTCATCACCACTGCCTCGGGCCGTTCGTCTTTGGAATGACCTCCCTGATTGCATAGCCTCCATATCTAATCCCGATACATTTCGCCGTCAGCTACTCACTCTGTTCACCATGTGACCCTGTTTCTGTATTCTGAGTGCATTGAGTAACGGTGATTTATATTCCCCTTGTCTTTTATTTTAAAATGTATCCCTCTGTCGACATGTTCATATCAACAAGTGCTGTATTCCCTCAAATTTACCTCGCCCTGTATAGCCTAAAATGTGATTTCATTTATATATATATATATATATATATATATATATATATATATATATATATATATATATATATATATATATATATATATATATATATATATATATATATATATATATATATATATATATATATATATATAGTTTTTCGTTGTTCTTGCACTGATCCTGCCTGTAAACTGTTCGTTACCTGTCTGTACCATTCCGATTCCTCCCCCCCTTACCCAATGCCCTGTTCTGGGGCCTGTAAGGTTTTTTTGAATAAAGAATAAAGAATACGTACGAAGAGTCACACTGTAGTATGCTTGAACGTGGCCTATCAACCCTTAGAACTGTGTCTGGCTTTTACCAATAAAACTAATCTCGGCCTAGTGAAAAATATCGTAGTGATCGATTCCGGCGAGGTCTGTTCCAGCGGGTACACGCATGACCACCGCTGCAGCATTAATCCAGTAGCCGAGCTAAGTTACAACGCTCGCGGCTGAGATTCCTGCCCAAAATGTCACACAGAGCCAAAGCCTCGACAAACACCCCGACAAATTTTCCCGCTTGCAGACATTACTCAGCGTAAAAGCACCCAGGAATGATATTGTGATATTAGTAACGCTTAGTTTCTAAATCATGTCAGCCCGAAGCGACAAAAAAGAAGTAGGTAAATGGCGGAGAGGGGGGGGGGGAACACGAAAACAAAAAATTTCGGGGGGGGGGGGGGGGCTTGCACCCCGCCCCTTGGTCTACACCACTGCTGTCCCTAAACCCCAATGCTTTGAAAAATTCCGCGCCATTATCTTGTACTACATAATAGGGTAGAGCCCTTTACAGATCATTAGCAAGTGTTCAGCCGTTTTCTCCTTCTACCCACACGCCCTACATACAGTGTCTGTGCCTTCGTATTTGGCTCGGTGCGTGTCCGCAATACTCTCGTTCTGGTCTCGAACAGCAAAGAGCTACCCCCAGAATTGCCGTAGACCTTTTCTTTTGCAATTTCCCGCAAAAGTCTACTAAAGACAGAGCGCGCTCTCGACGGCCTTCAGAGAGCGTTCGCCCAGGCACTAAAAAAATAATTGATTGATTTGTGAGGTTTAACGTCCCAAAACCACCATTCGATTATGAGAGACGCCGTAGTGGAGGGCTCCGGAAATTTCTTTAACGTGCACCCAAATCTGAGTACACGGGCCTACAACATTTCCGCCTCCATCGGAAATGCAGCCGCCGCAGCCGGGATTCGAACCCGCGCCCTGCGGGTCAGCAGCCGAGTACCTTAGCCACTAGACCACCGCGGCGAGGCTGGCACTAAAAAAAAAAAAAAATAGAGGAGGCGGTTACCGGGTACAAATTTGGTAAGGAATTCGGAGCACAGTGCAAGCGTCACTACTTCAAAGATGTTCTTTACAATGTTGTTGTGTTGTTTAAAGCATGAAAGTTAAACTTGATTTTATTCCATTTAACGTCCTTTCTTGTGCAAATTGCAATGAAAGCTAGTTGAATAGGTGACCAAACTCTGATGTGCAACCAGATAAAGCACGCAGGTTTTTCGGAATCACTAGAAGTGAATGTATTTTAAACGTTGCGCTTTCATTTGGTCAGCAGTGTGAGACGTTCTTGCTGTAGTTCTCCCATAGTAGAGTACCCAGTTGTACTATAAATCGTTACCCACTTTTTTTGAACCCACCTTGCTGCTTCCACGGGACGGCTCTATGCTCTCCCATAGTAGAGTACCAGGTGCTCATAATCGTTAAACACATTTCTGAACATATGGTGCGCACTCTAGTTCTTGACGGCTGGGGCTCTTGGTTCGCGCCGTAATATTTGTCATCAGGGCCTCCTCAAGAGTGAGGTCTACGGTACGGCTTTGAACTTTCCTATTGTAGAGTACGAAGTACTCAAAATCGTTATACACTTTTTCGAAACACATCCTTAGTCTTTGACCTCCGGGCTGGGGCGGCTTCCTGCTCTCCCATATTCTAGAGTACCGCGTACTCTTAATCGTTAAGCACTTTTTCGTAACACAGAGCTTTCTTTAACGTTAAACAATCGAGAGACGTCTGTCTTGTTGGGTATGAAAACTGGGAAATTATTTAAACTACAACCAAAAGTTTGTGAATAAACCTGATGTTTCGGAACTGACTTGGTTCCTTTCCGTGCGAATATCGCTCATAACGTTTGTGAACTTGTGCATTGAAATATCGGTGAAATTTAGCTGAAGTAGAAGGCTAACGAAAACCTTGACATACTTATAGATGCAGGAGTGAAGGACGAAATATTTGGAATCGTATATAGCTGAGCCGAACACTTCGGCAAATCACACGTACAACGCTAGTCTGACAGCTAGTGGTTCCGCTCTGGGTGCAGAATAAGCGAGCATTGTATGGTAAGGTTTACGTTTTTTTTTTGAAGTTGATATAATATTCTGTATTGTAAAATATCGTAGAAATGTTTACTGAAGGGCGTCGGATTTATATTTGGTAGCAGGAACTACGCAGTTGAAAATGTGACGCAAAAGTAACGAACCATTTCTTAAACTTCGGTGCATATAAGGAGTTAAAAAGAGAAACAAACAAAAAATCACAGCATATCCACGGAGTGAATGATGATGAGTGGGGCAAAGCGTCGGTTAGTCCATCCATGCTTCCGTCTATCCACGCGTGCGTCCATACGTGCACCCGACCGTCCCTGCATTGGCCCATCCGTGCGTCCATCCGTCCGTTCGTGCGTCCGTCCATTTAGTGATGACTCCAAGCTCCGCCATCTCCCATCTTTTCATGATATATTCATCGTATACAAGTACCGCCATCCAGCGGACATTCCAAGGACTAAACGAGAATTGGCTGCCTACTACTACTACTACTACTACTACTACTACTACTACTACTACTACTACTACTGCTATTACTACTACTGCTACTACTACTACTACTAGTCTACTACCATACATCGGGAACGCATGACCCTCGGCTTCTCGGCCAAAGGGGCTTCTTGGCCAAACCAGTCGTAAACGTTGGTATACTTCCTATCGGGTGGAACGCACTCCTTACCAGCCGAGGTCGTCGTTTCGCACAGTGAAAACACTGTGCAAAACCACGTTCCCCGCAGCGAATTGTATAATAGACATAAACTCGTCCTTGCACAGGCGAATCTCTGGCAGGTAATTTTATCATCGGAAAAGCGCCAAGAGCAGCTTTCGCTGTAGACAACGACGGGCACGGTGCTAATGCGCGTGATCTTCAGGATGTGTACGTATCAGCAATTGTAAGTAACCAAAATACCGACCATATATGCAACGCAGTGTACGAAATGGGCCATTTATTTTAAATGCTGTTTACAATCACAGTTTTGCTTTCAAGCAGCTGCAGGGTCTTCGTAAAGGACCGGTGACATGACGTGTCGCCGGCATCTCCTCCAATTGGATTCTATGGTGAACTATCCACTTATATACAGGGTAAAACGCGACAGTATAAAAACACGTTAGCTATGGGAAACTTACTTAATTATCTCGTTAATTATCTTTAAGAACATCTGTATATAATTATCAGAATCCAAAACGCCTCCATCAATATTGTACTGGAGGCCATCGACTGCATTATAATTCTGCCGCTTGGGACTAAGTAAGCGGTTCAATATAACCTACCCTTTCATGGTCCAAAGCGGGAGATACTGTTCCATTTAGGAAGCACTAATTTGCCACATTTACGCCTCGCCGTGGTGGTCTAGTGGCTGAGTACTCGGCTGCTGATCTGAAGGTCGCGAGATGGAATCCCGGCTGCGGCGATTGCATTTTCGATGGAGGCAAAAATGCTGTAGGCCCTTGTGCTCAGATTTGGGTGCACGTTAAAGAACCCCAGGTAGTCAAAATTTCCGGAACCCTCCACTACGGCGTCTATTTATATGGTGGTTTTGGGACGTTAAACACCGCATATCAATCAATCAATGCCCAATTTTGAAATTAAATACTGCAGTATTTCTGAAACAAGTGACAAGGAGTTCTACGACTTGAATTATTCGCGCTGACGTGCTACGCAGTGAAGGCGAGGCAAAGGCAGGCTTCCTACTACCTTTGTGGTTGTCCATCCATCCATCCATCCATCCATCCATCCATCCATTCATCCATCCATCCATCCATCCATCCATCCATCCATCCGTCCGTCCGTCCGTCCGTCCGTCCGTCCGTCCGTCCGTCCGTCCGTCCGTCCGTCCGTCCGTCCGTCCGTCCGTCCATCCATCCATCCATCCATCCATCCATCCATCCATCCATCCATCGATCCAATCTAGCCGCCCACGACTTTTAGCTTTCCTGGCCGTTTCGATAACGGTATCGATACCAAACTTCGTATGGCATAACGAAGAACACATTTGACTAGTCATAACATGAAAATCATGACATGTATGTCACGGATGCCATGATTTACATTTCATGGTCCTGCAGCTCTTGCGGTGGTTTTGTAGACATGGCATGTTGCAAAACTGGTATGGTGTGACATAATTTCATGGTGAACAGAAGCGACAGACCCTAACATGAAAATCATAACATGCGTGTCATGTAACAACATGACTACATGCCACACTCACGATGCGCTCACGGCCGTTTCGCTAGCTTCACTTATACTAAATTTGGTATTACGGTACGTGAATGGATGACGAAGGTATGTGACTGGTGCAAACATGATAATCATGAGATGTGTGTCATGTGACAACATGACTACATGCTACGCTCATGATGCGCTCGCGGCCGCTTCGCTAGCTTCACATGTACCAAACTCGGTATTACGCGACGCGAACGGATGACATAGGTAAGTGATTGATATGTGGGGTTTAACGTCCCAAAACCACTACATGATTATGAGAGACGCCGTAGTGGAGGGCTCCGGAAATTTAGACCACCTGGGGTTCTTTAACGTGCACCCAAATCTGAGCACACGGGCCTACAACATTTCCGCCTCCATCGGAAATGCAGCCGCCGCAGCCGGGATTCGAACCCGCGCCCTGCGGGTCAGCAGCCGAGTACCTTAGCCACTAGACCACCGCGGCGGGGCAGACATAGGTAAGTGACTCATCCAAACATGATAATAACGACATGCGTCTTATGTAACAACATGACTACATGCTACACTGATGATGCGCTCGCGGCCGTTTTGCTAGCTTCACATATGCGACATATGGTATTACGTGACGCCATTGGATGAAGAAGGTATGTGACTGGTGCAAACATGATAATCATGAGATTCGTGTCATGTGAGAACATGACTCATTCCACAGTCAAGGCACCAATACATTTCGATGAGACGCGGTGCGCGTGCTCGCCGGCGTTCATTTCGTTGCGTCATGCCAGCGTTGCCACGCCAGGCGCCGGTCCTGCAATATACTCGCAGGTGCGCGCCGCGCTGCGTTGCTTTGACGCATGCGCGTTTCAGCGCGTCCGGCGTCCCTCCGTCACGAAAAGAGGGAGACGGCGCAGTGTTGTCTGGGTAACGCATCGGCGCGAAATGCAGCATGTCGCATTTCGCGCCGGTTGCCATCGGGCCGCGTCGACAGACGCTGGTTGCGCCTGGCGTCAGACTATAGGGTGCTTGCGTTTTTGAGCCGTGAGATCTCGCGACACTGAAGAAAGACGCCAGCGTCGGCTGCGGCTCCGCCGCGGCAGTCTATAGTGGCTAAGGTACTCGGCTGCTGACCCGCAGGTCGTGGGTTCGAATCCCCGCTGCGGCGGCTGCATTTCCGATGGAGGCGGAAATGTTGTAGGCCCGTGTGCTCAGATTTGGGTGCACGTTAAAGAACCCCAGGTAGTTGAGATTTCCGGAGCCCTTCACTACGGCGTCTCACATATGGTGGTTTTGGGACGTTAAACCCCAGATATCAATAAATTAACCAAAATCCACGAGTTTTTTTCAACATGATTGCAAATGTTGAGAAATTTACCGGGTACACTTGCTGCACTATAATTAATGGCTTTGTCCTCTACGAAATGGCGCACAATAAAAGTAACAAAACAACGCCTCCTAAAATTCATCACTGTGACAAACATGCGCCTTCATATGCATATATCCCTACAAAATAAAGCGGACATTTTATAATTGGTCAGCAGTACGTTCGCTTACACAATAATTACTGGAATATATATGTGTCAAAATCAGTGTATTATTATGAGGTGCACCGTAGTAAAAGGACTGCGGATCAAGCACACGGTCGTTCGTTTCGATTTCGCCTCCATCGAAATTCGGGCGCCGTGGCCTGGAGTCGGACCCGCGACCTTCAGCTCACAGTACCGCGACATCTTGCGCGCCAAGCTTCAACGGCTGGTTCAATCAGATTCCTTCACTTTTACAACGAATTTACGGGGACATACAACGTACAATTTGTTGTGCAATAACTTAGTTACAAACGTTCCACGCGCTAACGCTGGCAATATATCCCGGACTTCGGAACTTCCCTTATCTTTGTTGATCGACATACGCACGAACAGGCATCACCATGAAACGGTGGGGGTCGAAACCATTTTGACAGGGCACATATCTGAGAGTCTTGGTGATTAATTTCCTCTTTTTTTGACGTTAGATATATAATAAACTGCTCCGTGACTGAATAATAATAATAATAATAATAATAATAATAATAATAATAATAATAATAATAATAATAATAATAATAATAATAATAATAATAATAATAATAATAATAATAATAATAATAATAATAATAATAATAATAATAATAATAATAATAATGATGATAATAATAATAATAATATGTGGAGTTTTACGTCCCATAACTAAGATATGGAGGGCTCCGCAAAGTTCTTTAAGGTGCATTGACAGTACACGGCTTCTACCATTTCAGCTGCATGCATCGAAATACGACTGCCACAGCTGGGATAACCCGCAAAGTTCGACTCAACAGCCGAGCACCCTAGCCACTGATCCAGCGACTGCACCTGTATATTAATTCATGCGCCCTTCATCAAAACCATGAAATTAGTTTGTTCTAAATATAGCCCTCGAGCGTACAATGCTAAGAATTTTTACTTACGTGGCTGGATCGAAAACGGTTCCTTTTGTAGTAATACTGTTTTTACTGTATTCGACATCTCCCACATTGTTATGACGCTTAATGGTTCACAGAAATGTATACAACGTTGCAATGTATTCGTGGCAATCTGGCGAATCGGCATTCTTAGTGGACAGTTTATATATTGATGTAACGTTAAAAAAATGTGATGGCTCACACGCTATTATAAGGTCACCGACAAAACTCGGTGGGTATCGCACGCTGTACTACATGCGGGGTTATCGACACGCGAATAGGTGGGACGATAACATTGTCTTATCAAATACAGCAAAAAAAGGCACTGCATAAAATTAATTACCTTTTATGCGGCATTATGAGTATATAACAAACAAGAATAATGTGCACCGCCTGATCGCTGTTAGACGCGGAAAGCGTGTGACTAAACTAGAGATAATAAATATTGCCATTTAACTACCTAAAGCAGGCTTCACTGCAGTGCATCACTGCCTTTTGGGTTGGGCGAGCGGCAGACCAAATGCGCATTAAAAAAACCGATAAAGATATGGCAGTAATACTAGAGGAGCGTTGCGATTGGCCCTGTTGACGCAACTTCACGAATTCTAGCACCGCTGAAGTTAATTTGCGCGCCAGCAAGGTTTGATCTCTTTGACGTCACGAGCGCGCTAGCAGCCGGTGTCGCGCACAACTCTCCAGAGAGAAAGCATGCTTTCTGTCGCGTAATGCGCCAACTTCAAGACAGGTAAACAACAACAACAACAAAACCATCCGCCAGCGGGTACCGTGATAAGAAAAAACGTACGTGCGCATGCGATACAGTCCCGGAATTCGCTCACCATGTCTTCGAGGATAATTTCATCCCGTGTGGCTCGCACGGCGCCCGACATCGTGTCGTTCTGATGCTGCTTTCCGGACGAGCTGAGGTTCACATGTGATAGCAGCATACCTGATAGTGCCGCGCTTTTGATAGCCCGATAAGAACGCTAAGCAGGTGTGCTCGCGCTCCGCGACATGTTATCGAGCGTATCGAGGAGAAGCGGTTGAAAGCTGCCACTCCTCCGTTCGCCGGTCGATAGCAAGAAAAAAAGAATCGAAACCGAAACTAAATCCTCGGAGATTTGTGATTAGTGATTCATATTTTCATGTCGCCTAATATCATATTTTCAAGTAAAAACATTGTAGCAGTATTTGCGTTGCTTAAACAATATTTTTGTACATACTGTGCTTGAAATTAAAAAAAAAATGATTCTTTTAGCTTTCGAGATTGGCATTACCTATACTCTATGATCGGCGCTACGTTGTTGAAGGTAATCTTGGAGGTCACAACATTTTTCTGTAGTTGTATATTTGCATTTCGCGCCTGATTAGCGCTGCTGTCGCTTTCGAGAGAACGCGCGATTTGAGCGCCACAGAAACGTGCTCGCATGCGTGCTCGTGTTTTGGGCTGTTGTACTCGATTCCGTTGACCGCTGTTCAAACTAAACTTTTCGCGGCAATGGCTCGTCCTCTCGCAGTAAGTAAACTTAGAAGAGTTACCCGTCTGCAGTCTTGTCTGCTGCGAAAGCAAGTTTACGTATTGGTGAACCCGTGGTGAACCCTTGTGAACTGTTTAATTCTATCGATAGAGAACACGTGATTATAGGCCCGGTAGCCAGCATTTGCCGCTTTTGCAGCGTTCCTAGTAGATTTTTTAAGACTTTGAAATACGTCATTTTTTTAAAAAAATGTTCCTGTATATTTACCTGGGCCTGGGGTGTGCCTCTGCAGGTATGCATCAGGGAACTCCTCAAGACGTCGCGTCTCGGTGCTAGCCCTGCCTCGAGCGCTTGGTTCTCGAGTCAGTCGAACCCCGAGGAGTGGGAAGCCCTCAGCGGGGATCTTATGGCCATACATTCGAGGCGTCAAAAAGACAAGCCAGCTTCCCTGAAGCGCAGGTGGGGTATTGTCTACGCTGTGCAATAGGTATCTACAGGTTTTCCCGCTCACTTTAATCCAAGTGCCAGATTAAATAATTTGCACGCCATAGAAATAATCTGAGTGCCGAGCTATTTAATCCTTGTGCCAAACATTTAATCCAAGCGCCAACTCACTCAGGCAGCGTGCCATTGAGTTTAATCCAAGTGCCATCGTGTTTAATCCAATTGCCTATGACTTTAATTCAGGTGCCAGTCAGTTTATTCCACGCACAAAAACCAGAATACGGGGCGTAAAAACGGCAGTGCAATTGAAATGCAGTTCCTACAGTATTAAAAACAATAGTCGGAAGGTAGAATCAATCATGATTATTTGTATTCGCCGATAGTATTCTTGAAAAAAATTACTGCCGTGGTTCGCTTAAGCCATGTTTGGAGTGCTTATACTTTTGCTATGCGCAAGTTTGTATAATGAGTGCTTGGCCCAGGTGAAATATTTTAAATAAAACGAAAAAACGCAGGAACATATTACTAAATATTTTACAGTGCAATGAAATTCAGTATCCGTCACTGAAGCCCATAATTGGCTTTGGTACACACTACAACATTACATGACCAGGACAGGTCATGTAATGCGAACGCCACACTATGTTTATTGGAGTGCCGGAACGCATACTAAGAGATTAAAAGCATGGTCGCGGGCAGTGATGGGTCAAAGACAGCTACATAATCATGAAATTAGGAAGCCTTCGCGCGGCACGCACTGTGAATTAGAGATAATTCCAATATGTTTTTTCCTGTAGTGAACATAAAACGTAAACTGATCACCTTGTTGTGGCAATAGGAGTTTTATTTTATATAATTGTATGCTCTTATTTTTTATTCAAACAAAGGTAAATGTCTCCAATGATACAAACAGTACCGATTGTTCGTTTAGCTTGTTAGTTTTGTGACATACTTGACGAATGCGATGAAACGAACACAGAGAAAACAAAATGATAATAACACGCAACTGACCTTGGGTAGCTTTCTTTTTTTTGTGTACGTGTTTTTTTTTTTTGCGCGGCATTATGCCTCTCATCGCACATTGGAAGCTTGCGGATTCAGTGCAATCAGTAAATTATTTGTTCTGTCCCCTCTCTCTATCTCCACACACACACACACACACACACACACACACACACACACACACACACACACACACACACACACACACACACACACACACACACACACACACACACACACACACACACACACACACACACACACACACACACACACACACACACACACACACACACACACACACACACACACACACACACACACACACACACACACACACACACACACACACACACACACACACACACACACACACACACACACACACACACACACACACACACACACACACACACACACACACACACACACACACACACACACACACACACACACACACACACGTTTGTGTGTGTGTGTGTGTACATACATATACATATACAGGAAAAAAAGAGTGATTACTACTATTTATTCTAGAAATGCAACATAGGCACAGGTTAGTGTATTTATTAAAACAGAACTGTCTCATAGGGCTCGGAGACGGATGTTCACAAGTCATCTTCACGTGAGCAAAGCGGCAGGCACGAAAGAAAAATTGTGTCGATCAAAGGCCGCGCAGTCCACGTGCTGTATTTGTTGCATGGAGTGGCGAGCCGCATCCAGCAGCAAAGAATGCCTGTGCTCCTTTTTCGTCATGCCTTGCGGTGTCAATAAAACTAAATTACGACGTTCGCTCAGGTAGGCCTTCACGTGTGACTTGAATTTCGAGAAGGCTTCTTCTATAGTGTTAAAGAAGGGGCTGTACGCTGGCAGGCGCTTAATTAGTGCATGGAGTTAGCCAAAGCCGCCTGTTCTGCTCGAGCGTGAGCAGGTGCATTATCGAAAAGGAATACAGCTTCGGTATTTGGCTCATCACGTTCTACGCGGGCCGAAACATCACTGAGGAAGCCATTAAAAACAACCCAATGAACTTTGTCCACCACAGTCCAGTGAATAACTCCATTTGTGGACATGCATGCTATAATGTTCAAGTTCACTCCCTTTGTCGTTGTGGTCTTGTGCACAGCTGGTTGTCCTTTAGCTGCCCTGCCGAAGTTCCTGGAACACCAGATATTGAAGTTAGTCTCATCCAAATAGAAGCGGCAAACACGCGGTCCATCAGACTGCAGCCATTGGGCGTACAGCATGTGGCTGTGCTTGATATCGTCACGGTTGCGATCTGTGGGCCTCTGCGTCACTAGCTTCATCGAGTAGCAGTGGGCATCCAGCAAGCGGTCGACTGTGCTTGCACTGATTCTTACTCCTGGCATTTTTTTCTCCAGGGCCTCCTTTATTTGCTTCAATGTAAATGTACACTTTTCGTCGACAATTCGTCTCAAAGTACTCACGATATCATCTCCAAACTTCCTTTTTGAACCCCCACCATGCTTTGATGTTTCTCTGTCGGTAGCGGCAATCGATCCTGCTGTTTTAATGTTGATGGCTAGAGCGTCGGCCAGTTGCTTTAAGTCACCGCCACGCCTGTAAACGTCCACAATCCTTGCCCTGTCGACCACCGATACTCTGCTATTTTTTCGACGAGGTTCGTCGGGGTTCTTAAAGTGTGGTCCTCGTTTGCGTCCAGCCATGACTTCAAGCAAAGCTCTCTCTTCGTCGGCAAATGTTCTCGTATGAAAACACACGTTTCAAGTAAACACGCTTCAGCTACACTAAGCGTCGTCTGTTACATGAAAACCGGAGTATCTACTTTGATGCTTTTATAACAACTTATTTCCACATGAACCCGAATAAATGCAAGTTTGGTATTTTTAAGTGGTTATTTCTGATTTCAAGAACGAATGGATATCATCTGTCGGTCACTGTTCTTTCTGGGCTGAGCAGACGACTGCGGTAGCCTCAGCGCATAAGTAGCCATATGCCGTCTGCTCAGCAGACGACACGAATCTATGCATATGCGGTGGTGTAGATGGTTAACCGGAATGAAGCAGTAGCAATGCAATAATGACTAACATGGACTCTATGAGCAAATACATTTAAGTACCCATACATGCAATTACTACCGACTGTTTTTTTTTTTTATTTTGAAGCTATGACACCAAAATGTTAAGGGGAAGTCGCACTGCGCACTTCATTTCATAAGCGCTACCAAGTATAGCCGAGGGAAAAGTTGTTGCTGTGATGCCATGTTTACGTTATTCTGACATTTATACTATATATAGTTGCTAACTGTGTGTTTCTAGCGCATGGATTAAACTGACTTGCACCTGAATTAATGTCATTGGCAATCAGATTAAATACGGTGGCACTTGGATTAAACTCAATGGCACGCGGCCTGAGTGAGTTGGCGCTTGGATTAAATATGTTGGCGCTTGGATTAAATGTTTGGCACATGGATTAAATAGCTCGGCGCTCAGATTATTTCAATGGCGTGCAGATTATTTAGTCTGGCACTTGGATTAAAGTGAGCGGGAAAACCTGTAGTTTCACAACTCTGTCGTCAGTCGTGAAAGTTATAAAAGCACGAAACCAGTGTGCAGTCGCGAGATAGACCAAGAACGACTTCACGGCGCTGGTTGTCTACCTCACTATTGTTATTGTTATTTTTTAAATATAATAATAATAATGATTGTCGTTGTTTTGCGTCTCAAAACCGTTATATGAGATGCTTTAGTGCAAGAGGAGTCGGAGTGCCTGAGGGTCGTTAACGTGCACCCAAACATAAGTACACGAGCTTACGTCATTTTTCCCCATGCTGAAAATGTGACTTTTCGTATCCCGGCGGTGGCTGCATTTCCGATGGAGGCAGAAGTGTTGTAGGCCCGTGTGGTCAGATTTGGGTGCACGTTAAAGAACCCCAAGTGGTCGAAATTTCCGGGGCCCTCCACTGCGGCGTCTCTCATAATCAAGTGGTGGTTTTGGGACGTTAAACCCCACATATCAATCAAATCTGAAAATGTGACTTGAAGAACGTCGGTGATATTTGGGTCTTCAGGTGTCACTTCATTACGGGTAAGTGCAAGATACAAGCATGTACCTAAAACAGAGTTAGCTTACCGTACATACAAACTTGTTCGTGATTCCTGTGTGCACAATCAGCATGTCAGGGAGGCGTTTGAAATCGTGAAGGCGATCGCAGAAATTTGGGTATTGCATTGAAACAAACAACTGTGAAAATGGATGTGAAACAATATTTGTTCACTCGCAATTGAAGTATAGCCGATCGGTTCGAGTTGGGGGGTCAGGTTTTTCAAAAATTGGTTGATTGATTCCCTGAAACGGTCTCCATAATTTTCAGGGACTCCACTGTACATTAGCGCACAACAAAAAGTAAAATACACAGAAAAAATTGTCCAAACATACGTGAAAAAAATAAAGTGGCTGCCATTACCACGGCACGCAATACGCGAAGTATCTACATCGCACATTTTCTTCGGCTGTTTCTACAAATTTCAATCAAAGAGGCTCGCACTGTTTAAAACACTTGGGGAGCCGCACTGCTACTTTGATGGCTTGGACAGTAGAAATATAATAAAATTTGCTCATCCACTTTTTCAATTGCCGCTTGAGAGACTTTGGTTCTGGCTTGTTCTTGGGCCACGCAATTTGTAGTGAAAGCGAGATAATGGGTCCTCGTAGATCGTGGCGGGCAGCCAGTGTACGAGATGGCTGGTATACGTGTCAAACTGTGGATTTTCTGGGATCGTATCGAGTGAACAAGCGCGGCCAACAGTACGACAACAAAAAACCGTACGGCTTCTTTCTGAACACCGTGCACAGCACCAGATGACGAGCCCTCGACAAACCGCGCTGCAGCACGCGAACTGCTATAGGTACCCAGGGAGGTACCGGGGCATGGCGGGAGAGGGGGAAAACGGCGAGACATCACCGGAACACCATGTATAGATGGCTTGCATTTGATGTCACGGACGCAGTTCCTGAAAGGAATTGTTGTTCTATGATGGCTGCTTCGATGACAAACAATTTGTTTCTATGTGAAACCAACGTGGCAAAGAACGTCACGCGTCAATAATGAAAAACATGCAGGTGACGTGTTGATAATATTATTGTGACATTGAAAACGTCGCTTCCCCACATGCTGGTTCTCTAACAAGACGCTTTCTGTGACGTCTGTGCAAGCTATCTATACGGAGCTTGCATGAACTGCAGCGATGCTATGCACTCTGGGTAGGCAGCCATATTTTTGTCAGAGGCGGCCGGGGAGTGTAGCAGCGCAGTCGTGTTTCCAAGCATTGGCGTAGCTTGAAAGTGTGATCGAGTGCGAGCGCGCTGCAAATTTAACTCCAGGAAGTGTCGAGCACGATGTCAGCCTCACCGGAAAATTACACCGATGCGCTACGCCAGAAAGATCTCGAGCGGTACGAAGAAGACACGAGAATCTGCTCCGAGTGGACCCTTTTTCACGCTTCGTGCGGGCGACTGTGTAAGTGACGTGGAGTTGTGGCCACGCATCGAAACCTCCGACATTCATGAATGTCTCGTTCCGAGAACGACTTTTAAAACCCGGGAGCAGATGAAGTCCAGAAAGGCCCTCGAGGGCCACAACTTTTTGAAGAGTGGCCGAGTGCGGGAGCCATGAGTGAAGAAAGTCGCCGCTGACACCGTGGCTGTCGTCACTCAAGTAAGACGTGTTAAAAAAATTGAGAACACTCTTCTCATGCACGTGCGTCGTACTCCACATATAATAACAACGCAGTGGGATGTGAGCAGGCTTCGCTATTCCCGGCCATGCATGTGCAGTGTGCGGCAAGGATCTTGCCATTGCTCTTGCCCATGAACAAGATGTCGATGGGGGCCTTGTGAACACATTGAGAAATAATTCGGAACAGAAACAAGCATTAGCATCTATGGCAAACTCAAGTAATTCAACTCCTCTTAATTGAGTGTCGACGACCACGGTGTCGGCGGCGAATTTATTCACCCACGGCTCCCACAACCAGCTACTCTGGAAAAAGTTGTGACTTTCGAGGGCCTTTCTGGACTTCATCTGCTCCCGGGTTTTCAAACTCGTTCTCGGAACGAGAAATCCATGAATATCGGAGCTGTCGACGCGTGGCCACAAGTCCACGTCACTAACACAGTCGCCCGCATGAAGCGTGGATGGGTCCACTCCGTGCGATTTCTCGTCTCTTCTTTTGTACCACTCGAGGTCTTTCTAGCACAGCGCTGCGGTGTAGTCTTCCGGAGAGGCTGACATCGTGCTTGACACTTCTTGGAGTTAAATTTGCATCGCGCTCGCACTCGATCACGCTTGCAAGCTACGCAATCGCTCGCAAACACGACTGCGCTGCTGCACTCTCTGGCCGCCTCTGACAAAAAAATGGCTGCCTACCCAGAGTGCATAGCGTCGCTGCCGTTGATGCAAGCTCCCTATACATAGTGTTCATACGATGTCACTTCCGCTGTTTTCGCCATCTCCCGCCATGCCCGGGTACCTCGCTGGGTACCTACAGCAGTTTGCGTGCTGCAACGCTGTTTGTTAGGGCTAGTCATCTGTTGCTGTGCACGATGTTAAAAGAGAAGCAGTGTGGTTTTTCGTTGTCATGCTTTAACGAGCTCATCGGGTCAGGAAGACCTCGCTTGTTCACTCGATACAAAATCAGAAAATCAAAACGTGTGACGTATACCAGCCACCGCGTACACCGGCTACCCGCCACGATCTAAGAGGGCCCATTATCTCGCTGTCACTACAAATTGCGTGGTCTAAAAACAAGTGAAAGCTCAAAGTCACTCGAGCTGCAATCTTAAAGGTGAATTAGTGAAGCGCACAGCTTCCATCGAAAACGAGCCATAGTGCAGAGGAAAGTTTACAGGAGATATATTATTAACAATTTTAATATATTGCTGTGGCCCACACCACCAAAGTAGCAGTGCCGCTCCCCGAGTGTTTTAAACAGTGCTAATGTTGAGCGTCTTTGATTAGAATTTGTGAAAACAGCCGAGGAATATATTATGCAAGGTAGAGACTTCGCGTGGTGCATGCCGGTCACTTTGCATGCCGGTCAGCTGATGCCGGTCACTTTTTTTTCGCGTTTGTTTTGACTTTTTTACCTTGTATGTTACTTTTGTTATTATGCGCTAATGTACAGTAGAGTCTCTAAAAATGATAGACTGTTTTAGGGAATCAATCGACCAATTTTAAAAAACCTGAGCCCCCAACTCGAACCGATCGGCTGTACTTCAAATCGCGAGTGAACGAATGTCGTTTCACATCCGCTTTCACAGTTTGTTTGAATGCAATACCCGAATTCCCACGATTGCCTTCACAATTCTAACCGCCTCCCTGACACGCCGATTGTGCACGCAGCGGTGGCGGACAAGTTTGTATATACAGTACCTATCTCTGTTTGCAGGTACGTGCTTCCCGTAATGCACTTACCCGTAATGAAGTTACACCTAAAGACGCAAATATCACCGGTTATTCAAGTCGTTTTTGTTAATCTGCGCCAGCCAAACATGCCGGTGATTTTGGGAAAATCGCAATGTGCGTTCTCAGTTTTAGATAATAACTTTTGGCAAACAGAACACCCTGGCGCTTTGCTCCCTCTTCGTGGACTGCTATATCAACTTGCCTCACCAGCAGCTGATAAATGCTCAAACTTGCATTGTTAGGCAAAACTTAACGGGCGCATGCACGAGGAAACAACACGGCAGCGTCGACCACGGAGTCAGTAGGTACCGAGGCATGTCTGTGCCGCATTTCGGAAGTGACGAATCAGCGCTGCGTGACGCACGTGCACACTATGTATAGACATGTGAACAGGAGCATATTGTGCCAAAGCAATTGCAATACATGAGTTTAAGCAGGACCTTAACATTCTACCTGCAAACATAATTCATTGTTTGTACTATTACATTTTATTTTGCGAAGGACTCTAAAGTGAAGCTGTTGATCACTCTCTCTGGCTGCTTTGCCTGTCTCAGGGTTCTTAAAATGACCTTAGGTGGCGGTAGTCACAAAATTAGGTGCGCTAGGACTGGGACAATAATCAGCATTGCAGGGGTGAATTGAAGGGTACGTCAGCTAATAGCGCATATGAAAGAAGAATACTTTCTCAGTCACGTTCATGGGTCATTTCTGGAACGAATTGAGTCGTTGGACTCCAGGAACATTGATACAGACTCCTAGAATCCCAGAAATTTGGACTCAGGTTCTTAATTAAGCAATTTTGTTGCACTGTTTTATATTTCAACACATATTGACGGCATGGGTACCTCATGAAAAATATTGGATGAAGGCAGGCATGTGCGGGCCGCTAGCGAGGGGTGCGCGGGCCAAGCGCAGTGAGCAGTTCCTATGTGCTATATTGTCGTTACCTAAATGCTATATGTACTATACTATATATGCTATATATACAATATGTAATATATGCTATATGCGTTATTGTCGTAAGCTCTCACTGGGCTAATTATGCAGGCAGTGCTGCCGTATGCATTGTGTCACACATTGTCGCGGGATTTTTTCAACCAGAAGGCCAGTATTTAAGACATCCGAGCAGCGTCAGAGTAACCAGCCGAAAGCCAGCCTTGGTGGTGAACGCGTGTTTGGACTGCACCCCGTGCTGCTGGCGCTGCGTGCTCGCAAGCGCATCTTGTATGAGCTGCATGTGGACGAACGCAAGCTGTCCAAGGCAGGCAGGCTGGAACAGAGTCCGCTGCTGCTCCAGATACTGGACCTGGCCAAGGAGCAGGAGCTGCCCGTCAGTGGCTGCCCGCAGAACCTTCTGCATCAGTGGTGTGGCAGAGAAGTTCACCAGGTGAGCTGGATTACTGTACTGTTTGCTTCTCGCAGTAACAGACCTGCATGAAACGAACATGATATTTTGGCTCTGGCATGGGTTCCGAAGTTTGTTGCGTAGTCAGTTTTCATTATAAATGAAATTGTTTCAGGGATTCAGATGTCCATTGTTGCGCTGTCAGTCACGATGGGCAAAACGGAGGTTGAGACTCTGCATGCATTCGGTTCAAGAAAGTGTCAGATGAAACTCGTACGCATGGCGCGGCTCGATCACGTGCCAACGCGCGGCCAGCGGAGCAGCTTCTGCTTTGTCTCTGCAAGACAATGACTGCATTGACACTTCTCGCGTTGTCGAGATTGTTACACTTTTGGTGCAAGGCTCTATCGTCTCAAGTGAAGCTGGTGTTGGTGTTGTGGGAATTGAGGCTAGCCCGCTGCCTTTGCGCGGGCTTTGCCGCCTTTTCTGCCGTTCTCATGTCCCGACATGTCTGCCCTCCTTTGCTGTCTGCCGTGGTGGGAGAGCGGAGTGACGTTTAACTCCCTCACCCGGAAGCGGATGTTGACTGTGGTGCCGTGCGCGGGGACCCCCGAGAGGTTTTCGCGCGCTGCGTCGGGGGCGGTCAGTTACTCTCCGGGACAGCAAACGGTGAGCCACGCAATCTTTTCCGTACGTCGACTCCCGTCGCTCGGGGGCTCGTCGGACTTCGCTGACGGCGCCCGCGGCGAATGCTCACCTTTTGTTGCCCCGCTGCGTACGCACGGCCGAGGGGCGGTACAGTGTCCTAGCGCGTGGCCTCGCTACGCTGACCCGTCTCCTTTCGAAGCCAGCGCGAGCGCCTTTGCCCTCACTCGAGCAACCGGGCCTTTGTTCCGGTGTCTCCGTGGATCACCTTTACCGCGGAGACGCGCTCGTGGCACCCTGTGTAGTACTTTGTGCCCGTGGCGTGGATAAGCCTACTTGCTTTCCCGCCGCGCCTTTTTGCAACGGGCTGTACTGCGTTTGGTGTTGCCACAATGAAGTGTTGCGACTTGAGCAGTATCGTGTTCTCGCCACGGCGACGGTTAACGCGTGCCCTGCGGCTCGCTAAGACCGGATCCACGCTGGTGGCCGTACTCCTTCGGGATACGTGTACACCACAGTGTTTCGTGCTCAAGTGCACCTAATGCGTCGCGCTCACTAAACGCAGGGATAATGGCCCTGAACAGTGTGACCACGTCGTCGAATGTGCATTTGCAGATACGTTTTTGGACGTGCGAGGAGTTATCCGTGGAAGATGGTGAACGTGCGGCTGCGCAACTAAAGCTGTGCGCTATGCCGGCGATTCAGAGGAAGTTTCGGATCAAGCCTGAACCCGAAGATGCCGCTGCTACGACTGAGGGCGAAAAATATTTTCTCGTGCAAGGGGATGTTCTTAGCGACCTGCTGTACGACAAGCAGAAAAAGCGGCAAAGGAAAGTAGTCCCACAGGACACATCTACCTACTATGCAGGGTGATTTGAAACTTTCAAAGTGTTTTCTCAAAATGGCTTTTTTGGCCAGCGAGGCTGTTTAGTCGGGTGATATCTCTGGAACCGTTCATCTGATTTCTATCAGATTTGTTTTATTATGTACCTTAGCAAATTGCCCGCACACTAAGTCGCCTTTTCAGTTTTTTGTTTCAGTAATTTGTAAAAATATAATTAAAGTTTTATTGCTGAAAGCCAAATGGCAGACACTAAATCCAGTGCTCTGCCAAAAAAGTTTCATCAAGGAAATTTTTAAAAAGGGCTCTGTCGTAGTGTAGAGCACTCATCTAGGAATCATCATGGTGAATTTCACATTGCTAGCACATTCACCAAATTCACCAGAGCCTGACTAAGAAACCCATTTACGAGTGAACATAAATGCATGAAATTTTGTGAATATTCAAACGGCTTTGCTATCAGCGTACCCTGAAAACTTCATTACGATATCTCGACAAATGAAAAAATGGCAGTATATTCACGGAGTGAATGATGGAAAGTGGGGCGAAGCATCCGTCCGTCCATGTGTGCGTCTGTGTGGCCGCCCGTGCGTCCATTCGCCCATACAACCAGTTTCGATAAGCAGCGTGCTTTTTTTTTTTTAGAAAAGAAGCGACGACAGTGGGACGACGTATCTGACAGGGAAACCTCACTGCACGCATTACACGATTTTTTAATTGCACGATCATATGCACATTGTATCTGACAGGGAAACCTCACTACACGCATTACACGATTTTTTGATTGCACGATCATGTGCACCATTGTTGCTATGCGAGGCACGATGCAACGAACTTGACGTCTTCTCAGATGCGTCCACGAAAACCATAGAGGCCGTGGCATGCCTGTGTGTGATGCCAGTGGGGCATGGCATCCTACCCAACAAGAGGTGGCATAGCCAACAGCAAGCACTGGACAGTCATATTTACTTGCCTCAGTATTCGTGCCGTGCACATCCAACTGATTGAGTCTCTTGACATGGCAGAGATGCCTTTCATACTTTCTTGGCGATACGAGGACCTGTCAAGCTCATACGCTCTGACTGCGAGGCAAACTTTGTTGGAGTGTGCGGGGAACTAGGAATTATTACCAAGAGCCTCAATCGTTCCAACATTGACAACTTTCTTTGCGAGAAAGGCTGCTGTTGGGAATTCAGCCCACCACATGCTTCTCATACGGGCAGAGCATGGCAGTGAATGATTGGCATCACACGCCGCCTAGTGTGTTCATTCAGAACTGGCATTATCTCCTAACGCACGACAAGCTTAAGACCTTCATGGCAAAAGTGTCTGCCATCATCAATACCAGGTCATTAACCTCCTTATCATATGACTCCGAATATCCCTATCTTCTCGCTCCAGCAACTTTCCTGACACAAAAACAGGTGAACAATGCATCAGTCCCTGAAAAACTGGACACAGGCAACTTATGTGAGCGGCACTGGCAACTAGTGCCGAGCTTGGGTGATGGTTTTTGGAAGCCCAGTTGCACTCCCTTCCTCTAAATTTTGCAGCAACGGCGCAAGTGGCAACTACCAAAGCCTAATTTAAAGAAAGGCGATGTCATCTTATAAAGTAGCCAGGCCGCCTGCAGCAACTGGCCTGTAGGAATCGTGACAGTCTTCCCAGCATGCATGGGAGAGTGCAAAAGGTAGCAGTTAAGGCAGTTAAGAATGAAACAGGCAATACATTCCACAGACCTGTTATCTAAGTTGTGCTTCTAGTGTAGTCATGATCTACGGTGGTTTGCAATGGGAGTCGACACTAGACGGAGGGAGTGTTCTGCACGCAGAGTGCACAGTGTTCGAAACACTGACTGCCTTGCCTATTCAACATTGTGCGTTCAGTGCTGTGCGCGGCATCATTCAGTGGGGTGTCTTCGGTTGCTAATGGTTTCCAGAACTTTGAGGCGACCCATCGCCACATGCGTGATGATGCCGCATGTGAAGTCACGACTCCTTGTGTTGTGAGTGCGAAGAGGACCAGGACTTCACGCCTCAGTTCGTCTTTACGTGTCCAAGAATTCGCAGCGCTGTTTTTTTATAGTGTCAAATGCCTTATCAACTTGTTTATTCATTGCTTTGTATCCTTATTACCCAGTCATCTAATTAAAAGTTTTGGTTTAAAGAAAATGGTGTCGAGGAAAGTTCGGTGCATTACAGCATGAACTAGCCAAATTATTAGTTCAGGCCTAGGCTGTCGTCCTGTAATTCTTGTTGAGCCATTAGGTGAATGCTGTTTGTGAAGTGCATGTGGACAGTAGAGGGCATGCCATTGTGGTAAACATACTTTGCAGATGGCAGCATGGAGTCTTCTGATAACTGTTTTATTGTGAAATTTCATCTTGTTGTGGCAACCTTCGCTCTTCTCATAATCAGAGGCATGAGTAGTTTTTTTTTTACTGTGGAAAACAAGAGCACACAGTTGTTTTTTAGTATTTACCACGTCACATGTAATTTTTGTTTGTTCATCCAGTGTTTGTTGAACAAGGTTTGGCATGTATCGTGCAGGGCGTGTGCCTGGATGTGTCCCAACTTCCTGTACAGCAAGGCGAGACTCTTATGGGCTGCTTTGACAAAAGGTGAAGTGCTCGAAATTAATGAAACTGCTGCACCGAACTAAGATAACCTTAATGAGACGCCTAACCAAGGCACCAAAGTTGTTTATGTTCACGAATCAGTTTTTCACAGCTTTGCTGTTGTTAACTTCACAACCGTCAGCTCTTTATTTAGGAATTTAAGAGAAAACGAGGTTCAAAACTTAATTTTTGAATATGTCTTTTCTTCGTAGTTTGGCATCATTTCCCCAATAAAGTATCCCTAAGCTTGCCATGTTAAGTCTGGTTTCATTAGGAATGCCCCGTAACTTATTTCGGCCAGCAAAGTGTTGTGGCAGTCCTGGCAGATGCAGTCGAAGTCTAGGATGTAGTGGCAAGCTATCATGTGACATACCTCAATGCAGCATTACCACCTGCATTTTCATTATTTTATTTTTTTTGCACATTGAACAGACAAGTTCAAAGGCATTGGAGATGCCCATTATAAACCACAGCGGTAGGGTGAGGCTATGGTAATATTTCAGAGATTCTTAATTACTTAGCAGTTATCATTTTAGCATTGTGTAGTTTATGTCGTGTTTAGTTTCTTTTTAACTTTTTCTTTTCATGCACTTTTTTATGCCGTCAAACGTGGCCTTGAATTCAGGAAAGTGGTCGTCTGTAGGTTACAATACAAGTTTACTTGAAATGGGGCCCCGTCAAGAACTTTAAATATTGAATACCGTATTTACTTTTTATAATAGGCCTACTTTTTTTTCAGAAAATCCGGCTCGAAGTTAGGGGTGCACCAATAACGCGGGGTAAAATTTTTCGACTCTGTTTTTGCGTTTTAAATGTGCACATTTGTCAAGTAAAAGGGGACTTTACGGTTTACTAATTAATTCAGCATAAAACAAACATACCTACGTACCTTTTAATGAACAAGCGAGAGCCGTCAATTGCACACACACAGGTAAAATTTATTTACACAAAAGTCGTAGGGGTTCTTCCTTTTCCGTATTTGGAGTCCGAGCGCACAGCATTTCCACAGGTGCCCTCTTAATCGTACCACTTGGAGTCAGCTGATGTCCTCCAGCCATCCAGGTGGTGTACAGCCTTCGAACATTGTCCTTGAAAGGCTTATTCAAGGACACGTTCAAAGGCTGCAGTATCGATGTGAGGCCGCCCGGAATCACTGCCAGATCTGTGCGCAGCTCCTTTAGCTCATCTCTTACACGGTCTACTAGGTGCCCACGAAAACTGTCCAGGACAAGCATAGACGGGAACAGCAGACCAGCCGGCCGCCGACCCCAGACTGTTTTCACCCAATCCACCATGAGTTCCGCACTCATCCAGCCTTTTTCCTATACTCTGACATAGATGCCTTAAGGGAAATTTGCCTTTGGGAGCGTCTTATGTTTAAAGATAACGTAAGGAGGTAGGTTGCGCCTATCCGCTGCCACTGCCAGCATTTACGGTGCATTGTTGTTTATCAGCGCAAGACGTTCTGATGTTGACGCTCCATGCACCTTTCTCGTCCACTGTCGTGTTCCAGGGCATATCAAAGCATAGGGGGGTCTGATCCGCGTTGCCGATCTGGGACAAAATGAAGTCTTTCTGCTGTCGTTGCTTTATAACTCCACCGCTTCGTCCTCATATGCTGCGGGCAAGCTCTGGCACAAGGTGGTTCGCCTTGGCAGTGCGAGGCCGTGGCGCTGCATGAAACGAGTTCTCCATCCGGAGCTGGCTTTGAACTCTTTTGCTTCAGTGCACTGCGTCAGGCTATTCTGCGTGCCTCAGTCTGCACAATATCTGATGACACAGCACAGCCTTCTTGTCGTAGCTCCTGTATATGCCAGACCAGCTGCCCTTCGACGTTAGGATACCTGCCGGTCTTGGCACGGCCGAAAGCTGGTTGTGTCTTCTTCGTCGCTTAAAGTTTTTCTTCTTCGTCCCTCCAGTACCGAATACTGGTTTCTTCAACACCGAAATGTCTGCTTGCAGCCCTGTTGCCGTGCTCCAGCATGTGCTGCACTGCCTCCTGTTCAAATACAGCCGTGTAGCTTGCGTACTTTCCCATAGAGGAACCAAAGTTGAATACACGATCACAACATACACCACTTGCGAAATGGCATTTCTTTTTCTCTAATGGTGGTTATGACAATCGAGCTTCCGGCGTTGTACACACTGCCTCCAAGGAGCATGGCGATAGGGGGGGGGGGGGGGGTATCTAATTGATGGAACAGCCGTTTTTTTCCGCTTATGGACGCTTTTTTTTTTTTTTTCATGATTTTGACAAACACGTTGGTTAGGTCGTTGCACTTCGAATTTTTTCATTTGTTTGTCGATTTGCCTTTTTTTTTT
The DNA here is from genome assembly GCF_043290135.1 of Rhipicephalus microplus. Classification (NCBI taxonomy): domain Eukaryota; kingdom Metazoa; phylum Arthropoda; class Arachnida; order Ixodida; family Ixodidae; genus Rhipicephalus; species Rhipicephalus microplus. The sequence goes on along the minus strand of NC_134702.1, from coordinate 134,626,507 downwards.
CTCAAGGTACGGGAACCGCTTTCCAACTGTACTGCTGGGGGTAGAATCGTTTCTGATCACGGCCAAGTTTGGGGTGCGCCTATTATGCGGGTGTGCCGATTATGCGAGTAAATCAGGTATCTCAATTTTAGTTGATATATGTATACTGGCTGTAGCTTTTCTCTTGTCATCGATATACACTCAGACCTGGATATAATGAAATATTCATTATAACAAACTAAATAAATAGGTATTAGTCTTGCTATAGTTATAGTGTTAGGAATCAACAAATTTTTGGATATAACGAAGTTATTTATGTGCAATGTACAACTTTGTTTGAATGAGTTTTGAGTGTAGCTGACAAAAGCAAGTCTTGTACATAAATGTTTGTGCCACGAATGAAAGGCACAAAGAGGCTCTTTCCAGGTTTATTGAACACTGCACGCACACTGCTTTGCCAAATTATTCTTCTAGGCATTTTAACATTGTGGCTTGAAGCTTTCAAAGTTTGAAAAAACAAAACAACAATGCAAATATTTCGGAACTTTGCTAACACTGTGCAGTGGAGAAATCTGGCGCTCCCTAAAATGTTATAAATGTCGATGCACTATATATTTTGTAGGTTCAGGCTCTTGTGCCCTATTCGTAGAACCTTCTGCCTAATACTTATGTAGTTGTTTGCTTAAATATAGTCTTCAAACAAGCTGTGGTCACATTTGTAGAAATGTAAATTGCTTGTGCTACAATGTAAGCTAGTGTGGCTTGTTGCTAGAATCGCCGCCTCCACCATTTTATTTTTATTTCTGCTACAGTGATGTTGCGGAGGACCGTGGCAGGCCACTGTGGCTTTTCATGGATAGGATACAGGTAATGTGGACATTTTAACTGGGCTTGTGTCGATTGTGAATTTTAGGTCTGAAGTAAATAGTGATTTGGTTGAAAAAATAAATACTGGAATCTATTACCTGGCTGTTTCATCAGTATGTACCAGTCAGTTAAATTATTCGATGAGTTGGTAATTATTCATCCTGCAGTTAATGAGCATTTAGACTTCTCAGTCACTTTAGTGTGTGTTCACCCTTGTTGCCGTGATCAGTGTGCTTTGACATGAAAGCATCCTGTTCTCCTTTCGACTATCCTCCTGCCTTTTAGTATGCTGACAGAAATTTTCGTACATGCGCCAGAAGACTTACGACTGGTCAGTGCAACTTTTTCCCCTTTCTTTGTGCAGGATCCAATGAACTTTGGTGCTGTCCTCCGATCATCGTGCTATTTCGGTGTCCAGAAAGTTTTCATCCCCGGCAAAGACAGGTTAGCCTTGTGTGGTGTACAGCATTTGCTTGTCAGACGCTAGCATGAAACACTCATCTGATGTTTTGGTAGTTTTTTTCATTTGTTTATTGCCAAAAAAAACATCGGTGAACGAAACTACGAGCAATGCTGAAGCGGCTTTCAGCTTCATGGTGATTTGCATTGGTGGCTTTCGCAGTGCGCAGTGACTAGGTGTTTCTGCTTCTGTGTATATTCTATCCGTTTTTCGAGCTCAAGTCATGCTCCTGGTTGGCTCCGGCTGGCAAGCTTTCAGAGCATTCCCAACAGAGACCGCGAAACGCCTGCTCAATGGTATCATGCAAGACACAAAGCTGCAAGTTGTAGGTGAAATCGGGGAGTAGTGGTGTAGCAAAAACAGCGCTTGCTTTTAAAGTAAGACGTCCCAAGAAGCAACCTCTTCATTCAAGTAAAAAAGCTGCAAGACACTTGTGGCAGTTTTGCTTCCGAGAGCGAAACAATGGGTTCAGTAAACCACAAAAATGTCAAGCAGTGTGTGGTGGTGTGGCAGGTGTGGGCCTGAACTAGGAATGGCAATTTGATAGCTACCCATTTGTGATGTGTGAGTCAGTAAGAACACCAGCTCTTGTTTCTCTTATAGTTCATTCTTTCTAGGCAACGTCTTTGGGCTGTACAACTTATTTGTTGTATGCAATGAAGAAGTTGCCGTTAAAAAAAAAGAAGCATTTTAGAATCTTTCAGCTTAGCCTTTCAGTAGATGGAAGCTCTCATAAATCTAACCCATTCTACTGGCCCTTCAGGTTTTGTTCAGCACAGAGGTCGCTGTAATAATGTCTTCCTGTAGCATTGCAATTTACATTCTATAATACTGTCTCTTGCCATCCAAATGCTCTTGCCAAATGCTCTTACTATCCAAAGAAATAAACTCAACAAAGCATGTTCTGGTGTTGTTGCTGTAGTGAATAAACTTGCACGATGGCAGAGAACTGGAAAGGTAACTTTTAGCTTGGCATATAGGTTTGTGATGCCAGTGAAGCTATAAAAGATTGCACATTGAGTAGGTTCAGTTTTGGTGCCAGTTGTGTGGTGACATCAGGTGAAATGCGTTTTGCGAAAATATATAAGCAGGTGTGCTGTTGCAGGATGACACCTTTTCCGATGCTGAAACGTTTTAAAAGCTTTTTGCATCTGCTCATTGACCATGCTGACGGGCAGACCGTTGTATCATATTGGATGAGTAAGCGCAAAAAGTGCCGCAAACTGTGAGAAAATGCAACGTCCTTTAGTGAAACAACAAATACAGTGAAAGCTCGTTAATTCACACCTCATTAATTCGAAATATTGGATAATTCGAAATGGTCGCCGCAGTCCGGTCTGCAGTGCATAGGAGACCACGTGTAAAACGATTCGTTAATTCGAACAGAAATTGCTGCCTCTACGGATAATTCGAAGCGCGCGCCGCCGAGCGTCATCATCGTCAAACACTAGTGGAAGCTTTTACGGCCAAACGATAGGTGGCACGACTGGTTTTTTCGAGCTTCAAGTGGCCTCCGAGCAAAGGGCGAGCAAAGTATGGCCTCCAAAATCCAGGGAGCAATTTTTTTTTTTCCCGTAGCCCTCTCGCTATCTCGGCGCCTGGCGCAACTTGCATACGCGGGACCCGCGGCACGCTGATAGGTCGGCGGAGTAGTCCTAGCAGTCCTAGGCCGCGCCCGGCAGGGTCACTGTTCCTGGAGCACGTTGTTCGTTCACGCCATCAAGCCGTCTTATTCTGCATCGAAGTTGCAAGATGCCGCGGGGAAACTACTGCGCGAAGACTGTCAAGGAGAAGGTGGAGATTTTGCGAGAGGTTGACCAAGGGAACTCGAGCAAATACGAAATTGCGAGAAAGCACGGCATACCTCCGAGCACGTTGTCAACCTACATACGCAACAGGACGGCCATTTAAAACGCCTATGAAGCCGAGGATTTTGGCGCCAGTCGAAAAAGGCTAAGGACAGCGAAGTTCCCAGAACTGGAGTCAGCTTTGATTATCTGGGTTAAAGAAATGGGAACCCAGAGTATCGCATTGAGCGGCCCTATCATCATGGCCAAGGTAGCAGATTTCGCGCTGCGCTTGGACATTGAAGACTTTGTCGCCTCCGAGGGATGGTTTCATCGTTTCAGGGAGCGGCACGATCTCGTATTCCGCACGTTATCTGGCGAGGCAAAGGAAGTGGACGCCGAAACATGCGCTACTTGGAGAAGCGACACCCTGCAGCAGTACTTGGAGAGCTACTCACCACAGGATGTGTTCAACGCTGACAAGACAGCGTTATTTTTCAAGTTGCAGCCAGACAAGACGATCACCTACAAGGGAGACAGCTGTGCCGGCGGCAAGCGCAGCAAAGAGCGTGTCACTGTTCTGGTCGCCGCAAATATGACCGGTACGGAAAAGGTCCCCCTTTTTGTGATTGGCAAAGCACTCAAGCCACGGTGCTTCAAAAACATTCGGTCACTGCCGACGGAATACGCCGCAAACAAGAAAGCCTGGATGACAGGTGACCTATTCAGGAAGTGGCTACTGAAATTCGTCAGGCAAATGGAACTGGGTGGCAGACGCGTTCTTCTTGTCGTCGACAACTGTTTGGCGCACAAAGTCGACGTTGAGCTGAGAGCAACAAAGTTAGTGTTCCTTCCAGCAAATACGGCTGCGGCCCTACAGCCAATGGACCAAGCTGTGATAAGGAACATCAAGTGCTTTAAGGGGGGACGCGGCCCTTGAAAACCGAAAAATCGCGAAAAAGTCGGTTTTTTGAAAAACCACATTTTTGGGTTGTATGTCTCATAAACTACCTATTCTGTAATTATCAGCACCTAATTCAACCGTAAAGTGCAAAAAAAAATACTATTTTCGAGGCCGCCGCGGCGTCCAAAACAGGCGCAAATCCTGAAATCAAACCAAACTTGGCGCGCGCGCCATTCCTGGACCATGGGGTCGTCCCGTGCCATCTTGGTGTTGTTTTGACCGTGAATTCTTTCTCTCTCGTTCGCCGCCTTGCAAAATGGCGTCGGCAGCACAGTTGAGACGCTATTGGCGTTTTCCCGCGATGCGATGCGGAGCGCTGATTGGCTAGAGCAGCGCATTCATATCTCGCGGGAGAAAGCGTGCCCGCCATTGGCTGCTGTGCAGCAGCGGGGGCGGTCGCTCTTCTCGATGGCGGGTCCAGCGCGCTCGCTTCGTTGTTGCTCTCTGCTCCGTCCGCCTCGACAGACGTCTGCTTACGAGCCGCTCTTCGCCTTGTGCTATCATTTCGATCATTTTCTCTCGTTTTTTTTTCTTTTTGCACTAGTTCTGTGCCTTTCGTCTTTGTTGTTGCGGGCGATGCCGGCAACGAAGCCGAAGTCAGTGCGGAAGTTCGGTGCGCGGAGGCGCGCTATGCGGCTTGTACAATCATCGAAATTCCGCTATTCTGCTGCGGGTGCCCACTGCGTAGACACTTGCAGCGACGGAACTGTGTTGTCGGCTGTCGCCAGCCGAGAATCCGACACATCGAGTGTGGCCGGAGCCGCAAATGCACCGAGTGTTTCCGAGATCGCCGGGCTCGACACGTGCTCCGAATCGATGCCATCCAGTGTGACACCGAGTGCTTCTGATATCGCCGGACCCAGCACTTCGTCTGAATCGGTGCCGCCATCGAGCGTGAGTGGACCGTCGCTTCATCTGCGGACGCGTTTCCTAACGAAGGAAGAAATCGATGCGAATGCGAAATGTCGTGACGCCGTTCGCGCTGAACTCGAGTCTACGCCGGCGACGCAGAAGAAATTTCAACTGATGCAGCCGGCTCTTGCACCTGCAGTGACAAGTGAGGGCGAACATTTTTCGCTCGTTCAAATGAACATCTTTAACGTCGTGCTCAGCTGCACAGTGTGCAAAGAATGTTTGAAAGGTGCTATGACTGTCCGAGAGAGCACCAAGCTTGGACTTGCAACAAAACTTGAAGTCGTGTGCGCCTCTTGTGGCACCGTCGATAAATTATGGACATCACCCCGCAAAAAGGACACGCAGGCCTTCGAGATGTAAATGTCCGCGCCATAATGGCTATAAAGCAAATAGGCAAGGGGCAAACAGCTCTTAATGACTTTTGGGCTGCCATGAACGTCTCTTACAGAGGTCTTCACCACAAGACGTTTCAAAAGCACTTGAAAGAGACGTTCAGGAAGCCAGAGGCCACCGCTTTGGAGAAGTTTTATGCTGATTCTGTCACAGCAGTGATCAAAACATATAAAGAAATGGACCCCAGCTTCTGCAAGGACATCACCGTAGTGTACGATGGCACATGGCATAAGCGAGGTCACACATCACACATCGGAGTGGGATCGGTAATTGACTTCTTTACAGGTCTCATCTTGGATGCTGTAGTTCTTTCAAACCACTGCCTTTGATGCCAAACAGGGCCCAAACCTGGAGATGCAGCATACGAAAGCTGGCAGAAGCACCACATTTGCCAGAAAAACACAGACGCAAAATCTGGAAGCATGGAAGTGGAGGCAGGCTTGACTCTCTTTGGGCGGTCTGTATCCAAGCATGGCCTGCGGTACACCACTCTTGTGTCCGACGGAGACAGCCGTACCTTCGCTGCCCTCACAGAAGAGAATGTGTACGGGCTAGTGCCAATTGTAAAAGAAGAATGTCTGAACCATGTTCAGAAAAGGATTGGAAGTGCTCTTCGAAACGTTGTGCAGAAAAGTGATAAGCCACTGAGTGGGAAGGGGAAGCTGACTAAAGCCCTCATTGAAAAGCTGACAGGATATTATGGTTGGGCCCTGGGAAACAATTCAACTGACCTAACAGCCATGCAGCGTGCAGTGATGGCAACATATCACCACGTCACATCGACTGACCAGGACCCACACCATGAACTTTGTCCAGAGGGGGCTCAATCGTGGTGCCGCCATAGAGCTGCAGAGGCAAAGCGTGAGCCACAGCCAAAACATAAACACAGCCTACCGGACTATGTCGCTGCAGCTATGCTGCCCATCTACGAAAGACTGTCACAAAAGTCGCTTCTTCAGCGCTGCCTGGGAGCGAAGACGCAAAATGCATCAGAATCATTCCACTCCATTCTGTGGTCTCTGATGCCAAAGGAACAACACTCATCCTTGATCGCGGTAGAAACAGCACTGCATGAAGCAGTGCTGCGCTACAATGCCGGCTGCTGCAAAGCAACCCAAGTGATATCGGACTCCATTGGACTTCAACCAGGTCATCTGGCCATCCAGCGAGCTCGTGAAAAAGACGCTTTACGCCTAAAAAAAAAATTCTAAAAGACACCAAGAGAAGATGGAGGCCAGGCAAAAGAAGAAAAGAGTGCGCCAGGACACTTCTAGCTACTGTTCTGGAGCTTTTTGAAGAAAACACGTGTTTTGAACTTTCTCGGCCTGTTTTCTCACAACGGATTTTTTTGCTAGTTGTGGTGCTGAGGAAAGCAAGAACTCGAAAACCGTTCATCAGATTTGTGTGCCGTTTTTTTTATTCTGTTCCTGAATGACCTTGCAAGGGCGTAACAAGCTCCTTTTTTTGAAAATTGGTGCTGTTAATTTATAATAAACAATTAATTTTTGATGAATCTGGTCATTACTGGTTACATCGAATTCAAAGTTGCGTGAAAATTTTTGGGGGGGGAAATTAAAAAAAAACGGCTTTGTAGCGCCCTGGGATAGCTATCAAGGAATGACCACAATGAATTTCAGCTTTCTACTATGTCCTGGGATTTCTCACGACTCTTCTTCAGGTACCCATGTGAAGCACCCAGTTAAACCTCAATAACTCTGGAACTAAAAAACACAGCTTCGTGAAACTTAACAGTTGTGCTAGTTTTATTGTAGTGAACAACCCCTGAAAGTTTCATCCAGATATCTTAAAAAATAAAAAAGTTCGGTCTCCAGGGTAGCCTCCCTTAAGGGCAGATGCGGGTCGAAAAACGAGAATTTTCTAAAAAATTATCGATTTTTTGTTTTCACCTGTTTTGTTGAGATTAGTACCTCTACTATTCTGAGAAAAAAAAAATCTATGTCGAGAATCAACTGGAAATGCTTTAAAATTGCGTCTGAAGAGCACAAGGTGGCTGTCAAAAGGCCGAAAGTGTGTCATCTACGAGCACCTTGCCGCTGATAATGCGCCGCTGCTCGCCATTGTCGACCGCATGAGGCGAAAAACCGAGCCTCACTCTTCAAATAGCGACGGTTTCCCGCGCTGCTGCAACGCAAGAAATAATAAAGAGAAGCGCGCTTTTGCCGCCTTTTTCGAGCGCCGCGACTGGCTTTTAAATCACGTGGTACGGATCGGGAGCTGCCATTGGTCGCTGCGCGCCTGTGTGTGCTGTGAAGCCTACTTGCAGGATCCGTGTCTCGTCGAGCAGCACAGCTGAACAACGCTTTTCTCGAGTGCTTATTCGTTATGGATGAAGAAAGCCGTAGGAAGCGCGGTCACCAGCCTGTGAAGTTTCACGCGGCGCACAAATTTCGAGGACGCCGGCGCAAATCAAAGCCGAACACTCAAACCACGAAAAGATCGTCTGCTGCCGTAAAACGTAGTGGCAATGACGCCGATGCGCCCGACGAGTTTGCCGCGGCATTCGAATATGTGAGTGCCTCCCAGAAAAAGATCGGACTCTTCGAAGACGAAGAAAAATCACAGGACGACGAGTCTTCGTTGATTGCTGATGTGACAGCACTGAACATGCTTGTGCGCGGTGCAATGTGTCCGACGTGTCGCCATTTGGGATTACGTGTCCGGGAACCGGCCGACAAGCGGAAAGGACTTGCGTCGTTCGTCGAACTCCACTGCCCAAACAGTGAGTGCCCCGAGACTATTCTTTCGGCGACATATACTTCGCGGCAAGTAGCTTCAGGCGGGGAGGCCAGCGTGAGCGTGGCGGGTGACGGACTGACCGCGAGGAGAACATACGACAGCGGGAGCTCGCGCGATAGCGGGAGCTCGCACCATAGGGCCAAACCTATGGTGCTGGCGCATTTTAATGGCAGTGGCCACTACAAGGAGGATTTTTCTTTCTTGTGTGCAAATTTCGTCGCATTCAATGACATCTTTGATAAATAAACATGCAATTTTGACTTTAAAACTTCTTTTTCTTAAAACAGAAATTTTGCCATTTTTGTCAATGTGCCCCTCCTTTTTCGGGTACTTCTGGTGCTCAGATCTGCATGAAATTTTTCCCAAATTTTTTCCAAACTACGAGAAATGCAATTATCTTGTTTAAGTTTCAATATTCTTTTTATATAATAAAAAAAAGTTATGTAAACTTTTACTTGGGTAGGAGAAATATGAACTTCCCACGTTAAAATTTTTCACGTCTAGTACATATTTTGTATGGACTTCCAAATTAGTTGTTTGCATTCCACACTTCATTTGAAACATTATGAACTATCAATTGTAAAAAATTAATGAAGTTTAGGTATGAAAAGAGGGGGGGCAAAGGGCTTAAGTTTTTCACTTTGTCATGTTGTAAAACTAAAAGTATGCAACTTGCATTATATATTCGAAATCAGCATAAAAAGTTCTATAAGCACCTCAAGTTTCATTGCTCTCGAATGAATATTAAAAAAAAAAGTGTCTTCGACCCGCATCTCCCCTTAATAGGCGTCACGTGCTGTAGAGAGCGATTTTGTGCGCGGGCGACAGGAAGGACTTCGGCATTACGCTGCTCACTGTCATGCACATGTTGGTGCGCGCATGGGAACAGGTGACCGCGACCACAATCGCAAACTGTTTCCGCCACAGTAGATTTGCAGCTGGAAGTGCGCAGGATAGTTGTGACGTCAACATGGATGGGGCTGAGGAGCTCATGCCAGTGGCATTGCGCGACACTCTTCGGGGCGTACGTTTTGCCGATTATGTTGAAGTTGACATCGGTGTGTGGTGCCCTGACTGTTGAGGACATTACCGCTCAAGTAGCCGGTGCACAGCCTGTTGCTGAAGAGCCAGAAGGTGAGGAAGACGATGACGAAGCACCTGTGCGCCCATCAGCTTCTGCGGTGATGGAGGCACTTAATGGGGCGCGTCTCTTCTTCAGCTTTGAAGAGGGTGAAGAGGATTCCCTGCGCCGCGTCCGTGCGCTGGAACAGAGAGCCGCAACTGTGGTATTCAGAGAAAAGAAGCAGATGGTCATCGCCGACTTTTTTGGCCAATAAATATTTTTCGTGCCCCCACCCCCGAAATCAACCCATTTTTGCTCACTTTCATCATTTCGAATATTGCTTAATTTGAAATTGCTCAGCATTCCCGTGGAATTCGAATTAATGAGCTTTTACTGTATTAGGGTGGAAAGCCTTAGATGCCAAAATCAGATACGAAAATTAACCGTCGACGTCCTTTGTTGACGGCATCCTGAGCCGTCAGGAATATGAGTGATGCAAAAAATCGTCGCATAAAATGGAGGCAGTGCGAAACAGAATGGTGTGGCATTGGACCATGTTTGGTGCAGGAAAAGGTAGGTTCAGCTCATCAGCTGAGAGAAAAAAAGATATCGCTTTTGTCTTCTAGTCACCTTGAAAGGGCCCAGCAACACTTTTCCTTGTTGCCATGAAATGAATTCACTGAAAGAGTTTAGTGGCTCATGAATTCACTGCTGCAAAAATTTATTTTTGCAGCAGTGAATTACAAGGCCTGCCTTGTAAATTTAAGCACTTTTTTTCTCTTCTTTTTTGTTCAAATACGTGTCTTTTCAATGTGATCGCACGTGCACCTGTTGACAAGTTGCGGCCACCCGTGGCAGTCCCAGTAATGACCAAGTGCGCCTTGCTCGAATCGGCCAACGGCTAATGCAATGGCTGCTACGAGTCATTCTTGAGCTTGTTCCGTCACTTACTGAGGAAAGAGAGAGCAATTTTGGGCAACCTTTGATGATTCAATGTGAATTCCAGGCCATGTGCTGTGCTATAATATTTGGCTCGCGTGTCCCCGGGGGCCTCTACTATGGATTGGCAGCGTTTTCTGAGGCAAGTGTTGTAGGGCCCCTTCGAAGGACCGCTCACCAGGTTTGACGATTTTGAGCTGACAAGCGCAATGCGTAGACGAGGCGTTCGTGATCACGTCTGCCAAAATTTGCAACGCTATGCGTCGCAGAAATGGGTCAAATTTCAAGATGAACGCAGCTCCCCTTCCCTTCCCCCTCCCTTCTGCCAGCGCGCCCAGAGAATGAGGGCGTGACGTGCGCGTATGATAAATGCCCCTACATACACGGCAATGCAGTGACATTGGTGCTCTACGTAGAAGACTCTGCTATGACGTTGCAAACAGTGGCAAGTGACATGGCGAAAATTATTTAACACTGCATGTGTAGTTCATGTAATTCGTTGCTTTAAGAGATTATTAAAACTCTAGTTAAATGATGAGATGCAATAAATGAATTTGAGCGTATTTTTCCCACTTTTTTCCCGTGAATTGCAACGAGATGTGGAGCTAATGTGTTGGCGTTTCGCATGCGTTCGTGTCCTTGCGGTCAACGCATCACGCAGACGACCGCCGTGGAACGCTCCTACGCTTTCGCGCACTCATTGTGCTCATCTATCTACCGTGTCTAAGCCAGCGTTTTCGAACCATTCCGCAGAAACAGGCAGAAGACCACAAAATAATGCTGGTCAGCAAAGCAACGCGGCTCGCGTGCTCGTGGGTTAGACTTGTTTGGGCACGTCATGCGCATGTGACCTCATGCTCTGATGCCAGAGAGGGTGGGGAAGAGATTTGGCTTGCGAAGGCTACGCAGAGGAGCGGCAAGGGTTTCGAGCTTGCCTCCTCGCATCCTCGTTTCGCGCCGCTTCAAAAAACCTGTTCTCTCCACTTGGGATGAACCGATTCAAAAAATTTTTGTGACAAAATGTTCCTCCGGACACTTAATAACTTTCACTGCCTTACTAAAATTTGATATGGGGCCTGGTGAGTGGCCCTTTAAGTAAATTCATAAGAGGCCCAGTGGTCGTTTTTTTTTCTCTTCCTTTGTAAGAACAGGGCAGACCGACGCTACTGAGTACCATTTAGTGTAGTGGCAGTGTGCGAGTCAATAAAACAATGGTCAGCCTCACAGTCTCAGGAGACTTATTGAAAAATAAATACTAAAGCATGGGAAACTTGCAATGTTGCGCCAATACAAATGACACTTTGTAGGATTTCATGCTTCCAGTTTGCGAGCAAAGATTTGTGGAGCTCACAATTCGCAAGATGTGTGAATGGTTGAGGTGCTGTTTTCTCTGAAGTTTCTCTCGCTTCTGTTTTTCTCTGCATTTTGCAGTTGCCGTCTGTCACCTACAGTGAGCAAGGCAAGCTCGGGTGCACTGGAATTGATGGACCTGTACATTTTGAACACGCCAGAGAAATTCATGACGGTGAGAAAGCGTGGGCTAAGGTGCCAGTGAGAAAAAACAAAGATGTAATATATTGCACATGCTTTCTTACAAGCTTTTTAAATTGTGTTCAGTCTGTGGACTGTGGCTGTAGACTCAAAAGCGAGATATTTCCTTTGCTGCTTGTTGGCAACGCAAGAATGATTATTTGTTTAGTGCTTACCAGTTTTTAGTGCCTGTCGGCATTAAAAATAGGTCGTAACTACTTGTACATTTGGTTGATACCGTGTGTGACAAAGTATTACTGTGTGGACCACTTATAACGTGACTGCTTATAGTGCAGAACCCTTTACAATGCTGTCTTTTTCTACTCCTGTTTACCCTCCCATAGAACCCCATGTATATGCATACTGCTTATTGTGCAGTCCCCCAAGAATATAGACCGGTTATAATGCAGTTGTCGGAAATAGTTTGTGACAAACGCGCTAGTGAGTGCGCTTCTGAAAGGAAGTACACTAGGTGTGCTGCCGAGGAGCGAACGACGAGGTTGTTACGAAGTAGCGGGGGGGGGAATGCGGAGCGAACGAACGAAGGGCGGAGGGAAGAAAAAGCAAATGAAAGAAGACTGCGGGACACTGTGCGGGCTCGCCGAATAAGGGAGGAGGACAGTTGCCTAGGTGACCGATAAGCCTTTGCACCGGCGCCGACGTGGCTACAACGTACTACGTCACTAGCGTGGCTTCGGCTGTGTGCCGCTCAACGTGGCACGTGCGATCTCGTCCTTATCAACTGCTTACGCTTTACAGTTTCGAAAGGCGTCGTCGTTATCAAGCTTGCAACAAATACAGCGTTTGCTTTCTCGTCTGTAAATTGAAAACCTATTATGGTTTTATGACGAGAGCTTTCCCTTTTGCTGCTAGTGCGCTGTTGATTGCAAGCTTGGTAAGTTTCGTTTCTGATCTCACTGCCATCAACGTGAACTTCGTATCAAAACACGCTGCTCTTGGTTCACTGCTAGTGCGATCTTTTTGACATCGAATCTTCATGTTTTGGACAAACTTTCCGCGACAACATACCAAACGGCAAGCTAGGCCTCATTGGCATTGGTTGCGCTTTGATTGGTAGCAGTCATGTGAATCTAAGTTACGGTTAAATACCAAATCAACGAAACTCTGCGGTGGCCACACTTGACGGTAAAGGTACATACCGTTGATGAAAACGAGGGTGGCACATGTAGCGCTCAAATAGCGGTTCGCGATTAGGTTGCGATGTCTTAAATCGAGTGCACGCTCGTGAAATCAAATGATTGGCGTCTTTCATCGCGTCAAATTCTGGACGTGATTCGACATAGTTTGTGTAATGCGCGTAATCTGGTAGTCAGCGAGTTTCGTTTGTTAGACACCCCCTCCCCTTCTTGCGTTTATTTCATTGGCAACAACGCAAGTCTTTGGACGTTAAATTCTTTTAACATTCAGAAATTTTAATGTTAGCAATCACGCATCGCATGTTTCCATTCTCGGACACGCGAAGCTGCATGCTCAACACGTTTTGCGCAAGTGCAGCCCTTGAAAAAGTTTCTTTTGGTTATAGTGCAGTACCACTTATACTGCGGATATTCACGACTTACGTTATAAGTGGTCTATACTGTACATGCAACGAAATTCTTCATATAACTGTGTGGTTACTAGGGACGTGCCAATAGTAAATTTTTTGGTTTGAAGTAAATTTGGAGGGAATAGTAATTTGGTCAAATAGTTTGAATTGTATATTTTTTATGTTATAAAGAAAAATGGGTGAATATTTTTAAAAAACTGAAGCAAGGTGCATGTGAATGTCATTTTTGGTTTGAAGTGAACGGTAAGCAACTTTATTATATTAGCATGATTTGAATTTAAGAGGGAGGCAAGTGATATCTGGTAAAATATGCTATTTTTCAAGGTTAACTATATCTAAAGCATATAAGCCCTTCTAACAAGTCTAGCTCTAGAAGTTTGAAAAATAATTTATAGATGTGAGGGTAATTATATTAATTAAACTTGGAAGTGGATCTTGTGGCTATGGAGATTTTTTCTGCAATGGTATTTCCATGGCATAACACTTTGAAACCACTTACACAAGGGGGTCACCTGCCATCTTTTATGCACTGATTCGTTCATTTCGAATACTTCGAAATTTCAAAAAGTTTACATTTGTTTAAAAGCAAATTTGAATACTTATATTCCTTTGAGTATTCAAAGAGATCGGCTATTCGCACATGCTTAGTGCTTACTGATGAGGTGCCTGAGCAACTTTTATAATTATCATCTTTCGGGCTCGGCCTGCGTTTTCATAAAAGATTTACTGGAGTGTGATCTTCTGCGGTGAAGTGAAAAATCAACACACTGTGAACTGTGTTTGAAAAGTTTTGGTTGTATGTGTCTCACTTTCTGCAGACACACTAGGCATATATAATCATAGTTTCCAATCATGAAAGCATCAGGTAAAGCCATGCTTTCCTTAAAGTAGCTGTGTCTTTCAGGTGTTCTCAAAATGTCCACATTTAGTGGTATGAGATATCGCTCTCGTAAACACACATTCGCATTGAAGCACACGTTCATGCATACGCGCGTTCACTTACCTGAATGCACAGTTTTAACGAATGGTCTGTTCTGCAACACCAGTCTTCAGAGGCTATTCGGCATGCCTGTCTACTTCCACAAGTGGCTGCTAGTTCACATTAGTTACAGTAGAACTTGGATAACAGTTAAACCTAGATATAGCGACAATGATAATTTCTTGGAAAAATTCATTTTGTTTTGTTATATGCAGGTTCAGCATAAAAATTTAGAAAATAAATGCTCAAATAAACAAAAGGGGGACTGAAGGCAGAGTTGACCCAACACCCTTATTTAGCGGTAAAAAACTGTGATATTATTGCGATAGCAATAGAATGAACTCTCAGCAGGTTTTCACTGCCGCAGCCATGTTTCGTAACGAGTAAAAATTGATAACATGCTCCCGCACATCGCAACTTTCACGAGCGGGTAAAATTGCGCAAGCGCTGCTGAATCAGAGATCAAATGTGTCGGCCCATCTCTATTGCTTAGAAGGCACACAAGATAACATTCCCTGCGTGTTAGAACTGCGGTCGAAGGCTCAACTAGAAATGAAACCACCTGTCTTGGATGAACATGAAAAAAACGGGGGGGGGGGGGGGGGGGAGGGGGAGGGGGGGAGAGTTCGCTCGAATAGCAACAATGAATTTTGATTTTAAGGGTGGCTAGATCAGTGGCATGCGCGCTATCTTGGAAAGTATCAGTGAGCTTTCAATGCGAAGAAACTGTGTGAAGAGAGCAGATTTCCCTGGAGGGATCGTATTTTCTCACACCAGTGTTTTGTGGGAGTTCTGCGACACTGGATCCAAAAGAGTTGGCTGCCAGTTTTACCGTATTTGCACGTAAATAACGTGGCCACAAATTTAATGCGAAGGGGGTACTATAGGTCTCGACAAAAAAAAAGAAAAGTGTATCACGATTATAACAGAGGTGATTCAACTGTAAACAGCAATCAAAGAGTGGACTCTATATTTATATTTGCAGCAGTCAAAATGCAATAATCACTGGCTTGCCTGATCATTCATTATCGCTGCTAGTCTTTGTCTCTGTCTACGAAAACCGAGGAGTCATCCGTGCCGTCCAGGCTGTTCGAGAGACAGCACTTCAAGAATGCCCGTGACACTATTGCCGACGGCAAGGCCTCCCAAGCATTGTGTACCGTATATACTCTTGTAAGGGCCGCACCCCTACTTTGCAGAGAGAAATTTAAAAAAAATCTAAAAAAATTCAAAAAGTCTCGTCTTAAATGTGCGGATAAATGGCACTTCCAGTTTTCCCGTTTTGGCAGAGACTGCTGCGCCGCCCGGTGCACGAGCCACCTCCTCACAGAAACGGCTGCTGTGCCGCACGGCAGTGATGTGCACTTTTCCGGTTAGGCGCCTCGTTTGCATTGTCGGAGTGTCTAGTTACGTCCAGCCAGCGCCAGCATGACAATACAAAACCAGCTTGTTAAACTCTTCGAACCGATCGGCAGCCGTGACGTAGTTGGTTACCGCGCCACATGCAGGAAGAGTGAGTCGATGGTTCCAGCATCACTGCAGTCTTTTTTTTTTTCCGCGTAAGTATTGTTTTAACATTTGTGCCTTCTCATCGGCCTCCGGTCAGCCTGACTTACTGCTGCTGCGCTGCTTGTGGTGGTGCTGTATATAGGCCTTTGATGACCCTCGCAGTATTGCCTATATTATTAAAATAAACTGTTTTGCAAATTAATCGTCCTAATCGGCGAGACACAGGTGGACACGCTAAATTCAAGTGCAGCTGGCTGCGTCGGTTTCTCCGGTACACGCATAAGCAATTGATCTGCACGGTTTACCAAAGTTCTGATGACAAGTGCGCACTGCACCCTAGCTACGCTGAATATGCAATAGGAAACCTTTATATATGTCGCTCAGCGTACCGTCACCACCTGACGAGGTAACCGGCAGGCCACTTTAACATACTGATGTGCCACTGTAAAGCTCTAGGCGATCAGCACTTCATAAACAATGCACAAGGGCTACTGCGGACTGTGGTAGGACACTGCAGGCAACTGCCAACTGCGGTAGCACACTGCAGAACAGGGCTGAACAGTTTGTCTGCCTTAGACGCATGGTCTGTGACGGCATGGCAGCATTTACCTACCAAATGATGTGAACGGCCGCACGAGTTCGCCCTTAGCAAAAAAGGCCTGAAATGCAAGAGGTTTGGTCTTCAGAGATCACAAGCTTCGTAAAAACACTTTGCAGCCGCACTGGTGTTTCATGTGCGTCCGGACAATCACATGTGAACTGTGCAAAAAACATTTATTTCATCGACTGCTTTGCCTTTCGCGACAAGCAAAATGAGCTACTCGGCAGCAGAGGCACTTTCACCTTCGACGACACCAGATTTTTACATTGCAATCTAGGAAGTTCAGTACGTCCAGCAGCAAAAATGGCAGTGGCTTAGCTCAGCTATGCCAGGATATACGCAGCGTTAGCAAAGGTTCAGCTGATTATTCTCTCTTCTCCATGGCTATACCACAGTGGCAAACGCCAGTCAGAGGCGCTATCAAGCAGCTTCAGCGCAGTGTCAGATGGCGACTGCACAGGGAAGGCGCGCGTGTCGGCGTTTATATGTCTACCAAGGCTATGACGGCACTCCTCTGAAAAGCGCACACCGGCGGCGGCGAGTCGCGCGCGGCCGCGGCCGAGTGCGAGGGAGGTGCCGGCTTCGGTGCGTGACACCACTGATCGTCTGCGCAGTGCAGTGCTTCCGGTGATGAGGACAGTGAGAGTGAAATGGAATCTTAATAAGAACAATCCTGGCTAGTCATTCGTGACTCTTTCTTTCTGCTACTGTTGTGAAAACGGTACAGAGGTGAGCTGTCATCAGCGCGATTTGTGTAAGGGCCGCACCAAGCAATGATTTCGAAAAAAAAAAAAAAGTGCAGCCCTTACACGAGTATGTATGTCCATCGAGCAACCTCGCTGACTGAAGCTCGCTTCATGCGACCCGATGGAGTCGATCGGCGATTGCTAGCCTCCAGCCACTTCTCGTACTCCCGGCGTGTGAGGTCCTTAAAAGGCTTATTAATGCAGACATCCAGTGGCTGGAGCTGCGATGTCAGTCCCGGTCAGTGTTAGCCTTGCCGGGTGCTTTTTTCACCTCATCGGTCAAATGGCCTCTAAATTCGCTCAGCACAATCATAGCTGGAGCGTTGATAAGTGCGCCCGAACGTCTTCTCTACCCAACATGGATCCACTACGTCATCATGGTGCTTTCTATCCAGCCCTTATCATTGCACCTGACGTGCTTCCGGTGTGGGAATATCGCAATCTTGGACCCACAGGGGCGCCTGCGCAAGTAGGCGTTTGGTGTGTAGCAACACCACGGACCCGAGCTAACGGGGGAGTTTCTACTCCCTCTCACGCCTAGCCGTGCGTGGCTTTGCCGTGTCCGGGGAAAAGTGGATCCTGGGGGCTGAGCCGACGCTGGGTGATTGGACCTTTAAGGCCCCCCGGCAGAGGCAACACACCCCTTTGGCCCCGGCTTCACGTAGACGGCACCCCTGGGCTGACCCACCCAGGGGAAATCGGCAGTCGCCTTTTCCTATCGCTCTCTCCCTACATCATTGTCTTTATCTCTTACTATTTATCTGTCCTGTCTTCTACTCTCTTCCGTTTACTTCCAAACTTCCTGGCGTCTAGGGTTAACCCTGTTAGCCTACCTTGGTCTAGGCGCATTGGGTTATAGTGGCGTTGTACGGCTGGCGTCTGCAGGTTTCAGCATCCGCAAACTTGTAGCGTCCCCTCGTTGGGCTCCGTGGCGGGTGGCCGCCAACGCTGCTGAACAAAAATAAGACAGGCATGCATAGAGCATTCCCCCTACTGTCTGATCGTACCGGCTTAAAGCGGGTACGCACCGATGATATAAATTTTTTCAACCAGCCAAAAGAAACATATTCTCACTTTCATGTTATCCACTGTGAAGAAACTGAAAAGCAAGCTAGGACTGTCTCTCCTTTCCTAGTTGCTAAATGTCTTACCGAAACTCTTGGCACAGGATACAAGGTAACCAAAATGGCTAGCGGAGACCTTCTCCTCGAAATCCGTGACAAAGAACAATTTGAAAAGCTAGACCGTCTTTCAGATTTCGGTGGCATACCAATAACCATAAGACCACATAAATCAATGAACACAACTCGTGGAGTGGTATCTGACATGGACTTACTTGACTTGACTGAGACTGTACTTTTGGAGGGGTGGAAGAGCCAAAATGTCACTAATGTACAGAGAATCATCAACAGAAGAGATAATAAGGAAACACCAACAAAACACTTAATACTCACGTTTGCATCTAGTAAACTACCGGAATCTATTCAAACAGGGTACACGAAGACATCTATCAGGTCGTACATACCAAACCCTCGTCGATGCTTCCAATGCCAGAGTTATGGCCATGGCTCTAAAATCTGTCGTGGTCGCCAGACTTGTGCACAATGTGGAGTCCTAGGCCACGTGTCCGAGAACTGCAAACAACCGCCACACTGTGCAAACTGCGAAGGAAACCATGCCGCATATTCACGCTCCTGCACATACTGGAAAAAAGAAAAAGAAATAATTACGTTGAAGGTAAAGGAGAACATTTCATTTAAGGAAGCACGGCGAAGAGTCGCACCATTCTATGGACCTACATACGCTGATGTGGCGCGTCAGGGGGCACCGCCGCACCAGCCCTCGCCACTCCTTCGGCCCGCGCATACCGAGCCGGTGGTTGTGGCACTTGCCCTCAAGGCAGCTGTAGCCCAGGCTACACCGCCTACTCCCAAACAGAGACCGGTGACTCCAGAGTCCTCGGGTCTCAAGGCCTCACCTCACCAGGCGAGGCCTGAAACTCAAACTAACAGCCCGCACGTGCGGGCATCCAGTGCCTCCGAGGAGGCAATGGATACGTCGGTCCCCTAGGTGCCGAAAGAGCGGCGTGGCTCCTTGGAGGTATTCTTTATTTATTCTTTATTTATTTATCGTGAATACATTGAAAGGCTGACGACAAAAGCTGCATACAAGCAGCTTGACAGGCCCGTCAGCCCAATTTGACAGGCGCGCCAAGAAAACAAAAAAGCAGATAAGAGGGCCTGGTGACGGCCATGTTAAGTGAGCTCAAACTCCCTGTCTAAACAGCCACTCGCTTTTCATACACACAACACTATTTTACATTCACCATGAACACTCAAATTAAACAATGGAACGTCAGGGGCCTTCTCAGAAACCTTGACGACATCCAAGAGCTCTTACACGAACACTCACCGAAAGTGCTGTGTGTACAAGAAACACACCTTAATTCAAAACAAACAAATTTTCTTCGTAAATATGTTATTTTCCGAAAGGACCGTGTTGATGCCATGACATCATCCGGAGGTTTTGCCATCATAGTGAATCAAGGAATTGCATGCACACTCTTACAACTCCAAACATCCCTTGAGGCAGTGGCTGTTCGAGCGGTTCTTTTTGATAAACTGATCACAATCTCCACTATTTACATTCCTCCTAGCGATCAGCTGCAAAAACGTGACTTACACTTTTTAATTGATGAACTTCCGGAGCCTTGTGTTCTCCTTGGAGACTTTAATGTGCATAGCAAGCTATGGGGTGACTCTCGGTATGACGCGCGAGGTCGACTGATTGAACAGTTTCTTCTCTCGTCGAGCGCATCTCCTAAATCGAAAAAAACCAACTTATTATAATCTCGCTAATAACACCTACTCCTCCATAGACCTAAGCATAGTATCTCCATCTCTTGTGCCTCTACTCCAGTGGAAAGTCGTCAGTAATTTGACGTAGTTTTGTGCACAACTCCGTTGTGCAATAGTTTTGTGCAAATCGCCGTAGTTTTGAGCACAACTACAGTAACTGAGTGTCCACCACGTGTTCCCAAGTGGCTCATAAACAGAGCCGACTGGGAACAGTTTTATACCATCGCTCATCTAGGTTCGAATGACATCTGTACTTTGAACATTGATGTTGCTGTCAACTACTTCACAGCGTTTTTGATTGATGCTGCAACAAAATGCATCCCACAAACAAATGGACACCCTGGAAAACGGCGTGTGCCATGGTGGAACTCTGAATGCCGAAACGCGCGTAAACAGCAAAACAGAGCTTGGAGGCTGCTTCGGAACTCACCGACAGCCGAAAATCTTGACACCTTCAAGAAAATAAAGTCTCAAGGCAGAACGCGTCGGCAGGCCGGAAGAGAAAGCTGGCAGAAGTTTTTGTCAGGGATAAATTCATACACACAGGAGGCTAAAGTCTGGAACATGGTCGGTAGGATAGCAGGAAAACAAGTACACACACTTCCACTCGTAAACACTCAGGGTGATACCTTGGAAGATCAGGCAAACTTCCTCGGTGCACACTTCGAACAGGTGTCCAGCTCATCCCACTATACTGACACTTTCCAAAAATACAGAGCAAGAATAGAAAACCAGAAACTCGAACACAAATGCACTAGATACGAGGCATATAATCAAGCTTTCAGTATAGCTGAGCTGCGAATGTCTCTAAACTCCTGCAGTACTTCTGCCCCAGGTTCTGACCGTGTGTGTATGAAATGTTAAAAAACCTACCAATCGAAACACAAAAAACCTTACTTTCTTTGTACAATGCTATCTGGTTTTCTGGCACTATTCCTACCTCCTGGAAAGAGGCTATTATTATTCCCATTTCGAAAGAGGGCAAGGACCCTTCTTTACCTTCGAGTTATAGGCCTATTGCACTTGCAAGCTGCTTGTGCAAAGTCTTTGAAAAAATGATAAACTGCCGACTTGTACATTTCCTTGAAACAAACAATTTGCTCGACCCATTTCAGTGCGGGTTTCGAGAGTATATCCACCACAGACCACCTTGTTCGTATCGAGGCACAGATGAGAGACGCCTTCGTCCATAAACAATATTTTCTCTTTGTGTTCCTCGATATCGAAAAGGCTTATGATACAACATGGCGTTTTGGAATTCTAAGAGACCTGTCCCACCTTGGCGTGCGCGGAAGAATGTTTCACATAATCGAAAGTTACCTGTCAAACCGGACATTCCATGTCCAAGTGGGCACGGTTCTTTCCCAAGCATTTGTCCAGGAAACAGGCGTGCCACAAGGTGGTGTACTTAGCTGCACACTTTTTCTCATCAAAATGAATTCCTTGCGCTTGTCCATCTTTCGCAATATGTTTTATTGTAAATATGTCGATGACGTCCAACTTGGCTTTCGATCTTGCAATCTGGCAATGTGTGGGCGGCAGGTTCAGTTAGGTTTAAACAAGGTCTCCAAATGGGCAGAGGAAAACGGATTCCGACTGAACCCACAAAAAAGCACGTGTGTCTTGTTCTCCCGAAAGAGTGGCATGCACTCGGAACCCGACATTGAACTGAATGGTCAACGTCTGTCCGTTAATGTGGAGCATAAATTCTTAGGATTAATCTTGGACAACAAGTTGACCTTCGCATCGCACATCAAGTATTTAAAAACAAAATGTTTAAAAGCCATGAATGTTTTAAAAGTGTTGTCACGTACTACGTGGGGTAATGACAGGCAATGTCTCATGAACCTGTATAGAAGCCTCATTCGTGCCCGCTTAGATTATGGGTCCGTTGTTTATCAGTCTGCAACTCAAAGTGCTTTGAAGATGCTGGACCCCGTGCACCATTTGGGCATCCGCCTTTCTACGGGTGCTTTTCGCACCGGCCCCGTAGAAAGCCTTTATGTTGAGTCAAATGAGTGGTCGCTTCATCTGCAGAGAACTTACATGTCCTTTGTTTATTTCCTTAAGGTGAAAGCGGATAAGAAGCACCCCTCATACTCCACTCTTAATGATTTGTCGAGCTCAATTCTGTTTCTAAACAGGCCTTCGATGAGGCAGCCCTTCTCAGTTCGCCCGAAAAGTCTAGCTGAGGAAACTGGAGTCTCACTTGAACACAGCTTAATGGCTCCTGTAGCATATCTGCCACCGTGGCAATGGCAGACTATAGACTGTGATGTGTCCTTTCTAGGAGTTACAAAACATGCGCCTATTGCCCATATCCCAACATACTTCCTGGAACTTCAACACAAATACACACGTCCTGAGTTCTTTACAGATGCCTCCAAGTCTAACTCCTCTGCGTCCTACGCTGCTGTCGGCCCATCCTTTTCGGATGCTGGCCCTCTACATCCAGGCACAAGTATCTTCACAGCGGAAGCTTATGCGATACTTGTGGCGGCTAAACACATCAAGCAATTACAAATACAAAAAGCAGTAATTTATACGGACTCCCTCAGTGTAGTAACGGCTCTGCATACTCTTAAAAAACAAAAAAACCTGGTCCTTGTCTCGCTTTACTCCATTTTGTGCACACTCTACACACTCAAACAACAGGTTGTAGTGTGCTGGGTGCCAGGGCACCGTGAGATTCAAGGCAACGTGAGGGCGAATCAGCTCGCTGCATCCGTCCACAAAAGCACTGCCCCTACATCCATATCAATCCTGGCCCTTGATTTTAAGCCGTCTCTCAAACGAAACTTCAGGGACTACTGGCAGAGCAAGTGGGATACACACACACAAAACGAACTACACATTATTAAGCCACACCTTGGTCATTGGCTGCCCGTATTGAAACCGCGTTATACAGAGGTAATACTAACGAGACTCGGGATAGGACACACATACACGACACACACATATCTTTTGTCCGGTGGCGATGCACCATTGTGTGACAGATGTGGTGAAGCATTAACAGTCCTCCACATGTTAATTCAGTGCAAACACTTAGAAACTCTAAGAAAACATTTTCCATTACCCTACCGACAACATATACCTTCACACCCTGCAGTGTTCGTCGGTAGAGAACCGCTTTTTAGTCATAAATCATTGTTAGCGTTTTTAAAAGAAATTCATAATTTTCATATCATATACCCGGGCATTCGTAGCACGACCTCTCCAGAGAGGTTTTTGCTGCGGGGGCTACACAAAAAAGCACTTGCCTCACGGCCCTTGGGCGCAAGGGTATGAACGAGTGAGGTACCTGTGCTAATGCCATACATGTCCACCATCGTTTTTCATTATCACCAACTTTTGTAACCTATTCACACCACACACACCTTTCACGGCATGGTCATGATTTTACTACTTGTATGTTTTTACTAATTTAATGATTTTACTGTAATTTTATGGCCCTTATACTGCCGCTTGTCACAATTATTGTCCATATTTTTAGTAAGATGAACTGGCGCTCTTTGGCCGTGAAATGGCCCTTGCGCCACAAAACATCAAACATCATCATCATATCGCAATCTTGGGTAAAGTCTTTCTCTTTAATATGATGAATGGCGGCAGCTTTCGCCCATCTGCCATGCACGCCATCATCACCGTCACCCGTGTCTTTCCGTTACTCGTTGTGCGAATGCGCACCTCTTTGGTGCAGAGCTCATTGATTACATAGCCAGCTAATATGTCCGAAAGGATCGGGGTCTCATCCGCGTTACCGATCTGGCCTACGGGTCGTTCTTCTCCCTCCTCGTCTTGATCACGTACCGCTGAAACTCAACGGGTTTCTCCTCATACTTGGCCGGAAGCTTCCGGCAAATCGAAGTCCTTTGGCGAAGCGAGAATCTCGCGTGACGCATGAACTTCTGTACCGATGAGCGACTGGCTTTGAAGGTGTCACGGGGCATGCTGGCCTCACGTGCAAGCTCCCTCGCTTTAATCTGCACGAGTTCAGCGTTCACAGGCAGAAACTGGCCACGACGTTGGCGCACAAATTCTGCCACGTCCGCTTCGATTTCCGGGAAGCTAGTCTTGTACCCATGCCATGGAACGCCTTGCGTGTCGGTGCGGCTTTGAAAATGCGGTTCGGAACTTACTCCAACCTTGAATGGTATACTCCATCTTTCTGAGATGCCATGCTGCACTTGAATTCCCCCTATTTTTGGCCAGCAGGATCGCCTGTTTTTTAAATGTGGTAGATTCCCTGTGTTCATGATGACTGGCAATGTGGAAAAAACACAGCGATGACCGACTGCGAGGCGTAAAAAGGCGACGTTTTTGCAAAATTATTGTTATCTACGTGTTGCCACTGGGGCTGCTATGGCACTAGCTGCGCTGGCGCACAATGCGAACGCCGCAGCATACCGTAGTGGCGCGCGTAGACGGCGCACTGAGCGGCGGTTCTCCAAGACACCAGGTGGGCGGCAGCGCCACGGTGCCCTCACACGCGGGGTCGTTGGAGGTGCAAGTTGGAATAAATTGTGCTATATAGGGCGACGAAACCCCGAAGTTTCTGGAATGTGTGGCGCATGTTACAAGGGTTAAGATTAAAAAAAAAAAAAAAGGCTCGAAAAAGCTTCGCGCTATATTTGTGCCGCTTTTTGTCACGAACCCGATTATAACATGAGGTGGCTTTTTCACTCGCAAATTTTCGGAAAAAAACTCTCGTTATATTTGTGCAAATATGGTACTTCGTATAACATTACAATTTTTCGCTTTCGCGTTCATTACATTGGATTGAGCGTGCCGTCGTGTTGTTGCCAAAGCTAATCGCGTAATCATGAAGGCTACAAGCCTGCGAATTCGTGACACGGCGCAAGACAGAAGTGCGTGACGAGTGGACTTAAGACCCATAGTCTTTGTAGTGTCGGTGAGTTTTCATCAGCACCTAATCTGACATGCCTTTGGCAGTGACGACACGGTTGTCCGCATTAAAAAAAAAAAGAAGGCAAAAAGCAAACCTAAACATAGTCTGGAGCCATATCATGCGTGCGCAGTGAAACCATGCATGTGTGCACAGCATCAGAATCGAAGAGCGATCTTAAACTGCTCGGTAAAGTACCCTTCATATGTAGTGCCGCCCAACATATGTGACACCAACTAAAAGCGTGGCATTGCCAATGCAAAAGTAGTTTTCTTTTTCTTTTTTTTTTGTCTTGATTTTGGTTTGGAGGTGGGGGGGAGGTAGCACATCCGCGCATGCGCTCGCGGCAGCAAGAACGACGGCCACACCGGGTAGTAGGGCACATGGCCAACGCGCCCTGCGCAACGTCTGCTCGTGCCGTGCGCGCCGTTGCTCCGCGCTTTCTTGGCGGGGCATCCACGGAAGATGCATGCTTGTACAAGACGGCAACATCCAGGGCAAAATTTCTAGATTGTTTGTGGGGAAAATTTGTTATATCAAGTTTGTCTCTCCCTGTTACTTTGTTACATAGTGGTCGCAAATACATGTCCTTCTATGCAGCAATAGTGGGGGATAGAAAAACTTCGTTATATTGAGGAATTCGTTATGGAGGTTGGTTATAAACAGGTTTAACTGTCCCCCGGTTTCGCCACGACTCGCATTTTATGACGAGTTGGTTTGGTCCCAAGAATATCCCCATAGAAACAATGTATTAAAAACCTCGGTTGTACGGTGCAGTTTTATGCCAACCCCACGTCTTACGATGACTTTCAGATTTTTTCCGAAAGAAAAAAACTACCTTTACTTGAATCAAATGTCGACCAAATATTCAAGAGTGCAAAATATGTACTTGTGTTCCCCTAAGTTGAAGTTATTCTACCGGAAGTTGATGCGCTTATACGTATGCCTTGATCGCGTGCATACGCATTCGGGGTCGTTATCTAGTCAAGCTCTATCCACAGAGACTAGCTTCAGCTGGCCGAAAAAGCTGATATTTTCGCGTTTTTTGTCCGTGAAAATTTTTCCTGGTCGACATACAGCTGATCTTCTGCATTTATCGCAGTCTCAGGCTTGTGCATGCATTAGGGCATGACGAAGCTGTTTTCACCGTGTAAATTTACTTCCTCTTGACATCAACATTCGTTATAACAGGGGGACATCATTAGTCGCACTTCAAAAGTCAGCAAATTACATCACACACAGCTCAGTCTCACACGAGGGCATTCTATGCAAACTCGTGGTCCGTCCCCATTATGTGATAGCGATGACACTGTGTCTGACTCTTCTGACGGGAGGCTGTTGCCAATGTGGTCTCGGTTTTATTCTCACACGCGCGCAATTTTCGGACTTATTCTATCAGTGAAAAGCTGCACATTGGATTCTATTTTTTAATTGAGATTTGGTCGGACCTCCATCAACTAAGTAATGCTGCCGTTAGCGGGCACTGGCAAGAATGATTCTATCTACCTTCCTTGCAGAGGCACAAGGGTATGTCGTGGGCTTACTCATGCGACTTGCACCTGTATTTTGGACATGGTTGTCACTGCCTGTAATCTAAGTTTCTTTCATTATACGACGGGTCTGCATGATCTTCTGAAAGTTGTTGAATCGGGTTTTCACTGCTGGTAATGGTGCTAGCTAGTGCCGTTACTATTGATGCTGGCAGGCTTGTATGTGCCGCTGTCGAAAAGAGAACGAAGACAAGCTTGCGGAAAAGATGATAGTCATATTGCTGGTGGTCGGACCAGCCTGACGTCTTTTTGTGCTGTCAGTTACAGGTTTTTGTTTCAGCATAACGTGACAATATTTTGCTTGAACCTGTCATGATATCCTGTGTACAACTCTTGGCTACCCTTGTGGAAAAAACTGTACACAAAAAAAGAGAAAGGGGAGTGTGATTCGTCCCACTGTACAAAGATGTGTGCAAGCACTTTTAGAGTTGTCCCAGTTTTATTGGGTGTTTCTTTAGTGTGCCAAAGTTTCATAAAAAAGAAACTTGCAGATTCTTGTAAAATGTAAAGTGATGTAAATAATTTGTTGAAAGTTTGGATCTTTCTCATGAATTTACAGTTTTACCTTATATGTGTGCCCAATTTAAGCGTTCAGCCCTAAGAGAAAAGTTAAATTTTTCTTGTGCAAACATTGAAAATTATATTATTGGTTGTTTTGGTACAGCCTGTGCATTTATGAGCCCGAGTTTTTCAAAAGCACAAAAAGTGACAGTTGTAAAAAGTGATTGCATTGTTTTCCATGTTTTGTGCTTTCCTGTGTACCCGTGGCCTTTTCCTGACACTACAAAAGCTTTTACCATGTATGTATGCAATAGCACTTCGTTCCGAGCAATGTGGCTCAGTCTCTCTCACTGAGGCTGTATTAAAGCGGCTGTCTTGTCTGACAGTGTTCATTTATGAATTTGATGCAGGAGCTGAAAATGAAGGGCTGGTGGATTATGGGCACATCAAGTTTTTACGACTCCACGCGGCAAGCATCACACAGTGGAAGTTCCAAGCTCACTTGGGACCTACCGCCACCTGACAAGCCTGTGCTACTGATTGTCGGTCAGTGTTTGCTTCGATGACGTGGGAGAAGTTGTCTTCCTGAAGTGAGACGTGTCTTAAAATATGGTTTAATAATTGGGCGAACTGAATGAAATTTTGTATGCTTATTCAGTTACTCCTGCAGAATCCAAATCATTGAATAGATTTTTAATAGGTACATTGGAACAAAAGATATGCTGTCTTTATGTTCTTATGTATAACTCTTAGTGATTTTTGGCGACATCTCTTCATCAAAAAAGAACAAACATTGCCAGAAGGGTCGTTTAGCCAGTGGTGCTGTTTATTTTCTTATAATGCTGTTTACCATGAAACGGGGTTTATTGGCACAAGTAGTACTTGCACAGCAGGTCTATTGATGCGGAAAGCGGGCGGCAGCAACGGACTCGGGAATCACAGCACTGGGGGCAAACGCTCGCGCTTGGCTCCTCTCACTAAAGGCGTGATCCACTGCGGCACATAATCTTCTTCCTCTCTACAATACCCCGGCGACGAAGACGAGCCGTTCTGGCAAGTCAAGGTGACGAAAGTAGGAGTGGGTCGTGATAGGGCTTGAGACGACTGACGTGGACAGTCTCACCACCAAGGCGTCGCCTGTCTGTAGATGGCGTGACCGGCTCGATCACTTATGTTACATGAGATCTACGTTCGACCACACTATAAGGATCGTGAAACTTGGGGCCAAACTTGGAGGACATACCTGGGGAGTGGAAGGGCAGTCGGAGCCAGACGAGTGAGCCCACGGCAAAAGTCTCGACTTGCTGATCGCGGTCGTGGCGGTCTTTTTCGAGTGCTTGCTTGTCCGAGGTGGATTATCAGGCCAACTGACGACACTCTTCAGCGTGATGCACGATTTCAGAGAGAGGGTCGAACTCTGAGACGTCGGGACGATACGGCAAAAGGGTGTCAAGGGTGGAGCATGGCTCACGCCCATATAAAAGAAAGAAAGGCGAGAAGCCTGTGGTTGACTGCGTCGCAGTGTTGTACGCATAAGTCACAAATGGAAGAATAACATCCCAGTTTGATTGGTCGGAATTGACATACATGGCGAGCATGTTTCCTAGCGTTTGGTTGAAGCGCTCAGTTAGACCGTTGGTCTGCGGGTGGTAGGCTGTAGAGGTGCGGTACACCGTGCGGCATGCCCGAAGGAGTTGTTCTACAACTTCGGATAAAAAGACACACCCTCGATCACTCAGCAGTTCACGTGGTGCCCCATGACGCAGTATGAAGCGTCGAAAGACGAGATTGGCTACGTCACGTGCACCAGCCGTAGGTAGTGGAGCTGTTTCAGCATACCTCGTCAGAAGGTCGACTGCAACAATGATCCATCGATTTCCAGTGGCAGTGTACGGAAGGGGACCATATAAATCGATTCCAACGCGGTCGAAAAGGCGCGCCGGACAAGGTAGAGGCTGTAATAATCCGGATGAATGGGCCGCTGTCTTTCGTCGTTTGCATAATGAACAGGACCGAATGTATTTTTGTACAAAGGTGTACATACCACGCCAGTAGTAACGCTGGCAGATCCGGTGATATGTTTTTAACACACCAGCGTGAGCATGTTGTGGGTCAGCATGAAAATACGCACAGATATCAGATCGCATGTGGCGTGATATAACCAAGAGCCATTTACGGCCATCCGCATGGTAGTTTCTGCGGTATAGTTGCGCATCCCGGATCTCGAAATGTGTGGCTTGGCGGCAAAGAGTGCGGGGGTACGCAGACGATGAGGAGTCAGAAAGAATGTTGAGGAGAGATTTTATCCATGGGTCTTTCCGCTGTGCAGACGACATGCTTGAGACGGAAATGGGAGCGATGGGAAAGTTGGCGTCCGAATGCAGGTCTGCCCTGGATCTCACTGGTGATCGTGAGAGGGCGTCCGCATCAGAGTGTTTTCGTCATGAGCGGTAGACGACACGAATGTCGAATTCTTGTAGGTGAAGAGCCCAACGTCCAAGGCGACCTGAAGGATCTTTTAGCGACGCCAACCAACAAAGTGGGTGTAGGTCTGTCACAATGTCGAAACTCTGCCCGTACATGTAAGGACGAAACTTGCTCAATGCCCAAACGATTGCGAGGCATTCTTTTTCAGTTACGGAGTAGTTCATTTCCGCTTTCGTGAATGCGCGGCTTGCATATGCGGCGACGTACTCTGGAATACCGGGCTTTCGTTGCGCGAGTACAGCTCCCAGACCAACGCCACTGGTGTCTGTGTACACTTCAGTGGGGGCACTTGGATCGTAATGGCGTAGAATGGGTGGCGACATAAGCAGGCGGCGCAGTGCAAGGAAGGCTTCATCACATGCCGGGGACCAGTTAGAAAGATTAGCTGGACCATTCAGTAGTTGCGTAAGTGGGGCTATTATTGATGCAATGTTGTGGACGAAATGGCGAAAATACGAGCACAAGCCGATGAAGCTCCTAAGTTCTTTGAGTGAGGTCGGCTTCGAAAAGTTGGCTACGGCTCGAAGTTTGTCCGGGTCGGGGCAAATTCCATCCTTTGACACAACGTGACCAAGTATAGTAAGTTGGCGAGCCCCGAAGCGGCACTTTTTTAGGTTAAGCTGGAGGTTTGCCTTAGTAAGGCACTGAAGAATTGTGCGCAGACGGTCGACAAGGGTAGGGAAATCAGGAGAAAATACGATAACAAGGCCGTGTAAAACGCTGTCCATGATTCGTTCAAACGTTGCAGGTGCATTGCACAGACCGAATGGCATAACCATGAATTCGTATAGGCCATCCGGCGGAAAGAACGCTGTTTTGGGACGGTCACAATCTGCCATCGGAACCTGCCAGTAACCTGAACGTAAGTCCAGCGAAGACCTGCGCGCGAGCGCAGTCAGTTACGGCATGG
Source organism: Rhipicephalus microplus (assembly GCF_043290135.1). Taxonomy (NCBI): domain Eukaryota; kingdom Metazoa; phylum Arthropoda; class Arachnida; order Ixodida; family Ixodidae; genus Rhipicephalus; species Rhipicephalus microplus. The sequence goes on along the minus strand of NC_134702.1, from coordinate 134,596,239 downwards.
TGGCGTGACAAAAAATCCCATCGAAGTATCACGTCGTGGGAACAAGTGGCGAACACGAGAAATTCGATGTAGTACAGGACGTCCTGAATGATTACTCTCGCCGTACACGCTCCGACTTGTCGAATAGGTTGCGTGCTCGCGGTATTCAGCAATATGTCGGAAGGCATCGTCGTTACTTTTCGTATCGAACAGCATACCGTAATTACTCGAATCTAACGTGCACCTTTTATCCGGTTAAGCGAGTTCATAAATCGCACGCGCGTTAGAATCGAGTACAAACAAAAAAATTAACGTCAATCTATTGCCATCGGCAAATCCAAAATGGCCGCCTCCTACGTGCGTCGGCATGGCGCGTCGGCCATTTCTGCCTGTGTTTCCCCTGTGCGGCACTTCGTACGTGTGCTGAGGAGTTCGTCATCTAGTAGTGCATTAGCATCGACGGCGTGGAAGGGCCGACTCTAATAACTCGAGTGCACCACGATGCCGCTTTTAAAAGAAAAGTCATCGCGTGTGCAGAAACGGACGTAAATCGGGCCGCATCGCGGTCATTCGGAGTTCCCGAAACGTGCGTGTGGGACCGGCGGAAACAAAAGCAGAAGATTGTCGACAGCAAAGCTTCACGCTAAGGCTTCAGTTGACCACAGCAGGGTCGGTTTCCGCAAATTAAAGAGCTGCTCGGCGAGTATGTGCTTTAGCAGCGAGCAGCACAGCGGCCCGTGACGGCAGAACTGCTCCAAGTGCGGGCTTTGCAATTAGTCTTAGAAAAAGGTCTAATGCGGAGCCAGTTTAAAGCGACCAGGTGCTGGCTAACTAACTTTACAAGAGGAAAGGCTTTTCTCTCCGAAGGCGAACATGCATATGCGAAAAGATTTGCGGAGGAGTACGATGAAAAGCTTCACAGTTTTCAGAGGTTCGTCCTAAATTTGCGGCGCAACAACGGCTACCTGCTTGGGCAAATCGGGAACGCCGATCAGACGCCTCTTTACTACGACATGCCTGGCACCACAACCGTCGAGAAGAAGGGGGCGAAGCAAGTTCGCGAGCTGACATCGGTCCACGGTAAAACTACAGTGACGGCAATGCTCTGTTACACGTCAGATGGGCACAAGCTTCGCCCGTACCTCATATTTAAATGGAAGACGCTCCCGAAAGAAGTCGTTATTTCGAGTGGTGTGATCGTGCAGGCCAGCGAGAAAAATGGGTGCGCGTTGCAATCGATGTCTTACGTTTTTTTTTTTTTTTTTTTTTCGCTGTAGTAATCGAGGGCGCGGTAGAATCGAGTAAATAGGGTAGTTTTTGACTCATCACAGATACGGCGGCACCCGTGTCAACAAGCGCGAGAGTTCATAGACCTTCAACAAGCAGTTTCAGAACGTTTGTGGGGGACGGCCGAAGACTTATACAATGCGATAATTCCGCATCTCGTGCCTCTGGAGCTGTGGCAGTCACTTTTCCGTCTCTACGGGGTTCGGTCGGCTACGCAGCAAGGACGGAGAACGGTAGCAGCGTGGTGAGGATGAGCAACGGGGACCGAATGGTCGGCAGTCAGCAGCAGGGCGGTAGTCTAGTTCGGATGGGGACGGGTCGCGTTGCACTGATTGTCGGTCGCATGGACGGGGCATTTCTCGTTGCGCGTTGTATGGGGCCGGGAAAGAGTCGTCGAGTACCTCGGTGCAGCAGCCGGGCCCCTTGCAAAGCGCCGGTGACAGAAGCGCGCCAGGTGACCTGGATATCCGCATGCAAAACAGACTGGACGATTGTCAACTGTGTGTCAAGGGTTTCCGTTAAAGTGCTGTTGTGTTGCTGGAATTGGCGTCATTGGTACTCGTAGAGGCTGAGGAGCCGGCCGAATTGGAGGTCGTGGTGGAGTAGCAGCAACAGCAGCGCAAGTCAATGGCGCGGTGACGGGTGCTGTCTGAGAAACGGACGGCAGTACCTCAGAGACCTACGCTTGTATTACCTGCCTGATGGCGGGCGCGAGACGCTCAGAAGAAGGTTCCGTTGCCGGTAGATACAACAGGCACGAAAGTTGTCGGGCCACCTCCTCGCGCACATACCGTTTGATATCCGACATTATTGTGTTGTGGTCTCCACCCATGGTTAATGCTGCGAGAGTTTCAGTGGTAGCCGCTGGCCACCTTGTCATGACCCGTTGTTTGCGCAACTCCTCGAAGGTCCGGCAAGGAGTGGCGAGTTCTGACACGGTACGTGGGCCCTTGGCCAGCATCATCTGGAAGGCGTCGTCGTATATCCCCTTCAAGATGTGTTTGATCTTGTCTGCTTCGACCATTAAAGGGTCAAGGCGCTTGCACAAGTCGAGCACACCCTCGATGTAGTTTGTGAAGCCTTCCCCCCTGAAGCTGTGTGCGTCCCCGTAGGCGCTGTTCGGCATGAAGCTTTCGTACCTCGGAATGACCGAACACATCGGTAATGCGTAGCTTAAAAGCACCCCAAGTGGTGAATTCCGAGTGGTGGTTGTTAAACCAGAGACTCGCTACCTCTTTCAGGTAGAAGGGTACATATTGCAGCTTCGAAGGGTCGTCCTACTTGTTGCTTGTGCCTACCTTTTCAAATGTCGACAGCCAATCTTCTACGTCTTGCTCATGGGTACCGTCGAAAAAAAGGTGGATCGCGCACGCGTAGCACAGTGGGCACAATGACCATCGGAGGCTGGGTCGCACCTTGCTGGGTGGTTTCTTCAGCCACTTTTGTGATGGCAGGTAGTTTCCTGTTGTGGAGTGTCAGGTTGAAATACCCCGCACTTCCACCACTCTGAAACGGGGTTTATTGCCACAAGTAGTACTTGCACAGCAGTTCTATTGATGCGGAAAGCGGGCGGCAGCAACGGACTCAGGAATCATAGGACTGGGGGCAAACGCTCGCGCTTGGCTCTTCTCGCTAAAGGCGTGACCCACTGCGGCACATAATCTTCGTTCTCTCTACAACCAAATTATAGTTCACGATAATCATTAAGTGTATAAAGCAAAAATTTTTCGCTCATACTTGCATCAGTTTATATTCCACTGAGGGTTCAATGAAAACAATCAAATCAGCATCATCGGCTAGACCAGCCCTCTGGCAGTCTTGCCACATACGTCATTTTTGTGTGTGACAAAGCAAAGTGGCTGAAAAGCACTGTAACAACTATGCTCTCAGAAAGCGTATATATTTTTATTCCAATGCAGATACATTTGAACCCCGCTACAATGAAACCGATGGGGCGCATAAAAAATTTCGTTGAAACGAAAATTTTTTGTAGTGAAATTTTTTGGCGTCCACGCTGGATGCAGCTGCGTGCTCAATCCGTCCAGCGGCTATTGCGGGACATGCCTCGCCGAATTTTGTCAGGCATTTCATGATCGCCGTCGTTTCTTGCCGAAAACGTGGCGTGTATTTTTCTTCAGATGAATGTCTTTGTACATTTGAGCAGCTCAATAATCGGAGTAGTTCAAACGTGGGAGTGTAGTTGCGAGCATGAAGAACGTCGCGGAGCTGCCGAAATCTCGAGCTGAGCGAGTGCGCAACCACAAAGCGAGATTGGGCAAAAAAAAAAAAAAGACAAATGCAATGGACCAATAGGAGGCCAGCACGCAGAGCGAGCGCGTGCGTGCTTTGACCAATTACGAACGCACAAGCGACATTTGGAAAATGAGTGGTAGCGTCGCTCTCAGTGCACCGGCACCATTTCGAAGATAGGGAAAAGACGTACTAAGAAAGCAGCTTCAAAATTACACCAAGATGGCGGTGCCTGGTCGCAACGTTCAGAAGTTACGAGTGTGCGAACTTTGAACATAATTATCCAATTTTCGGTCGTTTCGCCTGCACTTTGACATGTAAAACGCTGTCTTTTTAATATTTCTAGGTTGAGTACAGCTTTCAGATTTCGCCAGGAGATTAATAAATGTTTGAACTTCACGATACTGCACTTTTTTGAATATCCACTTCTTTGTGATTTTTCACCATTTCAAGACCCGCGTGTCCCCTTAAGTATGTTACACCGTTGCGTCGCCTGGACGGCACTTCTTATAAACGTCTCTGCTTTCCCCTGTGCACGCGAGCTCCTCCACATGCTTCGGTCCGCGGCAGAAACCTCAATCACATCCTTAGACGTCTCGCTGTTTTCCCAGTGACATCGGTATCTATGTTAATATTCGTGTTGTTACGACGTTCTGTACTTTTTCACTTGAACACCCCTTATAAAACGTCTCGTGGCGCTCCATATAGCATTGGGTCGAGAGGTGCACCTTCCAGCCTTCTTGGCGTAGAGAGAAGCTTTGCAGCCGGTGCCAGCTCACCACCCGTAAGAGACGTTTGGAACTTGCGTTTAATCACAGTCGCTCCAAGATTGCATACTATGTTCAACAACAATGCGTGCGCAGCGGAGGATACCACTTTAGGCAGTAAACAAAATCAACCTCCCGAACGGCTCCGGATGTTCTAAGCTGACAAAAGACATTGCCGCCATCAGAGCTTGAAGCTGAACTGCGGTTGTCTTTGGACTCTATGCTCCGTATCCTCGTAACTTAATTCAAGTGAGTTTTCAAGATAATTTCGGACTGTGCGTGCCCACGGGTGTGTGAGGGCGACGTCATGTGAGTGACTTAAGGGGGGACACGGGTCTTAGAGACCAAAAACTCGCGAAAAAAAATAATTTTTTAAAATATTTTTTTCGGATTCTGCAGCGACTGATGCATAATCTGGCAAATTTTCTCGCGTCCTGGATTGATATTTTAGCCGCAGTAGCGTTTTTAAACATGCGTGTGATGAAAATATTTCTCGACGTACGTGCAAAATGGGCTTTTTTCCGAGACGCGCAGCTGCCTTTTTGCGTCTCCGATTGCGGCCATCTTGGTCGCGTTTGAAAGAGCTGCGTTTCGTTTTCATTTTTCATGCCACTGCTACTGCATACGCCTAGCGGCCACTAAGAAAAATCCTGGGAAAAGTTAGGCCTGTTGCGCGGTCGTATTGGTCTACTAGTGCACGTGACAGTGAGCGCGCATGCAGTCGCCTGCTCGGGCTGTGGCTGTTCCCATCAGACAACAGGGCTGCAACGCGCACTCATGCCAAAGTCTAAGCCGAAGTTCGCTACGAAGCATCAATTCGGTGGACGTACAAAGAAACCGAAGGTGTACAACTTTCAAAATCAGCGCCGATGATCTTCAGAAGATGTCAACTCGCCTCCCGTGCCAAGTGGCCCCAAAGAAGCTGCCAAGAACACAGAGTGCGGGCTAGGCCTAGCGTGTCAAAGCGGCTCTGACAGCAACGACGTTCCACCGACGTAGATGCAACACCATTATGTCGAAGCCCGCTGAATTATTAATGATTAAAAAGAATGCTGAAAAAGAACTATGGAACTTTGCATTAACGCCAGCTACCAAGTGAAAATCAGATCTGCTCGCTTGTGCTAACGACACTGCCACGACGGATGACGCTGTGACTGGCTCACAAGTGATGGATACACACTTCGCTTTGGTGAGCCTCGACGCTCTAAACACTACGCAGTCGATTGTGGAGGAGAAAGGGTGCGGCAGCGATGTTTCAGTACGCCTAAGTGAGCGGGAATAGGACCTCGCCATAAAGATTGTTTTGTCGTGCGAGATCTGCGTTGATAACGCGCTTGTGTGAACGACGGAAAATCGTGCAACCCCTTCGTCGTTAACATTCTTGCCACGCATGCTATGAAAAGCACTGGCAATCAACAGACTGCCTTTAGCGACATTTTCGCTACAAAGAATTGGTCTTCCCGTGGCATGCATACCAAAACGTGGCAGGCACTCGTGAAGTCGAAGATGACGCCCGCCACGACTGCAGCTGCTAATAAATGCATATCAGAAAGCGCGCTCGCTGTTCACAATCTTTGTAGCGAATTGAAGCTCGGTGACCCAGAAAACATTGCTGTTTCCTACGATGGTTCATGGATGACGCGTAGACACTCATTTCATATCTGTGTTGGCGCTGTTATAGAACTTTTCACGGGTTTAGTGCTTGACTATGTGGTGCTAAGTAATTTTTGCGCAGCATGCAAACGGGGACCGAAAGAAGGATATCCAGAGTATTAGTCGTGGATAGCAAGTCATATATGCTAAAAGAACTCCTGCGAAAATTCTGGTGAGATGGAAGTGGAAGCTGGATTGATGCTTTTTCAGAGATCACTGGAAAAATACAATCTCAGGTATACAACAATACTTTCAGACGGTGACAGCCGCAGCTTTCTTGCACTACAGGAAGCCGAAGTGTATGGCTATTTACCAGTCAACAAGGAAGACTGTCAACCATGTTAAAGAGAGAATAGGCACAGCATTGCAAAACCTCATTGCTAAGCAAAAGGGGGCTGGAACTGAGAGCCTTGGTGGCCAGGGAAAACTGACTGGCGACCTGATTGCCTAGCTCACTTTCTACTATGGCTGAGCGCTGAAGGGCAATAAAGGTGACATGAAGGCCATGCAAAGAGCTGTCATCGCAACCTATCATCATGTCACCTCTAATAACGAAGTGTCTGACCACAGTTTGTGCCCAAAAGGCAAAGATTCGTGTTGCCGCCAAAATGCAACCACAGCAAAAGGCGAGTCCATCCCCAAGCATCGCTACAACTTGCCACCTCATGCCTGCAAAGCCCTTTTGCCCATCTATGAACGCTTGTTGGATGGGAGGCTTCTTGAACGGTGCCAGTGGGGGAAAATGCAGAAAAGCAATGAGAGCCCCCATTCCGTTCTTTGGGTGCACTCAGCTACACAGAGCTATGCGTCACTGTTTTCTGTCCAAGCTGTTGTGGCTGAGGCTGTGTCGAAATTCAATGCTGGAAATGAAGCAGCCTCAGCATCAATCCTGAAAGAGCTGCACGTCAATCCTTGACTCTTGGCAAAAAAAAACGCATGGCAGAGAAAGACCGCCGTAGATAAAGCGCATCAGCTCGCAAGCATGCCTCTGTGGAAAACATGCAGCGGGCATTGAAAAAACGTCAATTAGGTTACGCAAAACATAAGGACTACATGCTTTGTGCCTACTCAGAAAGCTGAATTTGCAAATAATTGTAAATAAACAGCTTTTCCATGCTGCTGTCTGCCCACAATGGACTTGTGTTGTTGCATTATTTCTTAGGATTCGAATTTTGCTGCAGTTGCAAACTTGTCTAAAAGATATCTCTGCCTTCAGAGCAGCTAGGACTGTCATTTTGGTTGTGACATGTAGCTGCATCTTTAGTTTACATAATGGTAGGTGTGAATGTTTGATTGAGATCTTCAAAAATTTTATTTCTGCCATAAATTGGAGCATAAAGTGGGTGTGTCTGCAACACTGAAATGCAAAGTGCGACAAAACAAACCTTGTTAAAATTATCATATCGAAAAGCACTCCTACCGTTGTATGGCTTATGTTCATTAGTATACAGAAATGTGCCAATAGTAGCTCTTCAATACAAATTTATTGTGTCATTAAACTGGCAAACAATTGGTAATTACTTATAGGATATCTAGAAAACTGATTGGTTTAGAGGAAAAGTAATTATATTTTTGAAATCAGCTTCAAAAACTCACACGGTGAATTTTTTTATAAACACATGAAAATATCTGGCATTTTCTCTCAAGTACAGTGTCTCCAAGCACCCTTTCTGTAAAGAAAAAAAAACGCCAGGCCTGCGCAGAATGCGCAGCACAGTCACAGTGAAAGCGGCCTCTCGGAGCCTTTCTTAACACTCTTTGGGTCTGTGCTACTAACACTCTTGCAGGTTACCCACTACACCATAAATCATTATTTTTGTGTTGTGGGGAGGCCTTTACAATGCCAGCCTTTGTCATTCTTCGGAGGAGCGCAGTGTACTCACTACACACTTGCAAGAAATTTTGTGCAATTTTTTGTGCTGTTACTAATGACGAAGAAGAATTGTGCCTGAAGATTTAGTAATGGGTTGAAGTCTTCGACGACACCCTCATTACGCAATTCACACTGTGTGATGCCTGGTTGTTTTCCCCTGACAGTTTTGTAACTCCGGGCTTCCTTATGTAATAATGGTGAGTAAAGAATTGAATTTAAAAAAACACTTTATTACTCATATTAATGTGATTCATTTCCCGACATGAAGCCTGCCTCAGGCCAGTTTTTCATGGAGCTTCAAGTAGCAGTGTGGCTCTGTGGTAGAATACTGGGCTGGCACGCAGCGGACCTGGGTTCGAATCTTAATGTGTCCTTGGTGTATTTTATATACCGTATTTACTCGCATAATGAACGCACTTTTTTTCTCGAAAAATTGGAGCAAAGTTGGGGAATGCATTTATTACGCAAAGCAAATTTTATGAAAACTTTTTTCGGAGAAGGAAAAAATGCGGTAATGCAAAAAAGTTACATCGCTTAGTCTTTCGCAATTTACATACCCGTACATTGTTTGGAAACAGCTTCTTTGTTGCACTTTACTCATCTTCGATGGTTGATGGTGCTATCTTTTGCAAGCTGTCCCCAGGCCGCCCACGCATGCCATAAAAACACTTTGCGACTATATTTTCTGGCAATCGTTTAACCGCAACTGTGGTATCTGCTTGCGATATCGAGGGGCACCAGGAAGCGTGCACTCACGGGGAACGGGGAATGAAGGGATAGTCAGAGTGAAGAAAAAAGAAAGCTAAAAAATTGGCCTCGTATCTGCATGTTAATCTGCAAATGTCCTTGAAAGACGATAGTCTTGAGTATGGAGGGAGTGAACAAAACATTTATTTGATGTTCTGCGCAAGAAAATCTGTGAGTCGTATTCTGGAGGCGGCAAAGTAGTAAAAAAACATGAGAGAGCCAACGGGTGAGGAGGTGCCAGGTGTCGGTTAACGAGACTGCAGTGGATAAATGTAGGGGTGCGCTCATTATGCGGCAGAAAAAAGCCTAAATTTTGATGGCTGAAGTTGGGTGTTTGTTTATTATGCGAGTGCGTTCATTACGCAAGTAAATACGGTACTTTGTTTTTTTTTATATTTCAAGCAATAGAGGTTGTGGACACTGGCGGCGGCAGTGGACAACTACGACGCACGCGGCGCTTGTTGTGATCTCGTAACAGCTTTCACTGTAACTAACAAGAGAAGCCTAACTTAAGCTGCTCTAAACTGGCTTAATTTGGCCGCCTCCACACATTGTACATGCAGTGAACTTTCAGAAAAAAAGTTTAGATAGAATAAATCTTCCCCGGCTCTACAGCAGCTATCTAGTGAATAGCTGGTTTAAATTTCAGGGACTTATTGCCACTCAGCACTGTCATGTAGCGAAGCTGACACTATAATATGATATTTGATAACTAAGAGTTCGCTGGAGACAGAAGTTTGCTGAAGAATAACCATGAGTGGCATACATTTATCCCTAGTGCTGTAGGCCACGCACAGCTTCTCAATAATGCACACATTGGTTCGTGCAAAGGTTTGTCAGAAATCACCATTTTTGCCAAAGCAGGAAAATTGTTACAGTTTGTGAAAATGCCGTGGCAGGACTGACCACTAGGAGGACCTAGGTGCACGAGAAATAAATCCACCTTGTTAAAATGAGCAACTCAAAGCATCAGTTACGATGATCAATTTGAATAGTTAATGGAGAGATTCGTCAACACCTTTCTAAGCCATTGTTGATTGACCTCACAGATAGTTACAAATCGTTGTGGTTGCTATGTAAATTTTTCTTGAAGTACATTATTATGTTCAAGAAATTTTGCAAGGCCTCTTTGAATTTGAGTATGTCAGTTTGTGTAGAAAGAAAAAAAAATGCCATTACTGAAATCACTTTTGTGCTGTCACACTGTGCAAGTTTTTTTACAAGAGTTACACCAGTAGATATTTCAAATTCGAAGGCTAACGCCAAGTGAAACTAACGTAAAATTCTGTCGAATATTTCGTACACTAAGAGTGTTTTAGTGTAGAACATCGTCTATATAGCTCTTAAGAACAGGAGCGCTGTTAATGAACATTTTTTTGGCCCAGCAGGAGTATTTTCTTTGCAGGCTACTGACTTGCTTTGACATCCTAGATTAAAAAAAAGTTTATTGATAAGACTGTATGCACAAAACTGTGTCAATTACTCTGTATCATTAGGCTGACACTCTGAAGACATGGAATGCTGACTGTGTAGCTGCCATAGCTGGCACCTAATTTTTAATAAAATTGTGGTTCAGCCAGAGAAAAAAAAAGGGGGGGGGGGTGACAGTGCAGGCAAAATTTTGGTGTGCTGTTAAGCTTTTAATTTGGGGTGTGCGTATAGTGAAATATTGAACTGAATCGAATACGAATTGAGTATGGAAAGGAATTGAATACTTTTCAGATAAATTTTCAAATGATTTTCAAGACATAACTAAAAACTGTTTATTCTAAACAAACATTTATGAACCTTTATGAAATAACATTACCACTAGGTACGTAAATTGACAAAGAACACTCGAGGTATGTATACTGAAGTAAGCTCGTGTACGGTAGACTAGTTTTTTGACATATTTTTTTTTTATATCTGTAGGATGAATACAGCAATTATTCCTGTTGCTTAGGAGGTGCTTCGTCATCAGCTTTTAAATACCCCTAATACCTAAACTTTAACAATATTTTATCAATGATCATCACGAATCTCGGGATAATTGTAGTGGATTCAGCCTTGAGGGTACACTTGCTTTGACATCAGTGCATATGTTGATTAAATCAAAGTTTTTTTATCCAGTGAAGAGCAAAGCTTCGATAGTTTCATCAGAGCTTGAGCTTCATGCATCTTGGCAGTTCATTCATGAACACAAGAAAAGTGATCCTCAGCTCTCCCAATGCACTGCTCCTTGGGGGTTTTGTGTGGTTGCAGATTATCGAAAAAAGAAAATGGTATACCAAACCAAGTATAGAACTCCATTCAATTTGTTTTTTGAAATTTTCAAATATTCACTCACCCCTGCATTTTTATGCTTTTTCACCCTCCCCCATGATGTTCAGGCAATGAGGGACAAGGGATACAGCCAGAGCTGTCTACCCTGTGTGACTCGGTCCTCTGCGTGGCACCTGCCGGGCAAGACAGTCCCATCGGCAGTCTCAATGTTTCTGTGGCAACGGGTGAGTTTGGTGGTTTCCTGGCCCGCTCAGTTGAACACCTTCGTAAGAGACGTAGCGGAGAGTAGTTCTTGTTTCTTATTTGAAAGGTCTCTTATAAACAGGGTGCCGTGTTTTCAGCGTTGGATGAATCCGTATTTCAAAGCAGGTTCACTAGTATTTCTCTTGCACGATTAACTGCTCCACCAGTGTCTCTTGCGAAGGCGTGCCACTGTGCCTGCAATTAGCCGAGCTTACTGTAGCAGTCGCACAGTCCAGATTGGGACTTACTGCTAGCTGCTAGAGATACTAGAACGCATGCTATGCTTGAGTGAATATAGTGTGAAGTGTTGCAGCACATACTGTACTTATTCAAATCTAGGCTGATAGTTTTTTTTTTTCAAATATCTTTGTCTCAAACTTAAGGTCTGGCTTAGATTTGAGGATTTTGAAAAATGCACCATTTTTTATTGAGGAAAGAAGTGCACAAGTTGCACCATCTAGATTGTATTGTTGCCGTTAGTAGCCAAGCCAAGACCTGGCTCAAGTACTTACGTGAGGCCGCCATTTTAATCTTTGTGGTGAATGGTGAAAAGAGCCGTTCCTCATTTCGAGTCGTGCCTCGATTAATCTGTGTGCGGTGTAGTTCAGTGGGACCAGACAGGCCCTGTTGTTATAGTGCTATTTATAAAAGGAAACTTGTCCTAGCCACGGAATTGTCGTCCAACGTTCAAGCCGAGTGAGACTTAAATGTACGGAAAAAAATGTGCGTTGCTGGAGGTGCTGCAGCGTGGGACAACATCCCAGGAACTTTGATTGTGCACTCTTTTAAGTGCGGCATATCCAATGCGCTTGATGGCACTGAGGATTGCTCACTGTTTGAAGACAGCGACAAAAAAGTCCGCGTCGAGGGCAGCAGCGAAGATGACTGAGAATGAGTGCGGAATCTTTATGATACAAGTAACTAAAAGCAGCGCGAAAAAAAAAAAAAATGACAAAGAAACACACGAAACAGCACTAGCGGCTGTAGAGTTATTTGCGTCATGAACGAACTGCTTTCTTTCATCTTCTTGTTCAATAATTATTCTCTCTTTGTGTACGACGTCTCGCTATTTTGTTCGGTCTATATTTGAGTTTTTTTTTTCCATGCTTTGGGTTTTTAGGAGTCTACTTAGAATTAGGGTCGTCGGCCTAGATTCGTGTAAATACGGTAACAGCAGTACCCTTTGAGACATGTTGACTGTAATGGTGGTCAACAGGTACCGTTTCTTTAATGAGCTTTTAATTGAATACATTGGATGTTCACTCGGGAGCACCGTGAGGCACTTCGCTGTTGCAGGTAGCAACCTTGCACGCAGCTACCAGACAAATTCGGCAAGTAGCGTTTCCAGTTCGGGAGGCACTGCAGTCCACCCAAGAAACGTTTTTTTTTGTTTTGTTTCTGCACGGTGTTATGCTCTGCTTTTGGCTCCTCTAGTATCGTACGCTTTTCTCCGATGCACCAAATTCCCATTGTGCCGCCAGGTTATCGTGCCCTTTGGCATACTCGATAATTTTTTTTTTCTTAAAGCATATCGTAAACTACCGTTGACTACCACTCATTTCAGAAGAAAATAGAAAAAAAGAATACAGCAGACTGACAGCAGATAACTGAGGCAAAATGACTTTGCTAAAATACTGTAGGCCTTGCATAGCCTTGCCCAACAGGGCTGCTGCTGATGCTCACGATGGCAGTGGAAGCTTTCAACTTCAGCTGCCCATTGTTGCAAGGCTTTCACGTTTTTTTGTGCCAATGACCAGTATATAAGACGAGGGTTGACTCATTGCATTTTTTTTATTCGACTTATATTGAATTGACGGATGGCCCCGCCGCGGTGGTCTAGTGACGAAGGTACTCAGCTGCTGACCCGCAGGTCGCGGGTTCGATTCCCGGCTGCGGCGGCTGCATTTCCGATGGAGGCGGAAATGTTGTAGGCCCGTGTACTCAGATTTGGGTGCACGTTAAAAAACCCCAGGTGGTCAAAATTTCCGGAGCCCTCCACTACGGCGTCTCTCATAATCAAATGGTGGTTTTGGGACGTTAAACCCCACAAATCAATCAATCAATCCTCAATGAATTGACGGATGTTGATAGTGTTTCCCTTCAATTTTTTGTGTCGTATTTTGGAGAATGTGCGGACATGCATGCACACTTGTGGAAGTGCTTGTGCAAAGTAAACTTGAGGTTTAAAGTGAAGAATGATTTGGTCGAATAATTTTGTATTTAATTTGAGCAATGTATATCGCATATTATAAAGAAAAATCAGCATATTTGTTATGTCCCAACTAGCCTGCAAAAAATGCTTTAAAATTTCAATAAGGCATGCGTCAATGCAATTCTCTTTGGTTCAAAAGGAAGTGGAGATTCTGAATAGGAGCAGAACTTTACTTTCGGTAGAATGCAAGTGATAATCTGCGAAATATGTTGTTTTTAAAATTTAGAGTACTTACACATACATATAAACATATAAGGTAGTATAACAAGCTTTTGAATTTAAGAAATCGTAGATTAATATGAGTGTAATATGTTAATTTAACCTTGAAGTGGGGCCTTCTAGCAGTGTGGATTTCCCCTGGATAGGCGTATTTATGGCATATTTCCCCTTCACTGTAGTTAAACCGCTTTTACATGGGGTTTCATGTGGTTTGAGGCGGTATATACGTCTGTTCGTTCATTTTGAATGCTTGGAAATTTCGGGTAGTTTATATTTGAGCTGGAGGGAGTTTCATTACTCGAAGTACTCGAATATTTGCACCAGCCCCAAGTGATTGAAATGAATCCCCCCCATTACAATTTGCCCTGTAACACGTCTTGGGTTTTAGACAAACCAAATGATTACAACAGATTACTTAAGCTGGGGAAACTGTAGGAAATACTTATCGTTTTTAGCTGTAGGTTACTAATGATGACATAAAGTGGATTGAAGTGGAAGAAGAAAAAAAATATCTTTCCCATTGGTACGATCCAAACCGACAACTTTTGAACTGCAGTAGCCTTTTGTTAAACAGAACCTGAAGGGACCAGGAAAATATGCCTCATTTAACAAGGATTTCGATTGCTGAGAGACAAACAGGGGTGTAAAATCTAGATATTAAACCAATCGTACCAGAGGAAATTGTTCCATCCAAGCAGAGGTTCCGTTCAACAGATATTTGCTTATTTACAGTCTACTGCATGCTGCTGTATTGATTTGTGTTGTGTCTTCAGCAAAATGAGCCCTCAAAAAAAAAAAATTTCATCCTGGTTTAAATTGTGTAAAACGTCGAATAATAATTCGCCCCCTCCCCCCACAGGAATAGTGCTACATCACCTATCCCTGGCTCGACGGACCTGAGGGTGTGACACTGAGAGGCACCACAGACGAAGCCATCGTTCGTTTTCGGTACACAGCCTGGCCAAGCTTCAGGTGACGTTTTGCACACCCGCAGGTCACCCGGGTTTCCCAGCAGGTGACCTTGACACCTCGGCCTGAGGACCCTGCTTGACCTGCTGCTGCGGCTTGCACTGTGATGTGGCTTCTGGCCATTATATTGTCCTAGGACACCACCTGGTCATTGCCTTGTCTTAGAACACATTTACACGTTACACGGTCGATACGAAAGTGGTGGGCCATGTGCAATCTCCTTTTTGCTGGTTCTGCGTGAACAGGATGTAGAAGACTCTCTGTAAATGGAAATTTCTTGAAACTGAACTTACTGCCTAAATTGAACAATTGTCCCCAAATGTGATTAACTGCATACTTGGACTCCATGTCCTGCTCTTAGTAAGCAGAACTAATGTTAGACGGAACACATTTTTCTGGTTCCTTCAAATTCCAGTTATTGAGGGTCTGCTGTATCTCATTAGGGCTATAGTTGTAGTTGTGAAAGGCAAAGCTTTTGAGTGATTCTATAGAGAACTACGGGATTATTTCGTGCTAATAACATGCTTTTCCAAAATCTTACTTCCATTACGTTTGCTCTGGTTGGCTAACTAAAGCAAGGCATGAAGCAAAGGTATGTTTCACATTTCGAATGTCACACTGAAACCGCCATCCGGTATGTCTGCATAATGTCTTGGATTTGCAGGGCTGTGCTTTAGTAGATATTTTCGCATATTTTTTAAAGAGCAAAATTTGCACTCTATCTTTGCCCAAATATTTATCTTGGGCTTAACAAATCAGTGCTATCAAAAACATTATTTAAACTTTACTTATTTTTTTTAAGATACATTAGGGACTACAGTCGAGCCCACATATAACGGCCCCACTTAAAACGAACTTTAGCTTAAAACGAACAATACCCGCGTGACTGTGAAAATATACATTTGTTAAATGGCACAAAATCGCATTTACAATAAACGTCTTAGAGCGCCGGTGATCTGTTACAGCGAACGGAGTCAGCGGTTTGCCGACTTCCCAGGAAACCACTTTCGACCACCGATCAGGCATCGGCGATGTGCCCATACATTCTTATTGTTAAACGTCGACCCTGCCTCTGCGACCCTCTAGTTGCCGCTCCCCCACTACCCATGGAGGAAGGAAAGCTGTTTCCTTCCTCCTTGCCCGGGCAGCTTTTTGTTATGCACCCCTCCGTCCTTTGTCCCCCCTGCTACTCTGAGCACCCCGCATCGCCAAACGAGGCCCGTGTTTTCACACAGCCACCGATCTTTCGAAGACCGGTCGGCCATCTACCCTGTTTTTGATCGCTGGTACTGTCGTTGGCGTCGCTGGCCTGGAGTGACCAGACCATTTGCCAACATCGTCGGCCCCCGACTGTATCCGATATCCGATAGTCTGCGTCTAGTGCACGCACGTACGCTGCCCCACCGACTCTGATAATTCGAGATTCGCTTTGTTTTCAGGACTTGTTCTCGCTCACTTTGCACTCGGCTCAGCAGCCTTTCGTGGGAGTGCGGAAGCGCGAAAACGGCTTTTAATTTGCGCGGAACGAATCGCGAAATACCGAAGTTCGTGAGGCCACGTAAACCCGCCGGCGCAACAAAACGATTTTTTTACCACGGCCGCCGATTCTTTGAACACCGCTGCGGGCACCGATCTAGGCGGCTGTGCTTTGACTTCTGCGCGCGTAGGCACTCTTCCCAAGTTTTTTTACGTGCAAGTTTCGCGGACCTTTCAAGCAAGCTACCCAACCTGCCTCTTTCTCGTGCGTTTTGGTTTTCAAGGTCACCTTCCCGCCGCATCCTCCCCTCTCTTTATCGCAACTTCTTGCCCTTCTCTCGCAAATCTGCTCTCCTCTCTTTGTCACAACCCTTCTGCCCGTCTCCACCGCTCCGCGATGCCCGCCACGCTGACTCGAATTAGTTTCGTTTTCTGGCTGGAAACAGCCCAGAGCTGTTCCATGCGTTCTGGCATGTGTGTGACAACCCTTCTGCCCGTCTCCACCGCTCCGCGATGCCCGCCACGCTGACTCGAATTAGTTTCGTTTTCTGGCTGGAAACAGCCCAGAGCTGTGTGTCGCGTGTGCCCGTCTTGCTCGCTCTTGGTGTGCATGTGTGGTCATGATGGCCGACGGGAGGACTAGCACGCTTTTTCCTGCTGCTCAACAAAGCATCGAAAGTGTGACCGCTTGGCTTGAGCGTAATCCGCGCGTTAGTAGCCGCATTGCGGAGTGCTTGCTCATAGCTGTTGACCACTGAAGCAGGACTGATAGTTGGGCTAGTTGGTGATACATTATGGGCAGTACCAGTGCACAAACTCACGGAATGAAGAGAAGAGACACAAACAAGCGCTGACTCTCAACTGAAGAATTCATTGAAATATACGCGTTATCTGAACACATAAGATAAAAACGCACAGAACATGCGCATACTGCCAGCGAAGGATCATGTTGACGTCATTAACAATTTTGCGCTACGGGTAACTGCGCAGGCGCGGCATATTCCATTGAAACAAACATGCTGTTGATTAAGATTTCTTTTTTTTTCATGTAAAGATATTGATGTCTGGCTGACACAGGACTCCCCTTCTTTTTTGATGTAGAATGCTTCCACTAGTTCTTTTGTGATCTGATCGCTATGTTTGAAGAGCACTATCGCTTCATTGAACAAGGGCCTGCATCCACACGTGTGGCAGTGCGAAGGTGAATTCGCGTACGTGCTGGTCTTGAAGGTTCTGGATAGAGACAACGCCCTGTTTGTCCAATATAAACCCTTCCGCATGTTAAGGGAATTCTGTACACCACTCCTAGTGCACAGAGTAGTGAGGCGTCCCTGTGTTTAACACCACATTTATTTTGGCTAGAGCTCTTTTTATCATGCTTTTTGTTCACCATAGGGCACAATTTTTCTAGTTTGGTTTTTGCTGAGAATAGAACCTGCGCATCGTATTGCGATGCCACATTTTTTTAGTCCATGGGCTACTCTATGCTTGTAGGGCATGGTGGCACATTTCTTTGACCTCTCTTGTTTTTCAACACTTTTTTCACCCTTCTTGATCTGACATATCAGACCTTCGCAAACAGAAGTGATAACAGTCACAAACAGTCGTTGAATTTCATTACTGCCTCGGCAACTGCAGCTTCAACTGCAAACGGTGAAGCATGGCACTGCTTAGGTGCCAAAGCCCAGATCATAGAATGGAGACTTTCATTACTATATTCTGGGTTTTACCCATTTGACACCTTTCTGGAAGCCCTTTATCAGACAGGTGCTTATATACTGGCAGAGGAGCTTTGTACGCATATTGTGGCAAATTGTAATGGTGCTGTTGGACACAACACATATTGTGATTTGACTCACTATCATTAGAAGTGATGTGATAGTAAGTATCCATCACACCTCTGTGCATGCCGTCAACATCTCCCTTGTGATATTTAAGCGCCCAGCCGTAATAGGAGCTCAACTTTGTGATCATGTCCTCAGTGAGCCTTCCCCTTCCCCCAAGGGCTTCACAGGCGCCTCCTTTGTCTCTTGCTACTAAATTGCGTCAGGTAGTGCCCATGCTCTTTTGGACGTGATTGACACAGTCCCGTTTCTGTAATGAAGCCGTACACATCTGCTTCTTGCAAGGCTAGAAAGGTGCGGCTGTCACCATATGACAGGATTGTCGTGTACTTCAGGCCATTTTTTTTTAGGGACCTCTCAAAGAGGAGCACAGGTGCCTCAACTTCCATTTTGACAGCTTTTTTTGTAGTATTTTTTTGGCACATGTGGCTGTCTTGGGTGATCTGCCTTCGGTCTGCGCTCACACCCAGTACAGTCATTACTCAGAACCACATAATCCAGCACTAGGCCTGTGAAGAGCTCGATCACTGCTTCCACGCCTATGTGGGATGAGTGCCCGTGCATCATCCATGAGCCACCGTGTGAAAGTGCAATACTGTTGGCATTGTAAATATACACCTCCTTGTACAGCGCGCAAACTGCACTCGCCCATGACTTTTTCGGCTGCGCGATTAGCTGTAGGTGTCAATTTCTGCTTCACATATCCCTGCCATGTTTTCTTAAGAAGTTTGCAGTGGGATACGCTTATGGTCGAAAATTATCCTTCATAGCCACTTGACGGTTCTCAGTGGCCTGCATGGCTCGAGCGGCGAAAATGTTGACTGTGAACGGGTTCACTTTCTGTGTGCTGTCAATATATACAGACAGGACAGACCGTATTGTCTGTCCTGTTTGTATATATTGACGCTTCCGTTGCAAATTGTACATTTCATGGCATCAAGCCGTTGATTGATGGAGCCAATATCAGCAATCAAAAAACTTGCCTCTTCCTTTAGCTCCGGGGGAGTGGCGCTGGCCGGTGTGTCGTTCCTCAAAAACTCACTTTTTCTCTTCGATGCGACAGTCGATGCCAGTTTCTGCAGCCTTGAACTGGTCTTTGTGCGCCTTAACTGCAGCTCTGATTGCGTTAGTAAGGTTGTATCACGGCGAATGCGGCCGCTTCTTCTCGAAGGGTCAGTGGCTGGCAGGCCCACTAGGCCTAATTTCTCGTTGACTGTCACAACGCCTCGGCGATTCCTTCGCTGTTGGCAGATGAGATTGGGGTCGTGGAGTCTCGATCTGCACGTTCCGGTGATGGATGTGCCGGCGATGCGTCATGTTTCTGAACGTAGCAGGTTGGCGAGGTCGTCAAGCTTGCGTCGGTGGCATTGGCGGGCGACCCATCTCATTCTTTGTTGACGCTACTCGCCTAGAGACGCGCCTTGAAGTTATTCGCCTGAGATTTTTTTTTTTTTTTTTTTGCCGAACTCATGCCAGGTATGAAACTTTTGTGCTGACCCAGGCATTGCGACAACCTCGATCGGAAGGACGCTAGTCAAAGCACAGGCGGTATGGCAGCACAACATGTTCGCGCGTTGTTCACGCGCCAAGCAGACGATGCGAACACAATCAGCCAACGAAGTGGCCACCTTGTGGTCACGTACGCTTAACAACCAATAGCGTCGCGTACTTTGCTTTTTTTATTTTCAATTGTTTTGAAATACACCAAGCTGGGCAAGCTGTTTTTGTGAGCTTTTCATTTCTCGTGCTTTTCTACAGCACGCTTATAAAAGCACCGAGATTCTAGTCCTTCAAGCCACAGGTTGTGCTTCGGGTCATTATTGGTTGGTGACATGAGGGGCGAGGTTGTCTTTATTGCCCTCTTCATTCCGGGCACATCATTCTTATGGCTGCGCAGTGCCCAGCCATAGCAATTCATAATTTTTTTAATGCTGTCGTGAGTTAACCATTTCTTTCCTCCAAGGCGCTCACCTTGGGCCTTATTCTTGTCAACCAGCCTACGCAAGGCTGCTCCCATGCGTTTGTGTATGCGGTTGACGCTAAAATTTTTTTCTGCCTTAATGAAGCCGTACACAGCCTGCTCGGTCGAAGCATGGAAAGTCCTGCTGTCACAATCAAACAGCATGGTAGTGTAGTACATACTTCTGAAGGGATCTCCTGAGCAAAATGCGTTCAGCTTGCACCTACATTCGCCCGGCGTTACAATTTGTGTTCTTCTGGCAGTCTGAAACGCGTTTGGCATGCCAAGCCGCGTACCCTAGCTCACTGGGTTTTGGACCAAGTGAGCAACCCAAGCTTCACAAAGGGCAATATGATCCACAACGAGTTTGGTATATATTTCCTTTACACACCCCATGGCGGTGTGTGAACTGTGGCCATGCATCAGCCAGGTTCCGTCATAGATGACGTCGATGTTATCTAGTGGGTTGTGCAAGTCCCTGTACAGCTCCTTGATTCGTACAACGCTTGCGGCCTCAAAGTCTGTTGCAACTATGGTTCATGCCTGAACCGTCATGTCCATGTGGCCATGGAAAGTTTTGTGGTGCAAGCCATGATGAGAAACATTCATTGCAGTAAAGAAATCAGAGAGGGCAGTCGCTCTCTTGCAGATGCTCTGAATGGCCTTCTTCGCTCTGGCATTCACTCCGAAAGGAGTTATTCTGGCATCACTGGGGACTCTCGGGGAACGAAATTGCCCCAAGCCCATACCACAAGTGGAGCACTCCACTTGGGCACTATGACAAGCATCGCTGCCTTCTGTCGCGCATTCCACGGTTGCCTTCATGTCTTGCTGAACCCCTGACGCATCGTAACCTTGAGGCTTTGAACTTCTTTGGTCATTCTGGTAGAAAAACTAACACTTCGCCGAACACAGTAGAGTTGTACTGAAGAAGAGTAAACGGTGGCACAACACAACCACGCCAAAGACCACGTGAAACTCGCTTGTGCTAGACCAATAGAAGTGAAGTGCATAGGGCTGTGCGTGCTAGGGCCAACCAGCGGCACCAACGCATCCTTCAGAAGTGACTTGATAGCGTCAGTTACAGCCCACCGACACCATTCGTAAATTGAAAGTTTTTGTTTTGAGAGTTTAAGACAAAACGTGGACACAGATTTTTATTCCAGGAGATGCCGTGAGACAACCTTAAAATGCACCAAAAACATAGTCTAAATGAATTCTGCACTCATGCCTCCTCTTCACTAGCTTCTGGAGTTCCAACGAGACGGTTCTTTCCTTGGAGCTGATGCTGTGACGGTGGTCCTTTTCTCTGGCCCTCCTGGCAACAGTGTCCGGCGTAATTATGCTCATCAAAAATTGCTGTTCTGGAATTCGAATCTTCTGTGTTGAAACGCAACACTGCGTCTGCAACGGCTGCTTCAACAGTGAACAGGGACGCATGGTGTTCCTTGGGGCCAAACTTCGGATCGCCGAATGCAGCCTCTCGTTAGAGTTCCGGGTATTGCCACATTGGCACTTCTCAAGCAGGGCACTTTCTTAGTCAGGTATGCACTGAAATTCGGTTTAACAAACTTCAGGGGACCGCAGAAAAATGTTCATTATTCTGAAAGGTTGTTATCGTGAAAGCCCAAAAATTTACCATACCAATAACATTTCACTAATGCAAACCTCCTACCTTTGCAACGGCAAGTCCTTGAGCTCATTTCTCACAGCAATGTTCGCCCTAAAGGAGAGAACACCCCATGGCGGTGTGTGAACTGTGCCCATGCATCAGCCAGGTTCCGTCATAGATGACGTCGATGTTATCTGGTGAATTGCGCAAGTCCCTGTACAGCTTCTTGATTCGTACAACGCTTGCGGCCTCAAAGTCTGTTGCAACTATGGTGCATGCCTGAACCATCGTTTGTCTCTCAACGACCGCTTGTCTCTCAGTTCTTTTCCATGTTCTCCTCTACTATTCATCTGCTATTGCATTGTATCTCTTCTGGTTTTATAATGAATTTCCAAAGATCCGATAAGCGCTCAATTATTCAACAAGATGCTGACCCAAAGATCTTGAGATTGCCAGAAAGGGTATCTTCTCGAAGCGAATCAGACAAGGCATGTTTATTTGAAATAGTCTGTGATTGTCTTTTGATGAGTGCACCAGGAATTCCGCATCACGAACGATTCTAGACCATTCGCATTTTTATGCATCGCTTCGGTGGCTGTGCCACTTTTTTTCTATAAATATGCAGAGTTTCCTCAAGTCGTTTAACGCATCTGTGGCCAAAACTGTTTTAGATGCTGCCGTTTAGAAAAAGCCAGGTGAAGCTGGTGACAGCGTGTGCTTGCAGTGCGAGTGGCGCGTGTCAGGGCTCTTAGGCTAGAACGCCGTTTTGGAGTAAACCAGTGTCGACGTAACTCAGCCTCCTCCCTTCTCCCTCGTCCCTGACGACTTCAACAGACACGGCTTGTCGCGATATTCGGCTGCTACCGTGATATCGTCGTCCATATCATCGCTGCAATTTTCATCTCGAGTCTCTGTGCCCTGGACGCCCCACAGAATTTCATCAGTTGTAAGCTCCACTGATGTCCACGCTGCCTTGTCACACTTGATATAGTGATCAAATGTGGCTGAGTGATCGACAACTGCAGTCAAAGCATATAATAACGAAGTTGAAAGGGGAGTCATAATCACTTCGTTTTAACCATTATTTCGTTATAGGCAATATCCATTTCTTCTGCCAATTAGCCTGCAAGGGAGAATGTACTCACCACCGAATCGCACAGAAGACCACTGTGCAAAGAATAACTGCCGTCCGAAGGTGAAAAACTAGCAGAATAATAAAGAAATATGCACTTTATTTCCGCCAAATTCTGCACACCAGCTGGCAGATAACTTCAAAAAAAAAAAAAAATCCTTAATAGAGTTTTGCTTACTCTTCCTCCCGCGGATAACTTCTTTTTCAGCTGCAGCAGATATTACGAGTCCGTTCTTGCTGTCATCGTTAAGCACCAAAGAAGCAGCGCAGCAGGTCTGGCGCATTCATTGCATGCACGGGCTTTGGTAGATTGGGTCTACCAACTTTAGTCTCTGGGGTGTTGACACGTTGGTCACTGTCGTCATGCACCACCACCATGTGCACAATTTCTGCATCTGACAACTCTTTGTCACTGCACAGTATCAGCACTGACATACATGTAGAAAGTGTCGCAATCAGGCACAGTGCCGGCATCAAGGAGAGCGTCCCACGACGTCGGGGCCTGGTTGCCTGCAGCACCCTCACTGGCGAAATCGGCGAAATCTTCGCTGGACTCTCCGCTGCTGACGCCAAATGAAGCATGCCGGAAGCAGTTGGCGATCGTGCTTGCCATTACGACCATCCAGGCAGCTTACAACATCTCAATCGCGATGCACAGGTCGATTATTTTTCATTTCATGCTCGTACTGACTGAAATTTGATCAATGACCAGCTTGCGGTAGCTCGATGTGATGTTCAAGATCACCCTTTGATCGAGGGGTTGCACAAATGCAGTAGTGTTAGGCGGCAAAAAGCAAAGCTCAATGTTTTTAAGCACAAGGGCAGTGCGGTGGGCCGTGCAGTTATCGAGGATGAGGCATATCTTGCTGTTGTGCTTGAGGCATAACTTGCCCAGCCGCTCGTCCCACTCACGCAGCCATTGTGCGAAGATCTCTCTTGGAATTCAGGCCTTGTGGTTGGGACGTAAGTCACTTGGTGTTTCCCCTTTCCCTTAAAGCATTGTGGTCATGCACTTTTGGCGATCACGAAAGTCAGTACCTTTTTGGACCCGCCCATATTTGCATAGTCATACGGACCTTGCTCTATTTACCGCCCTGGCAGCAGTCACCTTGAGGGCCAAGGTTTGTTGCGGTAACATCTGATAGAAGAAGGCAGTCTCATCTGCGTTGAACAGGTCCCTGGGGCTGTATTTTTCGAGCAGCTGCCCAATGTTCTTCTCGGTCCACGCCACTGCAGCTTTGCGATTGAAATATAGCGATTCCCTACTCACTGTTCTGACGACGATGTAGCGGTGATCCCTGAAGTGCTGCTGCCAGCCGTCACTAGCCACAAAATAATTGTGCCCCATGATGCACGCGAAGTTCCTTGCTTTCTGCTGCAGAAGTGCCCTGCTCACAGCAGTGCCGCTTGCTCTGATTTCTAAAAACCAGCTGAGCACCGCCTTTTTGACAGCTTCAAAGACTGAGGCTCGCAGCTTCATTCGGACGCCTTTGACGTCATGTGCGACAGCGCCGGTAATGGCTTCTTCCTTGCTTAAAGGGGCAGGTGGCATTGAAAAAAAAACTTTTTGATTTGTTGACCTACAGACAGATGCCGCCAGGGGGCCAGAGGGTGCGGACGCGTTTCACGTCGGTTCCGCGGATGTTTTATGTTTGTGGCAGAAATTCAGATCTTCGATCAACGGCATTCTACTCAGCAGTTTCTGGAAGGTCAGCGAATCCTGCCTATATCAAGTTTTTCGGAGGTGAGCCGCTTTTCTGGACACTGTAGCTCATTTATTGCGGTGCCACACTGGCACACGAACTAAGCCTAACGCAGCACCGGTAGACGCCGTCGCTCGCGCTGCAGACGCGGCCGGCGTCTATGCCGAACCCAGCGAGCAGTGCGACGCCCCTTTGCTACTCGCTTAACGGCTTTATCCTCGACTGCAATGGAAGTTGTTCACGTAGACGGTGAAGAAATATCGCCGACAGATGTCCGCAAGGAGAATGGCTGGCTCGAGGTTCGGGCCAAATACAAGGAACGCAAGGCGCGCGTCGCGGGCACTGACCCTGCTGCGCAGACCGCTGACGCGCTCAACGATGATGAAGCGTTTGTCAAAAGAGCAGCCAGAAACGTGCGACGACTCAGCATGGCGACCAAAAAACCGAATCTGCCGGTGGACGACATCAAGGTCATCGTACGCCCTAGAGATGGCTTCAGCACCAGGACACATCGTGCTGCTCGGATCGGCGACAGCATACGTGCCGCTGCCGGACTGAACCAAGAGGAAACCAGAGGCGATATCTTTCGCGTAAACGAAAGACAGAATATTGTAGTAGTGAGCACTCCATCGGAAGAGAGAGCCAGAAGATATTGTGAAATCTCCAAGCTAACCATGGGAGACAAAGATTACGCAGCGAGGGCATATGCAGCCGCGCCGGAAAATACAACCAAGGGCATCATCCGTGGGATTCCCGACGAAGATTCTCCTGAGGATATTGAGAGACACCTCGTCAACGAGCACAACCCTTCGTTATTGCACGCGAAGAGGATGGGAAGCACGGCACACGCTATCGTCGTATTCGAAGGAAGTGTAGTGCCGCGCTACATATACTACAACGGAACGGAGCACCGTTGCGTGCTCTACAAGAAACAGTACGAGACGTGCTACGCTTGCGGCCGACTTGGACATCGATCCGACGTTTGCCCCAACCCAGAGAGTAGAAGATGCAGAGGCTGTGGCTGCGATGATCCACCGCAAGACCACTGCTGTGAGCCCAGATGTCGACTTTGCGGCAAGGACCACCCTACCGGAGACAGGAAATGCCAAGCTAAGTACAGAACTCCTTACATAGTGAAGAAACGCCAGTGGGAAAGAAGGCAACGTGAGGAGGACGCAGACAAGAGCTATAGGGTGTACGGCGAAAGTGGACACGCCTGTTCGGCGCTGCGTGGGGAGAGACGAGGCCGATCCGCCTCGCGTTCTCGCTCCCGCTCCCGGTCCCGGTCTCACTCCCGCTCTCGGTCGGGGAACGCCGAGCGCCAACGAGCCAAGGACAGACCTAAGTCCCAGGGCACGTCTCCCGCCAGTACCGACACTACAGCGACGCGAGCTGCCGGACCCGGTGGTAACGACAGTCTACCCAAAGCCTCCAAGGTGAGCTGGGCGGCAGCCGCCTCCGGCGAGCGTGCGCGGTCTGGCACTGCCTTTTCTAACAGTGAAGGTCAACACGACATGATCATGCAAATTCAAAAACGACTCGAGCAATTGGAGAGAGATAACATTAGATACAAAAACGTAATTGAGGAACTCAGGGAGGAAAATGCTAGTCTAAAAAATGAGGTAGCTAAAAAGGGCGGAACGATCCGATTGCAGGACAATCCAGGGGAGGTACTATCTAAGGATGAAACGGTGCCGACCCCCTCGAAACGCAGGGCAGTTGAAGTGGACCCGGCGCAAGCCGAAATTCAAACACATAAAACAGAGGAAAGGGATAGGAAACGGCACGATGTCGAAGACGACATAAGCATAGTCAGGAAAGAAATAGAGGATGAAAAGAACACGCGTAAAGCAGAAATGGAACGAATGCTTAGCCAGCTTACAGGCGCGATGCAGCAGATAACAACTACAATGCAGCAAATACAGCAACAACTCGCCACCCTGCAGATGAGGGTTGAAAACAACGAGCGAAGGTTACCAGCTAGCAGCTGCGGGCCCCTCAAACAGACTGGGAAACCGTACCACAGACCAGTGGACACAGAGACTAGGGAGAACACTGGCAAATATTAAATTTTACTATCATCATGGCTACTCACAATACTAAAAATTACGTAATTTGGCAATGGAATTGTAGAGGATACGCTAGAAAGCGGGGACATCTTCAACAGTACCTGATTAACAAGGAGAAGCCAGATGTGATACTTCTACAGGAAACTAACGTTAAAGCTAAGTTATCCGGTTACAGGTCATTTCAGGATAGCGCTCCTCGGGACAAACCGGCCGTCGCGACGCTAGTCAAACGTAACCTAACCGTAACGCAGCATGAGATAAAGGTAAACGCGATACCGCACCTGTTGGTGGAGATAGTACCTCCAAAGAATCGAGACAATAGTCTTTTCATTCTTAATGTGTATAGTAGCCCTCGACTTAAGCACCGCTTCCGCGCGCTACTCAAGAAGGCGGCCGGCATCGCGGGGACCCGAGCGCTCCTCGTAGCGGGAGACTTTAACGCTCATCATTCCGCATGGGGCTACAAATACGAAAACCTGAAAGGCAAAAACCTATGGGAGGATGCTCTACTGGAGGGTCTCACTCTCATTACCGACCCCTCCGCGCCTACGCGACAAGGAAATAGTGTTTGTGCTGATACGTCACCAGATCTCGCGTTCGTTAAAAACATAACAAACGTATGCTGGACGAATACACAGGAGGATTTGGGCAGTGATCACACTATTGTAGAAATTCGTGCCAATGCGGGGCCGTGCAAAAAGAAAAGCAAGCTACTAAAACTTGTAGAGTGGGACAAGTTTAGGCAAAACAGGGAAAATAGGATTGACTCCTCGGAAAATATCGAAGATATAGAAAAGTGGACATCAATGCTGAGGCAAGATGTCGCGGCAGCAACGCATGAGGTCCCTCCTGAAGCAAACCTCCAGGTCCTAGATAGTAAGCTTCTGCATATGTGGGAGGCTAAACGTAGCCTACAAGCCCGGTGGAAAGTACAACGACACAATAGGACTTTACGTAGGCGAATAGCTAAACTGAATAGAGACATCGAGGAATACGCTTTACAGCTTTGCAAGTCACAGTGGGAAGAGACGTGTAATAGCATGGATAGTCGGGTAGGGTTCACCAAGGCGTGGAATCTCCTCAGGTTCCTGCTGGATCCAGAGGAGACTAAAACAGCATATAGGCAAAATGTCAACAAGATAATCAACGTCTACAAAGGCACCCACGCAGAACTCTTGCATGAACTCAGGATGAGATACACTAATCCGACTAGACCCGTGCTCCACTCTGAATACAAAGGCACTGCGAACGAGTGCTTGGACAGACCTTTCAGCATTGCTGAAGTACGCGCGGTGCTGCACAGGCTCAACACGAAATCATCGCCCGGACCAGACGGGGTTACGAACAAAACGCTTCGGAATCTAGATGACACATCGATAGAGCACCTCACGGTTTTCCTTAACGAATGCTGGGAAAAGGGACGTATTCCCCGACAGTGGAAAACCGCCCGCATCGTTATGATACCCAAACCAGGAAAGCGCATACAGCTGGAAAATCTAAGGCCGATATCGCTGACGTCCTGCGTTGGTAAGGTCATGGAGCACGTGGTCCTCGCGAGACTAACAAACTTTCTCGAGGACCACGATCTGATTCCTCACACCATGCTGGGCTTCAGGAAGAGCCTCTCCACGCAGGACGCCATGCTACAACTCAAGCACCAGGTAATAGACAGCATGACCACTTCTACCAAAGCAATCTTAGGCCTAGATTTAAAGAAGGCGTTTGATAATGTCAAGCACTCGACTATACTTACCCGAATAATAGAACTAGGACTCGGTAAAAGGACGTACGACTACGTCCGTGATTTTCTAACGGACAGGACAGCGAGGATCACATTGGGAGAATTAGAGTCAGGAGAGATAGAGATGGGCAGCGCCGGCACTCCTCAAGGTTCGGTGATTTCGCCCTTGCTCTTTAACCTCGCACTCATAGGGTTACCAGCTAAATTAGAAGAGATTGACGGGCTCTCCCACAGTCTGTACGCAGACGACATTACTCTGTGGGTAACTCGGGGATGTGACGGCCAAATAGAACAGACGCTACAGCGAGCCATCGATACGGTTCAAAGATTCCTAGAGGACACGGGCCTCACCTGCTCGGCTGAGAAATCGGAGCTACTGGTTTACAGACCTACGCGCAGAGGTCGAAAGCCCAAATACAGCGAACAAAGCGCAAATCACGCAGAGGAAGCGATACAGCTAACGACCTCGGAAGGCCACGTCATTCCCAAAGTAGACGTTATACGCGTGTTAGGCTTGTATATTGCAGCCAATGGCCACAATGGCGAAACTGTTCGCAGGTTGGAACACGCGGTAAATCAGACAATCCGACTTATAAAACGAATTACGAACCGACATAGTGGTATGAAAGAAGGGAACACTATTAGACTTGTGCAAGCCTTTGTCCTCAGTAGAATCACGTACGTTGCCTCTTACTTGAATTGGCACGTCGCCGAGAAGATAAAATTAGATTGCTTAATCAGGAAAGTGTATAAGCAAGCTTTATGCTTACCCATGAGCACAAGCACAATGAGATTATTAGAACTAGGCTTGCACAACACGCTTGACGAATTAATAGAAGCGCACAACGTAGCACAGTATGAACGACTTTCTAAGACTAAAACGGGCAGGTACATCCTCGAAAAACTGGGAATCCACTATCACACGCAGCAAGGCGAAAAAGCCGACATAACCGTGATGGTGAGGGAAAAGATAGTGATTCCGCCGTTGCCCAAAAATATGCACCCGGAACATCACACCGGCCGAAGAAACCAGAGAGCGCAGGACTTGCAGAGAAAATTCGGAAATTGCAAGGAAGCGGTATTCGTGGACGCGGCCAGATACGCGCGAAGGTGTGGTTACGTGGCCGCGGTGGTCGACGGTAAAGGGACATGCATGACGAGTGTTACGGTGCAAACGCCACTGACCGAGACGGCCGAGGAGGTGGCCATAGCACTCGCGGTGGCGACCACTGAGGCCGAAGTAGTAATTAGTGACTCGCAAGCAGCGATACGCAACTATGCGAACGGTCGTGTCTCCCGAGAGGCGCTGCGAATCCTAATGACTAACGAAGACAAAATTCGGGAAAAAAATGACACTTTCGTCATATGGACCCCCGCACACACACAAACCCCGCTGGCCGGCAACGAGGCGGCGCACGCGGCGGCTCGAGCACTCACGAACCGAGCCGTTGCGAACGCCGACGCCGCCTCGGACGAAGTTCCACGCGGGGGGGAGTGGGAGTGGGGGGACCGCATGACTAGTTACCACGAAATAACGCAGCACTATAAGCTAGAAAGGCGAAAGTACCCTCCGCCACACAACAGGTTAAATAAAAAACAGGCAGTTGCGTGGCGACAACTGCAAACATATACTTATCCGAATCCAATTCTCTTTAGTCTCTGTTACCCTGATCTGTATTTAACAGAAAAATGCAAGGTTTGCGATGAAAGGGCGACACTTTCACATATACTATGGGAATGCTCGAGTTTAGATGAAAGCAACGATGAAAACCACGAAGAGGCAGTTTCGGACCGCAGGACACGCTGGGAGGGGGCTCTGCTCAGCTCCTCATTCGAACAACAACTGTGGGCCGTCCAGCGAGCCGAGGAAGCCGCCCGAGCCCAAGGGCTCGTGGCCGACGCCTAGGCCCGCCCCAAATCAACTTCGCTGGACTTCATAAATAAAGTTATTCTTCTTCTTCTTGTTGACCTACAGCAGTGAAATTTGTCATGCATACTCATAAGTGTCTCGAATAGGGAAATATGCAGTTTCATCATGATAGCTTCAGTAGTTCTCAAGTAATATAATGCTACACGATGCAATTACATGGTCTGCTCGTGGAAAGCCTAGCACTGCAACAAAACATGCGAGGAAGCTGTGAATGGTGTTGATATTTACTCAAAAGAAAGCTACAGGGTATGGCACTCTCAGAATTTTTTAATAAGTTCTCTTTTTTTTTAGAGATCATCGTGGCTGCCGACACACATTGTCAGAAACAATGGCACGGACAAATCATCGTCTAGAAAAATAACAGGGCCATACAACAGAAATTGAAGATTGCTGTACCCACAAGCAGTGCTCAGGGATTCAGGAAAAAAAGACAATCAAAATCGGTCCAGTCATTCCCGTGCTACTCTTTCCACGAGCAATGCACAATGTCCAAAACACACTTGTGAGAAAAAGCCTGTCGAAGTTTTCGACAAGCTCTTTTCAATGAACTTTTTTGTTTCTAGTTGGATATTGATGAAAATTGGCACAGACATTAAGAATGATCTCACAGTGCTTCCATAAAAATTTTGAAGCGATACCACAAATACTTTACAAGAAACAAATTATTTCTTCATTGAACCATGTGGAGGGGCTGAGCATAATGTCAAAAAGAAAAAAAAAACAGTATTGAGAAAGCTGCGTTTAAAGTTTCAACTTTTATTTACGCCTCTACGACCTAAAAATTGTGATCTCAGGTTTGTCTTGTGATATTTGACTTCTTTTCATGATTTACTCCTCTTCATGATTTACAAAGAACAAGTATGGATTTCAAGCCAAGTTCTTTGTAATAAGGAGTGGTGTGATAGGTATGACAGAAATGATTGTAATTGAATAAAACCATATACTGAAATTATTACACATACTTTTTTTTTGTGCTGAAGTTGTAATTAGTGTAATTAAGTACTTGATTACAAATATTCGCTGAACTTTTCTTTATTTGGAGAGAGGTTTATTGCATCAGAATAATGGATCACACCATGACAGCCTATGCCTTCTTTCTAAATAACAAAGTTATGGGCAGAAGACTGGTGGCACGAGAATTTCTAGCAGTATAATTAATGACACGAAACGGGCATATAAAAATTCGTGCTCCTGATTCATACATGCTCTTTCGCCACTGTAGCCGTGAAACGCATCATCATACAGCCAGTCGCGGAAACTCTAATCTACAGCAATTCATTGACCTCGGAACATTCATAGACGTTCGTGGCGATATCAAGCACGGCTCCAAGCACGTCTGAATCGCATCTCAAAAGCTTATTGACAGCACTTCATATGACCGCGGGGCCGTGTGGACAGTAACGCACTTGCCGGCGCCGTTCGCTGACGATGCGCGAAATGTGTAACTACGATGAAAAAAAATCGGCGCGCATTGCACTTGGCATCGCATTTTCGAATGACGACGCGCGAAACTGCTAGCCACTGTTCCGAGCGATCCTTGGCAGTGAAGGGGGGGAGGGGGGGTGACGAGCTTGACAGTGTTGTCCGCTGCCGATGTGTAAAATGCCCGTACGTGATTCAGAGGAGCTAGCGAGTGATGTGGTAAATTCCTTGCAAAGAAGGTCGCCAAGAGTGCGCTTGCGCGTCGTTCCTACCCGCAGTCTCGCTGTCAGCGGAGTTAGGCCTAAAGCAGACTCCGATGACGCGCCGCACTCTTAGACCACCGTGCGCTCGCTCCTAGTAATCTGATCGTGCATCCGGTGCGGCCACTCGTAGTAATCAGATCGTGCCGCCGCTTACAGCTTCGTTGCTTGCGAAGAAGCACGTCGCCACGAATGCGCTAGCGCGTCGTTCTTGCCCGCAGTCTCGCTGTCGACGGAGTTAGGGCTAAAGACGACTCCGATGACGCGCGGCGCACGTGGACCGCGCTCCCGCTCGTAGTAACCTGATCGCGCATCCACTTACTGCTCTAACTAAAGCGTAGTTATATCTTAACCCTTTCAGCCCTGGAATTTTTATTTTTACCACAGATTTTTTTCCCTTGCATTTTCTTCACTTTGAAGGTCCAAATGACATGCTCACAAAGTATAAAGCTTGTGTGTGAAGTAATTACCGATTTGGCTTCATGTGCTCAAAAAAGGACATCAGGGCTCAGTGGTTGTAGGAATGAAAAAAATGTTCACTTTATTTCATGCGGCTTTCACAACAAAAACTAAGTACAAAATTGATTATTTCTTTGTGTGAAAGTCTTTGAAGCTATTCCTGGACTTCGTCAAGCACAGATGCACCTTGCACTTTTCACAAAACACTCAAACTTTCCCTGTGCATCCTTCCATTTTACACCGTTGCGCCTTAGCGTCGTTGTGAATTGGTCAATGTCCAACTTGGTCAAACCTCACATCTTCTAGAGGCCTATTCTCTGTGTAGCGAACTTGCTTCCTGGGCTCTAGTAGATGGTCTACCACGCTTCATTATCTTGCATTTCTTATCTTTCGTTGCAAGAGCATCAATGATTCTGAGGGTGAAGTCCAGGAGGTCAAGCTGTTCATTCGATGAGACTCCTCGCACGTCGGCATCATGTCTGTACTCTAACCAAGCGTTCACAACAGCAAGATTGAAAAAATGAAAAATCATTCTGGGAGTCCACTTTCTTGACCGAATTGTGGTCCTGTACAAGGCAACAAGGAAGTCCGTCTTGTCTACACCTCCCGTGCTTCGGTTGTACGCACCGACTACATCTGGGCGTTTCACATCAATGAAACATTTGTCCACCTTGCTCCAGCGCTGTGCTGTTTCTTCCTTTTCAACATCGATAAAATTCGAGGCCATATTTACAACTCGGTTGTCCAGCCACCGCGTCACAACAATCTTGCCGTCTTTGCTGACCAAACTGTCAGATGACCCTCGACCACTTCTCTTTAATTGATTTTCACTCATGAGCGGGCACTTTTCACACCTGTTTATGCGTACAGTACCAGCTGCAAATACTTCTCGTTGACGCAGGGCACGCAGTATGAGCAACGAAGCGAAGTAATTATCAAAAAAAGCTTGTGGCCAACAAACGGCAGCATTCGCTCGGACAGGTGCGAAACAATTGCTCCTGTCACACCATACTGCTGTTTTTCACTCTCATTCAGCTCTGTCCAAGAGCCCTGGTACACCAGAAAATCGTAAATAAGGCCAGACTCGCCGCATAGCATGAATACCGTCACACCTCAAGGGTGAGGTTTGCCCTTCACGTATTGCTTTATGTCCAAACGGCCCTTGGAAGGAACAATCTGCTCATCAATGCACAGATGCTCCTCTGCCTCGAGATCGTGACACCTTGCTTGAAAATTCTTGAGTAGGAGTCTCACCTTCCAGAGTCTGTCATTGATGTCGGGCTTGTTGGCATCAACAATGTGAAGAGTGTTGCGCAGCTTCTTGAAGCGGTTGCGCGAGATCTCGCATGATGCGATAAGAGCAGTTGTCATTGCAGGCTTCCAATATAAGCGCAACCTTGGATATTTCAGGACGCCCATTATCAGATGGAGAGCCACCATCCTGCTGATTTCATCTTCATCAGTGTTTACACACGGGTCATACTGAAAAACTGAGTACTGATTTGTTTTCTCAGCCAGCTCAGTAAAGACACTTTTTGGGATATAACGGCTAAAATAACCAAATGGTGAGGGTATGTCCCCTACGACGTCAGTCTTCGTGGGCTCCCCCTTTGAATTGGGTCTCTGGCACCTTGAAAGGCTTTCTCGCCCATCCGCTTGCCGTTGCTGGTGTGCTATCATCTTCCGAATCAACTTCGGAACTATCACTCTCGCTCTCCGCCGGAGCTCCAAGCGCGTCGTCCCCCTCGTCACCGCTACCGCCAGACTCGTCGCACTCGCCTTCCACGTCAGATAAATTACCGTTGTCCAGGTCTTCGAAAAGACTATCCGTGCATTCTTCCAAGCGTCCTGACCGTTTACCGTGGCACGAATAAAATAAGGCCGCCGGTATCGATGCACCTAAAAAATATAAAAGAGAATACGGCTAAAACGACGAACGCACAACTTACAACCACTAAGCCCTGATGTCGTCAAAAGTGGACATGTAAACAAAGGGCCACTAAAGAAAAAGTATGCAGGTTAGGCCTACGATTTTTCGCGTGCTGCCTACGTTAACAGTAGGACATAAATATAAGAAATATCAGCTACAAATACTCGAGATCTCAAAAGTTATACATCGTGAAAGTCGACACTTACCCGAATGCTGCTCAGCCATGGTACGCGTGAACACTTCATCGTCGTCTTCGCGTAAACACGCACAAAACACTCTGCTGCTGATAGCAGTGGCAATAGGGCTCACGGAGGAACACCTCACAAAAAATTCATTGGTTTCAGTTTTGGTTTTGAAAGTAAGAATTACGTTTTACTTTGTGGGATCAATTGACGACGCCAGGGCCAAAAGGGTGAAGTGATTATCAAGCCGTGAACACGTCACGAAGTGGCGATTTTCGAGAGCCATGTCCTCGCGACGCACAAGCAGCAGACGACAATCTCCCGGAGCGAGCATCGGACCAATGGCGAGGCGAGCTGAGGCAACATGGCGGTCACGGCCAATCAAGGGCCTAAAAACGACCTTCAAACATTTGCTTTTTGCTCGCTTGTTGTTAAAGGGAGGAGCCAGCTAAGGTGGGAAAGTTAAACATGGAGAAAAATGCTCTTTCCGATGAGCCCAAGAAGCCGGCTCCCGGCCCAAGCATCGCGAAGCTATAATTTTTTGAAAATCGCCATTTTCTCGCCATTTCCAGAAAAAGTTTTGCTGCCTAGGTGGGTGAAACAAATTTTCCGAAGCACTTCTGCGCAGTTTTCAGTGTATATATTTTGGAACCAGATAGAAAAAGGGTTCCAGAAATTGAAAACTTGAGTTTCAAAAAATAGATTTTTTTGCCATTTTTCGCGATCCCAAAGCCGCGTCCCCCCTTAAAAGATCATCGACACTGGGCTCAATGATATACCGAAATCTTTGGCCTCTATTTTTTTTGCTTCAAGCTGGACTCAACGGCTTTCAACATTGCCGATTACTTCTCGATCGTTTTATTTTTGGGCTCACGTTTGCCGCTGCCATTATCCATCTTGTGTCTAGCGGCAGAAACTGATAGAGGTGGTGTTGCTCTTTCACAGCAAACGTCAAGGAACAAAGGCACAATCTCTACCATCCCGGCACAGAGATGAAAGGAAGAAGGAGGCCAAATGCGCGGGCGGGTCAACAAGGTCTACAGGAAGCCCCGCCATTGTGGTCTAGTGGCTAAGGTACTCGGCTGCTGACCCGCAGGTCGCGGGATCGAATCCCGGCTGCGGCGGCTGCATTTCTGATGGAGGCAGAAATGTTGTAGGCCTGTGTGCTCAGATTTGGGTGCACATTAAAGAACCCCAGGTGGTGAAATTTCTGCAGCCCTCCGCTACGGCGTCTCTCATAATCATATCGTGGTTTTGGGACGTTAAATCCCACATATCAATCGATCAAAATGACCAGTAAATGCTTGTTGTGGACAAGTAATGGTTCATTATATTTATTGTGAAGAAATTTCTGCTTCCTTAAAACAAGGTTTTAAATGGGTCTTTTGTGGTTATGAAAACGAGGTTTTTATAACTACTTTTTGTATAGAGATCATCATGGCAGCCTGCACACATTGCCAGAAACAGTGCCATGTACCAATCGTCTAGAAAAAGAACTGGGCCATAATAAAGAAATAGAATATTGTTATTGTCAGGCCCACAAGAACGGTTCAAGGATTCGGGAAAAAAACTGCATCAAGATCAGTCCAGTCATTCCTGTGCAACGCTTTCCACGAGCAATCACCAATGTCCAAAACACACTGCTTAGAAAAAGCTAGCGAAAGTTTCCGAAGCTGTTTACATTATTCAGAATGCACTCACACTATAGTTCTTGGTATCCTTGGGTAGAGGCAGCCTCTTGGGCGTGTGGCCTTTCATTTCACGCATGTGTGATTACTTCTTTGTTCGCTGAGAATTTTTTTTTCACAGCCCTGTGGAGTGCATGGGCCCACAAGGGGGAGAGGGGGGACATCCACTGTCGGAGGCGCTCATGGAGCGCCGTGTCCTCCAAAAACGCGATCAGCGCACTAAGCACAGGCTTAATCACACTTGTGTGCATCTTTGGAAACAGGATTTCCTCCACAATGGTCCTTGTCGATCATACGCAGCGATGAGATCACGGCGCTCATCAGTGTAGGCACCGCACCGCAGCAGAATGTGCTCTGATGTCTCTGGCTGTGGGCAATGCGAGCAGGACGAGCTTTTCTTTCCCGTGAGCCGATGCATGCTCTCCGCCGTCCAGGGCTGACCAATGTGCAGGCGAAGTAGGAAAGCGCGCTCTCTCCTCGTCAGGCCATTTCTTAGTAGGGGTCGTGGCGGCGTGCCGGCCGCTATGCGCTCGGCCGGGTGGCAGGAAGTGACGGCAAGAGAAACCCGTTTCCGCGCAACGTCGCAGAGGTCGCCCGATGTTGTTGTGGGTGTGTTCGCTGCGTGCGCTGCTTTCACAAACTTGTCTGCAGGCTCGTTTCCGTGGATCCCGATGTCTGCAGGTCTCCATTGTGGTATGAGGTCACCACTCAGGTTCTGCACGGTCGCAAGTATGCGCACGATGTGCCTGCCCAGAGGCGGTCGTCAAGGTCCCTGGCAAGCAGCTGCAGTGCGGCCCACAAATCAGAGAAGACCGTGGTCGAAGCAACCAGCAGCTGCAGGAGCACGTCCGCAGCGAGGTTGAGCACAGCAAGCTTTGCGACCGTCAAAGATGCCTCGCACAAAAGGGGACACTGGTTGTGCACCTACAAAGAGGGCATCACACACGCAGCAGCAGCCAGTCTTTCAACACCAACCTATCGGTGAAGACTCGGAGGCGCCCCGCTAGCTGGTCCTCCAGTGTGGCAGCAGTTTCTTGACGAAGCACGCACAGAGGAGTCGCGCGCTTGCACCTCACGTCTGGAATATGCGTGCGAATCGTTAATGGGCGATGCTGGCAGGGCAGGGCCCCGAAGTCACCCACATCTTAGATGTCTGGCACCAGAGCGCTGAACTGTGGGGCACACCGGCACTACCTCGAGTGCTGGAGATTGTGGAGGCGGAAGACGAGCTTCCGTTTGTGTCGGAAGCGATGCACGCGGTCGATGTGGTTGAGAGCACCCTTGTCAGCATGTAGCGACAGCGGCATGTTGCCCGCCACAGCGAGGGTGTGGCCGACGTGCGAGAAGCGGGGCAGACTGAAGTGCTGCTGGATGGCAGTTCGGTGCACCACATTCAGTTGCGCCCAGTTGGCGGGTGTGAGAGAAGCGAGCGGGAAGCCGTAGAGGATGCCAACCGAAGCCATGCCGTTGAAAAGTCTCAGGGCGAGTGTTGGCGAGCATCCGTTTTCGTGGGCATCCGTTTCCTTATGCTGTGTGGTGCGAGTTGTGCCCACATATGACCCAGTCGTCACTCAGGAGGCACAAGATCCGCGTTACTAAAGTTGTGTCCAACGGTGGACGGGCTCAAAGTAAACACACACGACAGCTATGGCGCACTCACCAACACGCACTTTCACCGCGACACACTCAACCGCACTGCACAGAACACTGGAGATGTCGATGTTTCAGTGGGCAAGACCGCGATGCACATAAATAGAGGCACAGGGGTGAGCGGGTAGTTGGGCAGTGGTATGCGGTAAATGCAGGAAGGTTGCACTCGTCACGTACACAGGCTTCCTGGAGTGCGGTGAAATCAAACTCGTTGAGACGTAGGTGCTCAACGAGCGCCTACATCTCAACGTGGGCGCCAGTTCACAATGCCTACTGGCCATGATTAGTGAGTGCGTGCTGCGTGGCCAGTGCTGCTTCGCAGGGCTGATGGATGCGGCTGCCAGCTGGCAGGTAGTTCAGTGCAGCACGGAGAGTAGCTTGTGATATCTCGATTGCCAAAGGTTTCTCTTAAGGCGGGCTCACACTTTGCGAAGGAGATCCCCAGAATCTGCCGCATAGGGGAGGCCAACTTGGGTGTTGGCGCTGCACGTAGCATGGGAATTCCTGGGCACTGCATCCAAGGCCTCGCGTCGTGAGATGGGGACGTGCCGATTTCGTACATAGTTCGAGTGTGCGGCGCTCCTGCTGCCATGAAGGGCAGCGAGGCTGCGCAGCCGGATTAGCGGCGCCGCAGAGAAGACAGCGCGCTCGTTTCACGTTGTACTGGGCACGAGGGTGCGGCGCTCTATAGCGTGCGCATTGTTGGTCTAATTCGCGCGTAACAGTTTTGTGTCCGTAGCGACAGCAGCGCTGGCACTGGACCGGCTGAGGCCGGCGTGGGCGCACCGTGCATCGCTGTTTGAAGAATACGAGATCCCTAAAGAGCTATTGATGCGTACGTCCAGTGGTTGGAGTTGACATCATTCTTTTGAGGCCGGTGTTGAACTTGCCAAGTGCTTCCGTGCTCATCGGTCAAGTGGCCTCTAAATGCGTCCAGCACAAACATAGCTGGAGTGTTGAGTAGTGCAACTGGACATCTTCCCCACACAACATGTATCCACTTCTTAACATTGTGCTCTCCATCCAGCCCTTATCGTTGCACCTGTCGTATATCCGGGGCGGGAATAACTCATTCTTGGGGAGCATCTTTCTCTTAAATATGAGAAAAGGTGGCAGCTTAAGCCCGTCCACCGTGCACGCCAGCTTCACCGTCACCTAGGTCTTGTCATTGCCTGTTGTATGAATGCGTACTTCATTTGTGCCAAGTTCCTCGCTCATGTAGCCAGCCGGAATGTCCAAGAAGATTGGAGTTTCATCCAGTTTCCAATCTAGCCTGCAGGGTACTTATGCTCTCTCCTCATCCTAATCACGTAGGGCTAGAACTCAATGAGCTTCTCTTTGTACTTGGCCGGAAGCTTCTGGCAAAACAAAGTATTTTGGTGAAGCGAGAATTCTGCGCAATGCATAACTTCTGCACTCACGTGCACCCACGAGCGAATGGCCTTGAACCTGTCATTGGGCAAGCCAGCCTCGGGCACAAGCTCCTGTGCCTTGATCTGGATGGGTTCGACATTGACAGTCAGAAACTGGCTGTGACGTTGGTGCACCAATTCTACAAGGTCCTCTTCGATTTTCGGGAAACTGCAAATCTTGGGCCCACAGAAGACCTTATGAGTCGGTGCGGCTTGAAAGATGCGGTGACGACACATCCTGCAGCCTCAAACGGTTAACTCCATCACTCTTTGATGCCGTGCCGCACTTGAAGTGTCCTTCTCTTCGGCCAGCAGGATCACTTCTTTTTTAAACGCAGCAGTGTATTGACTCTGCTTGTTTATTAGGACAAGCAATGCGAAAGAAAGTGCCATTCGAACACAGCGACGTGCGAGCGTGAGGCTGCGAGTTGTACGGAGGCGAATTTATTCAGAAATGACTGTTCTTGTGCACGTGTTGCCATTGTGCCTTCCATGACGCTAGCAGCACCAGCGGAAAAATCTGATTGCTGCCGCATTCCATAGTGGCACGTGCCTTGACTCTAATATGCACGAGCTTTCCGTCCTGAGCGGCGGTGCTCCCAGACTGCATGGTGCACATGGTCACTGGAGGCGCAAGTTGGAATAAATTTTTCTATATGGTGTGACGAACTGCCATGTTCCTGGAATGCATGGCACATTGTTACAGGAACGAATATTGTTAAAGGAAAAAAATTATATAATCGATGCGCCTTTATAACTCGCAAATAATTTGAAAAAAAAAAAAAAAACACTGGCGTTATATTCATGCAAATGTGGTATACTTATGGCTTTCCCTTTATAGCTGTGGCTTTCTCTTTATCTCTGCTGCATGGTGCCTGCACCAGGTGTGGGTACCGGGAGGACAGAGCTCATGATGAGGCTCTGAATCTGTTGACAAAATATAATCAAAGGTGGCCATCGCTGTCAGCGAGGAGGCGTGCAAAAACCATCACGTCAAACACACACTTTAATCTTTCCCCTGCCCCTGTTTATTCTTGTGATGATGATGATGACGGTGAACTGACATGAACTGTGGTGCTCCTTCAAGGTCGTAAATTAAGAGCCTTCAGCCAGGTCTTGCTGCTGCGAGTGCATCTGCAGTAAAAAGTGTAGGGAGGGAACCCGCTGCACTTTTTCTTTGTCAGTCACCTGCTCTGTGATGCAATTGTAGTTTGCCGATAACATGTATATAAATTCCTTTAAGTTTACTTTGGGGTGTTTTGTTCGTTGCTCGAGCTCTTCCTTCAGGCGGAATTTGAAGTCGATAGAAGTGAACTCTGCGTGAGAAGCGCCAATGAACCACCACCAAAGTTTAGCGCTGCAATCCAAGGCAGCTGGCACCACATTGCTAAGTCTTTTGGCCTCGTCAACTCCGGACCTGAGACAAAAATTGTCCAAACATTCCAACCCCCCCTTCCCGGCCACTGCAAGTCGTTGAAGCCCGAGAACTTTGGGCTCTGGGAGCGGCGTGGAAGCCATAGCAGGCAACTGCAAGGGTTGCGGCCCGGGGACTTGCACACCTAAGCCTAACGGTGCGGCTGTCGGCGTGGCTTTGGCAGGGGCGGTCATCACACGTTGCCCCAGCAGGAAAAAGACTTGCTCGCGCTGGATTGTTGATCCTTCTGTTTGGCCGATGAGGTATTGTATTGCCTTCTCCGGAACGATTACGCTATCCATTCTATCCTGGACGAGCCCCCACTCGTCAGGAAGCATGCACAACACGTTGGTCAAACAGACATTTCAATCTTTCTCCCCTGCCCCTGTTCATCCTTATGATGATGATGATGATAATGGCGGCACCGGCACCAACTGTGGCGTCATCTCTCGGCCTTACAGTTGCCACTTCCACCACACGGTCGTTACTACTGCTTTCCTCATGTCCTTAGCATCTGTGTAGCTTCGTAGTGCTAGGTTGTAATAATTTGTGAGCCTTTCGATAAGGTCCTGCGCCAGGCCACCTCTTCTTCCGAGCTGCTCTCCTTTCTTTGCTTTGTTCACAAGAGAATGGAGTGTCATGCCCATCCCTCTCTGAACGTTGTTTACTCAGTTCTCCTTTGGGAGAGGTGCGAACCCATACATCCCCTCATTGAACAAAGCCATGTAGATACGACTGTCACTGTCATAAATTATAGTCGTGTTTAGTTCTGCTGGTCCAAAAAGCTGCAGTGCAGCTTCCACCTTCATGGGTAAATTCATTACATTTCATTACATTAGTAGTCAGCGAAAATGATGCAATCCTACAGAAAACATATGTGCCTCTTTGGCTTTAATTTTTGCTGGCACTACAATTGTCATGGCCTCCAACAAGCAGTGTTGTGGGAATTTATCCCACCACTTGAAGAAGATTGAGCGCAGATTGAAAAATTCTCTTTTAAAAAGCGCTACTCACTTTCCAGAGAAACCACTGTACAGTTGGACATAATATCTTTCGGTATTCTTTTAAAAAGCGCTACTCACTTTCCAGAGAAACCACTGCAAAGTTGGACATAAGATCTTTTGGTATTCTTTAGATTGCGGTACAAAACAGAAAAGCGATAAATTATGGTACAGTCCCTTTAACGGGCCCTAAACCATCTCCGATATTTTTTCAAACATTTCAGTGAACAAGCGCATCGTGTTTAGAATGCTGTAGTGATAAACGATACTACACATGGCAGCGTTACGAGCTGCTGGCATGCCACAAATTCAAGAAAACAATCTCTCCTTCTTTCTGGGCCTTTTGGGCCTCCGCGTGATGCGCTGTGTGAATATCTCTGACGTGCCATTTAAATATCCACGCGAGCCACAAACATGCTGTGGATGGTCAAGTAAGAGCCTACAACTTCCAATCAGGATGGCAAGCAGCTGTCCGCGCTGCTTGTTGTTGTTCGTCGTGTTGCCCGCGCGCCTGCATGTAAGTTCATCGTGTTGGCGACCCTTTGAAGGTGTGCACACAAGGCAAGGTGCATACCAGCACAATTTGTATTAGCACGGGCCGGCACGGCAGCCGCAGTTCGCCAACAAACACGCAGTTGACGGAAGGATGGAGTTACGGCACCCGAAGTAGACGGTATTTCAAGCAGTGTGTCAGCGATGACGTATGCCATTCGAAATATGAAGGGGCTTGGAAGGGGCGCTTTGTGAGAGGGCAGTGGCTTTTGGAGAGAGTGCCATGGTGGGCAGCGCAAGAGAAAGTGAAAGTATCGTTGCAGTTTCGAAAAATTCTCACGGCTCAGTGTTCATTGTACAATTGTGTACAATGTCCCCAACACAACTGAATTTTGGCATCTGGGTGGTTTAGGGGCTTTTTAAGTAAGGTGCTGGCTCGGCTATAATGGCTACAATACCGTCTAGGTGGCATTTTATAAGTTGTGCTCCACTTTTTTAATCTCAATGAAGAATGGCGCGTTCTTCAAAATCTTCGTATCTAAGCCAAACCTGCAGTTAGATACAAAGAAATCTGAAAAAAAAAAAAAAAATACTATCGACCTAGATTTGAATAAATGCTGTACGTACTCACTAGTGGTCAGCTCACCTGTGACTTTTCCACCAAGGCCTTTTTTTCTCAAGCACCTTGCTTCTGCACAAGGTTCTTCAATGTGATGCTGCCCATTTTTACATGATTAGTACAGCCTTTCTTGTGGAGTCGATGTAACCGTACACCTTGGCATTTTGTGCAATGGAAAACGTCTGACAGTGTCCATCACACAGCATAGTTGTGTAGCGCAGGGCATGCTGTTAAAGCGACATCTGAAATAGAATGAGAGCCGCCTCTACTTCCATTGGCCCCGCTTTGCTGTTAAGTGTTTTTTTTTTGCATTTGTGGTTTGCTTTCCATGCTTGATAGCCATCACTACTAGGCTTTGGGCTGGCCTTGACGTGGTTCGACACGTACGCACTGAATAGTTATTGTACTGTGCCGACCTCAATGTGGGAAGAGTATCCTCTCATCATCCACATTGCCATTGTAGCTAATGGCAATATTGCCCTGGTGGCCAAAGCATAAGTCATCGTAAATTGTCATAACTTTTTCTGCACATCGCAAGCTTTGCGCAGTTTGAGGCTGAGGGCCATGGCCGCCTGTCGCAAAGCGTCGGTGTAGGAGACTCATTCTGAAGCTTCTGCTGCTTCGGCTGGAAGTCCGACATCAGGTTTTGGTTGGCCCGAGCCTAGTACCGAAGTACAGGCGGGCCCATGACTGGGGATAGCCCTCAGAAGGGCTGTACACCTGAAGGCGTGAAGCCGGCGTCGAAAACGAATGCACGGGAGAGAGAGAGAATTAACTTTATTAAAGGTCCTGAAGGGGACTGGGCACCCCTTACGGCGGCCAGCTCGGTGGCTCCGCCCATGTGGGGACTGGGAGTCGGAGCTCACCAGCCACCTTTTGGGTTTTCTGGACGGTCTGGTGTTGAAGGGCCCTGTCTGGGCTCCTGAGGTGGTTGATCCAATCGTCGTCGGTGGCAGGGGACCTGAAGCTACCGTTTAGCGTGGGACACTGCCACAGCATGCGACTTAAATCGCACCTTGGATTTTGGCATTTGGGGCATTCTGGCCTTATATCTGGGAGGTATTTGCTGCAAATATAGGGGCTGGGGTAGCTGTATGTTTGTAGCAGTCGAAGTGTTAATTGTTGTGCTTTATTTAGTGTTGAGTGGGGTGAGGGGAATTTCTTTCCAAATAATTTTCAGTGCAAGCAAATTTCGTGATATGATAGGAGTGGCTGCCGGTGCGTGTTGGTGTCCCCGGCCAGTGAGCCGGACCGCGACCCCGCGCGGCATGCAAGATCACGCGCGAGGTTATGGGCCAGCTCATTACTGTTGGGGACCCCTGGTTGAACGTTTATCCTTTCATGACCCAGGAACCAGTGGATGTGCTTGTCTACAGTTATTTGAACAGATGCTAGAATTCTTAATGCCCCCTGGCAAAGTTAACCGCAGCAGTATGCCAGTGCAGCAGGTTCGGAGTCGGTAAATATTGTGTCGCGCTGAGGGAGTGCTAGAGCAAGGGCAATGGCCACTTGTTCGGCCTCGCAGGCTTTCTGTGTATTTACGGTAAGAGCATTAAGAGCTGTCCCGTCTGGGGCGACCGCCGCAGCTGCAAAGTAGGGTTTGTCCACGTATTTAGCGGCCTCTAGAAAACCACGTCTGTCGCGTGTAGGTTGGCCGCATTTAGTAAGGCTTGAGCTCGTGCCCTTTTCGAGTCTGATTGTGCATCGGGTGCATGTTCTTGGTGAAGGGTAGTTGTGGTAACGGTTCTGGTTCGTTGACTTGAGTTGGGATAGGAAGACTTATGTGTGAGAAAAGTTGCCGACCTGCAGCTGTCGAAGACAGGCGTATGAGTTGGGACATTCTTTGTGCTTCTGTGATTTCTTGGAACGTGTTATGTACCCCAAGGGCTAGCAGGCGCTGCGTGCTTGTGGACATGGGTAGAGGAGCAAAAAGATTGCGATCGTCCAAGACAGAAAAACCTAGCGGCGAGTTTGTTTTGCGGGTGCTTGTGTGGCACATGTGTGCGAGAGCTGGCAATACTCAGTATGACGCGTGCAAAGCTTTGTGATCACTTGACTAAGTCAGCTACACTGCTTTGTACAGTGAAATCTTGGTATAACGAACTTCAGGGGACTGCGGAAATTTGTTCGTTTTTTTTAAGGTTGTTATAGAGAAAGCTCAAAAACTAACCATAAATACTTATCTTTCACATTCCAAAATGACCTACCTTTACAACTGTGGATCCTTGAACAAATTCACAAATAAACACCAAAAAATGCACGCTTACTTTAAAGAAGTTTGTTCATTCTTTTGACGCGAACAGCATAAACTTTGCAGCGCAAAGGCCTCCAGCTTATCCACATTCCTGTGGTGCGATTCGTTTCTTTGGTCACAACAGCTTGATTTTTGTCTTCCTGTTGCCGAAGAATATCCGTTGTCTC
Organism: Rhipicephalus microplus; assembly: GCF_043290135.1. Classification (NCBI taxonomy): domain Eukaryota; kingdom Metazoa; phylum Arthropoda; class Arachnida; order Ixodida; family Ixodidae; genus Rhipicephalus; species Rhipicephalus microplus. The sequence goes on along the minus strand of NC_134702.1, from coordinate 134,551,361 downwards.
GCTTAGCGAAAACTGCTTCCGCTTTTTCGTCGCGAGCTGAGATGAACTCATTTGTAGTACAACCGCAGCGCAAACGCCGACTTGCTTTGCGTACGCGATAAGTAATCAGTGAAAAGAGATGAACACGACTGAAAAAACGAGGCCTCCAAAGAAAAACCCGAAGCGTCACGGCTGTCATTGCCTCTTTCGAAGAAAAAAAAAGTGCTAAAAAAGAAAATTTCTCGCGTTTCGTTTTCTACTCTCTCGCTGTCTCAGGTTTTCTGCGACCATGCTTCCTGCTCCGCAACTTCCACTCTGCCTCGCTGACCCGGTCCTCTCGTGTTGCCCTCGCCCCTGCCCTCGAACTTGCAGTGTCGGCGTTTCAACAAAAAGAAAGAAAAGAAAGTCGCCCTTTCGTTTCTTTTTTTTTTTCCTCCACACCGTCGCGCGTCTTTCGGAAAGCAAGGCGTCCACTTTTTTGTCTGTTTGCGTACCGCTCCGGCAGTCGCGATGGATTTCAGAACATAAGTTCGTAGTACTGAAGCGTTGTTAATATAACACGGAACTAAATTAACACTTGTTATTCTGAAAAGTTCAGTATTCTGAAGTACGTAGCAGTGAAATAATTTTACATTGAAACTATTAGCAGTCGGCGCAGCATTTTTTTAAAGTTCGTTAATCTGAAAAGTTCATTAATGTGGGGTTCGTTCTACCGAAATTTCACTGTGCCTGTACAACTCGGTCCTTACAAACATGAACTGAATATTGTCCATATTAAAAAGGTGACAAATTATATAGTGAGAATAAATTAATCTTGGTGCATGTATCGTGCTTATTAGAGCTATAATTAGAGCTTGCAGCAAGGAGCGTGCAAGCCACAAATATTGTGGTACGACCCCTTTAAGGCCTGACTACACATGTGCGTTGAGGCCCATCAGCGCGTAACTTTCTGATATGACATTGTGCCCTTTCCCTATGGAGAGGGTGCGAGAAGTTATACAGACTATGCTCGTTTTTTTATCTATGTGATATCCATATATTGTAAGTGCAATAAAATTGGTCGTTTTTGAAAATTTTAGAGTGAAAAATTTCAACTTTGCCTGCCGTTTTGAGTCCTTGAAAAACTTGCAACAGGTATTGGGAACTCCTTGAATATTCTTAAATTTTTGCTTGGAAACCTGTACGAACCCTGTGTGTTCCTATGAAACCTTTTTGTGCAGCTTTGCTGTCTATAGTCTTCTGCTTCTGTTTCCATCAGTCTTGCACGCATGTTTCGGGAACTTCGAACGGCCACGACATGACCAGACTTTCATCAGTTTCTCCCCACATGATGACTTTTTGTTTAAATGTGGCTACGAAGTGCACTTGTCGAGTCTTTCAAGCCTGCACTTTCATGCTGTCGATGTGAACGCACAATAGGCTGACGAACTCCTCAGTACACATACACAGTGTGGCACGTGGAAGATATCAGAAAGGGCTGAAGTGCGTTGAAGGCGGCTATTTTTGATATGCCGATGGCAATAAAATTAGTGTTTCTTTTTCTTTCTGGTACTCAATCGTAACGTGTATGTGATTTTAGGACCAGCATTACTGGAAAAAAAGTGCACGTTAGATTTGAGTAAACACTGTAGTCTGGTAGGCTGTGCTTATGCTTTGGCTGTGGTTTGCTCTTTGCCTCTGTAGCTTTATGGCGGCACTATGATTGAGCCCTCTCTAGGCAAAGTTTGCGGTAAGGGTCAGTCTATGTAACGCAGTGTTATAGGGATAGTGCGATGAATGTAGCAGGCCATTGAGTCGCTTTATGCGCATTCCGGGAATTGTGGTGCGCAAAGAATGCCAAGACCTCCCACAGGGACCGGGGCAAATATAAAGCCTAATGGAACATCATGCGGAAGGTTGAGCCAGTGCCTTACTGCGACTCGAATCGACCTATCCAGCTTGAGCAACATCTTTGCCGAAACAGGACCCAGAAGAAGCCTGTGTACTAGTCTCGGTATCAGATAGAATCTAACAGCCACTAGCCTTTGCTGAGGCTTCAGCAAAGCTTTCGCAAGGTGATTGAGCAGAGTCGCCAAATCTTTGCGCACCGAGTCATTCAATGCTTCCGTGCCTCGGAATTGAATGCCTAGGTATTTCCAGGTAGTTGTACACGAGGTAGCTTCTATGGGATGTCCCCCGATGGTGTAACTATGATCGGTGACTATTTTCGCCTTTTTATCTTTGCCGCTGGGGATGATGGTTAACGATCGACATTTGCTTGCGTTAACATAAAGCGCCCGCTCTTCCAGGTATCGATGGAGATTTTCTAATTGGGCTTGCAGTCCACCTGGGGTTGCTGCTGTTAGAATTATGTCGTCGGCGAAGGCCATGGCCGACGAAGAATTTCCTGCGCTGCGAAAGGAAATCGCTTGGTTCTGGTTTTGAAGAAACTTGTCTAAAACCAGGTTGAAGAGCAAGAGTGACAATGGGTCACCCTGTCTCACCCCTCTTGTTGGATGCACCAAAAGAGTCTTCCCATTCATTCCAAGAACTGTAGTTGCCCTCGAATAATAGTCGCCGATATAGTCAAAACTCCTCTGCCACACCTTTACATCTAAGGCCATGGACAATGGCTTGGTGCGTCACCTTGTCGAAGGCTTTGGCGACGTCAACAGACGCCATTGCGAGTGGCACCAGGCTGTGCCTTGCCTCATCCATAATTGTTTGTAGAAGCAGAACATTTTCCGCACAACCATCTGTTGGAATAAAGGCTCTTTGGCGAAGATCCAGCTGGACCTCGGTCATCAGGCGCCTCGTATAAATTTTATGCAACACTCGGGTGAGGATGTGAGAGACCGTGATAGGCCTATGTAGGTTTGCTGTCGATGCTCCGGGTACTTTAGGGATAAAAATGGTTCTGGCATTGCATAGAACCAAGGGCAAACGGCGTTGCAGCATGATGAGATTTATGAGTACCCTCAGGACCACCATTGGAACTTTATGGAGCCGCTTTGCCGAAAAACCATCGGGACCGGAAGCACTATTACGAGCATGTGATATCAGCATGTGATATCAGCATGTGATGCACATGCTTTGGCAGCATCCCGGTGGGGACCCGATGATGCACTGGGCGGCGTCAGGCCATCGCCGGTGCTGCTGTCGGCGCGGCTCATCTCGGTGTCCATAGACTCCTCGTGCTCTCTTCCCACCCTGTGCCTAGGGACGAGAGGCAGGACGAGGGCCGGATGTATGTGTCTCACCCCGGACGGGGGAGCGGGCGGAAGGTCCCCGAGGGCCTCTTGCCTCTTGGACAGGTTCACCACCGCTGTCCCCACGCCAACCACGCCGGGAGGCAGCGGAGGCGATGGTGAGAGGCGCTGTTTGACCGTGACAGTCATCTGGTCCTTGGGCTTTGGCGCGATGGGTCGGTTCGGGACCGGACTCATCTGCTGCTGCGGCTGTTGGGGTGGCGGTGTGGCGGTGTGGCGGTGGCTGCTGATGATGAGGCGGCTGTTGATGCGGTGCTTGATATCGTAATACACATGCACATGCTGATATCACATGCTTAATATCATATGCTGATATCACATGCTGATGCACATGCTTGATATCTGCGGCAGTGACAACACTGCATGGATCAAAAGGCTTGAAACCGTGAGGTCCGAGTTCCATGGACAAATTCGTTCTCTGGACGGGTGCCTCCATTGCAGCCCTCCACTCCTCCAAGAAGCTGTCCGAGTCTTCAACTTGTGATACACCAGTGTCATCTAGTATCTGGCGTATACAACGTGATCGGTCCTTCTTATACCAGTTCTGAACCCTTGCATATTCTTTCTTCTTTTTCTTCCTTCTACCTTCTTCGCCAGAGTTATTTGGAGTATGAATACTCTGGCGGACTTCGTCAGAAGAGAAGCATTCTCGTAGATATGCATTGAGTTCCATAGCAACGTTCTCACCGGTTAAGAAGCGTTTCGCTGTTTCCCAAAGACGACACGCCTGGTAGGACTTCGGTGGAGGTTTGAACGTAAGCTTCCTTATTTCCTCACATGTCTCCGCCCTCTTGTTCGCAGGATTGGGATCTTGCACATCCACGTTGCCAGACTGCTCGTCTTGATTCCCATTGCCTCCTTCTGCTGGGTCCCGATTTTGGTTCCTGAGAAGATCCTCCACAAGTTTTCGGTAGTTGGCATCTCTGCGGTGAGACTTGATTGCGTCAAACGATCGGAATGGAAATTTTTGGTGCAGTCGTTGGTTGAGGTTATATACCTTTTCTTGCCGCAGCTGTACTTCGTACACAGCCATCAGATATTCCTCCTCGCTGTGCCATCTTGGTTTTACACGCTGAACATCAATATCAGCGTTGTACTCTTCCATATGTGCCCGCCTTCTGTGCTGGCTTAGCCCAATCAGAGTGCTAAATGCTCTGTTGCATTCAGGGCACACATGGTGAGTTGGCTTCGCTTGAGAAGAAGATTCATTTGACTGTGTGCTAGCACTGCTTCTTCCAACTGAGGTGTATAAGAAGAACCACTAACTGCGTTTGATGCTTTCTGGGGATTATCCCCTGTGGCCTCCCCGCAGAACGCAGGTACCACCTCCTCATTATCAGAATCAGAGTCCGATAGAAGACCAGGCGGGAGAGGCCGCCGGTCCTTGGGCCGTGCCCCCGTACTATGCCAGACTGACACCCCTCTGTTGCCGCCGGCAGGCCCGCACACTACCGCCGCGTTCCGCACAGGGGGAGCTGGCGCAACGGAGGTGCCCGCACCTCCATCCCAGACTGACCCTTGAGGAGCATGGTCGGCATGTGAGTGCGCCACCGCTGTCTCCAAAACTCCAGGAGCTGGGGCTGGAGGGTAGACCACCTGGGTCTGGACCTCCAAGGGATCTTTCTCCTTATGCTCTTCCCGGCTGCCTTGAAATCCACGTGCCTGGGCAGTTTCCTCTAACGAATCGACGTAGTCAAACTCGGAAGCAGTTTGGGGCATTTGATCATCATGAGGCCGCATCTCTGGCGTGCCTCCACATCCTCATACCTGGGTAGTGTCCTTTACCTTCTTCCTCTTGGTTTTGGCAGTGACCTTAACGGTCTTGCTTTCTCTCTTCCTATGACCTTGACGGGTCTGGTGGACACTTAGTCCACACTCAGTGGCAAAAGCTTTGTCGCAGACCTCGCATACAAATTCAGCGCACATAACAGGAGGCACAAGGGCCTCCACCTGTACACGCATAGAATGGGATGCTCTATGGCTGTCATGTCACTCGATTTGTTTCTCAGGGCCCAATCGTAATAGGCTACGAGCTTCTCAATGAGGGCTTTAGTAAGGTTCTTCTTCCCACTCAGTGGCTTACCGCTCTTCTGCACATTGTTTTGAAGTGCACTTCCCATTCTTTTGGGAAGATGGTTCAGACATTATCCTTTTATAGCTGGCACTAGCCCATAAACATTCTCTTCTGCGAGGGCAGCATAGGTATGGCTGCCAATAGCATAGAGTAACATAGTAAATGTAAAGCATAGAGTAACATAGTAAACGTAAACACAATAGCATAGAGTAACATAGTAAACGTAAAGAGCGGACACTCTCATTGAACCATGCGGCTCACATGACTGCTAGCACTCCTAGCGGCCGGCATTAAACTCTCACAAGGTTCCTATTCCGGCCTTACAATCGCGCCACAGTCGTTTCAGTTTCGGTTTGAGCATTCTTGTGCGAAAGTCGGGTGTTTCTTCTACTGTAATTCAAGAGCGCTTTCATCAGCTGTTTTATAGGGTCAAAGAGGCTGCGGTCACGGCTATTGCATATAAGTTGATCTGTTGGCAGTTCTTGCTGGCAAAAAAAAAAAATGCACGCCCATTTTACGAATGAATCGTGTTTATTCAGACAGCACTACTTAAATGCCATTATATATAAGCTAAACAGGAGTTTTTAGGTAATCCATTACCTTCCTATTGGAAGTTTGAGAAATCAACGCATAACGTTGGATATTTATACAAACTGCAGTGCATGGTGTTAGATATAGAGAGGTGAGTCAACGGAGGCGGCCGGCGTGGCGAGTTAACGCCCGCATTTCCGATTGCCACGACAGATGGCGCTCGCGCACTGCGGGCCATAGCGGGCCGCTCCGGCGGCTGGGGGGCGGCCGCGAGGAATGCGCGGCGCGGGTTCGAGGGCGTGAAAAATGAACATGTTCTGGCGGCCCGGCCAGTTCATTGAACTTGATTCAAATGCCACAAGAGTAGCAGTGCAATGTATTGCGAACAGAATGTTTCAAGTGTTGTCTGCTTTTCAGGAACTAAATCGCTTAAGGCGCAATCAGTCACAACATAGCGCAAGCGCGTGTTCGCAATGCAATGAAAGTCTAGGATTCCTACCGAACGCAAACGTCAGCATTGCGGTTAATTACGAGCGTTTCGAGAACGTGTTGTGAATAAGTGAGATCCGAGTAAGCCTTTATCTTCGGCTGTAGCGAGGTATCATTGGTACGCACACTCCTAGCTTGATTTCTGCAGCCAGTGAAGTAGGCTAAATCGTTCCTCATTCTTGTAGTTAAAGTACAACTTCAGACATAATGAAAACAAGTGAAGACAAGTTTTATTAAACTATTTACAGCAGTGGATTGAGGTGCATGAAAGAAATGAACGGCGTGCCTCATAATCATAAGGTGTTCTTGGCACGTAAAACCCCCAAAACAGCAACGAACAATCAGTCGCCTGTACGGAAAATGGGCATTACACCAGCTTGGATTTCTTTCTGAGCTCTGGTGTTTTGTTTGCCCGTTCGTGCGCTTTTTGTTTGCAGTATTGCCTCATTCTCATTGAAATATAATAATGCAATATCTGGGCGATTATGTCGGTCTTGTGAACGGCCCACGGAAATGCGAAATGAAAGTTATCCATAACCTCATCCAGAGTTTGCTCGTAAGCAAACTTGCTCGCAGAGTACTTCTGAAAGCAAGTTTCTGTGGCGCAAAGCAGATTAAACACGTTGGTGGTAGGGTGCAGCAGGTTTCCACGAGTCTTGCAGTTTACAAAAGCAGATTCGGGCTTCTCTGAGGTTGTTGTCTGTGATACAAGCCCCAGCTTACATTGAGAGCAAACCGTGTGCCTCAGAAGCTTCCTACACAAATACCCCGTTACATAATAAACAATACAATCTTCCACAGTCGCACTTGTGAACACATGAGCAAACGCCTCTTCGCACTCTACATCTGCGTCAACCAGACCATCAAGCTTTCGCTTCAGCTCCTCAAGTTTCGTTTCTTGCTCACAATTCACTTGAAAGGCTGATGTGAAATCCGAGAGCGCCAGAAATGGAGGTTCGTTTGCATTCTGGACCTCACAATTCCCAAATTTTGGTGGCTTAATTAAGCTGTATATGGACAGCATGTTGTAAAGCTGTAAGAAAGTCGGCATCGACGGATGCTCATTCTGACCAGCAGCTTGGCGAATTATTCCAAAAAATCTCTCGAGCACATCCTGATTAAACTTGGCTGTTAGAGCGTAGTTAAAACCACAAGTCTCAAGAAGATACTTCAAAAGCTGAATTGCAGACAGGATTGTCACACGCAAGCCCTCAGCTGTTGACTCTGTCAAAAAGTCCTCGCGTGATATTGTGCCAGAAACAAGCTCCCTCTCCCACGTGTTCAACCAATGCAGAGAGGAAGCTAGGACCCTCAAATCTTTACCGCCTTGTCTCAGTCCCTCCTTTGGATGACTTCGGTTAAGTGCATCAAACAAGTCATTCATTCTTAGCGTAAAATCTACAGTGGCTTTCACATCTTGCAGACCTGACGCTCCTCTGCTTGAGTAGTATTCAAGGCCCTTAGCTACACTCCTGCTGAACACTTGTGTGGCCAATTTGACTCTCATTTTCTCGGTGCTAGATGGGTTCATGTGTGAGAAGGTGAGTTTTGGACAACTCCTCAGGTAACCAGGAAGCTTGCTGTCCTCAACATACAGCTTGTCGTAGTGTGCCCACATTACGCACCCCACGTTAGTCCGCAACACCTTCTGTTTCAGGAGGCGGTTTCTCACACATTTGACCAAATGTGGTGCATCAGAAAACACATATACACTGCGCTTATCGTCCAAAGGGTGAACGAACGAGTTTTTTATGCACTTTAGTTCTCCACTTACACAGAACTGCTACCACATAGCCCTATTGGTTGCAGCACCATCACACACATTGGCATCGACGAATATTCCTACATCCTCAAGCAGCACAATAGCTTTCACTACCAGCTGTGCGAGGACTGTCCCTCTTGTTGGTCCTTTGCTTGCGAACACAGCGACTGGCTGAGAGTAACTATCACCAAACGCACGAAAGGTGAACACCTGTCCATGATCCGCAAGTTCATCCGAAGAGTTTGCCGCTTCACCGAAGTCCGCAAATCCAGCATACGTCATTGTCTTAGCGCTCACTCTCATCTCTTTCCTTACTTGAATTTCATCGAAAACCAATATGCCATGACGCTCCGAGCATGACTTTGTGGCTATCTTCTTCTTGAAGGCCAAAAAAAACGAGTGTCAAATCCACATTTGACCCGAAGCATTGACAGGTACTTCCGTACCGTGGTCACACAAGGTAGCGGCAAGATCTCATTGTCTCTTAGAAAAGAGTACCCAGATGGGCTTCTAATATGCAAAAGCAAGCATATCAATATCCAATGCTCAGTGTACCGTCTGTTCTTCTTGCTTCGGCATTTGGCAGCCGACACACATTCCTTAATTAATTCCACTTGAGGTGCAGGCAGCTTCAGTGCCCCCAGTTTTTCGTTAAGCACTTCCATAGACATGCTTTGCATCTTTGCTTGGGCCTGCTTCATATCTTCCCTAAGAACCTTCACACGTTTCAACAAGCGTTCTTTGGACCTTTTCAGCGCATTCCTTGCTCTGCGGAAAGCAAGCATTCTGTCACTACTTGGTACATATGAGAAGCAGTAGTGCTTGGTCGGTTTCGTTCCGTTTCTTTTGTCCATCTCCCTCTTCTGGCGAATCCGGAGTGTGTCAGATAAACTTGAGCACCACTTGCATGTGCTGTTCCCACGAACAAGAAGGGGGCACTTTTTGTGTCGCCACCGATTGCATGCATCGACAGATGCACTCTCTGGATGTGCCAGCGGATACACACTTGTCTTTGGCCCTCCGCCACATATGGGTATCTCATGCAAGCTTTGCAGAAAAGTCTTGACATCTTCTGTAGTAGCAACGTCATCCCGGATGTGAAACGCATCGACTGATACGCGCCTTCCCATCACAGATACAGACACCTGCATGTTCTGGTCAATGTCAACAACCTTTGTTGTGACCAAATGACTGCTCTCTGTAGAAGTGGCGGCGTCTGTGCTCAGTTCGCGCACCTTTGGATTTGTGCTCCACTTCATCTCAGTAAAAGCAACGTTGCGGATTCCATCCGTGTCTCGCCTGTGATAGCCCCATGATATGGAAGGAACTACGGAGGCTGATTGCTCTAACAAGTTGTTGAAAACTTGTTGACGAGACCCCTCGGCAGACGGAATGACTTTCGGGGCACCAACCTCGAACGGAGCCGCATCGGTGCTTTCAGTGGATGAAGGTCCTGCATGATCAAGGTCACTGACCTTGGTATCATCTGCTTCTTCAGCTTTCTCGGTACTATCTGCCGGATGAAAGCGCTTTTGCCTAGGAACGCAGGCAGGCTGCCTGACCGCCTTTCTCTTCCGATGTTTTACCAGTTTAGAGAGGTGTGCTGGACAATCGGGAAATATCGACGGCACTGCGTCGTCAGATAGGCATGCTCGGCGTGGGGTACTCACAAGGACGTTCCCGTTGTACTCAGCCGTCCAGGTCTTTGAGACAAAGCGGGGCTCGAAATGTCGCTCGCACACGTGGTCCGACGCTTTAAGGATCCGATCCTTCCGCGGAATGGCATGTCTCCAAAGTTTCAGGCGAGGTTCGTCTTTCGGGGCCGAAAATAGAGAAAACTTTTGCTCGCAGGACTTGTAACCGGTATTACACCGTGGTACAAAGCACTTTCTTCCCATTGTCGAAAGACATACATGAGCTGCCAAGTCGAAAACACGACCAACAGTGAAACGCGCGCGCGCGCCAGAGGAGAACTTGCAGCGAGCGCGGTCCGCACATGGCCCGCAGTGCGCCACCGCCCTCTCTCGGAGGGCGCGTGAACTACGGTCGTTAACTCGATGCACGCGCTCCTTTCGGACAAGCAAGCCGTAAAAAGGTACACAATATTCGCAAGCATATTCACTGTCAACACGAACATTTCAACTCATCAGTAAAAAGTCAAAATGTTGTAAAAATTTTATTATTTATTTTATTTATTTATTTATTTACAGGTTCTACTGGTCGATTGAGCCGTTACAGCGGTGGGGCATAAATCTAATCATTGTTTACATGAAATAGCAAGGAACATCTTATACAAAAAAATCTAAAAACCCCACTGTGTCATTACATATAGACAGTGAACAAATTCTGACATAACTATCATGTCAAGCAAAAAGAAGCGATGCATAGACAAAAAAAAATAGAAACATTTCCCATCACAATATTTTGCTCCACCACCTGCATTATCCATACATCATTCACCGCAGAACATTAACCATCACAATACAAGTCACACGAACTTTGTGTGATTTCGTACATTCAATGAAATTTAAAGAAAGCTAGCATTCACAAAGATTTACGTACAAAATTTTCTATAGTGTTGAATTCGATCTGTTTCTAACGTGTCACAATTCCGTAGTCTTTTATGGTTCTAGGAAAATACGAGTATTCGTATGTGTTCATATGAGATTTGGGGATTTGAAAGTTGCTGTGGTAGTCACTTCGTTCGTTCTGAACAGGTCGCGGAATGAGTTACTGCGCTACATCAAAGTTAAATGTATTTTGAGAAATCATAAGCAAGAGTTTTGTCTGGCTACACGACGGTGCTCGAAAAGGGTGGGTAAGTTTAGTTGTTGTAACATCTCTGTCACAGAATTAGTTGGAGAGTAGCTTGAAAGAATGGGGGAGACGCTCTAGGTGCCGACCAGTGCGGACGCGCGAAGATCGGCTCGTGCTTTCAAGAATGCTTTCCTGTGGTATCCACGGATTCGCGCCGAGTTTTCAGTCCCATCATGTGCCTAAGTTCTTAAAAAATCAGCAGATACCACCTTTGTGCTGGTAAGTGGACTTTTAAACCATTTTTGGGACATTTTTACACGGCAACCCCACCGGGGGATTTAAGCCTAACCAAGAAGGCGATTGTCGCTGATGCGCCGACCCGGCGCCAACGTGACTCAACGCTCTGCGCGTTCCAGGACCTGCAACTGAGAATGGAATACCAAGTAGACGGAGAGGACATCTCTCCAGAGGATTGCACGGAAGACATGGGTTGGAAGGAAGTCGAAACGAGACGCTCAAGGAATAAGCTAGCCGCAGTTAGTGTTCCTGCTGCCAAGGGTTCCACCAAGGCTAGTGTTGCGGGAGACGCTCGAGCCAGTCGTAGTAGGCATGACACCAAGCATACAATCGTGCGAGCTGGACGCATGCCACCACTACCCAAGGACTTCAGCGAAATTGTGCTACGACCACGTGGGGGATCAAATATCTCGAGAATTGGCACTGGAGCCGTGGCAGACGCGATAGTACTGGCGGCCGGCGTCAAAGAGGAGGAGGCCATGCAGGACATCATCTGTTCCAACTTGCAGCAGAACATCATGATGGCAAGCACTTCGGACCAAGACAGAGCTTCAAGATACCTCAAGGTCAAGCAAATTGACATTGGAGGCGAAGTTTTCGAGGTTAGCGCATACGCCACGGCACCCCTTGATACTTGTAAAGGAGTGATTCGCGAGATTCCCGTAAGTGATGCTCCGGACATTTTGACCCGAAAGATTGTGAACGCGAACAACCCGGTCGCGCTGCAGGCCAAGAGAATCAAGGACACTGCGACAATCATCATAGCGTTCGAAGAAGACAAAGTGCCCAGATTCGTGGGATATGGACCTTCACTTTTGCAGTGCTCTCTTTACCGCAAGAACATCGATATTTGTTACGTCTGTGGAAAGCTGGGACATCGGTCTGACGTCTGTTCGAACCCAGCTGAAACCATTTGTAGAGGCTGCGAGATCAAAAACCCAGATAGCCTGCACCAGTGCAATCCAAGATGCAGGCTGTGCGACGGTCACCATCCCACGGCAGACAAGGAGTGCAAGAACAGGTGCTTAGGGCCATACGTCGTCAGACGCAGACGTTGGGAAAGATCGTGAGCAGCCGCACAAGCCCGGGACGCATCAATCACATCCGAGTCCAGACATCAACGACAAGCAGCTTATTCGAGCCTACGGGACCCAGAGCATCCACAGACTACACAAGAACAGGAAAGGCGGCCCCACTCCAGGGGGAGGTCGCGTCCCAGAAGAGGTTCTAGACCAAAGGCCCGCTCCCAATTACGGGGGCGCTCGAGTTCTCAAGGTCACCATCAGAGTCGGGATCAGCCGATTGGCCAGCTGCCTGGCGTTCAGTTCGAGATCACGGCTTCCAACCCGGGGAGGACTCCTGCAGTTACACCGAAAGGCAGCTGGGCTGAGCGAGTGCACAACGGCGCGGCAGAGGGGATGACAGGTAAGCTGCCAGAGCATGATAGAATTGCACAGCTAGAGCAAGAAAACGCGAGACTTACAAAATCGCATGAGAGGCTATCAGCTGAGTTAAAGGAAATAAAAACTCTTTTCACTAAGCTAACCAGTGCGCAGTCTTCATAGCCAATGCCTCAGCCAGTTGATGTCCCTGTGGCTGAAAACGTGGGGGACTCGAGAACCACAAAAAAGAGGGCAGCCATGGAGGAGGAGGAGAAAAACTTTATTCAACAGAGGAGTTTGGAGCACGCAGGCTCCCGGGCCCCCGCACGACCCCTTTGCGCTCAAGCGTTGATTTGGTGGTGGTCCATGACGCTGGCAGCCCGGTCGGCCGCCATGGTCTGCTCAACCGGGTCCTCTGAGCGCAGTAGGGTCTCCCACTCCTCCCAAGTCTTTAGGTGCTCTAGGGCCCGCGGGGGAGGATCCGCCGGGCAGTGAGAAAGGATGTGTATAGCAGAAGCATGAGGTTCAGGGCGAAGGGTACAGGCTGAGGTGAGGAAAAGGGGGTGATAGTGCGATAGAATGAGAGGAGAGGGAAGAGTGTGAGTTTGTAGCTGGCGCCAGAGGGTTGCCTGTTGGTTGCTCAGGGACTTGTGCGGTGGGGGATATAGCTGACGTGCTGCCCTATAGGCCTGAGTCAGCTCGTTGAAAGTGTACGCGCGGTCCTTCGTGAATCCCAGATCGGAGGCCGCGGGAGCCCGGTTTAAAGAACTTCGGGCTAAGAGGTTGGCGGCCTCGTTTCCAGGATTCCCGCAGTGCGCGGGCACCCAAATCAACTCCACTTGACGGGGCGGGGTTGCAGCGGGCGAATCCAGTATGCAAAAAGCAGGGACGTGAACTCGGCCTCGTGCAAAATTTAAGATTGTGGTTTTGGAATCTGATAAGACGTACCGTGCTTCTGTGTTTACGATTGCTAAGGCAATGGCAGCTTCCTCTGCAGCTTCGGGGGACGTGTCTGGAGGGAGTGTGTGTGTACCTATGGGAGAGAGATTGTGATCCACCACGGCAGCGACCGCTTCATCACCCACGCAGGCTGCGTCTACCCATATGGCGTCTGGTTCGGCGCCGTAACATAGGTGTAGAGTTTTAGCGCGAGCTCTGCGACGTTTATCGTGGTGGTCGGGGTGCATGTTACGGGGAAGTGGTGTAATGAGGAGTTCGCGGTGCAGGGGTCTTGGTATGGGGAGTAATGTGGGATCATTGGCGGGTATCTGGATTCCAAGAGAATGTAGAATATGCCGACCAGTGTCGGTTTGTGTGAGACGAAGGTATTGTGCTTGGCGGTGCGCGTCTATAAGTTCCCCGATAGTGTTGTGAAGGCCTAACTTGAGAAGTCGATCGGTAGGTGTACTTATGGGAAGGTGGAGGGCTACTTTGTATGCCCGACGGATGAGGGCGTCCAATGTTTCAGTGTCGCGGCGAGAGAGTTGGAGGTAGGGGGGGCAGTAGAGCACACGGCTGAGTACAAAGGCATGAATAAGGCGACATAGGTCGCCCTTCTTCATGCCTCGGTAACGGCCTGAGACCCGGCGGATGAGGTGCGAGATCGCCCCTGCAACCTGCTTGAGTCTCCGGATTGTGTTTGTGTTCTTCCCATCACTCTGGATATGCATGCCCAGTATCCGGAGGGTGCCGACCTCTGGTACCGATCTGCCATCCAGTTCGATGGCGATGGGTGGGGAGAGGGAGTTGCGGCTTTTGGGGCGGATGCAGAGCAGTCCGGACTTCTCTGGAGAACAGGTTAGTCCTACGCTAACTGCATAATTTTGCGTTAGGTTGGCGGCTGTTTGGATGGTGTCCTGTATGTCACCGTCACTGCCATGGGTAGACCAGAGCGTGATGTCGTCTGCGTATAGGGTATGTTTCAGATGAGGAACGGTTGCCAATTGTCGAGCTAGGGGGATGGGGGTGATATTAAACAAGAAAGGTGAGAGGACGGACCCTTGAGGGGTGCCGACACTCTTTAGTGTGTATGTTGGGTGGGTGAGCGGGCCGAACTGAAGTTCGGCCGTGCGTGCTGTGAGAAAGGCCTGAATGTAAGTGTACGTACGTGTACCCACGTTCAGTGGAGAAAGTGCTGTCAGGATCGCATGATGCTCAACGCGATCAAAGGCTTTGGATAAGTCCATAGCCAGCACTGCCTTTGTGTGGCCCGGAATGAGCGGGTCGAAGATGTCGTGAGTGATTTGTAGCATGGCATCTTGAGTGGACAAATGGGGGCGAAAGCCAACCATGCTGTGAGGGTATAAGTCACGGTCTGTCATATGCTGTGAAAGCCTCGCCAGTACAACATGTTCGAAAAGCTTGCCGAAACACGAAGTTAATGAGATTGGGCGAAGGTTTTGGAGTGTAAGTGGTTTGTTGGGCTTCGGTATGAACATTACTTTCGCGTGACGCCAGGACTGGGGAAGCATTCCTTCCTTCCAACACTGGTTGAAGTACTCCGTGATGCGAGTGATCGATTTGTCATCCAGGTTGCGAAGTGTTGTGTTGGTAATCAACTCGGCTCCGGGTGCGGATTTAGTGCGGAGAGTCAACAGTGCGGCTCTGACCTCCGCCTCGGTTATATCTATGTCGAGTTCGGCATTCGGTTGTCCTGTGTATGAGGGAAGAGAAGTTGGTATGCCGGGCGATGTGTAGGTGTCGCGGAGTGTATCCAAAAGATCATTGGGGTTGTCCATGTGTGCGTGTATAAGCCGGGTGACGTGGTGCTGGGTAGTGGTTTTCGTGTGCGATGGGTCGAGGAGGTGTCGGAGGAGATGCCACGCCCTTTTGGTGGTCAGTCTGCCAGCAATGTCGTCGCATACCTGCCCCCAATTGGAGCGGCACAGCTCCTCCGAATGTATTTGGATTTGGGATTGTAGAGTGGCTAAGCGTTTCTTTAGCGTCCTGTTATGTTTACCCCGTTTCCACCGCTCTAGAAGGCTGTGGTAGGCATCCCATAGGTGAGCGAGTCGGTTGTCTAGTGTTGGAGTGTCTGTGGTGGTTTCAATTAGTTGCGTGTGATGTTGAATGTCAGTCTGAAGAGATTCCACCCAGTCGTTGATGTCGGTTATGGGATTGTCTGCGCGGGTGGTACGCGCAGCACGAAGAGCGTCCCACTTAATGAGTTTGTGTGTCATGTATGTGTGCCGGGGTGGTTTGAACGGGACAGTGACTTGTATAATGTAGTGATCACTGCCCAGTGTGTGCTGTGTTCTCGTCCATGTGACAGTACGGAGGGAGCGACTAAGCACCAGATCCGGACTAGTGTCCATACTGACACTGTTGCCTATGCGTGTAGGTGTCTGAAAGTTGTTGTGGACGGAGAGTTGGAGGTTCTGCATGAGCAGCCAAAGCCTGCGACCTCTATGTGTAGTTGTTTTGTATCCCCAGTCAGTATGTTGACTGTTGAGATCGCCGCCGATTAGCAAGGGATGTTTCCCCGCCAGTCGATGCAGCTCCCGGAAGAGGGAATCCAGCGAGGCCATCGGTTGGGATGGGGGGTGGTAAATGTTGGCAATAAATATGGAGGGGATGGTATGTGTGTGGTGGATAATTTCTGTTATTACACAGGGTGTGTCTGATGTGATGTAATGTGTCTTGTATGTGAGAGCGCGGTGCACAAGGGTAGACGCTCTGGGTGCGTTTGTGGTGTCAGAGTGTGTGGAGCTGTAACTAGGAAGTGTGGCCTGTGTGGCAGTATCTTGGAGAAGAAGGACTTGGGGCGTTGGGGAGAGAGTAGGAAGTAGAAGCTGCAGGGGCGCGCGCTTGCCCCGAAAGCCATGGCAGTTCCATGTTATGATATGAATGGAATTATTATTGGCCCGCACTGCCATAATGGAGCGTAGGGGGATGTATGAGCGGTGTTAGACTCTCGTTAATAGAGGTGTGGGGATCCGTGGCGGCACGTTGTTCTGTGAGGGGAAAGGGGGTGGCAAGCGGAGGGAGCTGTGTGAGGCGTGTCTCTAGAAGGCAAACCATCCTCTGGAGAATAGTTTCCATGCATTTTTCTATCCGTGCCTCTAATTTTGTAGTTATGTCACTGATAAGGGCGTTGAATTTACTTTCGATCCGACTTTCAAGTTCCTGGAGCTTCATGTCGAATTGGTCGGACAGATTTTTCAGCTTCGCGTTGATATCGATCGATCCGGAGGTGGGGGTTGGGGGATCAGTGCGTTGTTTTTTGGAGGGTGGAGGATGGGGAGGGATGTTAGCATGCGTTTGAGTAGTGGGTGGTGAAGGTATGAGAGAAGGGGTGGGAGGGGTTAGTGAGCGCTGTGTTATAGCTTTAAGGCGGCTTACCTCCTCCCGCAGGGCCCGGAGCTCACCATCGTTGTTGTGGTTCGGAGTCTGCTGGACGGGGGCTGGCGGTGATTTTTGTGCTCGATCGGCCCAGGTGAGGTCCTGCTTGGGTTTGAGGCTCCAATCACGGGAGGCGGAGCGCGATGCATTTCGCGATGGCTTCTGAGGGGCTGGTTGTTTCTTCTCCTGGGATCTGGACTGGTGTCCGGCCGCTAGTTGGGTCGTGTGTGGCGGCCGGCGGGCGTAGTGGTACTTGCATTCAACGTTCCCGGTGTGGTGCCCGTCCCCGCAGACGATGCATTTCGGTGGGCAGGTTGGAGGCTCTGTTGGAACATGCTGATCGCCGCAATTATGACATCTTCCGCTTGCTGGGGCCGGACAAACGTCTTGGCGGTGCCCGATGCGGCGGCAGTTGTAGCACGCTTCCACTTTCGGTCGATGGGGGAAACGTGTGAATGCCCGCCCAAAAGCGGATAGCTTTGGGCAGAGGGCCGGTGGCCAGGGTGATGAGGAGGGATCGCTTTTTCCCAGATGGTCGAGCATCAATTATTGGGAGGTCCGGGTTGTAGGGGACAAGTCCCTCCAAAATTTATCTGTGTGGCTCATCATTGTAGGCCATGTGAATAATGCACCGCACGGCATCGTCGGGAGGAGCGAGGTAGGCGGTGACATCTGTGCGGCTAGCGCCGAGAGAGATGGAAGTGAGCTCGGCATAAGCCCGCGCCCGAGCCTCCACAGGGGTGCTGAGTGTGAAGGTATTGTTGGTCGGATGTAGCCGCAACTGGTCTTGGGCGAGGGCTTCCTGCAGGGAAACTGCTGTCGTAGAGGAGATCGCTGTTAGAAGCGTGCGAGGGGTCTGCTTGGTTACGTCCAAACCGCCGCGGGGTCGGACAACGACCTTGAAGTCTCCCCTCGGGAGTTGCGGGAGAGGCGCGCGTCGTAAATGGCGAGGAGAAGCTGGTGGAGGAGACGGCCTTGAAGGCGTCGGCGTCCCATCTTGCGATTCTCCAACGGTTCGGCGGCCGTCGCTGCCACTGATTTCCAACTGGCCGATCAAGCTTGCTGGGCGTTGGAGACAGTTGTCAGCCGTCGCAGGGCGATATTTGTTTCGGAGACGTAGGACGGTCTCCCATTCCTCATTTCCGAGTTCGGTTGCGTCGATATCAGTGCCATCTACGCGGTATTCCATGGCTAGGCGAGCGGTGACCACACGGAGGCGAGGCCTGGCGTAGGCCTAGCTCCGACGGGCACACAAGAAAACAGCACGGATCGTGGCACCGATCCCGGCGGGCCAGCGACAGTCAGGTGAGATCAAAGTGGGCGGCTGACCATCCCGAATGCAAAGCGGGGGGAAATCGAGAGGATCCGGTCGAAATATAGGGCTCTGGTGAAAGTTGAGGCAGGAGCGCATGTGCAGCGCGTCCGCTCGCAACGGCTCCCAAAACCGGTCGGCAGCCATGGCAGAACACGTGGAAGCCAACCAAACGACCATGTCAGATATGAAAGAGGTCTTTGACACGCTCAGCAAAGTAGTAGCCAATCTTAGCGAGCAAATGGGTAGGCTACAATCAAGCGTGGCGGCACTGGAAGAGTATATGACTTTGCGCATTACAAAGGTTGAAGCATATCTGCACAACACAGCAAGGCCTCCTCATGCACAAAACTCACCTCTTTGGCCACCAATACTAGTGGTACCAAACCTGTCGGCAGGTGCAGCATCAGGCTCTGGCGGCCCATGTAATAACCATGATGGCAGCGCTACGTGAAGCATTTCGTGTCTGGCAATGGAACTGTAGAGGTTACCTTAAAAAGAAGGCAACCCTACAGCAGTATATCAGGAGCAGCGAAGAAAAGCCTCATATTATATTATTGCAAGAGACCCTTGCGCCGCAAGCATCGTTGCCTGGATTCCGGCCTGTAATAGGGGATACTGAAGGGAGGGGAGTCGGCACCTTCGTATGCAACAAGCTAACGCACGTAACCTACGACCTCAAGATAGAAGCAGGCCGGTTGGAACACGTCATGGTAGAGATCGTACCAGGTACCAGCAACCGTCAGAGCATTTTCATTCTTAATATATACAGCAGTCCAAAGGAACAAAAGCAATGGTTCAAGACGGTTCTAAAGAAAGCTGTTAATATCGCCGGGGAATGTCCACTCGTCATAGCAGGTGATTTCAACGCCCCTCATCATACATGGGGTTGCAAGTACAACACTGGGAAAGGAAATTGACTTTGGCAAAGTGCCAGTGCACTTGATCTCACTCTAATCACAGACCCTAGCCTACCAACAAGGCTTGGTATATCTTGCTGCAGGGATTCCACCCCGGACCTTACATTTGTAAGGAACATCAAGAAGGCCCAGTGGATGAACCTTGCTGTAGACCTAGGGAGTGACCACTGCATTCTTGCCAATTCCTTCTTCGTGGAGCGTAAAAAGCAGAGAGAATATAACTTCACAGACTGGGATAAGTTCAGAAAGATAAGAATGGAAAGGGAACAAAATGGCCACAGACAAGGCTTGGAGCAGTGGGTCAAACAGATTAAAGAGGACATCAAATTCGTCTCCTCCACCATTACCACAGATCCGTTTGAAAGAATGTATAGCCGGCTCGCTCATCTCCTTGAGGCAAAGCAAGCACTACTGAACCGTTGGAAGGGTCAGCGCCTGAACCGAAGATTGAGGAAGAAGATAGCTGAGGTAAACAGATCAGTCGAGGAACATTGTCGCGCACTATTCAGGCAGCAATGGGACGAAATCTGCAACTCCGTCGATGTCCAGATGCGCAATGGCAAGACATGGAATATGTTAAAGCATCTCCTCAACGAAAACACCACCAAAACAAATCAAAAGCATGTTATCACTCGAATTTTGCATAAAGAGATGGGGTGCTCTACAGAACAGCAAGTTGTGCAGCGGCTTGTGCATAACTACCTCCCAATCAAAAGAGGATTGGCACCACCAAGTAGACAGTACTAGGGCACGCCTAATCCAGGTCTTGAAGGCGACTTTAACATCGAAGAGATCAGAAGAGCCTTGCATGATCTCAACGGCAGGTCGGCCCCTGGCCCGAACGGTATATCAAACAAGGCCCTTCGTAACCTTGATGACGATTCAATTGACACTCTGAAGGGTATGATCAATGCAGCATGGAGAGAAGGCAGGGTGCCAGAGCAGTGGAAGCTGGCCAGCACGATCCTTATTCCTAAGCCAGGAAAGCCCCCTAACTTGGACAACATGAGGCCAATATCCTTGACATCATGTATCGGCAAGGTTGCAGAACATGCCATTCTGCACAGGATAAACAAGTACTTGAAAGATAACGACATATATACACACAATATGGTTGGATTCAGGGCAGGGCTATCCACACAAGATGAATTGAAGCTTGTCAAGCACCAGGTCATCAACAACGAAACCAAAGACGTGAGAGCCATTCTGTGCCTAGATCTAGAAAAAGCATTTGACAACATCCACCACTCATTCATACTCGAAGCAATTTCCAAGCTTGGTCTGGGGAAAGCCTTCTATGACTACATATGGTCCTTTCTTGCAGATCGTAAAGCCGTGATGAAAATTGCAGATATCGAGACCGCAGCAATCAAACTAGAAGCAAGGGGCGCACCGCAAGGGGCAGTGATTTCACCAATGCTGTTCAACATTGCCATGATTGGACTGTCAAAGAAACTATCAAGCATTGAAGGATTGAAGCACAGCATCTACGCAGATGACATTACCATCTGGTCGACAGGTGGAAGCGAGGGGCAGATTGAGAGCGCCCTGCAAGAGGCGATTGACACCATAGAAGAGTACCT
The DNA here is from genome assembly GCF_043290135.1 of Rhipicephalus microplus. Classification (NCBI taxonomy): domain Eukaryota; kingdom Metazoa; phylum Arthropoda; class Arachnida; order Ixodida; family Ixodidae; genus Rhipicephalus; species Rhipicephalus microplus. The sequence continues at coordinate 134,530,686 of NC_134702.1, read as the reverse complement.
TCGTCCTACTGTGCTCAAGTGCTTTTCGAGTACGTCGGAACATTTACTGTATCGGACTGCACGCCGGGGACCGAAGCCCAGGGAATGGAAGCCGTTATACCAGATAGACATCCACCTCCGTACAAATCAAGCGGATGCCATCCAGAGGATCGACTCCATCAAAGTCCTAGGCATGCTGATAGTCTACCGGCGCCAACAGCAAATCTATAGCCAAGTTAACTCGAAAAACAGACAGTGCGGTACACCTGATATGCAGAGTGGCCAACAAAAGAAATGGGATCAAGGAAGACAACCTCATCAGGTTGATGCATGCGTTTGTTCTAAACCACTTCACGTATGAGGCAGCAATGCACAACTGGTCAAGAGCAGAGTCCGAGACACTGAATATGCTCCTCAGGAAAGTTATCAAGAAGGTCCTGGGCCTACTCATACATACCAGCACCGAGCGTCTACTTGAGCTTGGCATTCACAACACGCTCGAAGAAATAGCAGAAGCCCAAGAGAGAGCACAGTTTGCAAGGTTATCTACAACAAGATCGGGGAGAATGATCCTGCCGGAGCTGGGCCAACACCCAATGGCACTCAGACGCAATTAAAATGCCATTGTGAATTACAATGCAGTGATGTGATTGGCCCAAGCCACTTTGGAGCAGCTTCTGGAGGAGCTAAAATCATGTTTTGGAGCAGGTCAGCATGGTTTTGGAGCAGGCGTACGCGTACGGTATCGCATAGTGCGACGGCAAGTGATGGCCATTTGCACAAAGAATAAAACCTTGATTCAATGTTATATACGCAAACCAGAGCACACTGGACAAATGACAAAGATATGAAGCCCAAACTACAAATTATGCATACGCAAACCATAGCACACTGGACAAATGACAAAGATATGAAGCACAAACTACAAATTATGCATGGCAATAAAAAATTCAAAGAAAAACCTACACACGCCCTCTCATTTGAGAAGCTTAAACACCAGTTTAAAAATCCCCGAGAGAAATGCTGCAAAGTCACCTACAAAACAAAATTTGCTGCCTCAGGTAACTAAGTTGCAGACCTTTTCTTGGCACAGGTGAGTTTTGCCAATGCTGATGCAAGCCTGCTTTTGCCTTCTGCTAGAAGTGAATGCCCACTTTCAATGTCACCAAAGTCCTTGGACTTCAATCCCCGCCCAATCAGAAGCTCAGCATTGTAGATCATTTTTTTTTGCTGTTTCCACTTCAGCTTGTACAGCCTGTTCAGCATCATCCTTTTCAGGTGATTTACTCGAGTCAGTACACCTTCGCTTACTACCGGCTCTTCTGCACCAATTCGCTCTCTGTACCTTTTGGAAGACCCCTGGACAGCCTTGATAATAGTAGGAGTGACCACAAACTTGCTTGGGTCTCCACCAAACCGTTTTGCATGTGAAAGAATCTGCCGAATGCCGTTAACATTATGAATCGTCAAGCGGGCCCTTTCGAGGAGCATGCGGCGGTTCTCACTGAAGCCCCGTTCCAGGTCTGCATTACCGTGCGGAATACACAGGAATGCCTTGATTACCTTGCATAGCAGAGCATATTTTCCTGATCCGTCAGCCTTTTTCAGCTCAAAAACTTTCTGCCAGTGTTGATCCACACTCGAGGAAAAGGTTTCTATTGGCTCGAGCTGAAAAAGGGTAAACTCGTCCAAGAAGGCTGAAATTTTGCTAGCCTCGATTATTTGTGGGAGTCTAGCAGCGAGCAACCTCAAATCACAGGCGGAATCACGGGCAACGAAGGCTTTCCAGATTAGTGTTGTCTAGTGGCAGCTGTGACAGCAGATACTCGGTGCATTTAATGTAAAAACTCCTCGCACCCAACTTAAATGCCCTTTTTTCGGCTGCCTCCCAGCTGGCCATGGCAGCTTCAGTGTCTTCTTCTACTTCCACCTTTGACTTCCAGTTCACGGATGAACTAGGCTGCAGGAGTAGCAGATCCTTCCCAGTTTTCGGGTTGTACGATTCCACTTTCATGAAACGGCCACAAAGTTTGTGGACAAGCGCCATCATTTCGCCAAAAAGACGATGCACTAACGTCTCTGTACCTTGAAACAACGTCAAAAAATCCTTAAAAAGGTCAAAAGCATTATTTACAAACAAGAGTTTAGCATAAAATGCCTTGTCGGAAAAGGCTTCAGCCAAACGTGCACGCATTTTTCCACCTGAGCGGCATGATGAACTAGACAGCACAACGTTTTCGATGGTGTCAAACTGCTCAATGAAGCGGCCCACAGCTGGACCAAGAGTGAGCCACCTCGAATTCAAATGCCGAAGGAAAACATTCTCTGGTAACACCAGAGCTTCTTGATGTGCCTTCAGGGAAGAACTGCGAACCGCAGATGATTTCAGGAAGTAGTATGCGTCGACGATGGCTGCTTCCACATCTGATCCGAAGGCATCCAGGCCTTGCCCAAAGGAGTTATGAACCTTATGAAGGCAGCAGTCACCCACATCCAAAATGTGCGGGTTCACTTCCTTCATCTTTGCCTTAAAACTCTTCATGACGTTGGGTCCGTCACTAAACACACAAATAAGATTTTGTGGCAGGTCCTGGATTGCCCTTTTAACTTCCCCTAAAAGAATGTCCGCAGTGCATGAACCCAGTCGACACGAGTCCAGATGTTCTACAAGAACTCCTTTTGCAACTGATGAGTAGTACCGCACTACAACATCCATCTGTTGTTATCGCTGCTCCGGGATTGGCGTCTCATCTATGGCGATGCTGTAGAAAGTATCTGGTCTGTTTAACTCGTCAACTACAAGTTGTTTAAAGTGAGGGCCAAGGCCATCCGACACAATGTAGGAAGCCTTACTTCTTTTACATGAGAACTTTTTCGCAACCTCCGAGTCTGGCAAAATTTTAGGGTAGAGCATTGTGGCAGTGTCCGCCCATGAGTATGGCACCCCTTTGAGTGTCATTCCGACAACAAAAATGGTCTCTGCTTGTGTTACTAGGTCCGATGGCGAGATCACCATTTTTGGTGTGAAGTCCAAGCACGACTGGATGGTTGACTGTCTTTTTAGTAGGCCAGAAGCATTGCGATGTTGTCTAGTAGCTTCAATGTGCCTCTTGTTGGTTGCATGTCTCATAATGGCTGACACCCCATGCTGTTTGCACGCGATAGTTTGGTTACGCATTGTGCAAAAGCCACTGTCTGCGGACATCTGACGACACCAAACAGAGATGACGTCGCCATTTGGATCTGTGGCCTCAAGGATATCCTTGTTGAACTTGGTGTTGCGACCTGCATGATAAACAAGGTACATTACTAGCATGAGGGTAGCATTATTGCAAGATGGTACTGTATTATGAGCCCACAATTCATTGTTAACAAATCTATTAATAGGATAAAAAATACAACGTGGAAAAAGGTGGAACAACAAAACCATCGGCCAACTGCCGAGTTGCTAGACCGCGTTGTCACACTACGCCGATACAAACACGTCGGTCAATGGAGTGTTATAAACTCAGTAAGGTCCGTGAAGCACATACGACTCAACACTAGCGCTCCGTATTTTAGCGTTCGACGCTTCGGTCATGCTCCTCGGCGACGCCGCTACCACGGAGCTGGTAAATGCATATGCGTGTGCGATCGGCCCGGCTCGCTTGCAGAAATTATAAGGTTAGTTTCGTGCATAATAAGGGTTACGTAGGGTAATAAGATTATCGGCCAAGGTTTTTAACGCAAAACGCAAAACCTAAGTACGGCCGCAAGCACTATCTCTGCGGGGCAAAATCGCAGTCGCAGCCGGGCACTGATATTTGCGCGTGCTTTCGACGCAGGCAAAGTTGATAGCGATAAGCCTTTGCGGGGGCTTTGCGGAACCTTGCTGCGCATGTGCTATTTTAGAAATTTCAGTTTAACAGCCATGAATTCACGCCGCCTAATTTCGTTGACGCGCTTCACGAGCAGTACATGCATCACGATGCCCGTTTCTTCGGGCCGCGAGACGGACGGTCGCTACCACGGTAGCTGCGAGGCGCACTGCACGGAATAAACTGAGTCTCGGAAGGGGGGGTTCAAGACTGCTGCGAGGCACCAGCCGAAACTTCACAAACAAATAGGACAACGCAAGTCGCTTTGCTTACCTTTCGAAGCTTTCGAACGGCAACCCGCCATTTCCGATGTTGCATGCGGCCATGCGGCCATGGAGGCTTCAGCGGTTGAGCGTCTCTGCGTCACTAGTAGTGACTCACTACCATCACAAGCGCCTCCTAGCGAGCAAGGCTGCTCTCGCTGCGAGCCTGCCAGCAACCATGGCAGTTCACGAATGGCTCGAGTTTCGGTTTCAGAACTGGCAGTGCAAATGGCAACTTCTGGCGCAGACTCTGCGCAGATTGCTCATATTTGACCAGAATGGCGCAGGCTGGCGCAGGATTCGCCTTTCGGCGCAGTTCGGCGCAATTGGCGCAGCTATCACATCACTGAATGGTATCCCCGACAACATCAGGGAGAATATCACGGTATCTCCTATACCAAGAAACATGCATCCAGAACACATCGGAAGAAGAGTAGCAAAGGCCAGGACTATACTTCAAGTCTAAAACGAGGAACGAGGGGTCGTATTTGTTGACGCGGCTTCCTACGCCAATGGGAAAGCGTTTGTGGCAGTCGTGGTCGATGGGGCTGGCCGTGTCGTCAACTCAGCGACGGTCAAGACTAAAGACGCAATCATTGCGGAACAGGTGGCCATCGCCTTAGCACTTAAGATGGATAACATTGAAGTCGTCTACAGTGATTCCATGGCAGCACTACGGGCGTTCGCCAAGGGGACGGTCTCTGAACAAACGCTGAGAATACTGCAAGGCAAGAACATAACGCATCACCTTCTGAGTTGGTTCCCAGCTCACCTTGAACAAATCAACGATTCCCCTCCCAATCTCAGTGAAGCAGCGCACGAGGCCGTGCGAGACCTCTCCAACCGCGCCTCCCCGGGGATGCGTTCTACCGGTGAAAGGGATAACCGGGAAATTCTTACAACATATAACGAGCTCACTAAGCATTTCTACCTGTCTAGAAGGATTTTCCTTCCACCTCACAAGAATCTGACTCGGTCCCAAGCACTTACATTAAGGCTTTTGCAAACGCGGATGTACCCTACTTTGAAAATGTTACACATCGTGTACCCTGACCTATACCCAAGTAATCTTTGTCCACATTGTGGGGAAATAGCTTCATTCAAACATATGCTCTGGCATGCACCAAATTCGCTCATTTATCGAATATCATCTCTGCCAGATGCGAGGCGGCAATCCGCAGCTCGTCCTTGGCAGATCAGCTCTAGGCTGTCCACCAAGCCCGCGAGGCGGCTGAGGAGCTTGGCATCTCATTCCCCACGTGGGAGCTGCCCGCAGCACAGTGGTCTGTGTTTTGGAGGACCAAATAAAAGTTTATTCAATCCAATCTTGAAAGAATAAACCTAGCCACTCTTCTCTTTACTCGCTCAACTTGATTGATTGATACATAGGGTTTAACGACCCAAAATCATTATATGATTTTGAGAGACTCCGTAGTGGAGGGCTCCGGATTTTCGACCGCCTGGGTTTCTTTACCGTGCACCTAAAGCTGAGCACATGGGCCTACAAAATTTTCGCCTCCATCGAAAATGCAGCCACCACAGCCGGGATTCGATCCCGCGGCCTGCCGGTCAGCAACTCGCTCAACTTGATTGATTAGTCCTTTCTGATAAGAGTCCCATATGATACTTGCATATTCTAATGTAGGTCTTACTATAGCTAAATAGGCTAACTTTACTGGGCCTTGATGCAAGAATCAGCGTGAATGATCAGGCAAGCTGTAAAGAAAGCAACATGAAAACCACAACTCCATGAGTATTCTCTTAAAAACAATCTAGCTCTCACTGCTCACGACATTAAGGTTATAGCAATGTTTGATGGTGTAGCTGTCGTCGTCCACAGAATGAACTCCTACTTCTTGGCGATAGGTGTGCTGTAGTTCCTTGGCTCCTTGTTTCCGGCGGTTGAGGTGAAATTTAGGGTGGGTGTTTCTCGGTAGATCTTGCATGCATCTTCGTAGGAAGTTGATGTCATTTCTTCTCATTACGGTGAAGCGTAGTGGATTTGTCTCCTGATGCCACGGCCATTTTCAGCGGTGGTGAGCCTGCGGTTTCGTGATGATAAATGTGCTTCAGTTAATTTATATATGTATGCTTCATTCGTTTGGCTGGAACACGGAACTATAATGCTTAGGAAGATTACCTTCAATATTCTAGGTGTTGATATCACCATTTTTCGAAATGTTCTGCAGCACTAGAGTGCACGGCTGATCTAAGATAGCTAAACAATTAACACGCTACCACGGAAAGCTATCGCCCGTCAGGAAGCAAAATAGAGAGTGCCAATGCAGTAGGAGAATAGTGTGGAGAGGGCATTATATACACTCACTCACGACACGTTCGATTAGTATTCCACAGGAAGAGAGAAGAGTATCTAGCCATGACTTCTGCTTTTCTCTTCTGCTCCCTCTTCACTTGTGCGCAGAGGAGAAAATAATAGAAGGAGAAGGAAGTCACCATGTCACTCTATTGGCTATTAGGAATCACGCCTCGAAAGCGCACGCACCCGCGACCAATGACAACATAGCCGTGACCGTTGGGAGCTCGTTGGGAACTCGTCTGAGCCGGCGAACCCGGCACCCGGTGTGAGATTTTTTTTTTGTCTCCAGTGGTCGCAAAGCGATGAACAGAAAACGGCCAACATGGCGGCTACTTCAAGTCGTGTGTCGCCAACTTCACTATGGTGCTCTGCAAGAGAACCATGTGGCATGCACTGTTGCGCTGGGGCCCGCGTCCGTTTATAGAGTGTGCATGGTGTATTTACAACTGCATTCGCGCTATCGTATATCTGCGGCAGCGTCGTTCTTGTTGAAAGTTTCGTGCCCGCCTTCGGGCGTTTGTTTTGGCCGCTGATGGAGTGTTCATAGAGCCGACATAAATTCCAAGTAGGCCCGTAATATTCACTGCAGGCGGCATCACCAGCAACGAGTACATAAACGCGAACATTGCTTGCTTCAGGAACAGACACCTGTGCCATAATTGACATGTCCTACCACACTGTCGCTAACTGGCTCAGCACACTTTGGCATCATTGCCATGAGGCATCTTCTGGGGCCTCTGTCCATTATTGGTTGGTTCACTTTTGCGTGCTTTCTTGAGATTCTGGCGGTCTTTTTTTCGATCCCTCTGGAGGACAATGGCACGAGGACGCACACCCTATGCGGCACACATTTTCAAGTACATCCGTACGCATGCTGAATTATACTTTAATATTGACTCGTTTATGTGGTCGTTACAACAAAAAGTGTGGAATGTTGGTCCTTAGACAGTAGTGAATAAATCGTGGAATGAAAGCTCTCAGCTGCATTTTGTCTCTTCGCCCCTTTACACCGCTCGGGCTGCTGTGCATCTGCAAGGCGTTCATTCTCTGGCAACAGGGCTTGGGCAACTCTGCCTGAAATTTCGCACTCATAGGCTAGTTGTGCTTGTCCTTTTGCCTGTGTGACTGTGCATACACCAGCTCATAGGGCGATGGGGGGGGGGGGGGGGGCATAGCTCATGGTGGGGACTCTCATCAGCGTGACATGAGAGCCACTCTTTCTGTCTGTCCTCCAGACAATTTTGGTGTCTTCCTCTGCTCCCTTTATCTCATTTTGCTCCAGAAGGATCTTTGGGAGGAGTTGACATGTTTGTCCGCCAAGATAAGCCTAATCTCTGGTTCAGCTGCATCGACTATTTTAGTCTCCAACTTTTTTTGTCTGATCATGTTCCATGATTTTGTCTTTCAGTTTTTTTATTGCTATTGCCGAGGTGGCAGTCACCACTATGCCACATCTGATTGGTCCAAGACCAACGTCTTAGAGACCAAGGGCCACGGCGTCGAAGTGCCTGACTAATTTTTCTGTACTATATGTGTGTGGCCTTGTGTGTTCCCAACATCTTCCTTCCCACTAAGTAAGATTGAAGGTGTTGCAATTCCTGAACGTCTGAACTACTGCATTGTTCACTTTCTTAAAGAGTCCTAAAAAAAACCTAAGGAGTTTCCAACCATGACTCGAGCGCCGTTGGTGCACACAGTTACACACGTCTTAACGAAGACCGTGCAAAAAAAAAAAAAATTGTTAATGGCATTGAAAATATCTTGACCTCTCTTTGTGATCACGAGTTTAAATTTGTACACTGAATCGAACCTACAAACACTGCATCGACAATTTAAAGCTGGTAGCTTAACCGGTCGCCTTCCCCACCCCGCAACGCGTTGTATACATGTGGAAAGTCGATGACATGTGCACTAAAGCGAACCAACAAAATCTGCCAGCTAACCATTAGGCCGGAGCCTCGTCGATCAGCATACGCACAGCGAACATAACACATATCGAGGGTCGTGGCTGCTGCGAAGCTCGTATGTGCAACGAACGTAAAAGATGTCGAACAAACGTTGGGCGACTGATCGAAGCTCGCTGCTGCAGCGAACGTCTTATGCACAAATAACATAAAACTGTGTTATGATAATTTAGACCTCACCTTGTTTGGATTATCCAGCTTTTGGGATTCCAAGAGCCGTTTCTTATTTTTGAAGAGCTCTATGTCTTTGTCTTGATAGCTTGGATGCTTTGTCCAGAGATGCGTGTCCACTTCGTCGACACCATGGAGCTTACAGCGAGTAGTTCACCAAACAAAACGCATTGCAGTTTGCCCCGATATTGGCAAAGCCAAACTTCACATAACTTTTTGGTAGCCACATAACTTGGACATGACTACGGGACGCAAACGAACACGTAGATTCGCGACCTAGGCCAACCGGGTGAGAGTGCACGGCACAGCCACTGATGCTAGGAGAAAATGGCGATATGATAATGTGACTGCAAGGCACCGAGACACGTGGTTACGGTCCCTAAAATATATTAAGGACCGTAATGTGGTTCGGGAAGGTGTGGGGATGAAGGAAAGGAGGTGATCGAGACGACTTTGTGCAGATTGCGGCTCGCTGCAGCAGTTACGGGAGCAGGTCCCGAAACTCCAAATGAGTCACGGCCGGACTAAATTCCAAAATATGCTAAAAAAAGTGGGCAAGGGTTTCGCGAATCATAAAAATGGCTTCGCGGACCTACATTTGAGAACCACCTTTCTATTGATTCAAAGATGTTGAATCTAGCAATCAACTTCGTTTTAATTGATGGCACTTCGATTACTTTATTATGTTCGATAAGATTGTCTACCATGCCATGTGCTTCCTATGGGAGGAATACATGGGGAAACTGAAACCTCTATACATCAACTTTAACTGACCCTAAAATTATGCTAATTTTTGAGTCGTGCTTCTCTCAATAAAGTACGGTAAGAGTACTAAAACACGATGCTCACGTTTTTGAGCAACTATTTCTTTAAATAATGTTAAACTTCCCAAACCCTTCTATATAATATGCGATTTGTTTACATTCAAATAGACGCAATTTTTAACACGACAGGACAAAATAATCGCCGCAACCTGGAATATTCCTGAACGCAAACACTTCACAATTCTTCTGACACCAAATATTTCTTGTTGTTGGCACGAATTAATATACAAATTGTCAAGTAAATAGGAGCTCGCTCACTGCCGACTGGTCCCATGGCTGGGCGCACTGTGGTAGCCGTGCGAGTCGAAAAGTAGTGTCCGAAGGTGATGCCCACATCTCGATGACCTTCTGTGCTATTGCGGCCAAGTTCCATGACACCCATGGAAGCTGTGCCAGTCGAAAGGTAGTGGGCAAAGGGAACATCCGCATCTCAATTACCTTCTTAGCAGTTGCGGCCGAGCTCTATGACGCACATGGTAGCTGTGCCAGTCCATAAGTGGTGTCCTAAGATGACACCCGCATCTGCGGCTGAGTTCCAGATAGTCGTGCCAGCCGACACGTAGTGCCGGAGGTGACACCTGCAAATCAATCACCTTCTTCGCTATCACAGCTGAGCTCCATGGCACCCATGGTAGCCGTGCCAGTCGAAAAGTAGTGTCCGAATGTGACATCCGCATCTCCACGACCTTCTTCGGTGGGCATGTCCACGGACTGCACATGCTTTCCGACAGATGTTTCCAGCAAGTACATATGGTGCTCCCATTCTCAGTCACTGTGGTGAAGCAAAAACATTTTCTTGTCTGCGAAACTGACTCGCAACTAACAAGGTCGTTATTCTACATCTGATAAGGTATGAATGATCCTTGCACACCTACTGCAGCACAATAAAAAGATCTTTACCAAAAACGTAGCAGCACACGAGAAAACTAAGTTTGTCAATAAGGATATCAAGCTACATGTGCAAGGCTCACTGTGTCATGTCCGTTGTTGATCGACAGAGGTTTCTAGCTATTCCGGCTGAGTTTGATGGTGCTCATGGTAGCCGTGCCAGTGGACAAGTAGTTTCCAAAGTGACACCCACATCTCAATGACCTTCGCTATTGCGGCTGAGTTTCATGTCACCCATTGCAGTCTTGCCAATTAAAAATTAGTGCCCGGAGGTGGCACCTGCATCTCAATGGCCTTCTTTGCTATCGCGGCTGAGTTCTATGACACCTATGGTAGCCTTGCCAGTCGAGAAGTAGGGTCCGAGGTTGACACCGCATCTTAATGACCTTCTTCGCTATTGCGGTCAAGTTCCATGACAACCATGGTAGCCGTGCTAGTCGAAAAGTAGTGTCCGAAAGTGACACCCACATATTGCTCGACCTCGGGATAATGCAAGCTAGCCAGCGGACGGTTCGATAGCTGCACTGGGACGCTCACACCCCGACCTCCGCTGTTGCCATCGTAAGCGGCTGCTTTTGGAGTTCCATTGTCTAAAACTTCGAAGCAATCTGAAGTAGGCTTTGCTCGACCTCGGGAGCTTGCAAACTGGCCGGCCGCTGGTGTGAGAGCTGTGCCAGCAACGCGCTCTCCCGACCGCCAGCCGATGACGGTGGCTTTTCGAAGTGTCACTGGTATTTCATCGGCTGCAACTTGCGGTAAAAAAGGCCTTGGTGGCCCTTAATGTCAAACTGGCGATGTAGCAAGCTCACATGGCCGTCATGGCGAGCTCTATACGAGTTAACACCGGGGAAGCAAAGTAAGAATGTGAAGCAAGTCGCACATGACCAACACGTGCAACATGACCAACACGTGCGACTCACCACTAGTAAAGTTTTGCAAACAATGTATAGACGGTGTGCCACCATGCGGCTCCTTCGCAGCGGCTTCAATGCCCTTCATAGGCGCAGGTTGCAATTCATCACACTTCCCCATTTTAGGTACTGTACCGTGGTTTGAAAAACACGTTTCATAATATAGTCAACCTATATTCATAAGATTTGCAGAGAAGGGCAGCAAGGCTGTCTTGAAAGAGTTCACAATATCAGAATAACCCAGCACCATATTTTCGACTCTCACAATCTCTGCGAGCTGCCTCCACTGGGTAGGCCTTTCTTCTTTTTTTGGAGCACTACGACAATGGGGTCTTGCTTCAGCTGTGAGCTCAGCTGTCATGCTTGAAATGCGTTTTTTGCTGGCATCTATACTAGGGGAAAGCAATTCCTTGGGCAGGAGAACTTCCAAGTTCGTGAAGTGCCTCCTTGTAATCGGAATGCCCTTGTTTAAACCAAGGGGCAGCAGTTGCTGTCACTGTTTGAACAGTTCTTGTCGCAAACTTTGTCTTTGGGTACAACAGCTATAACTTGCTATTAAACTGCCCTCTGCATCTGTCCAGTCGCGCAATGCTGAAGCAGCTTTTGTGGACTGGCAGCATTGCCTTGCTTTGGGAAGGAGTCAGAATGGAATTGTGGGATGGTGCTAGCTCATCCAATGCCGTGGCCAGCTTGTGCATGCGTCGGGGCATTAACTGGGAAAACCTCGGGACTGTTTGCACCACCCCTCGAGAAAAAGTGAAAGTGGGATGCCCAGACAGCACAATACGCTTCCAGAACATTTGTTTCTGTTGCTTTTAATTTGTAGCATTTTGTAGATTCTCTCCGCTTGGCATAAAATTTCTTGCCTAGACATTACAATACATGACCCGGGTCGCTTGTAATCGCAACTTGAAAATAGCCTTGGAGCTTGTGAATAGTAGCATTCTTCAGATTCTCTGCTCGTGGCATCATCAATTTTTGTGCTCAGACAGCACAATACATGGCCCAAGCGCTGTCTCTATTGCTTGTAATTACAATACGAAAGTAGCCTTGCAGCTTGGAAAGAGTAGCATCTTTTAGATTCTTTCCTCGCGGCATCTTCAATTTACGAGAGCTGTTTCACGTTTTTAGGTGATATTTCTGCAGCCCTCCTTTAGTATAGCAATACCTTCATAAACATTTAGTTCTGACACGGCAGTGTATGCTTTGCCGCGCCCATCGAAAAGGAACATCGTACGCTGCAGTAGTGTGGTGCAGAGGTCGGTCTTCTTCACTCTCCATTCTGCATCCCAGGTCTCCATTGCGTGTGCCATGCAGGCCGTGTTTTTCTCGCGTGGGTGTATGAAAGGCTTGCCATATTTTTTCTTCTGCATCATCCAATGCTTTGTCCCTGCTGCAGCTGAGGCAATAGTTCGACAGCACCTTGAAGTTCAAGCACAGCCCTACTCACACCAAGAAGGCTTTTGTGGCCTCTTCTTTTTTTCATCTTCCTTTGAACATGACAGATCCGGTGTTGTCTGCAGTCAGCTCTCTGGCTCATGTGAGATTTCCAGCGGCATCATGCACTTTTTTGCCAATTGCAGTGAAAGTCGTGTGGTGCACTGGTTTTGGAGCGACAAGTTCCGCATAAAACAGCACAAGCTGCTTATCTCCCATGCCAATTGTACGTGCTACGGCCACTGACTTAACGTTCACGGCAAAGCTGTCCCATGTGACGCCACAGACAGACGTCTCCTCACTACCTTGCATGACGGATGTACGTGTCTTGAAATGTGCTTGGAAAAAGCAGTAGCAGTGAACGGATCCTTCTGACATTAAAGTTCCAAAAGGGATGCCAGTCCTTTTCGTTTACCTGCTCTCCCAAGTACTGACAGTGTTTAATGCTGCTTAGATTCCTTGATCGAACGAGCACCATGCTGATTTTCAAACAGACAGTTAGCACCGTACACAGTTAGGGCATAGTGTGCTGTTGACAAGGTGCTGCGTCACGTCGATCTCACAAATAAATGTGCTCCCATGTGCGTTTTTGCATTTGCCTTCGTCGTCGAACATCTTAATTTGTTGCTCTGAAGCTCTGACGAAGTCATCACCGTTCTTGCAGAGAGCTTTTTTGTGTGTAGTTCATTGTGCAAAATGAGACCTACACATTTCACTGAGATGCCAACAGCCTTGACGATTTTGCGAAGCTTCACTTTCTTGTCTTTTGAAACCATATTGTGCACGCGGTCAACCAATTCGAGAGCTGCGGCACTTTTTGGGCACCCTTTGTGTGGGTCATCTTTAATGCTCTCTTTCCCCTCCTTAAATTTGACAGCATATTTCTTGACTATGGAGTATGAAGGTGAATCTTGCTTGTAAACTGTAAGCTTTGGTGAATTTCATACGGGGATAAACCTTCTTTTACAAAACTTCATCGCGGCTTGGTACTCAAGCTTGTCCATGCCTTATGGTGCCTCACACTACACCTGCTGTGATCGACTGTCAAAGCCAAACTGCTAATCTGCACTAGGTGGCATTTCATCAGAAACGTGTATGAACGTACTCATGATTGCTGCAAGTTCTAGCTCGCGTGATTCTTAAGGCCAAAAACTTTTCAGATCACCCTCGGACGTAGACTTGTAGCATGCAAACATTCATTGTACATGCATTGGAGAGCTTGGCACCACAGTTTTGAGCATTTATTAGAATATACTTCCAGAGTGAAGGTTGCTCACTTAATGGCATCATTGTTTCATCAGTCATGATCTCTTTTTTTTTTTCCTACCTCAAGCAAAGTGGCAAAAGAGGCCGCATCTTAGAAACTCGACCATGTGACTTGGAAAGTGGTTCATTGTCCATAAAAAGTAGGAAAAGTGGCTGTGGCGCGGGTCTTTATGAATGCTTTCAATGCATTAGTCGAGACTTTGCCAGTGTGGTTCAACTTGAGTGACCAAGCTTGCCTGGTGAGGGGGACTCAAAGAAAGGAGCGCTATAGATGACGTCAGGAATCTACCAATCCACCTTTCCAAGGTGACAGTTGTGAAGCCTGTGAAACAAGTTGTGAGGTAACCAGTTTTAAGGCATGGCCTGATTGAAGGCATGGAAATGAGGTTGTGCATTTTGGTGGAAGCCATTTGGAGCTCCCCTGGTAGCACTGCTCACATACCTACCTATCAATCATAAACAACATATGTAACAAAACATCTTAGAGAAAAAGAATGGACAGAATCATTTGATGAGATGCGGCTGCTGTATGCTGAATAATAAACACCAGCTTATGCATTATTCTGCAATCGAGAACAAATGTGACAAATGTGAAAAAGATACTCTGCAATCAAGAACGAATGTGACAAATGTCAAAAAGAACGCATCTTGTAGTTTACACGCAGTCTGTGTGTTAGTCTTGTTTATTCTTGTTCTTGTGTAACATTCTCATTTGTAGCATTCTGTTCTCGTTTGTACGTAAGGGTACGAACACACTGGCAGAAAGCGTCCAGCCGCGGCATGACGTGCGTCTTCGCTGCCGTGTTTTGAAAAGCGGCACCCTGGTCACATCTGCGGGAGTCACGTGACAACAGTCTCGAGCGGTCTCGGAATGGCTCGCGAGATTACGCATGCTTTTTTTGTCGTCTGTTCTGAGCTCTTTGACTTTCTGGTGCAATCGTGCGGACAATGGCAGACGACGAGGATTTCTTCACAACGCTCAATTCTACCATGATATCTTGTCTGCTGTTGCTCCGGCATCGCGGCTCTCGAAATGCGCCGCAAAGATTTTGGGTCCATCCACTTTAGACGTACCGAGATACCGAAGGACAAGCACACTCACTGCTTCTCCGTTGGCATGCAAGGGATGAAATCTAGATGCGCGGTATCTCGCGACAGCTGGCGGGCCCTCGGCGTTATTGTAGGCCTCACCGCATGACCCTACAGTATAAACCGATCTGTAGAACGACTTCATTGCAAAAAGTAGAATAGATAAATCTCAATGTACAACGCTTAATTTAGGTACTATCACCTTTACAACGCTTAATTTACGTACAAGCATCTTTCATGGCCTGCGGTGTTTGAAACGACATTCGCACGGACAACGTGCGCTGCTGTGTGACGAGAAAGAAAAAAAAAACGGTCGTTTATGAGTTATCAATAGTGACACCTCGGGAATGTGCACGTCGAGCCAGAGGGTCGGTCGTATATTCAGGAGTTTTTCAGCAAAATCAATAGTTGGCAGGCATGAAACAGGTATCGGTGTGCGCTGCTATATGAGACGGCACGCCATTGATCACTCACTTTTTCGCATAGGGAGGTGTCTGCCTCAGCGTGCTGTCAATTATTGCAGTTAGAGGCCACTTAATTTTCCAGCATTGCCTGGCGCACCGCTCCTGGTTGTCGCCTCTACGCCCGACACAAGCTTCATCCATCCGTCCCGTATGTTCTTGAACTTCAACATGGCCTGTGTTCCTGCACGATTGAGTGTATAACATACAATTCATTCGTGCCCAACATGCAATGAGCAATACAATTGTAACTTATTGGTCAATTCGAACATAGATCCTATAATATCTCAACTGTTCATTTTCTCTTCCTTGTATTTGTAGTCTGGCATCATCTTATCGTAGAGGAATGGGTAAAGTCTAACTTCCTCAAAAAAAGCATTCGAAGTCCATGGTGTCGTTTTCAGATGGTCAACGCTCGGAACTCGTGCTACGAAAAATGACGATGGGGGAAAAATGACTGCGAAAAAAAGAAAGAAAACAATCCCTGTGTTGTGCTATGGCAACTACCACACACGGCACTGATTCGCGCTTTGCTTAGGGGACAGCGGCAGAAATAGCGCAAGGATCAGTGTGGTCGGTGGGAAGAAATCCTTCTCACTCAGCGACAAAACAAGCCAAAAGCGGCGTCTCGCGAGCGGTAGAGTGTTGTGCCGCCAGTGTGTTCATACCCTAATAGGCAAAAAGACGCACTGTGCAGAACCAGTGTGCTTTGAATCATTGAACTCTTGGTAAGGGCACTGTCTGCATTGCGATTTCTTTTTGTTTGTGCGATATGCTTCTAAGAGCTTCCATGATGGTGTGTTGCTGCAGTGCCATGTTGCGCACAATGCGCAGTGGTACAGCAAAGCTTTCTACACAAGGCATCACATTCCTTGGAATTTGGCCGCCGCGAGAGTGACATTCATTTCAAATCTCCATTGGTGTCCCTTTTCGTGAACACATCGGTGTTTAGCTTGGCACACCACTTCAGACAAAGAAAAAACTACAAACGTTGAAAACTATCTTCAAACAAGTCCATCAGCAAGTGTTAGTTTGCCCTATGCAAAAACAGGGGTACAGGCTTGGCATCTACCTTGCAGGTGTCGTGAAATCACGGCTCACCTCTCCCTGTCACTGCACAGTGAAACTCAAATGCGAACGGTTTCGTTCTTTTTCGTGCGTGTAGATGCAAGTGCGGGACACCATGCAACATGTGCAAGTTATATTACTACGCAACAGTTCAAAGTGCCTTTACTCTGGCACCAGCTTTTCGGGAAAGGCATGAAGATAACTGCATTCACCACGAGTGAATTCAACAGGGGCGAACATAGATGTGGCTGCATCCTTTGTGTAACCTGTGCTGTGTTGCCCAGCGGACAGAAGAGTGGCAAACACAGTTATAAAGTGTCATACACTCAGTGAAGCGATCTCCAATGACTGCACAGTGTTTCAACTATAGAATGGATTATGCTGTCAATTACAAGGTCATCCTCACCTTTCTTGTTCTCTGCAGCTCTTGTTTTGAGAACACAAGGCCATACAAATGAAATATAGGGAGATCTTCAAGTAAACAGTTCGAGTCCCCACAGTACTTGAATGCGAAGAGCCTGTTCTTGAAGAAGGAACTTTGCCCTCTCGGAAATCGGCACTACGCTTTGCAAGAAGAGAGAGCATGCCCTACTGAGCAGTGAAACTTTTTATCAGCTCAAGTTAATTTCCTCCTTCTCGACTAGCTTCTACACTAGCTAAGAAGGGAAGATGTTTGAGGTTTGGAATGGTTCCCCTCGATGACTCGAGTGCATGGTGGCAGCGCGAAGGAAGAGCCGTAGTCCGGTGATGGTGGTGGAAAACATTTATTAAGAAAAGCGCAGAGAGTTGCACTACAAATGCACTTGGGTGGTCTCCTTATTCCAGAAGTCCACTGGAGGTCATCGCTGCTTGGGCGCGGGCCAGCAGGGAGCACTGAGCGTCCGGGTGGAGCAGCCGAGCAGCAACTCCTCCCAAGCCTCTCTTGTGGCTAGGGGGAAGGGGGATGAAAAAGGAAGAGGTGTAGCTGGGCATATTTCAATTATGTGGTACGCGTCGGCTAGCGCCCCACAGTGTGCACAGTAGCCGTGTATACCCGGCATGAAATGCTGGGTGGCTACAGTACACAAGAAGGTGTTCGTCTGCGAGCGTCTCAGAAGTCGCTCGTCTGTTTTAGAGGGACCCCGTGCAGGTTCTGGGTAAAGACGGCGCGAGTTTCGATAGTAATCAAGGATTTCGCGGTACTGCGTAAGAGCTGAGGTGCCTGGGGGAGACGTGGGGTCGAAAGAAGTAATGGCCCGGGAGAGAGAAACGCAGGCAGAAGCACGAGCCGCTTCGTAACTGGGGAGACCCGCGTGGCCAGGAGACCATACTATGCGAATGGAGTGAGGTTCAAAGCGCCATGAGGCAGCCTGGAGAAGGTCGGCGGCCAGAGGAGCTATGGTACCTTGCAGGTATCGGGAACAGGCGATGCGCAAGTCCGTGATGATCACTCCTGCTGAGCAGTGAGAGGCTGCCAAAGTGATGGCTACCTCTTCAGCCCGGGTTGCATCCGGTGAGTGGAAAGATGCCGTCAACGTGGTGACCCTCGGATATCACTGTCGCCGTAAAGTGTCCCGAGGAGGTTGGGCCTGAGACATCTACGTAGAGGACACCAGGAGGGTTGGAGTATCGAGTATGGAGAAGTTGTGTTCGGGCTAAGCGTCTGCCTGTATTTTGACTGAGATTCATGTTGCAAGGGAGAGGCTCGACCCAAAGTTTTTGCCGCCACAGCTCTGGAGCGGAGGAATCTGGTGGTAGAGTAGAGATCGAGCTCAGTGACAGCCTGTCCAGAAGGCGGGGTTCATGAACCATCTGGGACAGGCGGTTAATTTGATTGGTGCGATGAGCCTCCCGCAACTCGGCATACGAGTTGTGCACACCCAAGGCCGCAAAGCGGCGATTAGAAGTAGCAATGGGGAGGTCTAGTGCTCGCTTATAAACCGATCGGAGCAGTGTGTCCAACTGGTTTTCGTGGTGCCGATGCAAGCGAAGGTATGGGGTAGCATAGAAGACTCTGCTGGTTACAAACGTGTGAGCCAAGAGAAGGTAGTGCCGACAGCGAAGGCCGCCACATTTGGAGACCCGCCGAATCATACGGCTAACCTGCTCACTAGTGTGCCGAAGACGCGCATTGGTGGAGCCAGGGTTCATAATAGAAAAGATGTAGAGGCCCAATATGCGGAGTTCTGCGACAACTGGTATGGGGGCCAGATGGCAGAGATATCTGAGGTGGCGGTAGAGATGATACCGAGAGAAGAGATTATTTGGTTGGCGAACACTCCAGGCCGCATAATGAGGCGTAGGCGTCCACAATAAGTGCCGCGTGCTGTATGCGATCTTCAATTTCTGCAGGGGAGCCTGAATTGGTCCAGATAGTGATGTCATCCGCGTATAGAGCGCACTGTATGCCTTCGACCTGAGCGGGGAGCACAGGAAGTTTGAGCATGGCCAAATTGAAAAGGATGGGCGATAGAACCGCTCCCTGTGGTGTACCGTGGGTGCCTAATGTATACGGACCATGTTCGGCAGAGTCGATGCGGATGAAAGCGGTGCAATGTGAAAGGAATGACCTAATGTACCGGAAAGCTTTCCGGCCACAGTTCGTGCTGTTATGATTGATAAGGATGATGTTATGCTTTACATTGTCGAAGGCACCCCGGAGATCGAGGGTTAGGATGGCTTTGTCATTGTGGCGCATCGTAGTAGGTACAATGTGGTGCTGGAGTTGAAGGACGTCCTGCGCAGACATATGGGGCCGAAACCCGAACATCGAGTCGCCAGACGCCCTTCCTTTCCAGATGCGCCTTTCGGACGTCGAAGTGGCTCAAAAAGAGAAGCCCGCAGAGGCTCGACAACGTTGCGCTATTAGGAGGCCGGCTTCTATATTGAGGCTGCGCCACTGGGACCATGGCCACCCTAGAGCGCCTATTGATCGGCACTTTCCTGCGAATACGAAAGAGAATGAAACAAAAACCCGGAGCAGTAACAGTAAATATTTTGACTGCTGTTGTGAGTGACCTAAAAACAAAAATCGAAACAGCGAAGAGCAACTATTTCACTAAAACGTTGCCAAACTTTCTAAAAAATTCCCCCAGCAAGTTTTGGAGCTACCTAAAGCCTACAAAAAACAACAAAAGCAACACACCCCCGGAAAAAGATAACCCGATCACTGCAGACAAAATGAACAGCTATTTCAAGTCTGTATTCACTGTCGATGACGGAAACATTCCAGACATCGACTCTAGTGCGAAAGGTACCCTGGAATCAATTATTATCAATGAGGCCGGTGTCATAAATCTCTTGGTAAACTTGGACGCAAAAAAAAGGAGCAGGGCCCGACAACATTCCTAACATCTTTCTTGTAAGATATGCAGAGTTGCTAGCTAAATATCTGTGCGTCATGTTTAACAAATCACTATCAATGTGCTCTTTACCTGTGGAGTGGAAAAAGGCCAAAGTTGTTCCTGTGCATAAAGGAGGAAGCAGAAATGATATATCTAACTTTAGACCTATATCCCTGACATGTACAATCTGTAAAATCTTGGAGCACATAATTCTTAAACAAATAACTGTTTTCCTAGAAGAAAAACGTATAATATCTCCCTATCAGCATGGCTTTCGCCGAGGTCTTTCAACCATAACCCAATTAGTGGAATTAACACATGAGGTATCCCAGAGTATTGACAACCAAAAACAAACTGATCTAATCTTCCTCGAGTTTGCCAAAGCATTCGACAAGGTATCACACAAGAAACTACTTCAAAAACTTGAGGCCACCTTAGGAAATTCTACTGTTCTTAACTGGATCAAAAATTATCTTGCTGATCGTACACATATGTGGAATTTAACGATGAAACCTCTGCTACCACCTCCGTCACATCTGGAGTTCCGCAGGGCTGTGTGCTGGCGCCAATTTTGTTTCTTCTCTTTATTAATGATTCGCCTACAAATATTAAGGAAAAAATCAAATTATTCGCGGATGACTGCGTGCTATATCGAGAAATAAACTCAACGGAGGACCATGTAGCTTTAAATAGTGCTTTACAAGATGTTTCCTGCTGGTGCCGTAAATGGCAGATGTCACTTAATGCAAACAAGTGTACAATTTTATCAGTAAGTTGAAAAAAAAAACTAGGTCAAATTTTCTTTACACTATCAATGACATTCCCATAACTAGAGTAAATCAGCATAAATATCTTGGAATTATTATAACTGAAGATCTAAGATGGGACGCACACATAAGTTACGTTACTTCAGCTGCACTACGCCGCTTGTTTGCACTCAGATACCGACTTCACCAGGCCCCGCCTTCTCTAAAACTGCTTGCATACACTTCCCTTGTGCGATCATTACTTGAATACGGTAATATTATTTGGTCACCATTCTCAAAACAGCAAATCACGAAACTGGAAGGAATACAAAGGAAAGCTTTGAGGTTCATTTACAACAAGTATAGACATACAGATTCTCTGATTAAACTAATTAAAAAAGCTGGATTACTTACTCTAATGAATAGAACAAGGTTAGCACGTGCAAAATTCATACATGAATTAATCCATGGTCATTTAAACATTGATGTATCCGCCTACCTTACGTTTGATCAAACTAGAACAACACGCCAAAAACACCCAATGATACTTAACGAATACTCCTTCAACACAAACTGCTTTAAGTACTCATTCTTTCCGATAGCTACTAATGAATGGAATAAACTGAATCCGAGTATCTCCAGCACTACCGAATTAGCAAAATTTCTAACCCTTGTCGAAAATGAACTTTGTATTATGCAAACGGAATCACCTGGTTGATTTTAATATGAGTGTTCGTGTGAACATTGTACGAGCAAAGTATCATGTCATCATATTTTTTCTTTAAGCAATTTTTAGTACTGAATCCAGGCGAAGAGAAATCGCTCTGTTGATTCTTGATCATGTTTCTGTTTTTTCAGTGTGTATAAATTTGCCCTTCCTTGAAATACTTCGCCATATTGTAGGGTAGTTTCTTATTGCTGTAATTTCTTGTTGTGTTTCTTGATGCATATGCCAATATGTCAACCAATGTGTCAACCAAGTCGCTGCATTTATTTTCTTATGACAACTTTTCTTTACACTAATGTTTTATGCCTTCTTTGATCTGAAGTTGTTAAATGATCCGATTCTGTTAGTTTCATTCTGTACTTTATCGCGATGTATGTCTTTATTGTGTACTTATTCCAATTTTTATGTTCACGCCCTTCCTGCTAAAATCCCTGATGGGATTGGCAGTATGTCGAAATAAATAAATAAATAAATAAATAAATAAATAAATAAATATGCGGACAGGCGGTCGCGGACTATAGTCTCCATAAGTTCGGCTGTGCAAGAGGTAAGCGAGATGTTTCGCAACGCCTGAATGCTGACGGGCTTGCCTGGTTTGGGAATGAATGTGACCACCGAAGTGGTCCGTTCCGGGGGTAAGGGTTCCCCGTCCCATACTGTGTTCATCAAATGTAAGAGCGAGAGTTGTGTGGAATCGGGAAGGTTGGCTAATAGAGTGACTCTAATGCCATCCCTACCTGGTGCAGTACCTCTCTTCATTTTAGCTAACGCCGCCCGAAGATCAAAGAGCGTGAAGGGGGCATCAAATTGTGAGTTGGCGAGCCAGAAGTAGACGTACTCGGAGCCCATATGGTCAATCGTACGACAGAAATAGCGGTCGCAGAGGTCGTTTGCGAGTTGGCTCGTCGAGCCCTGGTAGGCATAGTAAGCGCGGCGAAGCTGGCGTCGTATTTCCCCACGGGTGGTAAAGGGATCCAAGAGGCTCGGAAATAGTCGCCATGTATTTTTGAGCTCATCTGACCTGCAGCCTTCACACAGGCATTGACCCAATTTGCAACCGCAAGCTGGAAAGAGTAGGCAGTAGCCTCCAAGGTAAGCATTTCAATGCGGGAGCAAAGCTTACGATTTAGCTTAGATCGTCGCCACCGGCGAGTAAGGCTGTAGCGTGTATCCCAAAGGTGGAGGAGGTGGGGATCTACTGCAGGGGCTGATGTGGAAGTCGGATTGTGTTTGGTGTATGATTGCTGTGTATGGACGGCATATGATGCCCACGCCTGGTAGTCCTCTGGGGAGGAGAGCAAGGGGAAAGGCTTAGTGCGAAAAGCTGACCAGACCGTGATACGGGCTTGGCCCCAGATTTTGCGCATTTTCCGCCTCGGGAAGGCGATGTTCAGCAGAAGATGATCACTGCGAAGAGTGTCAAGAGGTTTTCCCATGTAGCCTACCGAATGTTATGCCTGGGTTAGAGGTCTGGACATGTATCGCGTGTCACCAGATTTTCCATACGCGTAGGATGCGCTGGGTCAGTGAGCAGTGTGAAACCAAGAGTGGATATAAGTTCTTTAGGTTTCCGACCGCGAGGCTTTTCAAAGTGGTATCCCCAGTGTGGGCTAGGAGCATTGAAGTCTCCGACCACCACCAAGGGTTGCCGAGCCCCCGCTTGTAGAACCCTGTAGAAGAGTTGCGCGAAAGTGACCCACTATATATGTGGGGGACAGTACACATAAAGAATATGAATTCATGGAGTACCTCGTTTCTGGGGAAGAACGGAGATCATGCAGTAATCGTAGGGGAGGTCTAGGTCTAGATCGACCTGAACAGCCGTATATGTTTCGTGAACAAGTAGACTAGTGGTAGTGCCGCCTGCATAGGAGCAGTAGCTGGAGAGGGTAGGGTTTGAACCGCATTCTTGAAGGGCGATGACGGCAGGAAGAGAGCCCCGAGTTTGAAGGAAGAGCAGAAGATGTGCACGCTTTCGCCTGTTCCCGAATACCTTGCAATTTCATTGAATGATTTCGAATTGAGATGATAGTGAAGATGTAAATGACGGAGTCGCCTTGATGAAAATCTAAAGTTTTATGGCCCATCCTCCATGTCCTGCCCCTGACTTTGCAGAGTTGAAAGGGGGACGGAAGCTGGATTGAAAGCCGCTGAAGAGGAACCGGCGACTTTGCGTTGACGCGGCACAGAATTGCTCTGTAGAGGCCGAGCTTGAGCTAGTTTTGGTGCGAGACTGGGTGACAGCCCAGGCCTGAACCGCCTGAACCACCTCAGCTACAATGTGGTGAACATTAATGGTAGACATGTGGCAGAGAATGGCATTTTTGAGGCGACTAATGCGGTCCTCCAATGGTAAGGTTCGGTCTGTAGGAGAAATGTTCCGAGGTGCCCCTGAGCTGGAGGGGCAGCCGACGCGGTCGTCGGAGAATTGGTATCACTAGGCGGGGTGGGCGTAGCAGGATAGTCAAGTTTAGGGGTGAGAGCTGCGATTTGCCGCTGAAGAAGTGCGTTCTCTTTTCGTAGAGTGGAGAGTTCTACGGAAGAAGGGAGAGGGGAGGGAAGGAGAGGCTGAGGAGCATTCATCCCTGCCTGGCTGCTTTACCTGAGGTGATCCCGTGACAAGTGGCGGGTAGTGAATTGTGGTGGCCGGCGGTGGGGTCGGCGGGTCAGTGAGAGGCGAGTCATGCTTGGCTTGCGTATTTGCTGGTGGGCCTGTTGATGGGGGTGCAGTCTGCTTTGGGGTCGATGGTAGCTTAGGTTTCCGATACTTTACTGGGCATACCCGAGCACTGGTTTCATGTGGCCCGGAGCAGAGGAGGCATGTCGGGTTGCATTCATGTTGAGCTAGGCCTTCTGGAGCCACTTGGACTTGAGTGCCACAGCGGGTACAGCGACCAGGAGTAGGTCGCGGACAAGCCGAGGGTCGATGACCAATGGTGCCACGGAGAGAGCAGGCTGGAATGGTTTTCTTATACCGACGCACGTAGGCCACGACACTGTGGTAGAAGATGAAGCGGGGGAGCTTCGTGCCCTCGAAGGTCACCACCGCTGCACTGGAACCATAAAGTTTGCGGACAGCCAGGATAGTGCCTCGCGGCCATTCGAGTTCAGATTTGATGCTCTGCGGGGTTTCAGACGGGTTGATGGTGGTCACACCCCTGGCAGATTTCCCCTGACGCCTTGGCATGGCCCCGAAAAGTAAGCTGCTGGTCTCCCACCAGCAACTGAATATCCCCAAGCAGGCGCTGCGCCATAGATAGCGAGGTGACACTGCACACGAGAATGTTTTGGTCCCACACTGGCCACACGTGGAGTGTACTGGACGAGTGTTCTCCCAAGTATGCACGAATCGCATCACCGACACGATCGGACGAGAGGATGGATTTGAGCTCAAAAGGAGCGCCCGGCTTCAGCACGACGATGTAATCGTCACGAGAGAGACGAGGGGTATGGCGTGGTCACCACTTGACTTGACGCATCAGCGAGGCAGGAGCTGTGGTGCATGCACCATCCGTAGAGGGGCGCGAGGACGAGCTGGAGGTAGCCGCCTTTTGTTGGGCCACAGCGCGTGAGCTATTTCCCTTGGGTGCAGACGCGGCCTGGGATAGCTTCCGTTCCCAGAGTTTCACCATGTCAGCTAAATACTTGTTCTCCGGCGGCATGGCTTGGTCAGAGAAGGTGGTCTCCATCGTGACAATTTGAAGTGTGGTCGAATCATAGCCTGTAACCGTGGTAGTGGCCGCCATCGCGCCGGGAGAACTCAGGCGTTGCGGAGCTAGGCCTAACAAGACGCGGCCTAGCTCGGCGTCGCGTCGGCGTAGAGTTAAAACATGAAGAACTTGTCGAAAATGTGGCCCACCTGGACACGGGTGGTATCCACTCGGAGCAGAGAACTTGGCGGTGACAATGAGGCCAAGATTTTTCGCCACTGGCGTGAAGAACTGCAATAATCTTTGATCACTGACTGAGCCAGTGCGGGAGCATTTGTCACCATCGAGCGCTCCCCGCGTTTTCGTAGTCCGATGAAGAGACGCTTTATTGCAGTCTCAGGCGTCTGCCCGAGTCCAAGCCCGAACCTCCGCTGTTTCTTTCGCTTTCAAACATCCTATTTTCAACCCTCGGTTGAACAAAGGGTCTCGACAGAAGCCAATCACACGTTTGGACTCGCATCATCACAGCCAATCGCAGAAACACTTTCATAACAGGCACTACATTGGTAAATATTACGTTATGGTGTACAATACGAGAGGGGATAGGCTTTCGCGTTTCACACTTTCTCCCATGCCAGGCCGTGTATCGGCCCACCTCTGTCAATAGCCGTTCTCACGCTCGGGCTCCATCAACTTTCTCCTTGCGTCGCTTCGTAGAAGCTTCCGTAAGCGCGGAGATTACACCGTCTGGCCCTGTGCGCTGACCAGGTGTGCATGCGGCAGCGAGGCGCCCCGCCATCCTCTCGTCAGGGATGTCGATATAAGTTTGCTGCCTGATTTCTGTGTTCTGCTTACTTTCACAGCAGTGAGAGCTTAAGCTTCGCTGTGTAGTTATTTTGTTAAGGTGGCATTCTTGCCGTGGACTGTGAACAGCAGCGATGCGAACGAAGCAAACCAACAAAGTTGCAAATGATGCTGGCGAAATTTGCTGAATGAATGGCCAGACCAGTTGTGCAAAGCAGCAGCGCAACTCTCGCGGTCTTATGCAATTCTAGCTAACCGATAGCAACCATCAGCACTTTTGCAGCCTTTATGACTCGTCATTTGCATCAGTCTGCTTTAGTTGTTAAAAAAGACTAATTGGCATCAAGACTAGCTTTACCCGAATTTGCCAAAATGAACGACAGCTGCATAAAAAGTACACATAAGATGCGCATCTCTGGATATTTTGAAAATCAAAACAATAGTATGCACTATAAAATGCAGTATTAAGCGAATAACATAGATCATTGTGCAATCTTCTGTGTAGAAACTGAGGTCCATGAAGCTAGTGAACCCTCTGAATTGTTTTTTCGTTTATATCTTTTGGAAGTTTCACATGATAGAAGTCCACAATGGCAACTAAGCTTGTCCATGCCCTGTTTCTTCTACTGCAGAGATGAAAGAATGTCGGTGTTCAGGTGAAGTGCACTTTGTAAGCTCTGAACAAGCTAACCCAGGCGGGATTTACTACGCAGAGGCATTATCTCCTGCCTTCTCATATGCTCATATAATTTGGGACTTTGCATACTGTTATGCCTGCGAGTCCACACCGAACGTCCATGCTTCTGAAAAAGGCAATCTGTGTCAAGGCCAGCACGCGAGCCCGCCTGATGTGAACAACTCAACGGCGGTGTCACGCCGCGGCGCCGATCTGTCCCGCAACGCACATCGAGCTGCTTCAGCCCCCAAGACCGTCGAAGCAATCGGCGCCTTCCTGTCTTGCGAGTCGGACGCAATGCGTGGCGACGTCACTTGTCCTTGGGTGTAGCCACGTGCAGCGGCTCCGGATTTGATGAGGATGACGTGGTCCAGCGGCGGCTCCATTGGAGGATTCCGACCTCATGGCCAGCGGCGCTTCTAATTGGACATTTGGTTACTTAAGGAATCCTCCCGGTGCATATAAAACAAGCCCTGCGGCGCGTCGCGAGCAGTAGACCTTTGTGTCAGAGAAGAGAGCTCGGCTCTTCGAGTCTCTAAGCTGTCAGCCCCAGGTCCGAATTTGTAAGGCCTCTGTATATATGCTGTACATAAACCTTGTTTAACTCACCGTCGTCTCATCCGCTCGGCTATCAGCTCTGCGCAGAAGCAGTCGCGAGCTGAGAAACCTACGCTACCAAACGGCTGGTGACCTTCCCGGCGGAGTTCCAAGCAGTGGCGCCTTCGGGATCATGTTGGCATCGCCATCTTTCGTAACAATATGCAGAACTATGCATTCTAATATCCACAACTTTTCATACCAGCTGCCACGGCAAGGCATTGATTTGGTGGTAGCCTACAGATATTTCTTATCAGGAAAGAGTATGTAAGTGAGTTGTTCATCACAATACACTGAAACACTCCTCTCAGCATTCGCCAGCGTTCTTTTAGTCTTCAGCCATTGAAGAGGGTTCTTGGCACATTGTGTCATGAATGAAATCAGTTTTTTTTTTTTCGGACTTGTTCTGTGTCAACTTTTTGGTGTATTTACACCGCAAACAGTTCCTACATGAAATGGGAACACACTGCTCTGCACAGATTGACTCGATTTCAAATCTTGGGCACGCTATTATGCTATAAACCCTTTTTAACGCAGTTACACCCACCATTAAACACTGTTGTCAATTTTTTTGGCCACAAACTTTCTCTCCCTTCATGCTGTGGTGAAACACAAAGAAATGGTGCACAACTGCGTTGGCATGCACATGATCTGTGCAGGGGGTCAGTACACCGAATGCTTGATGCTATATGTACATTGTTAATCCAGTGCTGCTGTGCCATCCAAAGCATAGCATAGCAAGATCGCCTTTAAGCAAAATTTCATGGCACAGTGCTGGAAGTAGTAAAACGTCACTAAATGGATTGCAGTATTGTCTAGGTTGTTTGCAAGAGGAAAGTTAAGGGGATGCTTCCTAAAGAGCTCCTTCACATTCGTCAGCATCGGCCATGTGTATCGCAATCTCTCGCTTGTAACGTCACCCATAAGACTGTCTACAGCGGCGCTATCATCACCCACTGTCACTCTCCTCTTTATCCATAAAAATATTGTTTGCATTCTGTGAGGGTAGCATCAGTCACTATAGTGGGATGCAACTTGAATAGTCAGGGAGGCCTGAGCACTGAAGCGCAGCAGCTGGTCACCTTAGCGACTAAAGAAATAGTCCCGCTCTTGCTTTTGGCAACGATCTTTGCAGGCAGGGTCCGTGGCCGTCCGGCTCATGCAGTCAGTCTGGAGTACGCGCCCATTGGTGTGGGCTTTTGTGCATTTGCCTTTGAGCAAGAAAAGCTGCTGACTTGTGATGAAAGAATGTCGGTGTTCATGTGAAGTGCACTTTGTAAGCTCTGAACAAGCTAATACAGGCGGGATTTACGATGCAGAGGCGTCATCTCCTGCCTTCTCATATGCTCATATAATTTGGGACTTTGCATATTGTTATGCCTGCGAGTCCACACCGAACGTCCATGCTTCTGAAAAAGGCAATCTGTGTCAAGGCCAGCACGCGAGCCCGCCTGACGCGAACAACTCAACGGCGTCATCACGCCGCGGCGCCGATCTGTCCCGCAACGCACATCGAGCTCCTTCAGCCCCCGAGTCCGTCGAAGCAATCAGCGCCTTCCTGTCTGGCGAGTCTGACGCAATGTCCTTGGGTGCAGCCACGTGCAGCGGCTCCGGATTTGATGAGAATGACGTGGCCCAGCGGCGACCCCAATGGAGGATTCTGACCTCATGCCCAGCGGCGCTTCTGGTTGGACATTTCATTACTCAAAGAATCCTCCCGGTGCATATAAAAAAACCCTGCGGCGTGTCGCGAGCAGTAGACCTATGTGTCAGAGAAAAGAGCTCGGCTCTTCGAGTCTCTAAGCTGTCAGCCCCAGGTCCGAATTTGTAACGCCTCTGTATATATGCTGTACATAAACCTTGTTTAACTCACCGTCGTCTCATCCGCTCGGCTATCAGCTCTGCGCAGAAGCAGTCGCGAGCTGAGAAACCTACGCTACCAAACGGCTGGTGACCTTCCCGGCGGAGTTCCAAGCAGTGGCGCCTTCGGGATCATGTTGGCATGGCCGGCCGTCTTTCGTAACAATATGCAGAACTATGCATTCTAATATCCACAACTTTTCATACCAGCTGCCACGGCAAGGCATTGATTTGGTGGTAGCCTACAGATATTTCTTATCAGGAAAGAGTATGTAAGTGAGTTGTTCATCACAATACACTGAAACACTCCTCTCAGCATTCGCCAGCGTTCTTTTAGTCTACAGCTATTGAAGAGGGTTCTTGGCACATTGTGTCATGAATGAAATCAGTTTTTTTTTTTTCGGACTTGTTCTGTGTCAACTTTTTGGTGTATTTACACCGCAAACAGTTCCTACATGAAATGGGAACACACTGCTCTGCACAGATTGACTCGATTTCAAATCTTGGGCACGCTATTATGCTATCAACCCTTTTTAACGAAGTTACACCCACCATTAAACACTGTTGTGAACTTTTTTGCCAAACTTTCTTTCCCTTCATGCTTTGGGGAAACACAATGAATGGAATGCAAAACTTTACTACAAATAGCTTTTCCCGGTGAAGGTGGAGCCCTCAGTCCAGGGCCCCTGTGGCCTTTGCCATCTTGCAAGCTCTGTCGATCAGTTTGAGCTGTTCTTCAGGCTTAGAGCAGGACAGCGCAGACTCCCACTGTTCCGGTGTTGGTGTACAGTTTCTTGGCACTACCTGTGTGTGTTGGCAGGCCCATGTCACGTGGTAAAGTGTGGGATGTTCTCTGCATAGCGGGCATTTGTTGGTGTATATTCCCGGATAGATTTTACTTAGAAGACTGAGATTGGGGTACGTATTAGTCTGCAGCTGTCTCCAGACAACCGACTGCTCTCTGTTGAGGTCTTTGTGGGGAGGGGGGTATATCCTCCTCAGGGCTCTCTGGTGTTGTAAAATTGCTCCATAGCGTCTAGTAACTGTGGCTGGTTCCTCGTCGTTGTGCACCCCCCCGGTCGGCGTATTCTCGGGCAATGGCGTCGGCACGCTGGTTTCCTGTCATAGTTTTATGGCCTGGTGTCCATGTGATGGAGCAGCTCGAGAAGTTGATTTTTCTTTGCTTGAGTATGCGGATGGCAGCACTGGATATGCGTCCACTGCTGTACCGTCGACACGCTTCTTGCGAGTCAGTAACTATTTCTGTAGTAGACTCTTCGCACTGGTGTGTGATGGCGAGCGCGATCGCTACTTCCTCAGCCTCGAGGATGTTGTTGCTTTTGATCGAAGCGCTGTTGACTTCCCTAAGTTGATCAACAACGCTTACAACTGTCCCGGAGTGCTCTCTGTATGTGGTCGCGTCAACGTACAATACGTCGGTTCTCGCCTTGAAATTTTTTTCTTGTGCTTCTGATCTGGCTTTTCTTCGAGCCTTATGGATTTCTGGACGCATGTTTCGAGGTATTGGGGTGACTTCAATGATCTGGCGAATGTCCTTTGGTATGCTCGCCGTGTTATTGATTTCTCCGCAAGCATCCTTCATGCCCAATGTCTGCAACGTATGCCTGCCCGTTGCAGTCAACATTAATTTCATTTTCTGCGCAACAAGATGCACCTCGATGTGTTCTTGCACTGTGTTGTTTATCCCGAGTTTAAGGAATTTCTCTGTCGAGGTGCTGACAGGTAGACCAAAGGCGCACTTGTAGGCTTTTCTGAGGATTGCCTCTAATTGTTTTTTCCTGTGGGAGTGGTGTTTGGTAGGGGACACTGTATACAATCCTACTGACCACGAGGGCCTGTACAAGCCTACAAGTGTCCTCCTCCTTCATACCCCGTCTTTTGTTAAAGATTCTGGTGATCATGCTCGTGATTTGCGCTGTAGTGTTTGACAGCTGTCTGATGGTGTGGTCTGTACGACAGTTGCTTTCTATCCACATGCCGATAATCTTATTACGGGACAAATCTGAAATCTTCTTCCCCCCTATATATACATCTATGGAGTTTTGCTGATCGTATTCTCGTCCGTAGAATCTCAGGACTTCTGATATCTCCGGAGAGCAGACAAGGCCGCATTGACGCACATTGTCGTGAACTGTATCAGCTGCGGGTTGCACAAGATCTTGTTTTTGTCCTAGAGATCCTCTTGTCACCCAGATTGTAACATCTTCTGCGTAGAGGACATGTCTGAGTCCTTCAATATTTTTGAGGTTCCGAATTAATGCGATCATAACAATGTTGAAAGCATCGGCTATATCACAGAACCTTGGGGTGTTCCTTTGTGTGCGTATTAAACGTATCAGTGCGGATGCCTCCTATATCATTTGTGGTGGTTCTGTTACTGAGAGAAGCTTTGATGTAGTTGTGTATTCGCTTTTCACAGCCTAATTTGCTAAGCCCCTCTAGCACAGCCTTATGACTGACATTGTCGAAAGCAGCCTTAAGATCCAGTGCAAGTAGTACGTTTTCGCCATATTTTGGGACAACCGTAAGCACCTCCTCCTTGATTTGTAGGAGGACGTTCTGTGTTGAGAGGCATTTGCGGAAGCCAAACATGGTGTGCGGCATGAGTTCGTCGTCTTCCAGGTAGGTCTCCAGCCTCTGAAGCACGATTCTTTCGTATACGTTTCCCAAACACGAAGTCAACAAAATGGGTCTTAAATGGGTCTTTCCAAGCTTGGAGCCTTTCCAGACTTTGGAATCATTATTATTTCCACATGTTTCCAGTCGTTTGGAACGGTACCCTTCTCCCAATGTTTGTTGATGAATTCTGTAAACCTTGTGATATATTTGTCATTGAGGTTCCGTATCAAAGTGTTGCTGATGCCATCCTTTCCTGGCGTAGTGTTCTTTGTTGCCGACAGCATAGCATGTCAAACTTTTTCTGTGGTAATGGGTTCGTCCAGAGCGGGATTAGCTGCACCAGTGTATGCCAGGTTGCAGTCAGTATTCGTTGTATCGCCAATATAGCGCAGCTTTATGTATTCTAGCAGTTCCCGGTCTGTGCCTTTGAATTGGTGTGAAGTCTTTTGAGTCGTCTTACAGGTTTCAGTCTTGGTCGTGGTTGGGTTTATGAGGGCCCTCAGCAAGGCCCATGTCCTTTCCCAACCTAGTGTACCTTGTAGCTCGTTGCATTTTTGGTCCCAGTTGCGCCTTGACAGCTCCGTCGCATACTCTTCGGCTTCCCTGGTGACTGCGGCGATCCTAAGTCTCAGTTTGCGGTTGTGTTTCTGCCGCTTTCATCTTCTTAATAGGCCCCGGTGGGCGTCCCAGAGGTGTAGGAGATGCTTGTCCACCTCGGGCGTGCTTGTAGATAGGGTAACTTCTCGGGTTAATCGTTTCCAGTCTGCCTTGACTCCCGAGACCCAACTCTCAATGTCCGCAATTTCTTTATCCTTGAATTCTGCCCTAGTTTTTTTAAAAGCTTCCCAGTCTGTAAGTCGAGCCAGGCCATGTCGTTTCTTAACCGGGAGGTTTTCTATCTGGATATGCAAAATGCAATGGTCACTGCCAAGCGTTTCCCCGCCGTTTTCCCATCGGACCTCCCTGACACCTTTAACGAACGCCAAGTCTGGGCACGTATCTCGGTTGATACTATTACCCACTCGCGTTGGTTGAGTGTGGTCTGTAATGAGGCTTAGCCTTCTGCGGTCAGCTTCTTTGGCCAAATCCCTGCCTTTCCGAGTTTCCTTGACATATCCCCAGCTCTTGTGCCACGCATTAAAGTCTCCAAGAATGACAAGACCCTTTTTGCTTGCTGCTTGTTCTGCCTTGTGCAGAAGGGAGCCGAAGTTGGTTTTCCGCTGGTTTGGTGGGCTGTAGATATTGAGGAGAAATATGCTTTAGTCAGTTATTTGTTTCGTTATGATTTCAATGAGAACGTGGTCAATGTCTGTTGCATCGATGTCATGTCTAATTGGGGTGACCGCTTTGGCAACCAAAGTAGGGACCTTACTTTGACCAAGACCCTCATAAACCGAAAAGCCAGTGAGTTTCGGTGAGCAGCCGGTTTCCTGGAGGGCGATGATGTCTGGTGGAGTTGTGCTATTATTGATGTATTGATTCAGAAGACCTTGCTTTCGACGGATTCCACGACAGTTCCACTGCCATATTTCGAAAGTTTCCAACTTGACTGAGCATTTACGGCTGCTCGCCATACTCAGGTGATGGCCGAGCGTAGGGTTTGCCTCTGGATTTCATGGCCGTGAGTTGCACCAGACGTTCTCTACCCTTGCGCGCCTCATCTTGGATGCTAGAGATGAGGTTGCCAAGATTTGCTAGGGCATTTTTTATGGCAGCCATGGTAGTTGTGAATTCCTGGCGCCCTACGGTGGCTGTCAGCGATAAGTCTGATTGGGGGTTAGCATTGGTCTGTCCTGTTCTCAGGGCCTTCAGTTCATCTATGAGATTGTTCAGTTTCTGCCGGAGTTCGGCATTTTCTTCCCTGAGTGTCTGAATAGTCTGCCTTAAACCTTTTACTTCGTCGTTAGGTGGCGCACTGCCATTCTTACCGACTATTACTGTCTGTGTATTCATGTTGTTTGGAGCAGTGGAAGAGGCAGAGAAAAAAGGCCCTTTCCTGCTCACCATACCGTCGTCTTTCTTCCTGGTTGAGGGTTTCTTCTGCTGCTTTTTCTTGTTTTCTGGAGCCTGGCGGGTCCTGGACGCCGATCTCGACCATGACCGTGGTTTCGATGCTGATCGGGACCTTGATGGTGAGCTTCCATCCCTGCTGAACCAGTGTTTCCGGGCCCGGCCGCGTCCATCAGCGCCTTGTGCTCTGGCGGCCGTCCGCTCTTTTGTTCTTGGTCGTGGGCACGGTGTAAGAGGTATATTAGGTGAGAGAGCACCGCTGCCCAGCGCGTCGACGTAAAGTTCTCCTTTGGGGGCCGGCCGATAGATGGCGAAAGTGATTGCGGCCCGCTCAACCGGCTACGCTGCCTGTGCACGCTGGTGCGAACGCAGCGGCGGCGCGACGAATGAAAAATATATCGTTCGAGTGAGCGACTATTGGGAGTTGATCTGTGAATCAAGCGAATGTTTGCTTGCACTCCTTAATATCCGCTGCACCTACCCGTACAGCTATGACGAACTGCGATTGAGTAGACGTCACATTGGCCCCAGCGTGCGGCGTGGTTGCACAAGTTTCATCATATTCTAGAGACAACTGCTACTA
The DNA here is from genome assembly GCF_043290135.1 of Rhipicephalus microplus. Classification (NCBI taxonomy): domain Eukaryota; kingdom Metazoa; phylum Arthropoda; class Arachnida; order Ixodida; family Ixodidae; genus Rhipicephalus; species Rhipicephalus microplus. The sequence goes on along the minus strand of NC_134702.1, from coordinate 134,496,575 downwards.
CTTGTTTTTTTTAATTTTATTTAGAGAAATTGCAACAACATTGAATGGACAGCACGGCACGAACAAGACATTAGATAATAATCGATTTTTTGAAGTTCGATCCCCGATCTTTTAGCAGTCATAAGGTTGTCAAATATGACACTCCTGTCGGTTTTTACGGTAAACCCTACCTGAAACCACAATCAAAAAACAACACTAACATTTTTCTATCCTCTAAACTAGCCATTGTACAATGATTCAACACATGTTTGCTTGTTTCTTCACCATTTATTTAAATAATAGCAGCGTTCTCAAAACAATAACAGCGAAACTTACAAACTGAGTACACCTAAACTTATACGCGAATGAAGGTTATAAAAGCGGTACTGCACTCGTCCTGACATTGGGTGTCAAACATGCTTTGACATTTTTCGCAAGTCTGCACGCTCAGACAATCGATTGTTTCAAACAAGCTTTGACATTTTTCGCAAATCATGGCTGTTTGTTTCGTTCTTCTTTTTCAATTGCCTGCAGTACTGCCGCATGCGCAGGCACACGTAATAATGCAACAGCTTTGCCAGCATTTCTTCTTTGTGAGCACTGCATGGAAACATAAAGTTGTGATTCTCCAGCACAGCATCAATGGTTTTGTCGTCTACATCTCGGTCACTAGCATGTTTTGCAAAATGCTCTTCAGTGCATTTGAAAGGATCGAAGAGATGCATGTTTGGGTGTGTCAGCCAGCCCTTTGTCTTGCAGTTCACTAGGTCGGCTTCAGGGACATTTACAGTGCCTTTTTTTCCCGCAAGAGCCTTTTTACAACTGGTGCAGCATGTGCAGCTGCCAACCTTCCGGGATACGACTCCTGTGACGTAGTAGATGATGCAGTCAACTACTGTTGCGTCTGAGTCGCCGAAGTCGAAGAGGTCGTCGCACTCCCAGCTTCCTTCTTCAATCAGGCCGTCAAGTATTTTCTTTCAGTTGATCTAATTTGGCAGGGTGTTGCGAGGATGAATCCCTGTAAATATTTTTTAAATCCGCCAAGGTGACAACAGAAGCTTGCTTGTTTCCAGTAGTTGTGCAGTTGCCGAACTGCGGTGGCTTTAGCAAAGAATATAGGCTCAGCATGCGGTATAGCTGAAAGAATGTGGGAAATGTAGGGTGTTCGTTCTGCCCTCCAACTTGCCTGACGATACCGAAAAAACATTCCAACGGGTCTTGATTTATTTTTGCTGTTAGAACATACTTGAAACCGCACTCTTTCAGTAGGTAAACTGGAAGCTCCCGCACCGGCCTAATTGTTACATGTAAGCCTTCAGCGGTTGACTGCGTCAAAAAAACGTCTTTGGAAATCTCTCCTTTCACGACCTCGGTCTCCCAAGAGTCTAGCCACACAGATGCAGCTTCTTGGACAGAAAAATCTTTACATCCCAGTTTTAGGCCTTCTGCAGGGAAACGCCGGTTCAGTGCATCAAAGAGGTCATTTAAAAAAAGGGTAAACTGGACTGTCGGCTCGGCATTAGTTAGACGTGGTGCGCCTTTCTGTGCGTAGAACATTATTCCTTTAGCCACGGAGTTACTAAAAATCTGTGTTGCAAGCTTAACTCGCATTTTCAGCATCTTAGATGGGTTGACGTGATTATACATTATTTTTGGGCACACTCGAAGTTCACCACAGTGCTTGCTGTCTGCAACGAACAGGGCATCATAGCATGACCATCTAATGAGCTTGCCATCTTTCATCAATACTTTCTTGTCGTATAGTCGATTCCTAATGCACTTGAAAAGGTGAGGGGTGTCAGATAGGACATACGCCTTCTTTGAAGAGTCCAGTGGGTGCTCGAATGCATTCACCACGCTGCCCAGTGCGCCGCTGATCCCAAGCTGCTTCCACATGGAGCGGTTGGTGGATGCTCCATCGCACACAACGCCGTCAACGAACACTCCGACCTGCTCAAGTTTCACGATGCACTGAATCAAGAGCTGCGCCAAAAGAGTCCCCTTAGTCGGTCTTTTGGACGCAAACACTGCTACGGGCTGTAAATAGTTCTCGACGAACGGGGCAAAAGCGAAAACCAGGCCGTGATCTGCGAGCTCACTACTCTGATCCTTTGTTTCTCAATGATCAACGAGGCCAGTGTATGTCATCGTTTTTGAATTGACGGAGATTTCCTTCCTTACTTGAATTTCCTCAAATATCAGCATCCCTCTGCGCTGAAACTGTGGCTTAGAGGAAATTTTCATCTTGAAAGCTTTGAAAAAGTTTTCATCGAAGCTACATTTGAGGCCAACCATGCTTATGTACTTTCTTATCGTAGTGATGCATGGCAACGGCAGCACGTCATTAGTGCGCAGAAAAGCGTATGTAGCTGGGCTGCAGATGTTCAGAAGAAGACACAACAGGAGCCAGTCATCCGTATACCGCCTGTTTGTTTTTGAGGTGCACTTTGCGGCCGATATGCACTCTTCTAACAGAAGAAGCTGCGCTGGTGGCAAGTTGAGGCCCTTCAATTTTTCAGTGACGTCTTCTTCCTGCACCTGTGTAAGTTCCTTCCTAGAAGCTTGCAACTGCTCTAACAGGAGCTTGTTCCTTCTTGCGAGTCGCGCTCGTGATCTTTGGAGTGCATAGTTTGCTCGCCTCAAAGCGTGGAGCTTCTGTTTTTGAGCAGCGGCTACTTCTAACTTGATGCGCTTTAATGGTCGATCCTGTTTGGCTCTTGCAGCTCGATGACCGGCATGTATTCGCAATGTATCAGCAAGGCCGCTGCAGGACTGACAGATGGTTCCACTGGGTGGAACTAAAAGGCACCTGTTGTGCCTCCAGTTCCCCTGGCAGTCCACAAAAGCACACTCAGGAGCGACACCAGGGAAATCCTTTAAATTCGGCCCTCCACAACACACGCTAGTGCTGTTCATGACGCTAGCATAGTATCCAGTTCGGATACAGTTGAGACTGACGGATTTAAGCCCAAAGCAGCAGTACCTACTTGCTTGCCGAAGACGTAGGCCTGCACAGTCATGTCACTCTTCACATGCAACGCCTTCCGATTGAACACCAGCGAAGAGCCGTCGCTTGTTCTGTGCGTCACCGCAGCGTCTATAAAGACGATGTCCCTCACGCCTTCTGCGTCAGTGCGATGCACAGCCCACGAAGATTGTGGTAGGCTAATGCCAGGCGTCGAGTTAAAAAGCTCTCCTAAAGATAAGTCACGCGAGGCATTTGCGTAGGGCTCGCGTGCTGCTGTCACAGGGCATTTCAGCGCTTACTCGTGAAGCGCTATAGATCTCACCAGGCGACGTCGGCATGGGCTCAGTGCCGCTTCCACTGTGAGAAGTGCTTGTTGAAGGGGCTACACGATGGGTTTGTCGCTTCACTTGCTTGCGAGGGCTTTTGATCTTCTTGGAGAGGTATCTTGGTGCCCCTTTGAAAATCGACGGTACAGCGTCTTTCGCTAGGCCGGCTCTTCTTTTTCCAGACATCAGCACATGGCCGTCTATTTCCGCGGACCAAGTCTTCATGATGAAATGCGGGGCAAAATGCTTCTCGCAGACTCTGTCCGTCCTTTGAAGCACGCGGTCCTTTCGAGGTATTGCACGTCTCCATGCTTTGAGCCTCGATGGTTCGTTCGGCGGCGTGAAAAGCGAATACTTTTCCTTGCACAACTTATACCCCGTTTCGCAAAACGGAACAAAGCACTTTCCCATCGTGCATGCTCTTGAATGAGTTCTTAGTTCTTGAGCACAGTTCAGTTTTTGAGCACAGCACGTCAAACCAGCACAAAAACGTCGCAGAAACAGTACAAATGCCGCGCACACAGGGACGGAGAGCACTGACAAAACGAGATGAGCCGGGCGCGGGCGGGCGCGAGTTGCTAGCGCCCTCTCTTGGCGCGCCGCGGAAGGAGAACGTTTCCCCTTGCTCGCGAGATGCTAGCCCGCGCCGTTCGCTCACCTAAATATACCTCTTACACCGTGGTCGTGGGCTTCTCGGTCTCCTGAGGCGTTCCTTGCACTCCTTTGCCCGCGTAGGGTGCGCTTCCTTGCATAGTGCGTACCGGGGCTCACAGGTGTGTCTGTCCTCTATGACTGGCTCGGTGCAATTTGAGCAGACAACAGCGTCTGGTGTTGGGCATACGTCTGCCGTACGCCCAGGCTTGAAGCATATATAGCAAACTTGCCGCGATGATCGATAGAGGTAGCATCGGGTTTCACCACTGTAGTAGTAAACATAGCGCGGGACGATCTTGCCCTCGAAGGTAATGACGGCACTTTGGGAATTTCAAAGCTTTCTTGCGTAAAGTATTTTCACTCCTTGGGTATGCACCCGAAAATGGGCTAGTAATTCGGTTGGCGTGGTCCCGGCGTCCAGTCTGTGAATCACCCCCTTGCACGAGTTGTCTGGCGCGGCTATGTAAGCCATCACTGCATAGTCTTTTGCACCAAAACGTAGACTTCGAAGGCTCTGCACAATGTTGGCGGTCTCCATGCTTGGCGTGCTGATTATGGTGATGTTGGATCCATTGTGCAGTCGTATAAGCAGGTTGCCTTCGTTGCAGATGTCTGGGTTACCACATGCCAAAGTTATAGCGCGCGCCATCTGATGCATGCTTAACTGACTGATGTGGAGCCCATCTCTCGGCTTAATGATGACCTTGAAGTCTGTTTTCGGCAGCGGAGGCAGTTTCTCTTTTCGAAGAGAATTCCCTTTCTGTTTAAGTTGGCTCGACGCTGATTTGTCTACTGCTTCGGCCCCGGTCTCCGGAACGGCTATTAGCCTTAAGTTGTGGTACGTTGCAGTGAACCATCCCACATTGTCAAAAGGCTTTTTTTGTGAGACGCTGGTAGCATTTTCTGCGCCTTGAGTTTTTTCTTCGATCAATGTCGTGGCTCCGGTTGACGCAGCAGCGTCGGCGTCAGCCATTCTCGCGCGTTGCGCGGAAATGCCAGTAGCGTTTCGTCGGGCCAACGCCCCGACGCCGCTTAGGCTTAGAGCAGCGTTCCTCGCCTTGGATCTTCAAACAAGCAGACTTTCAGGAAATATGGACTTACGGTTAAAAACCGGTTATCCACCGACTGCGCTTTATTTGTAGAAAAGGGTCCAGTACTTCATAGATGGTGGCAATGAGGTTTTCCGGGTGAGATGAGGCGTCGAGGCGGGAGCTCATGCGAAGCACCTTTGCTCGACTGGCCCCCTAGCGTCGTCTCGTAGTGAAACACAAAGAAATGGTGCACAACTGCGTTGCCATGTACATGATCTGTGCAAGGTGACAGCACACCGAATGCTTGATGCTATGTAAATTGTTAATCCAGTGCTGCTGTGCCATCCAAAGCATAGCATAGCAAGCTTGCCTTTAAGCAAAATTTCATTGCACAGTGCTTGGAAGTAGTGGAACGTCACTAAAAGGATTGCAGTATTGTCTAGGTTGTTTGCTAGAGGGGGGTTATGGGGATGCTTCCTAAAGAGCTCCTTCACATTCGTCGGCATCGGCCATGAGTATCGCAACCTCTCGCTTGTAACGTCACCCATAAGACTGTCTACAGTGGCGCTATCATTGCCCACTGTTACTCTCCTCTTTATCCATAAAAATATTGTTTGCATTCTGTTAGGGTAGCATCAGTCACTATAGTGGGATGCAACTTGAATAGTCAGGGAGGACTGAGCACCGAAGCGCAGCAGCTGGTCACCTTAGCGACTAAAGAAATAGTCCCGCTCTTGCTTTTGGCAACGATCTTTGCAGGCAGGGTCCATGGACATCCGGCTTATGCAGTCAGTCAGGAGTACACGCCCATTGATGTGGGCTTGCTTGCATTTGCCTTTTAGCAAGAAATGCTGCTGACTTCTAAAGTGGTGACCGACTACTATAGTAAAAAATCGCCTACGAGAATCACTTCCAACACTTCCTCCAGTGTATAGAACTTTTTCCTAGGCACCTGACTGAAGAAAAGGTTTTTGGTTAACATACATGGAACTGTAGCATGGCTGCTCTCTCACTTTGTGCCATTATTTTCACACCGTAACGTGCAAACAGCTATCCTCTTTTGTATGTCTTAATACAAAACACATTCATAGAGAGGACAAAGTAAACAATGCTGACCAGGCAGTTAGAAAAAGAACCTTTTTTCTCTGGGCTTCTTCATACAGTGGACCTCCACTTTTATGAAACTGCTATAAAGTCGTCTCTGTGTAACATGAAATATGACGCTATAAAAAAGAAAACTATCCTTGAGTGCATATAAAATTTTGAGCGTTTTTAAAGATGGTACCGAATATTGCCTTATTTCGTACTATTGCGATAGCAATTATATGGGCACTCTCGGCTGATTTTTGCCACCGCCGTCATGTCCCAGATATGTATAGGTATGTATCTACCAAAGGGACGATGAAGCATAAGTTGGAAGAAACAATTTCAAGGCACCCATCAAAGATTCGAACCTGCAACCCCTCGCTCTTCAGCGCGCTGCATTAACCAAGTAGACCACGCTGCTCATACTGACCATTACACTAATGGCGAGCTATGTATATACACCATTTGCTGTTGGCTTATTGTCTGTAGACTTGAAAGATATATTCTTCAAAAAAGCATGTGTTTTGTTTGCACAAGCCATGCATGCTTTCCATAAACATCGTGTCCGATGGCTTGATCCAATGGAAGGGTGGGTTCACTGAAGCACGTACAATTGGGTGAAACGGGCATTCCAAAATGTCTCTGGCTCCACTTTCATTCTGAAGCATCAGGAAATATCGCTCGCATCAAGTCTAGTCCTTGTGAACTCTGCTCTCATCAAAATGTGCACCGCCGCTATCGCTTTAGACTATCATACTCAACCCACTGCTTCAGATGAGTTCTGGTGACGCCTGAGCTATTGAACACCGCAGGGCTGTGTCGTAGCGACGGTGTACATCTCATCAGAAACCTCGCGGACTGATGAGCTTCTTGCTGCACAACTTCCATGCGGTCTGCCTTGGGGATGTGCTGGTCATCGGAGACTTCAAGGTTAATGTACTCTAACGTGAAACCCAGTGTCACGGGTTCGGTAAATAAAGCTAGTCGGGCTAGCTGTTGAACGTTATTCTCTGGAAAGAAAAGGAGGTGATTGTTTACTTTGCCAAAAAATATATATTTTTTCACAAAACAAAAAAAAACAGGAAAAGGGGACTGCTAAGATCAGCAAAAGGTAACCTAACAACCATTGGCAGTTCTCGTTAATGAGGGGAAACATCTACGAGTCTAAACAGTCTCTCGAGTTCTTGAGTTGGAGTCCAGACGTGCAAAGAGATTGATACAGCTCACCAGCGGTTAACACCCTTCAACAGTCCAGCGGTGAAGCTGCTGTGGTGGGAGTGCATAAGCTCGGGCCCGTAGCCCGAGGGCTCGCTCCCGGTAGACGACGTCATCTGCGGTGCTGTCTTCAGCTCGAACACCAGAACCAGGTCGTGCCAGGAACTAGCTAATAGCCTCAGTGGTGGTTGAATGGTCACCAGGACCCCGCGACTGTCGTCGCCGGCTAGATGGATGCCTCGACGCCTCGGTAGCTGCACTCGATGAGCTCACATGCTGCGCTCTAGCCGCATTCTTCCGAACACCCGCGCAACTCTTCTTCTTCCTTCTTCTTCGATGCCGTGGCTCTGGACTTTATTCTTTTTTGTCCGTGACGCGCCCTTTTTTTTAAAGACGCACACTTCAAACACGCACTCCACCTATCGCACCCAGTGGCTTGTCACGTTTCTCGATGCCAAACTTGGACTTTGCCTCTTGTCAGAAATCGCGCAGTCCAGTATTCATAACATTTCTTTCATACTGTGGTTAATGCATTACTGTCAACTCAAGCAGAATAGACTACATTTAGTATGTTCCTAAACATCCTAGCCTTACTTCATAGAGCAGCCCGATGTGTTGCTATCGCATTCATTGCTTCAACATTGTGCCGAAACTGACTTTTTTACAAACTTTTGTAACTATGGCACCAGAAGTTAAAGTTGTGGCCAAATAGGTTGTATACATAAGCTGTGGGAAATTTCTCCAAATTTGTTTTTGCATGAACGGACAAGAAAGAACTGTCGCAAATAAAGTTCTGTACTTTGAAATCGCTGAGTGCGATAATGTCACAAACTTTCCACACTTTTCATCACTTTTTGCTTGATAGAACTTGAAATCATCAGGGTTGGGGATGAATCGTCTTTGTAGGGCACAAGCTTTTGACAGCTCTTTATTGTATATGAAGTTCGTGTATGTATCAACCTACAACTTTTGCATTGTGACAGCTGCTCCTTCGACCAAATTTCGAAGCCTGGTTGTAACTTCGCGGGGGCATGTCCCAAAATTTTCACTGTGTAAACAATATTTGTTCTATTTGGCAGGCATATTGCTAGCTGAAACTTGCAGAACTACTTCCATTTCTAGAGTCCTTGGTCCAGACAAAATGAGGCATAAGTTGTGGTTCTTCACTTAGTGTCAGCAGATTTCAATATATTTGTGCATATCAAGTCTCTAAATGGAAGTGAGAAACTCCTACAGTCACGTTATAGACCATAGATTTCATGCTGATTTGGAAAACACTGTTATTTTTTTTTACTGGCACTGTATTATCTCCAACGAACAGATGGAAATCGACCTGAAACACATTCTGGAAGTCTGGCTGAAAATTCATTTTTCGTTGAAATTTTTTTTTCCATATGTGTGGGCAGCCTTTCACTGTTCTCGCTATAAGAGTTGTGATATCATTGTTTACTAATGTTTTCTGTCAGTCATGTTAGCACATAGTGATGTTTAGGCGCTTGCAGCATTCCGTTAGGCATAAAATTCTTAAGAGCGCCAAGCACTGCGCCTTGTTGTGCTGAGCTGATTGTTATCACTGCAGTCTATTTTTCATCATCGACACTGCTTCACATGACTTATCTGCATGCCTGCAGAGGTTATGAAAAATGTCTGTATAAAATATCATAAGTGCTTGAAATAACTCAGCTATTCGAATCATGTATATAATGTTGTGTCAGTACATTGCTGATTGCATTCATGTCAATAATAATCTTGAGATAGCTTCTAATGAAAAGTTATTTGTTTTTATAATCTAATTTACTGTTTCTTGCCTTCCTCCTTAATTTTTTATACAATCTGTATAGTCTTTATGCTCACGTCAAGTCTACTAGTCAAGTTATACAATCTGTATAGTCTTTATGTGCACGCTATTTTGTAGGCAATCAACATGCTGCGAAAATCTCAAAAATCGGTGTTTCTTACCAAGGCTTCGTAAATTTGACCATTGCCATTCATGCAGGGTAGTGAACGCTCATCCGGTGTGTTTTTAATGTATGGGCTTCTGAAGTAATATAGTGTGATCGCTAAACACCTGTGGTACTTTTTTCAAGGGTATGATCTAGAAGGCTTATGTTGATTAATATATACATTGTGTTTTTGTGTTGTATTTATTAATGAAATCACGCTGACTAGCCGAGAGTAATGTAGCCAAGGGTGATAAGCCAATTCATGTAGTGGAACTGCTGTCAGATGCGACAGTCCAGCATCCAAGTTTACTCTAAATGTCTGATATATGTCTTGGCAGACTACACATGGCCTACCATACCATCATTTTCATTGCATAATCACACGATCTTGCTTTCGGCATGTAATTATGCAATGAAATAAGGCAACAACACACATAGTGAATTTGTCAAAACGTTTCTTTTTCTTGTACTTTGCAGATGCAAAAAAAAAGTGGGGAGGGGAGCGGGTTGAACAAGGTGAAAATGCCATATATGTATATACACTGAAAAGCATTGCAGTATGTACATACAAATGAAAATGACAACAGACATGATGAATGAATGAATGAACAGTGTAACAGTCTCTTAACACTTGCAAACATCTATGTACACGAGATCATTCAATTTGTGTGTGTGGTGTGTGCGAGATCTTCATGGACTTGGGGTATTGGAGATCTGTATTCATGTGACACAAGTTGTGCAGAGCAAAGGGCATATACATGAAAGAGAATTGTTTGTGAATATGCTGTACAAAAGATCTGTGGATCATGATGGCGTTGTGTGGAAAAAAAAGAGAAATCCAAAATAAAAATGCATTATAATTTTTTCAGTAACTGTTTGCTTCAGTTGTTGCACAAGTGAAGGGGCTCAATCTACGTCTGTTTGTAGGTAGATTCTGCATTGCTTTTGTTACGTCACACATGTGGGCTTCTGCCCAAGGTGCCCTTATTAAAGCATGTGGCTCATTATCAGGCCCGTAGCCGAAATTTCAGGGTTGGGGGGGGGCACTTGCTGAAGATCTTAACAATTAAAAAAATCAATTTTAATTACTCATTTTCAGTTGAACACCCCTTCCATAAATTTCAAGGAATAGGGCCTAGCATTTTCCCTGGCTATTAGTAAGTGAGCTTCAAAGCACATGACTAGTAAGTGAGCTTCACTTACTAGTAAGTGAGCTTCAAAGCACATGAGCTTGTCTTGCAAACAGTTTCACCATCTGCTAGGTGCTGTTGCCTCTGGAAATGAGTATCAGTGGTATGTTGTGCAAGAATGTGAACTACTAAAATTTCAAGAGACCAATTTCATGACCTTTATCACTATGTTGGTAATGCCACCAACAATTCTAGGGGTACTGGCATTTGATAGCAGTAAAAAAAATTTTTGGAAGTTTCATAAAAATTTTTTTCCTTACTTTTAAAGTTTCCATGAATGTACAAGACCTATGGATCTTTTAGTGGAACAACAAAAGCAAAATGTTTGTTGACAAAGCATACGGCACAGCTTGAAAATTGCCTTGCTTAAACCAACGTACAGTAGGTAAGTATTGACTGCAAGTTTCATGATCCTAGGAGAGCAGGTGTGCATGGATTTCGAACACGGTGAGATGAGCAACATCATGCAGAAGCTGCTACATTTTTTTGCCGGCTGCAGCACACAGTGGCCATTAATAATGTACTGTTCCACAACTACATAGGCTGCTTGCAATGCAGTTGTCATTAGTAATATATCAAGCATAGTGTAGACGTATACAAGAACACATATCCAAGGATATGCAATGCATGTAGCACAGTCGTGTGATTTTACGACCAGGGGCTCTAGTAGTTTATCTGAAGTGTGGGGGCGACGTTTGTGGGCAGGGATTTATATATATATATAGGGGCGTTCATATATATCTGTTTTTGCCAAGGCGAGAAAAAGAGGGGAGGGGTTGTAGCAGCTGTTAGTGGGGGGCACGCCTCCCCCTGGTTTCTAACCTGTGGGAGCGACAGCCCCTATTGACCCCCCCCCCACCCCCCCCCGATTCCGGACCGCCTGGTTACGACCAACCACAGTATGGCAGAAACATTCGCAGCACCTCAGTATTCCGGTATATCCCTACATTGTGCTAATTTTATGTAGTGAGGTATTTAGCAGAAAAATGCTATTGCCTGCGATTGACTAGCTGACGATTGTATGTCGCTGGCTGAAATGTACAGCTCTCGGGCGTGTGGAGATGGCATGTCTGTGAAATGCAGCTGGGGAATGAATAGGATGAACACATGTAGCTGGTGGTTAGTGGACTTCACAATGAAGGTGGTTTGTTTCTGACTTTACCAAGTTTACTGACTTCCATCTTTGTGAGTGACTAATATATGTGACTGAATACCATGCTTCTTTACGTACAAAGTACGCCGATTGTAGTGTATGTATTCTGGCTTACATACCGTATGTCATTGCACTTGTAATTTACCAATAGACTTGATAGCGTCACTTTTATGTTAGAGAATTGAATGATCTGCTTGTTTTTTCAGTTTGTACGCAAGGTGTAGCGAGTGACATGAAAATCTTAAAGAACCCCAGGTGGTCGAATTTTTTGGAGCCCTCCAGTACAGCCAATCTCGTAATCATATGGTGATTTTGGGACGCTAAGCTCCACAAATGGAATCACATGAATTGTGTCTGCTCTTGCTCGAAATTTAAAATTGCATGTCGGCCGCATGCGTCAGAAGACTAGAAACCTCTTCTGTTGGCTTCTCTTAGTGCATAGTGATGATTTGTGTCACATTGAAAAGAAAAAAAAAATCTCTAATGCAATTGATTAAATGGTGATGTGACTTGGCGTGCCTTCTGCATTCTGAAGCCTGACACTGTGGACGGCAGCTGCGAACGTTGTAGGCTGTGTGAAGAGTGCTGCTTTTACGAACAATTATTACGTCTGGTCTCGATCCCGTGAATATATGACCGTACGGCACATAGTCATGTAAGCTCGGTCTGAGTGAAGGCGGTATGCCTCGTGCCACTGCGAAAGCGGTCTGTACACGTGAGAACTCTAACGATTGTGTGGCTGATGAATCGAGCTCTCACAAAAACGAGGTAGTTCTTCACTGCACACTGCATGCACACTGCATCCTTCTCGCTGCCCGCAGTGGGTGCAGCCTTTCTCAGGTCACCGGTAGGGCTTCATCAACTTGCACTACAGCCTTTTGGAGGTTCTGTATGTGTAACGCGCCCTTACAATAATATAGTTGGCTATCACTGAGCACCAACATAAACCTAGAGAAGCACGTGTGACACTGCTCACAGACTTGCGTGGATGCAAAAGGTCAGTACGTCCTCGCTTCGCACCGTCGTTGGCGTAGGAACAGGAGCGGCCAGAAAACAGTCAACTCGTGCGAAGGAGCACTGTCGGTGGGCCATAGTGAGGTTGACCCAGCGTTCAAATCAGCCGAGTCCGCTGCAGAGCTATTGGGCTCTCGCAAACACACTGGTCGCGGTGGTATCGGTGGCGGTTGTTTTCCTGGGCGTGATCTTGACCCGGAAAGGTCGGGGTGTATGCGACACTGCCACGTGACCGTCCATGGAGGGCGGCTGCTCGCCTTCGGGCAGCTCAAGCGTGTAACGCTGCAGCAGGTTGCTGAGGAAGAGGAACACCTCGGTCTGCGTCAAGTGGTTGCCCAGGCACATGCGTCGACCTGCGCGACACGAATACGCTGGAAGTCAGCCGAGAACGAAATAACTTGCCTTTTCTTTATTCGAGTAAATCAAGTGCAAGTGTAGGACTATTTGAATAGAACTGCATTACTTCATTTACAGCACTCACTGTAGCAATGCCATCTCAGCAGTGGCAACTAATTTAATGACTATATGAGAACTCTGGTTGCGAAAGCTGTTCAACACACGCGGAAATTAGGCATACATTTCTGCAGTGGCAGTACTTTCGCCTGTCTTCGGGCATCGACGCAAAGCAGCCAGAGTACTATTATCGAAAGTCAATGCAACGTTGGCAGTGCTTGGGACTTAGTTTTACTAAAATCGAAACGAAGCGGTTGACCTCGCATGATTGAAATCTGCCTAATTTAAATCGGCTGCTAGCTTTATATACAATTCAAAAAAGCTATATCACGTAAGGAATACTGTAGACCAGCAATCTAAATCAATTTTAATAATGCGAGGGAGCAAATGTTTGCATATTTTATGCCCATTAAAATGCCGCCGCCATGGTCGGCAAAAAACATACGTTCCGCAGCGCGATTTGCCACAATTCCCAAGCTATTGTAGAGAATATTCCGGTGGCTGAAATTCATGTACGTCAAAGATGTAATAAGCGCTACTTTAAAGATGATAGTCTTTCTTGGGATACTTGAATGCGGAAATTTTGGTCTGTCTGTCTGGCTTTGTCTGTCAAAATATTCAGCCACCTGGTGAAAGTTTAAGCATTTCTTCAATGCTCAGCCATATTAATCTGGTGGCTGCGTCCATACTTCTGAGCATTGTCGATCAAAAAGCAAACGTTATGCATAATTGAGGCGCAACATCAATACGTAAGCAATAGGTGGTGTGTTTCATTGCTAGAAAATACATAAATTGGTAATTCTAAAGACACTAGTGTTTTTTACGCTGCGATGAGAATGTGGCGCTATGCAGGAAAAAAAACGGGAGTTTCTTGCGCTTCGCTGAAAGTGTCTTACTATGCATGAAAAAGCGTTCTGCCGACAAGATGCTGCTGCCTGCTGGTGAACCTGCCTTCTGTACAAGTCTTTGTTTCCTGACATTGCTGCCGGATGGTGTCCATATCTCGCACAGTGCCTTGAAAAAGATGACTATAGTCTTTCGACGACATTTGCTGCCAAGCACGCAGATACGCGTCAATGTTTTAGTACGGCGGACTTTTTTTTTGCATTGGGAAGTAGAATTTAGCAGCGAACTTCACAAAATTACGCTATTCAGTCTCAATGAACCGCGGAAGCATATCTGCATATATCATTACTAAACTAATGCTTTCAATTAGCTTGATAGGAATTGTTGGTTCTTGAACCAGACCTATGATCGAGTCATCCATATCCTAAAATATAAGTAATTTTCGAATCCCCAGGATACTCATTTTACGAATTAGTGCTGAAGGATTAAAAGCTGCCAGCGTTTCAGCAGAATTTGTTGGTGGGATATAAATAACCATCATCATCATCACCCTGACCACGTCCACTGCAGGACAAAGGCCTCTCCCATGTTCCGCCAGTCAACTCGGTCGTGTGCTTGCGGCTGCCAATTTATACCTGCAAACTTCTTAATCTCATCTTCCCACCTAACCTTCTGTCTCCCCCTAACCCGCTTGCCTTCTGTAGGAATCCACTTAGGTACCCTTAATGATCAGCGGTTATCCTGTCTATGTGCTACATGCCCGGCCCATACCGATTTTCTCTTCTTGATTTCAACTATGATATCCTTAATTCCGGTTTGTTCCCTAATCCACTCTGCTTTCTTCTTGTCTCTTAAGGATACACCCACCATTTTCCTTTCCATTGCTCGCTGCGTCATTCTCAATTTAAGCTGAATCCTCTTTGTAAGTCTCCATGTTTCTGGGGTATAAATAATGCCTATATTAAGGCGTGAATCGGCAGACTTGATAGGGAAAATTTTTGTGAAAGCCTGCAAGGTCGATCAAGCGAGGATCATGGGAAGAAAAACAAATTAGCATCTGTGTTTTTGTAGCACAAAGCTGCAAAAGAAGGACAGATTCCTCAGAAGAAGCTTCATAAAGTTAAAAAAAAAAAAAAACACCGTAGTCCGGGTCTCTGATGTGCGCTGAGGCTTGATCCCGGATCAGACTGAAATTTTCAACTACAGGAATTTTTCTGAAAATTCCGCACCTATGGCTTCTTTTGTGCCTTTGCGCTACAAACGGGCGGAAAGTAATCCCTTTTGTGGCTGATTTGCGTGGCAAAAGTACTGTTAAGAACTGGCCGCTGCCGGTAGACGTCCGCAGAAACGTTTTTGTCGATTGTGGTATATTGCCAAGCGACCTAATAAAGCAGATATGATGGTTACGTAGAAGAAATGAAGTAGACGGCACATTGCACCAAGGAAAGAACGCTTATACTTTTATCATATTTTGTCCATTGTTTGCAACGCTAAGAGTTCATTCGCTAGATGTCTCACATAAAAAAAAACTTCTTTTCTTTGTCTTCACCATAGGCATGAGCTGAGTTCCCTTTCAGGGAAAGGTTGCAGAAAGCTTATTTCAACGGCCCCCTTCTCTATTGAATAAATGCGTGGGGAAGACTTTGCGCCCCTTCCCCTTGACTTTGGGAGTACTCAGGTTTTTGTCCATATGTCCTGACCTGAACCCTAGCACTCTTTGAATCTTAACTTATATTCGCCGTGGTCAATGTTACTAGATTACCTCAACGTTACTATAAACTATTCTAGTAACATTGGCTGCGGTAGCGAACTCCCTGTAGCATTGCGCCAGAAGCCGTATAGGCTCGATTGCAACACTGGTCTTCCTATTTACGTGTGGGTGAAATGCAAAAACGGTTTTGTTTTTAGAAGTAGATGCGCGATAAATGAACCGTCACTAGGTGGAAATAATCCGTAGTTCCTCTTCATGGGATTTTCTGGCACGTGAAGCTCCTTGAATGTTCAAGCAGTGTTCTATCTCATACACGCTGACACCGAAAAGCAGGGGTAACATAACGACTGCCAGAGCACGTTCCAGCTAAGTGTTCCTTTGATAAGAAGCTTCTTAAAAATAAAGCGATTCCCTTCATCCCCTGTCTCAACGAATCCCAGCGAAAGGTAGGTAGGGGCAGAGTTAGGCGCTATTTTTACATGGCACCTACGGTGTGTTAGTTTGAGGCACTGGTCTGATCAGGTGCTGGCAACATGTTTCGCAAGTTCAAAACCTGAAAATAAACGTCCTAGAACTCATGTGTAGCGCAAAGATCCAATCGTACTTATACCAACAGGAGGTGAACGTTTAGCTCGCATTGTGGAAAAGGTTTCGCTTTTTGGTGCTTCGCTCTAATCGAAATGGCCGGAAATTGAACCTGGTGTCATCGTGGTCGGCGGGAGGAAGCCCCGCTATCACTCACACTGAGCTGCCATGGCTGTCATTATAGTTAACCATAACCGGCACAAACCCACAAAAAGGGGGCTCACTCACCGACAGAAAAGGGCATGAAGTAGTCTGGCTTGTGGACCCGTCCGTTCACCAGGAAGCGCTCCGGTCTGAATTCTTCGGGGTCTTTCCACAGGTCAGGGTCCATGTGGATGGCCCAGAGGTTAGAGATAACATGAGTGTCCGCCGGAATACGAAAGCCCGCCAGCTCCACGTCACTGAAAAAATAACAAGAAATCGCGTTAACTGGAAGGAATAAACGTACCCGTCTGGTCCAGTCACACATATAAAATATTGCATCATTATTCTTGCTCATTGTGCCTATAATTCTTTCAGAGGAAAGCCTAAACATCGAGGGTGTGTCTGTCTATCTGACAGTTACTCTGTAAAAAGAACTGTTTACAACACGCCAATGTGAGTGCTAATATAGTGCTTATTACATTAGTAGCTGTTTAGTGGCCGCTTGTACTTGCCATTGCTTTGTCCGGAGCGGCTGGTTTAAAAACTGTTGTTACTTTGCCAGTTGGCTATTTAAAGCATAAACAAAAAGTGTAAACATTCCTTTTGCCTGACAACGAATTAAAAAAGTATTTTGTGCAGTCCAGCTAATTGGTGCAAAAGAACTGTCAACACAACATATGTACTGACCCTCGACAACATTTTTAAAAGGTTCGCCCTGCAGTGTTTCATCGAATGCACCCCTACTCCGCCATGTCTGAGAAGTTATTTACTGTTTTGCACTGTGAATGTAAAAAATGTGTTCATCTGCTTGTCGGTGAGCGGGTGGCTGAGGCTATTTCTTTGAAATATTTGAGTGTCACTTCATGCTCACCAGGTTGTGGCGTGGGCGTTTCCGAGTGCTATGACATTGGCGCGACGTAGCACCTCGAGGATTGTGGCCTGTGCGTATGGGAGAGCGGGCAGGTCGGCCATGCTGGCGGGCCTATCGCCTTGAGATGCCAAGTGGGTATCCAGCTCCTCCTGCAGGCGCCGTTGGACGTGTGGGTGACGCACCAACAAAAGAATGGACCACTCTAGGGTCGAGGTGACAGTCTCGAGGCCGGCGCTGAAGATGTCCATCAGAACCTGAACCAACTGCTCCTCTGTAAACGAGAAGATGGGAAGAACGGAACGTGTTAGGAAACCAATTAAGGCCTAAATCTCTCGGGAATATGCCAAGTGCATGAATCCTATAATGCTCGGGCCATCTCAATTAGTTGGAGAACTGACACGGAACACCATATACATATCTTGGCCAGTTAAACCAACCTCAACGTAACTGAAGGCCACGTATAACACGCATGTGATGTGTCGCATACTTCGCAAGTACTTCATATACAGGCCATTACTCGATCCTTCATTTATGATAATTATTAATTGTGAGAGGAGAAGGAGGTGAAGTGCAAAGTTGCGCATTCTGCCGCATGAATGCCTTCTCAGAACAGTGTGGAAAGTGTAACCACTACAAGTGCAGTGTTACAGATTTTTCATGCCTTGGAAACTTCAGGCTTGTTCTGTGCGCAGCCCAAAATGAAAATCCTCAATAGGTCCTTGTAACGTGTGTGTGTGAAACGTGATATCACTGGTGGCGCGTATTAACATTAGCCACCCCCGAAACCGGGCCGCAACCTCGCTCCATAACTTAGGAGTGTGGGAGGACATGAAAATCACGGTGTCAGTATTCTCCTTCAGGTTACACGCGGTGACTCTCGAGGGATATGTAGATCCAATTCCTCACCGGAGAAGTAGGTGTCCTCCCTCTGGATGCCTCTGGCCTTGTCCCTGCGTAGCTGGGCGAGGTATGCGTCCACGATGTCGCGAACTGTGCCATCGACGTAGGACGACCTGTGCGCGTCGGCGATGCGCCTGAAGTAGTCTGCCGTCTGGTGCCGGTTGCGCTTAATGCGCCGGTAGGCCCAGTTGGAGCCGGGGACGTAGCGCAGCGCCGGTATGAAGTTCACGGGCACGGCAAGCGTGAGCAGCCGGAACCCTTCCTCGAAGAGCGCAAGCAGCTGCTCGAACTTGGAGTCGCGCGACGAGTACGTGACGCTCATGAGAAAGGAGCCAAGGATGTTGCTGACGGCGCGCGCGAGAGACCGGCGCACGTGCAGCGAGCTGCCTTCGAATGGACCCAGCGATGACAGGAACTCGCTGATGTGAACCTGCGTGGTTGGGTTTGCACCGGGTCACTCACTTCGGCAAGGACAGGATGGAGTCTCATGCTGAAGCTTCGACAGCTGTAGCATATTGAAAACTTGAAGTGGCTTAGTAAGGGAACCCTCTTCGATGCCGCTCTCAGCGTTAAGGCCTTATCACACGTATACGCGTTGCAGCGTGGCAGTATAGTGTGTGGCCACAGAACACCGATTTGGTGTGGCTTGGAGACTCAACTTCGCGCCCTCTCCCGATAGAGAGAGGGCGCGAAGCTTTGTGTTGCCATGGTATTCTCTAGCCACGCGCTCACGCGCACGCGTGTTCAGGTCTTTAGTCAAGGAGGGACATGTTCGGTGGCAACCGGTGATGGATAACAGCTCTCTGGTTAATGACGATACCTGTGGTTATCGCTGGATAGCCTAAACTGCGGCTTTTGCCATTCGGAAGAACATTGGTCAAGGTCGTCGGGTTAACGCTCCTTTTCTTTTTTTTTTTTTTTTTGAAGTGTTGAACGTGAACAGCGGTAATAGCAACACACCTGCATTTTCTGTTCAAGTGCCACGCTGCCGGGCCTTCCGTGTCTTGGCACGAAGTCTCTGAACACTCGGTGTAGGAAGGCACGCTGCTCACGCCACAAGGCACCAGCAGAGTTGATGATTCCTGCGGGATACAACGGTGTAATCGCTAAGGTCAGAGTATGAACACACGTGTGATATGAACACACAAAACGATGTGATAGCTCAGTTCTGTTTTCTGCATTTGCATTAAATTGAAAACGAGCGTTTAAAACGTCTATCGATGCCTTTTTCTCATACCTTATGTAAGTTCATAATTGAAGTTAACGGCATGGGGTATACATTAATAAAAGCCCCAGCTTCAGATCTTACAACCTGTGGGGCAGGTCAAGGCGGTATGTTTAAACTGGCTATATATTTTCTGCTTATTTCTGCTACGAACTGAACGTTATTGGCCTGGGCAGTTTGGATAAGTCAAAAAGTAGATTTGTCGTCAACTTCAGATGTGTGAATAAATACATTTGTTAGAATAGCATACTCTCCAATACACCACGTTTTGTAAATCAGTTTATCTGACTGTCCTTGAGCCTAGAAAGGAAGGGATACGGTTCAGAGAACTGTCTGTTACTATAGTAAAGCTGTGAAATGGTCCCTAAAGAATTATTGAAAAGTGTAAAAGATCGCACAGCTTCCTCTGTTTCTTCGGCATTACCAAATAATTATCCTAAAGCTCGATGAAACACAATCGGACAGATGACGCAGCTGTGGTTTCTATGCGGTGAATAAATATAATATAAAGCAGAATTCGACTGGATATTCAATACCCTGCCTTGTGTACTGCTTGATGAACTCGTCAATTATTTCAGCAGCGGTATGGCGGGGTCTGCCAAGTTTCAAAATAATTTTGAAAAGCGACGAATAGGGAGCTAGATATAAAAAAGTGTCTATTTCTGACTGTAAAACCGGTATGCACGAGCACTGATGTGGTCTTCAAACGCTTTGAGCATAGGTGACAATGAAGGAGTTGACTACTGCAGAGTATGAGAAATCCTCGAACGCGGAAGTGTCGTTGCTGGCGCCATCGTTCCGACAAGTGGTATTGTCTTCTTCAAGGAGGCAAGAAGACAGAAAAAGGGTTGTACTCCCGTGTTCAATCTCTTGAAAACGGGAGTGTCACTGGAATTGACGTTTCGACAAGAACTTCAGGACAGTCCTTTTTTCGTCGCTCGAAGCTTCTGTTTTACCCTGACCTGCTGACAAACCGTAAAATTTGTAGCCAAGCTTGCCGCAACACGAACGACAGCACGCTCCACTCGAAAGGCTGAGTGGACAGAGGATTGTGTACGTTAGAATTTGTGTTAAATGTATTACTCGTGGGCTTATTCTCTGATGCATTCTTACGCACGTCTCGTAAGGCAGTTTAGAAAGCGCGTGTGAAACGTGCGAAACTTCTAGTTAAAGCGCACCATTGCTAAATGTCATTAAGCATTATGAAGAGCAGCAGGGGTGCGTTACACTTACATGCATAAACAGTCACGGCTCGTTAGTTTTCAGTGAGGAAAATGCGAATAATGTTTACATACTGACACGAACAATATCGTGCACATTTTGAAAATTCCTTGGTCGATTGAAGGGTTCCTCGTGTCAAGGTAAAGTGGTGGAACATTCGAGAGAAACTCGCCTGGCTGGCTGTTCAAAGAAGGTTCTGTAGGTCCTGAATTTAAATTCCCATCGAATAGTGAACTTTAAGGCGGCGAAAGCCGCTACTTGCTTGACCTTCTCAAGCTCGCGACCATGGGAACGACTGCTAGAATCGTATTGTTCGTACCGGTCAAGTACGGCGGCTATTGGGCTTGGTAGCACGTCGTCGCGGCAGCGAGCGCCGGACATTCAGCTGCGTGGACGCGGAAGAACAGTCTGGTTCACGTCTGCTCGACTGGGGCGGCCAGCCACGCCCCCCCGATCGCTCGCCGGCCGCGTCGGCTGTCGCACGCCGCCACCCTCCGAGAAGCCGCCCAACGTGCATGGAACGGTATCGCGCAGAGTGGTGGCATCATCCAGTGGGTCCTCACCGTATCCTTGCAGGAGTTTGGTGAGTTCCGTGTCGGGCCGTCCGGAGAAAGCAGCCTGGCTAAAGGCTTGGCGCACCAGCTTCGGATCGCTGATGACCACGACTCGTTTGGAGCCCAGGAATATCTGGTAGATGGGGCCGTAGGTGACAGCAAGGTCTTGCAGGGTGCGGTGAAACTCCTTGCCCAGGAACGGGAGAAAGCCCACCAGAGGCAACCCCCACGGTCCCGGGGGCAGCGGTAGCTGACTCACGGCTGCGGTCAAGAACCTGCGGCTGACTAGCAGCACGGCGACGAAAACGGCCAGCCATGTGGGCACCGTGACTTCTAACCACGGTGAGAAGAGCAGCAGGGACATGATGACGCGATGCGTGTTTGCCTCGGTCACTACAAACGGCTGCGCGCTCTTTTGCCGCTGCTCTGGGCTGCTTTGACTGCTGCCGCTGATCGGGGGCTTCCGAATGGGGAGGCGGCCCCCTTTTATATAAGCGGGGGACCCAGTGTCTGAGAGAGGAGGGAAGTCGATGCCCCCCCCCCCCCCCCCCTGCCAAGGGGGGTCTCGCCTCCCCGCTGCGCACCGGTCGGCCGCCCGAGTGCCCGCCTTGTTTCCGTTTCTGTGCCGCCGCCTTCCGCCGCAACAAGTGTGCCTTCGAGGTGGGGGCGAGGGAGGCACGCACAGTCGCCGGCCGTTGGCGGTGCGTCCGCGTATGCGCGCGATTCCCTCGGCTGGCTTGTGAGCGCGCGCCTTTTCGTCGCTATCTGATTCTCGCGGCGTTCAATCGGCGGGCGCGTTCGCGTAGGAAGAGGAGGGTGCTCGCATAGGCGGTGGGAGACTCCTCCTGGCAATTTTACTGCGTTTATTGTCCTATTCACCTTTCGAATTTTCATTCTCACTCTTTCCTGAGCTTTGTGGAAACTGATAGCAGGAAACTTCGACTCCGAACCTGTGTTAAGTGCCGTGGTACACACGCACCGCAGTGCTTTGCTCTTGGCGTATAACTGTGCGGTGCCATACGTGCTTGTCGTTGTCAGGTGAGGGGAAAGTTCCCTACGTAATAGTACGTGAATAGTGACACGGGCGTTGAAGCACGTGTAATTTGTTTACTGTCGCGATCGCCGAATATCTGGCGTGCTGCGTTCGTGCGCTGCCTTCGCGCGCTGTCAGCGACACATTAATACTGTTGTAGGCAGTTATTAGACGCTTTTTCATCACCTGTACATAACCATCGTCACATGGCATTCCTCATTTTCAGCGTTTGTGGCGATATCTCTTGAGACCGTTCTGTGGCTCGGACGAGACTATTTTGGCCGCGTCGTCCAGGCCTAATAAAGGCGTACAAAGCACTACGTCGCACTGTGAAGAAAGCCAGCGAAATTTCTGCTAGCAGGGGTGCCACATTGCTTCACTACTGACATTTATCATACATATTTGTGAAAGTGTTGTAAAAGTCGGGCACATTCTTCCAATAGGACGGCAATCTTTTAATTGTAGTCCTCGGAATACCGTCCTCGTGTAGTCTTCATCGTGTGCATTCTTGGACGATGTCGTTGTCTTCGGGTATAATACACAAAACCAGAGAGAAGCCAGTGGTCCGGCACTTGGTAATCGGTGTCGCATTTTTCAGACTCAAGTGGACGAGCCGATTCTACTCGCCAAAAGTGCACTAACGAACACCGTGAGTCTGTGGTCAGGTTCTTATGAATCAATTTTTTTTTTTCAGAGGCGCAATGTTAGCCCATCTTCTGTTCTAGTTTCCAAGCATGGAACTAGTCTTCACGGTCGAAGGTCATCCTCCGAGATGCTTTCAGTGAATCTGAGCTTGCCATTCCGTGCATCCGCGTTTTCGTGTATACGGACGCTCAAGCAGTTTACCAGTCCTCGCCTCCTGTAGCAAGTGCTCATATGCGGCAGTGTGCGCCTTTGTTCAACACTGCTGGAACGAATGAGTGGCTTGCGTCGCTGTCATTGAGCCGGCGGAAATGACAAAAAGTAACAAACACACAAGTATCAAGCCTCAATCCGTGACACGGGTCAGGGGTGTGTGCTGCATACGGCGTCATTGAAGGGTTGTGGCGGTCATTACCAAAAGCGTCCGGGCTGTAAGGCGAGCCAAGAGGTAATGTTGCAGTGCTGATCAGCGTGTCACTCTTATGAGGTTCACCCCCTTCCTCTTCCGGCTGTCCGTTTTGTCTTTTATTGTTTCTTTTTTTTCTTACTTGGCGCAGCCGTTACACAGCGGTAGCGGGTTGCTTTGTAGGGCGCGACTCCTAAATACGCTCACTGGAGGCGTTTGTTGCTTGCACCGGTTCCGTGGGGGTGTAGGACGCGTGCATACGTGAGCCTCGTTGCACACTTCCCTGGAAAAGTACCGTGCGGCCAGTGGAAAAGGCATGCCGGCCCCCTGGCTGCCGCTGCTGGGCGAAGCAACCTTGGAGCAGCGGACGCCTCACTTTCGTTCCCGACTGGAGCCGCTGCATCCATTTCTCCCGCGTGTTCATTCGCTCGCCGTTTTTATCATTCGCAGCGTTCGCCTTGGGCGCTTCCTTCCGTAGGCGCGCACGTAGATATGCGAAGTGTGAAAAAAAAAAAGACGTTATAATTCCGGGAAAAAAATATTTTTGGCGCAGTTGTAAAAATTGGCCAAAATTTCCGCGTGTGAAAACGTACAAAAAAAAAAAGCTTAGGCAAGACCGAGCGTTGTGCAAGCAGACTCCACAATGGTTGAACCAATTTCCGACGTGCGGATGCACTTCATGGTCGGGAAGATCATTGGCGGGAAACGGGGACTCGCGGTAGCTACGCTTTTCCCAATGAGTTTTTCCCAAGAAGAAAGCTACAGATGAAGGCAGTGGCACCGACTCCTAATAAGAATTCGAACTTCATCATCTCACCATCTTGACCAATGTTTTCATTAGTCGAAGCCACGACGAAATAGATTTTTTTGGGTTCTTTATTATAACTGCAGTAACGATTCTAGGAAGCCGCAACCATTCGCAGAGAGCTAAATGAGTTCGCGTTTATGCTACCAGCCTGCCTTCGATCTGTTAAATGCCGTATTCATTTGTGAAAAACAAAAAAATCATTTTATTTCTGTTATTCACACAATGAAAGTTATCGCTTTTGACATTTGGCAATTAACTATTACTATGCGGCAATAACCTATTGTTATAGGAAATTTGTTTTTTTTATTTTTTTTCTTCGAAAACTTTGCAAAAGCAGTGAAAAAAGAACAAGTTTTCTTTTCGATTGCCTAAAATTTCGGGAAATTGTACATCTCTACCCACGTGGCGTTGCGAGGCTATATTGATTCATTCATCCGGGAGAGTCCAAATTTGGGAACTGCAGCTTTACGCCCGGTCTATAGTTACGGAGAAGACGACGTCGCTGCACCTACTTCTAAATATATAGCTTCGTGAAATGGAGTCTGCTAGTAAAGACGGACACCCTATTCACAGTCGGGGAATATGGTGCAGGCTCTAAATTTGACATCACTGGTGTTGGCATGGCTGGACAAAGTGCAAAATTAATTGATCACGAATACTCAATCCTTGAGGATAATCTCGTTATATCTTAGTATAACTTCTGACAAGAAGAGCCGGCTGGTGAAATTCCGGACCTTCTTAATTGTTGCAAGAAAGAGTATCAGAATAAGCCTTAGGGGATTTGGCAATGCTTTTTTTGTTTTGGTTTTTGTTTTTGCTAGTAGGTTTTATTCGCATATGTCCAATGATTATATCGTGTCGATGCTGCACTGGATATAGATTATGACAGGACTCCGGTTGAAACGTAGATTAAACCTCTGTTACCTTCTTGCTGTATACTAAAGATTTTCTATTCACACATACAATGAGAAGAAACTTCACGTATCTTCTAGGGAAACTTTCACACGGGCCGGAACGTAGCCAATGACGGTGTTTAGTAGTGTTCAACGAGCATAGTCGGGCAAAGTTGTTAGGCAATCGATGCCTGACCATATGGTTCAGACCACATTTCGGTGGTCTTACCTTAGAATTAGGCAATGATTTACCCGTGACGATTAAGGTGTAGCGGGCAGCGTGCTTCGCGTCCACGAAAGACGAGACAGAGAAGCTCGGACATCATGGGTGTGACATCACCTTAGTCACCCGACAAATAAATGTTTGTTTGTTTTGAGGCTTCATTAATTTCGTGCTTTCAGTACGCCGTACGTCAAAAGGCGCCTGCAAAAAAAAAAAAAAATACTGTACAGATTTTGTACCACAGGCTGGGAGGTAGCTCGTGGCGATCATATGTAGAGGATGTCGACCGCTCTAAACGACGTGATTGTTGGCCGGCTAGGTGTAGAACCAATTTTCGAAAGCGGTTCGAACTCGTGCAGTAGACTAAAAATCCAAAGAAAATATAGGAGATGTTATTTGTATGAATTATGACGTTAACCTAGAGGAAGGGAGGTGGACAAAAGGTAGTCTTCTACTGGCAGAGGCAGAACCTCTAACCTAAAATAACGCTTCTGGCGCTGTAAGCATAGAATGTAATATTCCAAGGTCGCAATCCCGGCTGCGGCGGCTGCATTTCCGATGGAGGCGGAAATGTTGTAGGCCCGTGTGCTCAGATTTGGGCGCACGTTAAAGAACCCCAGGTGGTCGGAATTTCCGGAGCCCTCCACTACGGCGTCTCTCATAATCATATGGTGGTTTTGGGACGTTAAACCCCACAAATCAATCAATCCAAGGTCGCAGGTTTGGTCTCTGCCTTCGGCAAGTTATGTTATCTTCCAGTTTACTTTCTTTGCATTTGCGTCATATTCATTAGAAAATGATAACGCCTATACTTTCCTTGGATTTACTGTCTGTTAGTTCTAGGTAATGCGCTTAACAATGAAGGCGCGAGCCCGTAAGATTCCCCTTATTTCGTAGATTTCCGTTGGAAACGTGACCTGTAGTTTTGTTAATAAAATGGCGAATGTCCGTACGTCACGATTCGTTAACATCAGCACTTGCGAGCGCTTCTAGCTAGTGAAGAGAGTGTGAGAAAGAAAATGGAAAGATGGGTACGTTTACCAGGTTGCACCACAGGCTTGTTACCCTATACAGGGGGTGAGTTATGATGATGAATGGAATGCGTGATGTGATTTCGCTCTTTATGTCAATACGTGCTTGCATCTTCGACGACAATGCAAAATAACTTTACCACTGCAGTGAAGATGAGGAATCTTCAGATCCTCACCTCATGACAAATTTCTGAATTTGAATGTACTAAAAATTTGGGCATTGATAATTGGGAACTTGCGGCTTAGTTGAAGTTGTATTAACTCGATATAAGGGTAGACTTATTAATGCAGCGGAGTATATTGAACAAAAAACCAACAACCTCAATAAAAACGGCGTTATGGTCGTTCAAATGTTCTTGCATGGCTTCCGCCGCTAAATGCCGCGGAGATTCTGTAGCTGCTGCTTTCTATACGAGACGCCAACTAAAGGACGTTTCTGTTGACCGAAATGCAATCTCCGACTCGGAGTTCAAGGCAGCGCAGTCTTGCAGGTTGCCGCCAACCGATAACGCTGGCATGCTCGCTGTTCGCCACGTTTTAATGTTCTCTTTAAACGTACTACTCGAAACGGGGACAAATTTAGCCGCGTAAAGGACGTGCTTCATCAAGCGAGACTGTTCCGCGAAATGAGCCACGGTGACTTCTCTCGCTGGTCACATAAACACGGAGCCACTTTGAAACGCTTTAGTGTGCATCGTGTGAACATAATACATTGACTCAGAGATCCCGATTTTCACTGTACGGTCTTTATCTTGCCCGGGTTGTGGTCTTGCGCAACATTTGAGAGCTCAAGTTTCACGGAGCACGGACTAGAAGATAATTCACGGCGCTGTTAAACTATAGGTACGAGTAAGTCTGCGATGGTGGATTGGGCAGAATCTCCTATACCATGCATACCCAACAACATTAGAGACAACAGTAAATATTCCATTTGAGAAAAAAGATATGCTGGATAAATGTAAATCAAACAACATGCAGTACGCATTGTTATACGGTGTGGTGCTCAGTATGCAAAAAAAAAAAAGGACGGGGGCAGTCTGTGCTCTGATCAGAGAGATTAGTAAAGATATTAAGACACAGCAAACGTATTAATGACTTTTGTAGAAATGTGCAAGGGAAGCAAGATGTACATCATGGTCCACTGTTAAAGGGAAGACTCGACTGCACATGTGCAACCATCAATATTCCTGGCCCTCTAAGAGCAAGTGCTTTAAGCAACAATCTTCATGCAAGCCTATAGTCTGTCAAGAGGAGTCGGAACGTTCAACCACCACTAGCCTTATGCATATCTAAGCAGCTATGATTCCGTAAGATAGCGAAATATAAACATGCTGCTCACGCAGGTGTTCCCTTTAACAGTGGACTCGTCGGTACATAATGTCCTCTTTTTCATATGATGGGAAGGATCCTAGAGATGCTAGCTTGTAAGTTTGCAGGAGGCTTTAGACTGGAAGTTGTAAACAGGAAGTGCAGCGCAAAATTTTGATTAGGAAGGCACAAAGTACGGTGCTAGTAATGTTTGTGCTTGCGCAACGCCACTGGAAACGAGTCACGTGTCAGAAAGTGTGATGATCATGAGGCGAAGGCTTGATTGTAGTGGAAACTACGAGCGCCCTTCGAAAATCCTGCCGAGGCCAGTGTAATATGAGAGACACGTAGAGGTACGTGCACAATTTGATACATGTTTTATTACAGCACCGCGTTCTGTAGAAGTAGCACGTCGCAGTCAGCTTGTGAGATATTGCGATGACACGATGATGTCACGGTCATCTTCAGTCAAAATAAGCAAGTCTAAGCATCCTGAATAATACCGCTGAAACTTTACGCCTGCGTTCGGAAGGCGCTTCGCTGCCCTTTTGGCTTTTGTCGAAAGCAACCACGGCCAGCGCCTACCATTCGAGCAGGTCCTGTACCGATCGGGACGTTCCTTCTAAGGAGGCAAGTGGCGGCGTTGTGCCGTCGAAATGCAGCCGAATGCTTTTTGTCGGTCAGATCGGTTGGCCCGGCCAGCGGCGGCCGGCCGGCCGGCCGCGCTTTCTGGAGCGGTTTGCATTGCGCGGCCGCAACAAGGGCGCAGTTGCACTGTCCCGGTGCAAGGACCTCGCTCCCTCCCACCCTGCAGGGCTCCCCGCTGCGAGCGGGCCGCTCGGCTTCACCGCACGGGCCGGTTGCTCGCCACCACAGCCCGTTTGCGAGCTCGCTTTTTTTCGGGGCTCCACGGCTGTTCCCTCTTCCTTGTTTCCGGACGGAAGAGGAAACGTCGTCCGCATCGCGACCAAAGAGGGTGTGTGGACACGCTGCCTCTGGAATAAGGCAGCGTTTCTCTTTCTTGTTTTCTTATTCGTACGAGGAGGTGTGTGTGTGTATAAGCGCTTTTTTGCCTCTTACCGGGAGCCCTACTCTCTCCTTACGAAGCTCTCGTCGGCTGTACGATCAGCTGAGCGAGGAAAGGCGCGTACGGATCGGTCAACGACCCCGACTTCGTGTACGGCGCGTGTGTACTGCAGTACGAGGCCGTTTGGATGGGACGAATTTGGCTGCATTTTTAAGACATCGGACAGGTCCTGGCAGCATCCCTTTTTAGTCGGCCAATGGACCACTCGCGCTTAATCGAGAGAGCCCCGTGTCCACCTTCGGTTGTTTTTAATTCTTCGCTCCTGTTGCTTATAGTAAGTAGAACTTAATTATGACAAGGCACCCGGCTTCATGTTCTACAGGAATGAATACGAGGCAAACTTCTAGATATGCCGTAACGAAAATAACATGGGAGAGGCCTTTGTCCCGCAGTGGACGTAGTCAGGATGATGATGATGATGATGATGATAATGATGAATTTGATGCAGACAATCTCGATGGATGAAGCAAAGACTACCGCCTCTTGAACTGAGAGACGTCCTTGTCCCGTACTCTTACATTCCATGTGCGTTTCATACAGTGAACGCACTTGAAGAGTTGGTATCATTGAACTGAACACAACGCTTGTTGACTGATACGGCGTGTTGTGCTTGTGGTGTCTTTGTATGTACCACGCGCTGGATATCGAAACTAGAAAGAAGTTCCGGGGACGATCGAGATTTGTACATACTTATAAAACCATTGAACAGGGGTTGTCACTATAAAGCATGTTTTCGCTTGTTGCACATGACACAGTGTTCCTGCTGCCTCAGTGTTCTATGAGTGTATCTCCCTTCGTCAAAATATGCAGAGCCAAGATTTCTACTGGTGGACTTGTCTTCGTCAAGCCAGCAAGTTTCTTGACGAATTCCACATTCCACGAAGTCCACGCAACCAAGCGAACGAATTACTTTCGTGGAAATGGTTGCCACTATACATGCAATGTATATAGTGAACGTTTATGCCAAGCTTCATGTGATCGAAAGCAATATGATGACCCTCTACTGACTTATGTGACTTTTATAGCAAGTGCGCTGAATTGCGACACCAAAGCAGTAACTTTTGCATGGCGTTTACAAACCAGCATATAATGACTATTCTCAAGACAGATGCTTGGGCTAGCGCTCTTTTTTGTCCTTGCCTCTTCTTCCGTAGTTAAGCCGTACGAGTAGTTATAACTATACTCGAACGGCCAGCCAGTTCTCAGACCAGCCGGTCTGAGAACTGGCTAACCTTCCTGTCCTTCCTCTTTCAATCCTCCTCCTTTCCCATCAATCAGATTAAAAAATCGAAGGCTTAATCTCGTGCAGAGCAGAGCTTTCAATGATAAAGCTCTACCGTTTTTTTTTTTTGTCAGATCGGTTGGCTGAGTTTTAGCGACTCTGTTATGTGAAACACTGACACTTTCTGGTGATGGGTTGACTTTAACCCTCGCGAACTGCGAGGCTTCATTCGGATTCGACAATTCCACCCACTCTTGAAGGTAATGTATCACTGTTTCTTTTTCTTGCGAGGTATTATTGAAACTTGGACACCGAGAAACTATTCACTTAGCCTCAAAACGTTGAGCACCAGCAATGAACTTCTCTGGGTGAGTGCAGAACTCAATTTTGTTGTTGTAGTTTCTCTCAGACTAATCCTGCTCAGACATTAGGAGTTCTTAGCAACGCCTGAGCGAGACTATTAAGTTGACGATCAACACACACAGCCTTCACCGATAAACGTTTCCGATCAATCTTTCCGGCAAGATTTCAGTCAGATACCTCGATGTCATAGTATATTATAGGATATTCCCGGACTCTAGTTCTCGTGATTTATAAGTTATAACACTTCGTGTGATTCAAACACTAACGACACATCCTCCATGTAGAGTAATTCAGCGTTCAATGCAAAGTGTAACGTACTTACGGCTTTAGGGAAACTCCAGCTTCGACACCGCGTGAGAAAATGCATATCCACTAAAATTAATCGGTTGAAAAGTTTTAGAGAGAGCTGAGTGTTCATCAAGATCTGTATTTCTGTGATGCCGCAGCACAGATGACCCACATACTCAGGTATCTGAGCTTTGAAGGTTTTACTGAGATTCAGTTAATGACAGCTGACGTACTCTTCTTGGTGACTCACGAACCTTAGTGGACGGTGTTTGTTTGGTTTCATTGTTAACTTAATCGACGCCACTTACTTTTGGATGCAATCCACCACCACATTACTCGTAGTCTTCCTACCTTCAGCGAGATTCCAGACACGACAACTTGGAATGTCACGTAATGAAGGAACCCTGTCTTTCAGCGTTGTGAGAGATTGATCAGAGTAAAACGAAGGACAGACAAATTCCTAAGCAAGCCTTTGCATTTAGTTCCTGGCCTATGAGTGATGGAAATCGGCGTCTTTTTTTTTTCTTCACTTCTACACGTGTGCGATTACTCTTCAGGTACATCCCTACTGATGATTTGCGCCGAGCGCGCCACGTATATTGCTACATTCCATTGCAATCCACGCAAACAAGTTTAAGCGACTGGATCGTAGTATGTTTGTCGGGGACATGCCCACATTGTTCCTCTGCTCTCTCCTTTCGGTCGTCGTTTTACGCTGTAAGACCATAGTTTTTTTGGTCGGTACATACGCCCATGGTGGCATTAGCGGTGCGAGGCCCTCGGAGTCTGTCTTCAACATAATCACCCAGAAACATTGAGCTGCTACCTTGGAGTAACGATAATGTCCTCCATTTCATGCACCTGGATGTGTACAGAGGAACAGACCTCACTTTTATACAATCTGTCTCACTGAGTCACTGCCTCTTCTAGACGTTTGCTTCTCTGCACTATCCCGTTCCTGCAAGGTTGGCTCGTCTACAAACGCGACTGTTTGTGTAAAGGCAGGGTTGCGTACCCTCGAAGGTTGCATTCACCCGCAAGGGTAGAGTTTGGCGTAACCAGGCAATCCGATTAGCGCCGCCAAAGGACACGCGCGTGAATCACCGCTCCGCGAGGCCACGCGCTGGTGTGCCGGCGCAGAACGCGGCAGGCGGGTTTCAGCGGGAACTGGCGGCTGATCTCCCGTCGCTGCGGGCGACGCGCGTGACCGCTGCCGCAACCTACACTGCAAGCAGTGCACTCTGAACGGCCGCCAAAACGATTTAGTTCCTCGCAGCACTGTTGGCACCGAGCGAGTAACTTCGGGCGTGCGTGTGTTCTCCCAGATAGACGTTAGAAATGCTTGTCAAAGTATATAGTGTGAAGAATCCACGGCACTAGAGAGGGACTCTAATGGACATTTGTGGATGCGTGGCGTAACCCTCTGAATTTCGTGACTACTTCACGAGGACAATTGTCATGAGTGAAAAAAAATAGGTTGCGAGTATAGACAGAGACGATAATCCCTCGTATAGTTCGCCTACCGTTGACATAAGCACTGTGTACTAGGCAAGCCGTCTGCAAGAAAGATCCAGGAAGTGGCGAATAAAGAAAATCTTAGGCATTGCACAATCCAAAGTTTGCTCTCCGCGTTCTTATTCGCTGTCTTCGAGCAGATCCTTCACGCCCGTACGTCCACGCTGTGCACGCAACTCTCTTGGCACAGAGACCTGAGCTGGCAGCAAGTGACGCCTGCGCGCCGGCAGACCCGTTAAGCCCTCCCGACAACCGCTTCGCTTGTGACGCAAGGGGCGGCTGCGCACTTTCGCTTTCGCCGTAAGCCAAGGCCGGCAGCGGGTTGAACGGTCGCCATGCGGGCCACCGGGCCGCTTCGGGCGAAGCGAGAGGGCCGGTCCGCGCACTCGCCCCAGCGCAACCGCCACTTCAGCCGCGGCTGCCGGGGGCACTGACATTGGTGGCTGCGTCCTTTCTTTGACTTTTTTCTCGCCGCTTGTACCTCGATTGGGTCGTCGGGAGTGCACCCGCTCTTAAACGTTGCCGTGTGGAGGTACGCAACTGGTAATATGGGAGCAAGGAAGGACGAAAACGCGATTATGAACGGGGCTGAAGATTCGTGCGGGACATGTAGATTGCGAACCCTCTCCAGCCATCTGCGACGCGGACCCATCACCCCGCTTTATAATCTCCCGTTCTCCTTGAGCGACTCGACCGCAGTAAAGGCTGTTTGAGCACTGCACCCGTCACGCGCGCCACCGTCTGCATACATACATGCTTCGGCTGCATTCAGGGGCCGGCAGGTAATAACTTCCAGAAAGGGCCGTCTATAGGCGCCGTAAATTACTCTGCCGAGAAGTCCCACCACAAAGGGCCGTGTGGCGTGATGGCTTCTCGCGGTGGTCCTCAGCCACTCTTCACTCTCAA